>NC_133334.1:234537529-235239029 GCF_042186555.1 Aquarana catesbeiana
TCCCGTGGCAGCTGAATATCTGCGAGAGGAAGAGGACGAGAAGCCTACTTTCAGCTGCTGCAGAAGAAAATACAGATCGGTCCCTTAATTTCCACTCCAGCTGCCTAACCTGTCCAGGTTCTGGGGGTCGGCAAGTAAGGATCGTGGCTTACCTGTCACCTGCCCACAATTGATGGGTTGCCAACTCCAGGATTAGGGTGTGCCCAGGCACACCTGGCACACCCCTTGCGCACGCCTATGACAATGACCCTAAGCACACAGCTAAAATAACGAAGGAGTGGCTTCACAACAACTCCGTGACTGTTCTTGAATGGCCCAGCCAGACCCCTGACTTAAACACAATTGAGCATCGCTGGAGAGACCTAAAAATGGCTGTCCACCAACGTTTACCATCCAACCTGACAGAACTGGAGAGGATCTGCAAGGAGGAATGGCAGAGGATCCCCAAATCCAGGTGTGAAAAACTTGCTGTATATTTCTCAAAAAGACTCATGACTGTATTAGATCAAAAGGGGCTTCTACTAAATACTGAGCAAAGGGTCTGAATACTTAGGACCATGTGATATTTCAGTTTTTCTTTAATAAATCTGCAAAAATGTCAACAATTCTGTGTTTTTCTGTCAATATGGGGTGCTGTGTGTACATTAATGAGGAAAAAAATGAACTTAAATGATTTTAGCAAATGGCTGCAATATAACAAAGAGTGAAAAATTTAAGGGGGGTCTGAATACTTTCCGTCCCCACTGTATATTATAGGGATGGAGGCATGTTATGGTGGTGCTGTCAGATCACATTCTTCTTACGTCTTTCCAAAAAATACACCGGCTCAAATCGCACAGATGTGATTATATCCATAGGAAACCATGTTAAATAGACTGTAGTGAGTTTGTGCAAAACAAAAAACAAACTTAAAACTGCATAGGTCACTGTAAACCAAGGGTAAAAGGACGGGGTCACTGCAGCTTTTCTCATTATTACATAATTAACCACTTGCTTACCGGCCCCTAAACCCCCCTCCTATCCAGACCAATTTTCAGCTTTCAGCTCTGACGTACTTTGAATGACAATTGCGCAGTCATACAACACTGTACCCAAACTAAATTTTTATCATTTTTTTCCCACAAATAGAGCTTTCTTTTGGTGGTATTTGATCACCTTTGCGTTTTTTATTTTTTGTTAAAAAAAAATGTTAAAAGACCGAATTTAAAAAAAAAAAATTATTATTTTTTTTATATTTTGTTATAAAATTTTAAAACAGGTAATTTTTCTCCTTCATTGATGTACACTGATGAGGCGGCACTGATGGGCACCAATAGGTGGCAGTGATGGGCATTGATGGGTGGCAGTGATGGGCACTGATGGCTGGCAATAATGGGCACTGATCGGTTACACGGATAGGCAGCGCTGCTAGGTGGCACTGATTGACACCACTGGTGGGCATTGATAGGTGGCACTTGTGGGCATTGATAGGTGGCACTCATGGGCATTGATAGGTGACACTGTCGGCACTGTCAGGTGGCAATGGCAGGTGGCACAGATGAGGCATAATTGCCTCTTCCTCTTGCAGATGAGCCGGTGATCGGCTTTTTTTTCTCCTCGCGCTCTCAGCGTGAGGAGAAAAAAAAACAATCACAGAGCTTTTGTTTTGATCATGTGATCAACTGTCATTGGCTGACAGCTGATCACATGGTAAGGGGCCGGGACCAGCCCCTTACTCAGATCGGTGATCACCCGAGTCTCAGTGACTCGGTGATCACAGCGCGCTCGGCGCACAGGGGAACGGAAATTCAGGTCCGTGCTGTGGCCGTCATTCGGCTATAGCGCGGATGTCAAGAGGTTAAATAAATGCTGATCATTGTAAACATCCCACAAAAACAGCAGAAAGAGGGCGCCTGGGTCAGTGTGATAGTAAAAGCAATAAAGTGTTAATGTGTTACTTGTTTTTACTATCACACTGACCCAGGCGCCCTCTTTCTGCTGTTTTTGTTTGTCTGAGGAAACTCCCATTTCCTGGTGAGGAGCTGCCGGTGACTGTGTGTTCAATCCCCGTCTACCTGTGGATCTATCCGTCCTGTGGACTTCTCCTTGATATCCCTTACTACTATGGTCTGTATGGACTAATTCTTATTAATTCATTTTGGGTATATCTTGTTGTCCCCCCCTCCCCTCCCTGTTATTGATCCCTTATGGTCCACCTTATAGCTGCCAGTGAGTGCTGACTCACACACTACCTGACAGTTCTGTGTGATATATTGATTGTAAGCGTCCCGGTCAGTGTTAATTTTCATTCCTCCAACTGCTACATCTATAGGGCAGCTTTTTCTGTTGAAAAACAACAGACTTACTGGTCAGGTCACCAAGTGAAAATAAAAGAAAGAAAGCCTAGAAAAGAAAACAAATGCAGCCATCACATCTAAGGATTGGTAAGCTGCAACATAATAAATGGTTTGTCAAGTCAACAAAGTCAGGCAACCAACATTTTTAAAGTAGAGGTCAGCAATGACAGCCTTCATACTTCTCTTAGACCCCTTTCACGCTGGTGCGCTTTTCAGGCGTTTTAGCGCTAAAAATAGCGACTGTAAATCGCCTCTCAAGCCACCCCAGTGTAAAATCCTGAGTGCTGGGACGGTGCGCTTGCAGGATGGGAAAAAAAGTCCTGCAAGCAGCATCTTTGGGGTGCTGCGGGAGCCGTGTATACACCGCTCCCAAAACGCCCTGCCCATTGAAATGAATGGAAAGCGCTGCTGAAGCGCCTGCAAAGTGCTTTGGCCCAGAAAGCGCCAGTTTAACAGCGGTAAAGTGCTGCTAAAACTAGTGGTGCTTTTCCGCTAACGCTGGCACCGCCCCAGTGTGAAAGGGGTCTTAGTACAGGGCTATAATAAAGCCCAACTTGTTCTGATTGTCACATGACTGGATAGAAGACACCTGGTAAAAAAGATATGTATACTAAAAACAAATTAATGCGGGGGGGGGGGGGGACTGCCCAAGCTAGAGCTTGGCTTTGGAGCTTGCTTACAGTACTGTTGAGTAGGTGGTGCAGTGTGCTGTTGAAAAATGCTTTATGCATGCCTTTTTGGTAAGTTGTGGTGCATTAGGCATGCACAGAGTCCGGACCTCAACCCGATAGAACACCTTTGGGATGAATTAGAGCAGAGACTGCGAGCCAGGCCTTCTCGCCCAACATCAGTGCCTGACCTCACAAATACACTTCTGGAAGAATGGTCAAACATTCCCATAGACACACTCCTGAACCTTGTGGACAGCCTTCTCAGAAGAGTTGAAGCTGTTCTAGCTGCAAAGGGTGGGCCACCTCAATATTGAACCTTAAGAACCAGACTAAGACTGGGATTCCATTAAAGTTCATGGGTGTGTAAAGGCAGAAGTCCCAATACTTTTGGTAATATAGTGTATAACTGCACATACAAATAATTGCACATAACAAGAGAATGCCAAATAGTGCAAAAAACAATACAGTATATTGAGAAACAAAAACACCATAGCATTTGCTTTAAGTACGGGCGTCAGAATGATGCAGTTGGCCTGCAGGCTCCTCAGAATGGAAGGTTTAGGAGTTCATCAATTTGTTGCTTTTGATGGTGGATATTATTAAACATCTAATATTAGACACAGCAAACCACTTTCCTATAATCTGTTCTAAAAACAACGCAGTGTAGTGTGAGACTTCCATTCTTCCATTCTTTACTTCAGTGATTCAGCAATGAGCTGATTGTATCATTTGCAACATGCATTTTTTTTCCTTTTTCTAATCTTCTTGATATGATTGTCCTTTACTAATTAGCATTTTTACTACGAAATACGTATTTATGTTTAATTATGATTATAGTAAAAGGAAACAAAAATGTATATTACCTGTATTGTCTGCCCTCATGTTGTAAAGAGCTTGGCAAACTGTTGGCACTATATAAATCCTGTATAATAATAATATAGTGTAGGTTTACATTTTGAGTTAGTATGATTGTCAAATTATCATTATTGTCATATTTTATTCAATTTTAAAAATATTAACATCAATAAATATTTACTTAAATGTTTAGCCACAGAAAGCGCATGCAAATAATACACATCAGTAAAGTCTGACTGCTTGGGTACAATTAGCTTTAATTGACATCTCCGTTCTAAAGATATCCCAAGGATGAAACGTACTCGTGGTTTTAACAATGGCTTGAGTTTTCTTACTGCAGGCAACCATAATAGAATAAAGCCAGCTATAGACAGTTCGAATCTCGGCTGCTTCAGCAGGAAGCACCCGAGATTCGAACCACGTATGGGCAGGCTGAATGTACCCAAGTTGATTAATTGAACAACTTGGGTACAACCAGTCTGCTGGATTTTACATGCGATAATTGTTAGCGGCTGTTGTAGCCACCAGCAATAATCCTTGTGATCTCCCAGGGGAAACGCCCCCCCCCCCCCCACTGGGAGAACGCGATGGCTTAGCGGAGGGATTCCTCTGTCAACACTGTCTGCAACCCGTAGTTGCAGGAAAGAAATTTGCTCTGTCTATGGTTGGCCTAAGTTTTGCATTTACACTACTGCAGTACCTCCTAAATTAATAATAAGTTTTATTTCGTAAATTTAGTTTATAGATCTTTGGCAAACTTAAAATGTTTGTAAAAACTAAATATTTTTTACCTTAAAGGAGTTGTAAACCCTCATTTTTTTTTTTAAATAACAAAGATATCATACTTACCTCCACTGTGCAGTTCGTTTTGCACAGTGTGGCCCCGATCATCATCTTCCGGGGTCTCCCAATGACGCTCTCCCTGGGGGTTACCTTGCAGGTGCGCTCCTGAGTCAAGCATTAGCATCATTAGACACAGAATGCCAGACTAGGCCCCACCCCCTCGGCGCCTGCATCATTGGATTTGATTGACAGCAGCGGGAGCCAATGGCTGCCGAGAACCCCCGGACAGAGAGGGTGAGTGTGTCTCTGCCGAGGGAACAAACGGGCTCAGGTGAGTAAAACGGGGGGCTGGGGGGCCGGTCAGTGTCAGAAGTTTTTTCACCTTAATGCATAGGATGCATTAAGGTGAAAAAACATGAGGGTTTACAACCCCTTTAATGCATTCCTTGCATTAGGGTGAAAAATGTTTAGGCATTAGAATTCCCCCTCACTCTCCCTTTTACTTACCTGAGTCCCCATTCGATCCAGCGTCCTGCACGTCTGCAGGTCTTCTCTCCCCTCACTTCCGGGTCTCGCTGGCTTTGCTGGGGCACCGGGAGCCATTGGCTCCCAGTGCTGTCAGTCAAAGCCAGTGACAAGGGAGCAGGGGCAGGGTCGAGTGCCGCTGTCTGTGTCATTGGACACAAGTGCCACCATGAGAAGCGACTTCCCATGGGGGCAGTGGACAGAGAGGAGGGGCAAGGAGTTCTGGCAGGGGACCCGAAAAGAGGAGGTTTGCGGCCACTCTGTACAATTCCATTGCACAGTGCAGGTAAGTATAGAGATGTTTTTTTTTTTTTACATACCTTTACAATCGCTTTAACTCAACTTGGTCTCAAAGGTCAACACTTTTCCCATGGGAAAGGATATTCCTCTGCAAAAACAAACCCAACTAAGAGAATCAGGTTCAAGTTCACTGCTACCATTGATTTGGGGTAAACCCCATGTCTTCGAGATTCCGAGTCCCAGGAGAATTAATGCAAGAATTCACTGAACTGAGCTGCTGGCCTTTACATTTCAGGTCTGGTGGCTTAGAAGAGCTGATAATGAGACATTGGATAAGCCAGCCCTCTCACTATAAAAAAAGTGAGATCACAGCAACAATATTGACAATTTCCTTTATACAACAGGAAAATAGGATGGGGAAAGCATAGAGAGTGTTACTGACAAAGTGCATAGGGAGAGATTAGTATAGTGCTTGTAGGTGCTAGCAGGTCTATTAATATACTGTAGATGCTAAAAGATGAATTCCAGGCAAGGTATATTTTTGCACAATTACATTAATCCAGTTTGGACCAATGTACCATACTTGGCCAATGCCCTTGGAAGTTGGAAATCACTGAAGTAGAAAACGCTTCTTCAAAGAGAAGTTTGGGAATTTAAAAAAAGGTGGATGCAGAATTGATCCAATACTGCACCTGTCCTCTGCTGCCTCTTATGCCACGTACACACGACTGGACTTTACGGCATACTTGGTTCGGCGGACTTTTCGACTGACTTTACGACGGACTTTCCAAATGAACGGACTTGCCTACACACGATCAACCAAAGTCCGGCGGATTCGTACGTGATGACGTACGACCGGACTAAAACAAGGAAGTTCATAGCCAGTAGCCAATAGCTGCCCTAGCGTTTCATTTCTAGGTCCGTCAAACTTTTGGGGGAAAAAAGTCCACTGGAGCCCACACACGATCGAATTGTCCGACGGACTCCGGTCCGCCGAACCAAGTATGCCGTAAAGTCAGCTCGTGTGTACGCGGCATAAGACAAAGAACAGAGTGAACAAAGACTGCTGATTGTTCAGTTTTTGATCTTCAGTGGTCTTCTGCTCTGCCCCTCCAGCATTCACTGGAGCCCCGAGCTGTGCAGTGGATGGGAGCAGCTGGCTCAGGCTTTCAGTGACTCGTTGAGAGGCTGAGCCAGCTGCTGGCCAGTAATCTAGGTGGATCCGAACATTAAAGTCGGGATCTCTCCTGGACCGTCAGAGTGACGTTAGCTGACAACAAACTTTAGCCCGCTGTCAGCTGAATATAGGTCACAGGAGTGCAGAACTAAGTACACTCCTGTGACCCACAGGAGAAGTAGGGTCAAAAGAGCCTTGGCCCTACTTCTCCTTTCAGTGATCTCTACTTGGTTCTAGGTCCCATGCTAAGCAGCCAGGTAAGGTATACCAATGTAACTATGTAAAAATATACAATGTCTGGAATTCTTCTTTAACCCTGTCCAGAAAAGACCACTTCTTTACAGGCTGTCCCTGTCTACATGTACTACAGTGATTGCAGGCTGCATGTGTTTTTTCAGAGGGCTTATTTCCTAATTGTTGCTGACTGCATTTGTTTTTTACATTGCCGATTTTTAAAATGGTGACAACATTTGTATATGCCTGGGCAAGGTGTATCAGCATAGGAACTTATAGTTTCCTTTGACAGAGCATGTGACAGGGTGGTTTACAGGCAGGTACTTGAGTATAAGTCGATCCGAGTATAAGTCAAGGCCCTAATTTACCACAAAAAAATGGGAAAAACGTATTGACCCGAGTATAAGACGAGGGTGAGAAATGCAGCAGCTACTGTAAGTGGAAAAAGACGGTCAACAATGCCCATCTGCAGCTGTATACCTCCCTGTGTCCTGTGCATGTGTCATGTGTCCTGTGCATATGTGCATGTGTCATGTGTCCTGTGTATATGTGCATGTGTATATGTGCATGTGTCATGTGTCCTGTGTATATGTGCACGTGCCATGTGTCCTGTGTATATGTGCATGTGTCATGTGTCCTGTGTATATGTGCATGTGTCATGTACCTGTGTCCTGTGTATATGTGCATGCGTCATGTACCTGTGTCCTGTGTATATGTGCATGTGTCATGTGTATATGTGCCTGTGTCCTGTGTATGTGTGCATGTGTCATGTGTATATGTACCTGTGTGCATCCTACCTGTGTCCTGTGCATCCTCCGTGTGCCGCTCTGCACCGATCAGCGTGTGCGGCGGCCATTCACTGTTCAAAGGCCACGCCTCCTCCTTGTCCATGATAGGCAGAAAACTCCATTTCCCAGCAGTCAGCGGTCAGCCTATCACGGACATTCTCTCATCCTCATACCACGGACGAGGATGAGAGAATGTCCGTGATAGGCTGTACACTGACTGCCTATCACAGACGAGGAGACGCGGCTTTTGAACAGTGAGAGGCTGCCGAGTGCTATGTAGCACACGCTGGCTGCCGTCTGCCTGCATGACACGCTGATCATGTAGGCAGACGGCGGTGACTCAAGTATAAGTCGAGGGGGCACTTTCAGCCCCAAAAAAGGGGCTGAAAATTTCGACTTATACTCGAGTATATATGGTATTTATAGAAATCATACAGTTATTTCTAATGCAACACTATAAAGTGAACAATGGTCAAACTTAAATAGTATTTAAAGGGTTAGTTCACTTCTACAAAAAAAACTACCTATGCAGAAAAGAAACATCAGTAGATAAATGCAAGCTGTGCAGCTTTAAACATAGTTGAATAATGCTTTTGCTATAGGTGTAGACCATTTGTGTACTTTATGAAGCCTGACTGGAAAACTCTTAGGACATTGCTAAGAGATGCCTAGCTGTTACTGTTCATCTCCATCATCTCAGGAGTGAGCTCTTTCTCTGATTCAAACCTCCTCACATACGCTTTCTCTCCCCTGATGCAGTAGCTCTGAGCTTAGCATTTGAGAGCTCACTCCTGTTATGGTAGGGGTGAAAAGTATCAGCTAGGCATCTCTTATCAACGTCCTGGGAGTTTTCCAGTCAGGCTTCATGAGGTACTTAAGCGACCTACACCTATAGCATTACTCAACTTTAGTCAAAGCTGGAGTTTGTTTTTATCTACAGACACCCCTTATCTGCATAGGCAGTTTTTTGGCAAACAAACAATAAGTACCACAAGTGCACAAATCCAAATGGCATGAAATAAAAAGACAACCATAAAAAGAACACCAATTTATTGTGTAGATAAAAAGTCCAGTTTTAGCAAAAATGCAAAAGTCTAGTAATAAAGTTCAAAAGTTCTCAGCTGATAGAATAGCGGTTCACTAAGCTAAAACACTATGGCCGATCCCCATATCTCATGTAGCTGCTAAGGAGGCAAACAGGGAAAGGAAACTCCAATAAATAGTAAGCCAAAACACAAGAAAAAATGTAAGCATCCTGTAAGGTAAACCAAATTTCCTAGTATCAAAAGCCATTGCGGATTTGTACTCATGCTCATGCTTGTGCACATTGCAAACATGCTAATTTTTTCGAGTGAAGGGCCAATGTTAGATATACTGTGCCAGTTCAACGTGCACATACCAATTAGCACTTGGTGCCCAGTGGCCTATTTAAATGGTCTGTCACTATAAGCAGTTGCTGAATGGACTTCAGCCTCGTCCTGTGTTCCTGACACCTGATCTGCTGTACCTGCTTACCCGTGTATGACCCGGCTTGCCTTTGGACTTCACTTCTGCTCTTGCTCTAGGTCTGTTACCCAGCTTCTCCGACCTCGGCCTGTTTACTGGACCTGGCCTGCCTGCTGTATCTGTACCACTGCTGCTCTTCTCCTGGTTCTGCTTGTGTTTCTCACTCTGGTGCCAAGCTGCTCCTGCATCCTGTTCTGAGGACTACGACTACCAGCTCTACCCACCCACAGAGTGTACATCACCAGCCAGCTATTATGGCACTTGTACCACTCCTTGCCCCTACACTCTCTATCTCCACCTTCAGGAGTGTTGGGCGGGAGGTGCAAGCGAGGCCTCCACAACGTTTCAGTCTTCACCAGGTACGTGATACATCCACATACATGGGGATGATCCTAGTCAACAGAAGCTGCTGTGTGGTGTAGAAGGGGTACAAGGGTGCAAGTCCAGCCTCCCAGTTTGGTGGCAACTCTAGAGGGGGAAGGCAGAAGCACAGTTGAAGGAAAGCGGGTGTGCGCTTGGGTACCAGCGACGGCCAGCTATCAACTGGGCAGATGTCAGTGTTTGGAAGAAAACTGGAAGTCCATCACTGTGTGTACCTTACATCACTTCCTGGAGACCAGGAGCATCCTGATGTCTCTGCAGAAACGCGGTTCGAGGAGCAACCTCATTGTCAAGCTAAAACTTTTCATTTTTAACTTACAAAGAGGCTGCACCTTGAAAAGCGTTGCTATGGAGACTTAGGGATGCTCCTGAGATGCTTTTGGCAATATAAAGCTGGTTCACAAATTTTCATTTACTTGTCGAAATAAGGACAAGAGCGTTGCTACCTCACAACACAAAATGCCCAAACAAGGACCTATATATGAGAATCACCAGCTGTTATTTTCATGAAAGCTAGTGAGTAAAATAAAAATAGGCTTTTCAAGTAATATTATCATGGTAAAGCTCATATGAGATTTTCCCAGTTGGGTTTACATGCACTTTAAATAATGATGCTTGAGTTCTTTGAATTACAATGCTGGGGTACATTTTCCTTTGAGCCCTAAGTGCATAGATCTGTCCACCCGAAGATCTTTTTAAGGACTAAAGCCGCGTACACACGGCCAGACTTCCCGACAGAAAAAGTCAGACAGGAGCATTCGGTCGGACATTCCAACCGTGTGTATGCCCCATCGGACTTTTTCTGTCGGCATTTCCGACGGACTCAGATATAGAACATGTTCTAAATCTTTCCGTCGGAAATGCCGACGGAGTTTAGCCCGTTGGCAAGTCCGGCCGTGTGTATGCGGCATAACATCTATCTGCAACAATTGATTCATAGCTAGCTCTTCAATTGCGACCACGTAACTTGGCCAACTTCCAAGATATATAAGATGAACCTCCCCTTCATAAATTCCTCTGTGAATGCCAGCATTCCAAATAAATAGATATACCAATACTGTATGTACAGGACTTCTCCAGCTGCAGCATCCGCACAGTAATATTTACAACACACAGAAGGTATCTAAATATAAATATTTTATGTACACATTATTTTGAGATTATGTATGTAGCACTGACCCCCGAAGGAGCTGCTGATATTTGATTAGGCCTGTACTCTGCTATCCTTACCCCCTATGAATTTGCTCAACCCGCTTGACACAGCTGTGGTGCGGTGTTGGTGTGAAACTTAACACTTAATGACACTCCCACAATATGCAATACACAATAATGTACCGTTTATCATTAACTGGGTATCCGTAGCTTCATCTGCACATTGAAATTAACCAGAATGTAATTTTACTGAGACTGGTATGAAAAGTAAATACAATAACGGCACTGCCACACAAACGTAATGTGATAATGCGCTGAACTTTCACAACTTATTAAAGTATAAAGATTTCTTGGATAATCCCCTGCAGGTGCGTCTCCAAGTGGAAATAGTGCTCAGAGTGATCAATGTCTTTTACACTGGGCACCTTTCCACTTCCAGCACGCTGTAATAACACAGTAATGCAAAGTTATACACACAGCACAATACAATTACTAATGAGCTCCTCCTGCTGTATGATGTAGTCCTTTGTCACTGTGACTGAACACAAGGCCTTACAATGAAAGATGTAGTCTTTGATCTTCTGTCTTCTGCTAGCTATTACACTGTAGTGATTGTAATCCAAGGGTTTAACAAGCAAAGCAATAGTGTAGAATAATAATTGAAACCGTTCTTGCTGTATAACACACTTGTAAATGCCTCCAATACAGTTGTCTCTGAACCGCACAGTATCAGCTCTCAGCGAAGTATAGGCTTGAGGCCTGCTTAATCTCTGTCTGCTTGAATGAGACCCCTATGCAGAACTACAGGTCTCAGCGAACACTGTGGTATGAGTCTAAGTGTGTAAAGTGCGTTAAGGAACTGCGGGCGTCTGCCCTCTCATCACTCCAGGTCTGAATGAATGGATTCCTCTGTTCCGCTGGTCTCAGTCCTGCCGTCAGTCAGCTCTGCCACGCTGCACCACTCCACAAGATGACCGGGACCTTCAAATGGCTCCGTCAGACGTCTCTGGATCCCTACCGATCCGGTTGCACTGTTTCTCCAGCACACAGGTGTAAAGCAGAGTCGCTGGTTGTTCCACTCCGCAAGATGTAGGCCACGGCTCTCTGGACCACCTCCTCACAGATCCTCACAGGCAGGCCACGCATCCAGAAGAGAAAGAAAATGGCCACGCTGAACTTTTTATATCCTACCCAGCATGCAGTTCTGCCACTCAATGTTCATGGGTAAGTAAGTGGGCATTCTGGGTCATAACCCATAAATCACAATTCTCTTTTAGAGCGCTTAAGAACAAGTTGACTTACAGTATATATTACACACAGGGGGTACATTTACTAAAAGCAAATAGACTGTGCACTATGAAAGCACAGTTTCAATGGCATTTGATCCAGAGCTTAGTAAATGAGCAGACGCTCTGTTAAGTTCCATTATCCAATCATGTGCAAGCCGTCACGAGCCAGCGGAGATACTCGTGTCCACCTTCTGTTCATGTCCCCAATTTAGTTAGGGATTTGCAGGGCAGTGTTGGCAACTCTGCACCATCTCCGTTTTCAGTGAGTTTCTATGCTGAGCATTTTCTCCCTATCACATCTGAGGTAGGAGATTATTGTGACATAATTCAGAATGTGGCACCACATCACACCACATCACACCACAAAACAAAGGTGTATATGGACATTAAACTGGTAACCACCAGTAGACCCAAATGAAAAAGAACGCAATCAATTGGATAAAAATACAAATGTATTATATCATGATAAAACCATATTATAAAAACAAACATGGAGAAACTATTTCAATGTAAATACATGGTATTGTCCCAAATATGTGTCCTACATGAACACAGGAAAACCTGTGGGCGTACCCATGGATATGATGGACTCTGTGTTGGATCTGTAAAGAGGGTCCTACTTATCCGATGTAAGTCCAAATCATGCCGCCCCTGAAAAAGGAGAAAAAAACAACAACTCCCACCATCAAAGAAGGCTGGCTGCTTACTACAGACTCCGCCGTTTGACAGTTCTTATATAGGTAAGGGGCTGGGCCACCTGGCTACATCACCTAGTGGCCCCGCCCCCTTGGGACATTATGGACCGGTGCACGCTGGGTCGGTGATGTCGCAGGGGAGCAGGACCACCAGGTGACATAGCCAGGTGGCCCCATCCCTTATCTATAGAAGAAATGTCAAACGGTGGAGCCTGCAGTAGGCAGCAAGCCTTCATCGACAGCAAGAGTACTTTTTCTAATATACTTCAGGCAGGCAGGTTATTCAGTTAGCTGCACTGTATTTAATATATATATACAGACAGTCTCGTATATATATATATATATATATCCACTGCATACATTTTACCTTTATCTGATCTGCAAGCATTTTCTGGTGTACTTTTTCTAATATACTTCAGGCAGGCAGGTTATTCAGTTAGCTGCAGTGTATTTAATATACATATACAGACAGTCTTGTATATATATATATATCTATATATATATAGATATATATAGATATATATATATCTATATATATCTATATATATAGATATATATATCCACTGTATCCAGTTTAGCTATATCTGACTGTAGGCCGTTTCTGGTGTACTTTTTCTAATATACTTCAGGCAGTGTACACAGTACTGTGCACCCATAGTGCAGTTGCTACTACTTTTCTGGTGGTGTACACAGTACACCCATAGTTGTTATTACACTTCTGTTGGTGTACACAGTACCGTGCACCCATAGTGCAGTCGCTACTACTTTTCTGGTGGTGTACACAATACAGTACACCCAGGGCTTTTTTTCAGCGGGAACGCGGGGGAACGCAGTTCCGGCACCTCCAGCACTAAATGTATGTAATAGCATGGGGTGTGGGGTGTGCTGAAGGGTCTATTGATATTGGCTGCTGAGGGATCTATTGTCACTGGTGGGGATCTGATTTTGTGTGAGGGTCTATTGTTACTGATGGGGAATCTATTGTTGTTGGGGGGGGGGGTCTTATGTTGCTGGAAGGGATCTACTGTTGAGGGAGAGGTCTATTTTTACTGGCTGCTAGAGGATCTATTGATGCTGGCTGCTGGGAGATCTGTTGTTGCTGCTGGGGGGGAGTCTAATGTTGCTTGGGTGGATATTTTGTTACTGGGTGTGATATTGTGTTGTGGGTGGTTCACTGTTGCTGCAGGGAATCTATTGTTTTTGGGGTGGAGTCCATTGTTGCTGGGGGAGTCTATTGTGTGGGGATCTATTGCTGGGATTCTATTGTTCCTGGTTGCAGGGGATCTATTTTACTGCTTTTCTTTTTATTATTAACATGTTCCATATAAATGATTTAGCACCACAAAATGATACTTGGTTCTGTATTCTCTAAAAGCGGCAGTACTGGTAGGTGGGTAAGGGGTGGAATCAAGGGACGGTGGTCAGAGGTGGGTAGGGGGCAGAGACAAGGGGTCACTCAGACGGGGGGAGTTCCTGCACCTATTCTCTGAGAAAAAAAGCCCTGAGTACACCCATAGTTGTTATTACAATTCTGTTGGTGTACACAGTGTCGTGCACCCCTAGTGCAGGTGCTACTACCTTTCTGGTGGTGTACACAGTACACAATACATACAGTGCACCCATAGTTGCTATTAGACTTCTGGTGGTGTACACAATACTATTCACCCCTAGTGCAGTTGCTACTACTTTTCTGGTGGTGTACACAATACAGTACACCCATAGTTGTTATTACACTTCTGTTAGTTTACACTGTACCGTGCACCCCTAGTGCAGTTGTTACTACTTTCCTGGTGGTGTACACAATACATACAGTACACCCATAGTTGTTATTACACTTCTGTTGGTGTACACAGTACCGTGCACCCCTAGTGCAGTTGTTACTACTTTTCTGGTGGTGTACACAGTACACAATACATACAGTGTACCCATAGTTGTTATTACATTTCTGTTGGTGTACACAGTACCGTGCACCCCTAGTGCAGTTACTACTACTTTTCTGGTGGTGTACACAATACACGATACAGTGTAGTGTGGTTTTGCTAAACAAAATTTACAGCATGTCCGGAAGGCCACCAGGGAGAGGCAGACGCTCACAGGCCACTAAAAGAGAGCAAGCAGGCTCTGTGTCTACAGTCAACAGTGCTGGTCGTGGACATGGTGCATCCACAGCACGTGGCCGCGAGGCACGCTTGTTCTTTTTTTCTGCAGCTGGCCATGTTATTGAGCCACAACATGCAGAAGAGTGGGTGGAATGGATAACAAAGTCCTCCTCATCCTCCTCATCCTCTGTCACCCAGGCTCAGAGTAGTTTGCCTGATAATGCAGCGGCCTATTCCATCGGCTCCATGTCAGCAGTCACTCCCTCCCTAGCCCCACCATCATGCACGGAGGAGTCCCCCGAACTATTCGACCACAGTGTCAAGTACATGCTGCAGGAGGATGCACAGCGATTTGAAGGCTCCGATGATGGTACCCAGGTTGAGGAAGGGAGTAATGTGAGCCTAGGGAGAGGGGGTACCAAGAAGGTCAAGAAACTGGCAGTCATGTTCCCCGAGCTGCAGCATACTGCCAAGTTTGCTCCAGTGACGAGGAGGGAGGGGATGATGAGGTCACTGACTCTACTTGGGTGCCTGATAGAAGAGAGGAGAAGGAGGAGGAGGCACATTTAAAACGAGGGAGGATTCCTTCCAGGGGGCAGCTTAAGGGTAGCCACCCTATTGGATCACACCGCAGCACTAAGCAGGTGCAGGGCGCTGCTGACTCCCCACATATTTTGAAAAGTTCTTTGGTGTGGGCCTTTTTTGACACGTGCAGCAGATCACACCGTTGCTGTTTATAACATATGTCAAAAGCGTATCAAGCACGGCCAAAACAGCAGCTGCTTGGGCACCACATGCTTGACCAGACATATGACGACCTCCCATGCAACAGCCAGGAAAGTCTGTGGTCATTTCCGCCGGTCATATAATGCCAGTGCACGGCTGGCTGACATTCAAAGACAATGAAACCTGCCCAAGAACCGCCTCATTTGTGACATGCCCACCAGATGGAACTCAGCGTTGGCAATGCTGCAGCGGCTGCACACGCAGCAGAGGGCCATCAATGAGTACCTGAGTGAGTATGGCACCAGGACAGGGTATGGGGAGCTTGGCTTTTTTTCACCACGCCAGTGGCTACTGATCAAGGATGCATGCACTGTCCTGTCACCATTTGAAGAGGCCACGAGGATGGTGAGCAGTGACAGTGCATGCATCAGTGATACTGTCCCTCTTGTCTTCCTGTTGGAGCACACGCTTCATGGAATAATGGACAGGGCACTTGAGGCAGAACAGCGGGGGGAAGAGGAGGACTTCCTTACCTCTCAAGGCCCCCTTTATCCAGATCCTAGTATTCCTGCAGGCCCGCCAATCACACAGGAAGAAGAAGAGGAGAAAGATTGTGTCAGCATGGAGGTGGAGGATAACACTCAGCATCAGCAGCAGTCTTCAAGGGATCGCTTGCAGTTCCCAGAAACCCATGGAGTTGTACGTGGCTGGGAGGAGGGGGGTAAGGTTGCAGAACTTATCCAGCCTTCGCAGAGGGAGCAGAGGATGAAACATCTTAGGGAGGCCGTGCAGAAAGGTTTGTGCAATGCGTTTCCAGAGCCTGGGAGGTTACAATTTCCTAGTGCTGGACAACGTGTTGCTGAGGCTTCGTTCATTCACAGAAAGAGCAGTGGAGAAGGTGGCCGGCTGACCGATGACTTCAGACAATTCTTCAGTCCTCAGCGCCTAGGTCTGATCAGTTCCAGCAACCACTGCCAGTGTCTGATTTACATGGTGCAGGAATACTTAGGGGCAAGATCAGACTTGGAGACCTTTCCAACCGAAAATCCACTGGGTTACTGGGTCTTGAGGATGGATCACTGGCCAGAGCTTGCACAATATGCATTTGAGCTACTGGCCTGTCCTGCACTCAGCATTCTTTCTGAACGCACAATCACAGAGTGCGCCTGTCCACAGACTCTGTTGATCGGCTCACATTCATAAAAATGAATCAGTTTTGGATCACCAGCTACCAAGCACCTGATGCTGATGTAACCGACTGATTTTTCTATGGATGTGGGATCCCTTGAAGACTGCATATGCTAAGTGACTATCCTATTCCTCCTCAATCTTTATGATGCTAGCTTCTAGGAATATTTTCGGTTCAGTGCACCACCACCACTGCCTAAGGCCCAATTTTTCTGCCCATGTTTAACAGGGGCGTGTAATTAAAATTTTTGATCCAATATTTCACAGCAGGGCCTGTTACTGTGCTCAACAAAAGTATCTGTGAGGCTTTACAGTGTTGTGCCACCACCACCACCACCACCGCCTAAGGCCCAATTTTTATGCCCCAGTTTAACAGGGGTGCGTAATTACAATTTTTGATCCAATATTTCACAGCAGGGCCTGTTCCTGCGCTCAACAAAAGTATCTGTGAGGCTTTACAGTGTTGTGCCACCACCACCACCACCGCCTAAGGCCCAATTTTTATGCCCCTGTTTAACAGGGGTGCGTAATTACAATTTTTGATCTAATATTTCACAGCAGGGCCTGTTCCTGCACTCAACAAATGTATCTGTGAGGCTTTACAGTGTTGTGCCACCACCACCGCCTAAGGCCCAATTTTTATGCCCCTGTTTAACAGGGGCACGTAATTACAATTTTTGATCTAATATTTCATATCAGGGCCTGTTTCTGTGCTCAACAAAAGTATCTGTGAGTCTTTATCGTGTTGTGCCACCACCATCGCCACCGCCTAAGGCCCAATTTTTATGCCCCTGTTTAACAGGGGCACGTAATTACAATTTTTGATCTAATATTTCACAGCAGAGCCTGTTCCTGCGCTCAACAAAAGTATCTGTGAGGCTTTACAGTGTTGTGCCACCACCACCACCACCACTGCCTAAGGCCCAATTTCTGTAACCCTGTCTAACAGGGGCGCGTAATTACAATTCTTGATATAATATTTCACAGCCGGGCCCGTTCCAGCGCCCACCAAAAGTAACTGTGAGGGCTTACAGTGTTCTGGTACCACCAACACCTAAGGCCCAATTTTCCGCAGAGTGTATAGGGCAGGCCGTATAGTATATACTATTTTCAAACATCCGATTTACAAATGACTCCTACTTAAAAACGGAGGGAGACAACAGGAAGTGTGAGGAAATCTACCCCTAGGAAGGGAAATTCTCTCCTGTAAGAGTTAATATGGAAAAAAGGTGTCTCCACTGATGCTTTATCACCAATCCTTGTTTCCCTAATAACCCAAAATTTTCATTGGGGCAGAAAGTGAGGTGAAATCTTCTGAACAGGGACACAGACAGCATAACAAATGTTACAGGGGTGATGATAACCCTTCCCTATGTTATCCAAAAAGCTTAAAAATAGATTTTTTGGCTGGAGCTACACTTACAAAATGTACCTGTTCCAAATTACAAACAGATTCAACTTAAGAACAAACCTACAGTCCCTATCTTGTTTGTAACCCGGGGATCGCCTGTATACTGCTGCTGTTCAGAGTATATAGGGCCTAGGGGACCCACGCCTTTTTTTTTTAATTTGGGTTTCCCTTAATATTTTAAATTTTGGGGTTCCCCATAATATCTATACCAGACCCAAAGGGCCAGGTAATGGGCTGGGGGGGGGGGGGGGGGGTCAACATTACATTACAGCCGCAAGAAGTTTTAAATGACTTTTATTCCTTTAGAAATGTCATTTTGTGCAGGGACTGTTCTAAACACGGGAAAAATGCACCACTTTACAAGCATACTATAGTCACCCCCCAGGCACGATATTTAAAGGAATATTTCACTTTTATTGTTTCACTTAAAGCATTATTAAAATCACTGCTCCTGAAAAAACGTCAGTTTTTAAAACTTTATTTTGCATGGATAAATGTCCCTTGGGGCAGGACCCAGGTCCCCAAACACTTTTTATGACAATAACTTGCATAATAGCCTTTAAAATTAGCACTTTAGATTTTTCACGTTCAAGTCCCATAGACTTTAACGGTGTTCGCCTATTCGCACAAATTTTTTGCCTGTTCGCATGTGCTGCTGCGAACCAAACCGGGGGGTGTTCAGCTCATCCCTAATCCACATACAGAAATAGAAGGGACAATGTAAATTAAACCGTGCGTGTTTAGTATCACTTTAAGTGAATAAGGTAAAGCTCTGCTGACTTCCATCATCTAATCATGTACAAGCAAAAATGCTGTTTTTTTATTTTTTTTTTGCACATAGGATTGGGTATTCTTTGCAAAGTGAATATTCACCACATTCAATAAGCTCTGGGGAAAATTCCCTTGCAGAGTGTAATTTCACTTACAACTTGGGCATTCTATTTAGTTTATAACCACTATTAGTGAATAACCACTTTTTTGTAAGACTTAAGGGGGGGGACAGTGGCTACATTTGATGGGACACAATGGCGGCATTTGATGGGCACAGTGACGGCATTTGATGGGCATGATGGCGGCATTTGTTGGGCACAGTGGCGGCATTTGATGGGCATAATGAGGGCATTTGATGGGCACATTGGCGGCATTTGATGAGCACATTGGCGGCATTTGATGGGCACAGTGACGGCATTTGATGGGCACACTGGCGGCATTTGATGGCACAGTGGCTGCAATTAATGGCACAGTGGTTGCACTTCATGGCACAGTGGCTACGTTTGATGGCACAGTGGCTGCGTTTGATGGGCACAGTGGCTGCGCTACGTTTGATGGGCCCAGTGGTTGCGTTTGATTGCACAGTGGCTGCAATTGATGGGCACAATGGCTGCATTTGATATGAACAGTGAGGCTGCAATTGATGTTTTTTTTATCAGAATTTTTCAGATGGTTTGCGCCCCCCTAAAAATTTTGAGCACTAGCCACCATTGGACACAGCAAACCTGGACACTGGCAATCCTGCCCATAGACTGCCCTCCTCTGACACATTTTGGCCCTCCCAGGGGGCTTTGTTCTCTGTGACCAAATTCTGTGAGGAGCAAAATGCATGAGTGGGCAGTCTATGGACAGGGCTGAATAAACAAAAAAAAAAATAAAAAAATTTTTTTTTATGAATCAGACACTTTGCTTGGATATCATATAGCTATAGACAGATGGGAATAATACCCATAGGAGATCTGCCTAATGATGCTAATACTTGCTAACACCCAACAGGAGGGTCATAAGTGGGTGTGTACCTCTGAATTATAATACATATCAAAAAACAAAAGGGAGGGAAGCAAAAAGAATTCTTCAGTGAGGAACCAGCAAGTTTAGCAAAAATATAAATATTTATTGTAGAAAAAATAATACCACATATACACCAGATAGTGTCAACAAGAAAATAAGTTGACTGTGAATAGACCAATAACCACCACTAACAATAAAATAGACAACGTTGTCTAAAAACAGAGAACAACATACAGATGGCCACCACTACACATACAATCACATCTAGTTGGCTAGTTGGACTTGCATCGTCCCATATATAGTGTCTCTAAGTAGAGGTTGGAAGCCAAGAGGTGACGGTATGCAGCCGTGGGTATGGGAATTCCGCTGTGCACACTGCCGTTGGCAAACTTGAATGTGACTTTACAGACAGCAGAGGCTGATAGTAGCACTTGCAGGTGAATGCTCAGCCACAGCTGGTAACCATGCGTGAACGGCTGTGTGGGTGCTGGGCAGAGGTGCAGGAGGGGGTATGTGCCTGTGTAACTATTGGTGTATGAAGACAGCGTCTGAGCTGGATATAATAAAGCGATCTCACCAGACCATAGACATCCAGATACACCAGGCACGTTGAACACTCCAAGCCTCCTCAATGTAAGCAAAGCAGCTGGATCATCCTCTGATCAAGTCAGGGTAACTGGAAAGTCCGTTTGGGTAGATGCCCACCAGGGTAGTGGAAATGAGGGGACGTGGTAGCGTACCGCCAGGATGCGGTGTGAGCCACGATAACTTCCGGGTTCCGTGCTGTAGAGCTTTCAGCGGGCTTCAGCGGGCTTTCGGCAGGGCTTGAGCGGCTTCAGCGGAGTAGCGAATCAGATCCCAAGGGCTGGTGGGTGGGTCTGTATGGGTACTACGTCGAACGTAATGGCGTCATGCTGACGCGTTTCATCCGTCAAGGATTTCTTCAGAGCATGCGCAATGGTTGCAGGGAGCGGCTTGTATAGTAATTCCAATTGAAGACGTTGATACGTCAACTAGCCGTTGTCTAGGCAACAGCGCAACAGATAGACGGCCATTCAAATCTAAAGACAACAACAAATAATAGGTTGGGCCCGTCCATGGGTGCAGTGCCCCCAGCGGAGATGTTAAATAAGACTGGGAAGGTGAAGAGTGGGGGGGGGGGGGAAGAAACCAGGGGTGGAAGAGGGGATAGGGTTTTGGTGATGGAGAGAGGGTTTTAGTTGAAAAAAAAAAAAAAAAAAAAAAAAAGGGGGGGGGGGGGGAAGGGGAAAGTAAAAAATCACAGTCTGGTCAACTAAATGTTAAAATGGGCAGGGCAAATGCAGGAAGGTATGAGGACTCTCCCCCGGCACCTATGGTGTGAGGAATACTGATAAATTACACTCGTTGTTTAACCCATGTGGGGACATACTGTCAAGGGTGTATATCCACATTTTTTCTTTCTGGCAGAGAATCCTGTCGAAGTCACCCCTTCTGAGGGGGAGATTTAGCTTGTAGATACCCTTGACAGTAAGTCCCGTAGGGTCCCCACCGTGATGATTAAGGAAGTGTAGGGGAATAGGGCGTTCGTCATCCTTGCTGAGGATGCTCTGTACGTGTTCACTGATTCTGATCCTGAGTTTCCTTTTAGTTTTCCCCACATACTTTTTGCCACATGGGCATGTGAGCATGTAGACCACTCGTGTGGTATTGCAGTTAATAAAGTTATAAATTTTAAACTGTTTCTCACCATCAGAACCAGTGAACACGTCCGTGCGCTCCACATACTTGCATATACTGCATCTGCCACATTTAAACATGCCCTTTAAAGGTGGAAGTTGTGTGAGCCAGTTTTGGCAGGGCTGCCATATTTGCTGTGTCCATGTTTAGCTTTTTTAAGAGAGGGTTTGGGACTTTAAATGAGACATGAGTTTCCATCCCTATGCATACATGAAAAGGAGAGGTTTTGGGACTTTGAATGAGGTGGGTAAGTGAGGCCAAGAGATTAGTCACCATTGTACAAAATCATTTTATTAGTCGAAAATGACATGATAACATGATAAAAACCCAAATATGGAATAACAGTCACAAAGTACATACACAATGATTAATACATTGTGGACAAGGTAAAAGCCCCCAGGATATGCAGGGCAAATGATCCTTATGAAATGATAAATACTTTCTAGAATGCACATGATCACAAGACTTCTAAATAGAGACATACTAATGTATAAAACCTTTAAAATGAATTGCTTGTTTGGTGCATATCTCAGGGTGGACGCGTTTTGTGTATCAAACACTCTTCAGGGGCAGTTTGCACCAGAGTATGGCAGTAGGGTGTAGACCCCATGAGGTCAACGTCCGAAGGCCGCCAAAGAACGTCACGTCTGGGGGCTGAGGAAAGAGCACACAGAGGGAAGGCCAGGCGCATACAAAAGGTCCCCATGAAAAGAATGTGTCCACACTGGTGATGAATAGTGATATTGGTTCTTGTGAAGTAATATGTGATGGCCAATTGTGTATGCCCTGTGACATAGACGTGCTGCCAAAAGGTTATTCAATTTTTGGGTTTTTATCATGTTATCATGTCATTTTCTACTAATAAAATAATTTTGTACAATGGTGACTGATCTCTTGGCCTCACTTACCCACCTCATTCAAAGTCCAGAAACCCCTCCTTTTCACTAATATAAGGGGCATTTTTTTCCACTGACCCCCACTAAATTGTTTTTTGAAAGGGTTCCCTGAGACCTGAAAATTATTTAAAAGGTTCCTCTGGATTGAGAAAGGCTATTCCTAATTATTTTTATAGTATGTAACATTGTATCTCTGAGATTATGCATGTTATACCAGTGGGATGAGAGGATGTCACAAATGTTCTAATCTTTTCATTACTGGAAGTCAAGCACGTTGTTATCCAAGAATTCATGCTGGATAACAGTCTAGTCTTGGACAGGGTTCAGGTACAAAAACATTACAACTCGCAGTTGCCTAATTGCAGCCAGTCACAGTCATGATTGAATCATATGGCCCTTCCCACTCATTATTTGTTGTTACATGCAATTTAGAATTTGTTATGCAGCCAAATGATCTGGCCTTAACAAATTACTTATTACAGCGCTGTTTAGTTCCAAATTGTAGGACAAGTGGTTCTGCGTGATCAGATGTCTATTAGAGTGTAAGCTCTTATGAACAGGGCCCTCTTAACCCTCTTGTATTTTATTGTATTGTTACTGTACTGTCTCCCTTTTATATTGTTAAGTGCTGCACAAACTGTCGTCGCTATATAAATCCTGTATAATAATAAAAATGCATACACCTCCCAATGGATCCAATGTGGCTTTCAAGGTACAGAGCAGAGTTTTCATTTAAATCTAACTTTTCTATAGACAGCTGTCAGTGGAATAAGTCTCCCGTTGTGAAGATTACCACTCTATTCCTAGCACTAGCTGGAACACCGATGGCAATACCAAGTTAAAGGGTATCTCCACTTTCGTGTGAAGAATAGTAAATAAAAAGAAATAATTATAATTACAATTGTATATAACTACAATTACTGCACAAGTCAAATTGTAATTGAATGTTATTAACCTCTTGCTACCCAGGCCAATTCTGACATTTTTCTCCTACATGTAAAAATCATAATCTTTTTGCTAGAAAATTACATAGAACCTCCAAACATTATATATGTTTTTTTAGCAGAGATCCTAGAGAATAAGGTGGCAGTCATTGCAACTTTTTATTTTGCATGGTATTTGCGCAGCAATTTTTCAAACGTGTTTTTTTAAAAAAAAAAAAAAACAGTTTCATGCATTAAAAAAAAAACAGTAAAGTTAGCCTAATTTTTTTGTATAATGTGAAAGATGATGTTACGCCGAGTAAATATATAGCTAACATGTCAAAATTGCACACGCTTGTGGAATGGCGCCAAACTTCGGTACTTGAAAATCCCCATAGGCGACGCGTAAAATTTTTTTACAGGTTACATGTTTTGAGTTACAGAGGAGGTCTAGTGCTAGAATTATTGCTCTCGCTCTAATGTCACGGCTATACCTCACATGTGTGGTTTGAACCCGTTTACATATGTGGCCGTGACTTACGTATGCGTTCGCTTCTGTGAGCGAGCACGCGGGGACAGAGGCACTTTCAATTTTTAATTTGTTTTTGTTTTATTGTTAATGTTATTTTTATTTTTCTATTTTGACACTTTCTTTTTACATTTTTATTTGTTATCACTTTTATTCCTATTACAAGGCATGTAAACATGCCTTGTAATAGGAATAGTGCTTGACAGGTCCTCTTTACAGTGAGATATGGGGTCGGCGGCATTTTTTCAAATGCAGAGGCCAGGTGTGACGTCATAACATCGCGCCCGGGCTCCCAACGATCATAGGGATTCCGGGGACCATCTGGCCTGCCAGAAATCTCTATGGTCAGCATCTGGGGCTGGTCAGTTCCTTCTCCGGTTCGCCAATGGCAGGGGCGAGCCGGGAGAAGCACCGGAGGCTGGCGGGAGGGGGGGCGTTCCCTCCTGCTGCCTGTAAGAATGATCATAGTGGATGTTCAGCCACTTGATCGTTCTTATGATGAAGGGAATCGACGGCTCTAAAAGACGATATCTGAATGATGCCTGTAGCTGCAGGCATCATTCAGATATCACCGCGCAAAGTCCACAAAATCATATGACGTTACTTGGGCAGCAATCGGTTAAAAATTACCTTTCCTTTTCAATCTGCAGCTCTGTAATTTTCAGAAAAATGCAATGCAATATGGCTACCTGGAGGCATTCTGTACACAGATGGTGTACAGAACATCTCCCAGATATGTCATTTCCTGCTTGTGTGATCGGCTCACTGATTTTCCCAGAAGTCTGTACATCAGATTCTGGGCATCCCCTGCAACTAAAATGTCATTTTCCATTAGATACTCCTGTAGCAATAACTCCCGGGGGAGCTGCTGGTTTAAAGCGGGCTGTTACCGTCACCTTCGTTACCTTAATTTCACCAGAACCAGGTCTATGGTCCCGTTGAGTTTAATACCAGACAATGTAGGCACCGGACACTTGAGTATCTTTTCCAATGCTTTAATAAACGTAATTGAAGGAAGTAGCAGGAAAGAGGTAGAAGAATAGTTGCAGGGAAGTTCAAATACCTTTTCTTAGTGTAGTATTAGGAATTGAAATCTTGTAGATGAATATGCTCTCTCTCTCTAGAGTTCAATATTTGCCCGCCTGGATCGGTTTCTCTCACTAACCTAGCAGCCAGTACGCAGCACGAACAAAAGTCTCTGCACTATGCGGTAGGATTACTTTAGGATACGTCCTCCAACTAAGTCACCAGGCCCCTCTCCAGACCAGCACTCTGCATGATCCTTCCATGACGGGTCCTTCCCTGGGATCTTCTCAGTTGTCCAGCTTCTTCACATAGGACAGACAGCTCAGGACCATTCCCTTGCCGCTGTGGTAGGCCCCAGACAGGCCCACCCACATGCTGCAGCAACGTGGGCCTCCCGGTCGGAGGACCACGAGGTAGTACTCCTAGCACATACCTGTCGGCCAGGAGGGCCAGCAGGTGGAACGAAACGAACCCTAAAACATGGCGTCTGCTCCATAAATACCCTCTCCCAGAATGCAACTCGGAGGACCACCTCCACTGAGTTATCTCCGGGACAGAGGAGCATTCATACGCTTCAACGTGTTGCCTTTCCAACACCGACCCATGGTGACAATGACACCCACAGGCACAGTGTGAAACTACATGCAACTCAGCCAAGCTGGAACAGAGGCAAATCTAACTATGTATGAACAGATAACCCACTAAATTTACCTATCAGCAGTAGATTGAAAATCTACCAGCGCTTCAGTCCCAAAAGGAAATCACGTCTTAAGGGATGCAGAACCTGCCTTTTTCCTCATTAGAACCCTGCAGGTGCAGCAACTAATTGATAAATATAAAATCACTCCTATTAGATTCACTATGCACATGGACACGGAGAAACAAACAGCTATTCCTTCAGAATAACAAAAGGTGTGAATCTGCAACAAAGTTTGTTAAAGTTCCTGTAATGTACATAGATCACCCAGAGGCGGAATTTTTTGCCAACAAAAGTATAGTTACTCTTTAAAGTGGTAAAGTCTCATTTTTTTTTCTCTAAAAATAACAAATATGTTATATTTACCTCCTCTGTGTAGTGATTTTGCACAGAGTAGCCCAGATCCTCCTCTTCTCTGATCCCTTTTTGGCTCTCCTGGCCCCTCCAGCAAGCTGTTTACTATGGGGGCACCCAAGCAGAGTCACAGCTCCCCGTGTCCATTCAAAAACATAGCCCCGTTTCGGCTACACCCCCTCTCTCTCCTGATTGGCTAACTGACTTTGATTGACAGCAGTGGGAGCCAATGGCACCACTGCTGTGTCTCAGCCAACCAGGAGGAGAGTCCTAGATGGCTGAGGCACTCGTGGACATCGCTGGAGAGAGATGGGGCTCAGGTAAGTATTAGGGGGGCTGAGGGGGGCTGCTGCACATTTATCTTAATGCATTGAACCTTCTGACTTTACAACCCCTCTAATGCATTCTCTGCATTAAGGTAAAAAGCCACACTAACTGTTCTAACCACCCTCCTCCCTAAACACTTATCAGACCCCTCTCACCAGCCCAAAACTGTCCCACCTGCAGCACAACTCTCCTCTCTTCCAGGTCTCACAGGAGACAGAGAGGACAGTGGGAGCCATAGGTCCCTGCTATTGTCAGACAAACTCCTGTGAGGAGGGAGTGAAGTTGTGGCTTGCCTGCGCTGTGTGTGTGTCTATGAATGCACACGGCCCAGCTCAGGAGCGTGCATGCATAGGTGCCCCCTTAGCAACGGGCTTCCCAGAAGAGGAGGTAAAGGGCCTTTCTGTGCAATATCATTGCACAGAGCAGGTCAATATAGCTTCTTTTTTTTTCTAAAGAAAAAATATCTTTTAGTGTCACTTTGACAGAGGTTCTAATGATTCAATTAATTGCCAAAACAAAAAAAGTTTTGGCTTTAGATACACTTTAAAGTTTAAACAATGAACTTCTCTTATTTCCTTGCTTTTGGTTTGTAAATATTCAATTGAAAGCGACTTGTTATAACTGTTTGTTTAGTACAAAAATGACTTGTTGATCCTGCCAGGAATCCGGTAAGTTTTCTGCTGTCCTGTAGTGAGTTGACATTGATGCACTTACAGGTGTGTGCAGCCTATTGCATTAGGGTGTGCACCCCAAAGCTTAACCACACATGCCTTTCTCTGCAGCCTCGGCTGCACTGGACAGTGAAAAAGTGGAAGTGCTCTATGCTAAACGGCTTCCTGTTCATTCACAAACTGAAGCATAGTAAACACAGTTTACTATGTTTCTGTTATGATTGAACATAATGAGTGAGTGTGTTCATTTAGAAAAGTAAAGGGCAGGTAAATAACATATTGATTAGCCCCTTCCCCTGCTCCCTATCCTGAAACATCCCCCGCAGCAGCTGGGGGGAGAGGAGGGATGCCTGCAGCATTGCTATTGGGGGGATTGGCGCAACATGGGGGGAAGCCCGGGCACTAGGGAGAATCTGCACCGCACAGGCACCCCCCTGCACACGCCTATGGATGCACTGAATTCTCAATGGTATCAGCCCTGGACTACAGGACACCTTCCCTGGTGGGCTGTGTAACACTAATACATTTCCTGTTCTAGGGTGACAACACTGAACAAGAGAAAATCGAGCCATGTATGGGTAGTTTCTAAAAAAGTTTTATCAGGAGCTGAGCTTTTAATAACTTCTCACTGGTTTGCAGTTCAAGAATTTACCTTTGCTCTGACTTCTCCTGCATACTTGTTATAGTTGCCAACAGTCCCGATTTTCCCTGGACAATCCTGATTTTAGGACCCTCGTTCCGATCCGAGGCCGTCCCAATTCGGGATTTTACCTTTGTCCAGGGAAATCGGGAATGTTTTTGGCTCTGCAGCAGTTCTGTCTTCAACAAAATGGCTGCTGGCGCCGATCTCTTTCCATTTGTGTTCAGTGGAGAGGGGAGGGGCACACTGAAGCCGGGGTTAAGAAGCACTCCGCTGGGGACACCTGATGAAAGAGGCACTCCGCTGGGGACACTGACCGCAGGGGGCACCTGATGTAAGAGGCACTCCGCTGGGGACACCTGATGTAAGAGGCACTCTGCTGGGGACACCTGATATAAGAGGTACTGTACTGGGGACACCTGATGTAAGGAGGCACTCCGCTGGGGACACCCAATTTAAGGAGGGATTGCACTGGGGACACCTATTGTAAGGAGGCACTCCGCTGGGGACACCTGATGTAAGGAGGGACTCTGCTGGGAATGCCTGATGTAAGGAGGCACTCCCCTGGGGACACCTGATCTAAGAAAGCACTCCACTGGGGACACCTGATGGCATCTGGTGGCAGGGGACACCCTCAGGGCTCCCACTGATTCTACATTATGGTGAGTTGAACTATTTCATTTTATATTACAATGTAATAATAATGCGCTTCAATCATCCACACACCATAACAACCATGGTGCCAAGATAATTGAAGGGCTAACACCAGGTGTTTGGAGTATTTTTATCTGCTAATTGTTAAACTTTATGGAATACCCATATTTCTATTGTGGTGTAGGATCTGGGCCGGCTGTCCCTCCATCCCTCTTTCTTTCCTTCCTTCTCTCTCCTTCCCTCCATCCCTATTTCTTTTTTTCTCCCTCCATCCCTCATTCATCTCAGACCACACCCCCCCACTATTCTGTTGAAACCCCGCCCATTTTTTTTAGCAGCGGTGCGAACAGAAAAAAAGTGTCCGTATAAATTTTTGTACAATGTTGGCAACTATTAGGGCATACACACGGTCGGACTTTGTTCGGACATTTCGACAACAAAATCCTAGGATTTTTTCCGACGGATGTTGGCTCAAACTTGTTTTGTCTACACACGGTCGCACAAAGTTGTCGGAAAATCCGATCGTTCTAAACGCGGTGACGTAAAACACGTACGTCGGGACTATAAATGGGGCAGTGGCCAATAGCTTTCATCTCTTTATTTATTCTGAGCATGCGTGGCACTTTGTCCGTTGGATTTGTGTACACACGATCGGAATTTCCGACAACGGATTTTGTTGTCGGAAAATTTTATCTCCTGCTCTCCAACTTTGTGTGTCGGAAAATCCGATGGAAAATGTCCGATGGAGCCCACACACGGTCGGAATTTCCGACAACACACTCCGATCGGACATTTTCCATCGGAAAATCCGACCGTGTGTACGGGGCATATGACTTGTATCTGTGTCTTAAAGCATTGACGCCAAGGGCTATGTGCCAGCTAGCATTTTCAGCAGGATGTTAGAAAAGATATCCTCCTGTATTTCTCTCGCTTCAGGTTTGCTTTAAGTTTTTTTGTGGTTGGATTGCCACACCTTGAAAGTGTCTATATTTGTTTTCAGAGTGTCACATTTCTGCATTCTTACATAAGAATAGCAATTCGTGCATTCCTCAAACTTTGAAGTACAGTATAGAAAGTGAGAGGGTGTATAACATTGCACAGACTGGTACCACAAGCTTCCTGTGTAACTATATTAAAATTGAATGACTACCTTTCCGCACAATTACAGTTCTTCATGAACAGTGCCTTCTGATTTATGGTTTAATAAATGCCTCCCAAATGTTGTATAGAAAAACCCAGCAGCATGTATAAAAAGTTAAAGCTGATCTCCAGGCAGACATAAAAGACACAAATTAATGCAACTATGTAACTATTAGTACATCATCACTTTTTAACTGTCCAGAGGTTGGCAGAGGGTATAGGACAACTTGGGCACAGAGGAGAAGGGTTGAATTACTGCAGATATAATCTTTTGATTAAAGGCAGTGGCGGCTGGTGTTTTTTTTTGGGGGGGGTGGGGCAACCACTCCCCTCCCCCCCCCGGTCAGCCAGCAGCACTAACCCCCCCGGTCGGCCAGGGGCACTAACCCCCCCCCCCCCGGGTGGTTGGTCGGTTGTCCAGCCCTGCACTTACCCCATCTAGGTCACAGCAGGGAGCACTCCTACAGGTGGCGGGCGGCAGCTTCCATCACGTCTCCTCCTCCCCTGCATAATATTCATTCGCTATTGTCACGCAACTGGGTGGGCTCAGGGCGCAGTGCTCTGCGCCCCGAGCCCACCCTTTTTTAAAGCCAATTAGAGCCTCTGGCTCTAATCACGTGCTTAAAAAAAACCCCATGTGTCCGGCGCCCTGCATGTAGATTAGGGGCCTGACACATGGATTTGGGGTGAGGGGGGCGCCTAATGGACAGGCCGCCACTGATTAAAGGTGATTATTGCAGTAGCAGCCAATTTTGTCCTTTTTATCTTTCAATTAACTATTCATTTTTTTTTTATTTTTTTATCTTGATACGTTTGAATAAAGCTCTGCTCTAATACATAGTTGATCCTTTGAAATAAATAAAAAAATGCAACCACCTTATTCGCATATCTCAGCTACACATAAATCGGGATCACGCATAGATTTGTTGTTTGGATCTGCTTCAACTCTGTCACATGTTGGGGCGACCTCCCGGCAGGCCTTTCAGATGACACCCTGCTGGAGTTATGCTTGACCCTTGTCGGCGCCCTTGAGCCGGGATGCTGGAGGTTGGCGTCACATTGAATAGACAATCCTCAAATCCAGGGGGTGGTGGGACCCAAACTTACAGAATACTGGATGCTCAACGAGGGTTCAACTTCTCTTGATGTGGTTTGGGAGGCAGGCAAGACTCATGCCAGAGGGGAATATGTCTCCGCTATTAAAGCAGTGAGATCCGGGTTTGCATCACAAACCACTCAGTTGGAACAAGATGAAAAAATGGCTTTGGAGCTCTTCACAGCACATCCCACACCTGAACACTATTCCTCCCTAGCCCAAGCAAGAAGAGCTTTGAGGCTCCATTACACCTCCCTGGTGCAATCTGATACGTGGAAGTTTGTTGTCAAACTTTTCGAATTAGGGGACAAGAATGGTAAACTGTTGGCCAACCTGGTGGCAGATCCCTCACTCTAAACAGTAATCCTAGGATCCAGACTTCCATGGGTGGACAAATTACAGACCCTGAGGGTATACTGAAGGAATTTCATTTTTTCTCTAGTAAATTATATGACGAACTGAACCCTACCCTGGTTGAAGCCATACTTGAGGAATTGGGGGAATCACCTTGCCTTCTCTTTCTGAGGAGGACAGGGACACACTAGATAAGCCCTTAACGCGCCAAGAGGTAGAAAATGCAATCTACTCCCTACCCAACAACAAATCCCTGGGTTCTGATGGACTACCCAGGGAATGATATAAAACCCATGCGACTCTACTGGTCCCCAGGCTAACTCAACTCTTTGCAGAGTGCCTGGAAACCGGGAGGTTGCCAGACAGTATGTACCAGGCACATATTGTACTGCTACCCAAACCAGGGAGGGACCCCCTTTGTTGTTCATCCTATAAGCCCATATCATTACTGAATTACGACCTTACCAAGGTGCTAGCCAATAGGATTATGCAGGTGTTACCGTCCCTTGTCAATATAGACCAGACCGGCTTTATGCCTGGCAAGACTACAGACATAAATCTTAGATGATTCTTCACCCATCTCCAGCTTCCAACTAAGGAGAACTCCTCTCGGGTCTTGGTAGCCCTCGACATAGAGAAGGCCTTTGACACAGTCAGATGGTCATATATGATGCAGGTTCTCGAAGGTTTCGGCTTTAGCCCAACCTTCCGGAAATGAATCAGTTTACTCTAATGCCGCGTACACACGATCGCAATTTCTGACAAAAAATGTTCGATGGGAGCTTGTTGTCGGAAATTCCAACCGTGTGTAGGCTCCATCGGACATTTTTTGTTGGAATTTCCGACAACAAAAATTTGAGAGCTGGTTCTCAAATTTTCCGACAACAAAATCCGTTGATGGAAATTCCGATCGTGTGTACACAATTCCGATGCACAAAATTCCACGCATGTCCGGAATCAAGCAGAAGAGCCGCACTGGCTATTGAACTTAATTTTTCTCGGCTCGTCGTACGTGTTGTATGTCACCGCGTTCTTGACGTTCGGAATTTCCGACAACATTTGTACGACCATGTGTATGCAAGACATGTTTGAGCCAACATCCGTCGGAAATAAATCCCAGGATTTCGTTGTCAGAATGTCTGATCGTGTGTTCGCGGCATTAAAGTCCCCTATGGCCTATATTAAATTGAACGGCAAACTTTCGCCCTCCTTCTTGATTACGAGGGGGATGAGGCAGGGGTGTCCTCTCTCCCCTGCACTGTTTGCCCTGGTAATGGAGCCTTTGGCGGAGGCCCTGCGGAAGTCAGATGAGGTGTTTGGGATCCGGTTCGGCTCAATAGTTGAGAAACTAGCACTATATGCTGACGATGTAATCCTCTTTTTGCAAGACCATGGCCCCTCACTTTCTGCGGCGCTCCAGATTCTTTCCAACTCTTTCTGGCCTCCACACCAACTGGATCAAGTCACTCATTCTTCCCATAGATCCAGGGGCAAAGCAGCTGAGTAATCCTAATTTACCTCTGCAATGGGCAAATACCATTAGATACCTAGGGATCAATATCTCTCCCAACACTCAGGATTTCAGTAAACTTAATTTGTCCCTAGTGCTGCAATGCTGTAAATCTAAGTTAAAGGCCTGGTCAAATCTCCCACTAACTCTTATAGAAAAAATTAATTTAATTAAAATGAAACTGCTCCCAGTTCTATTGTATATTTTAAGGCATTCCCCAGTCTAGATACCTAAAACCGTCTTCCAACAATTAGATTCCCTAGTAGCTTCCTTCTTGTGGCAATCACATCCAGCCAGATTTAGCAGGAAAATTCTACGCAGGCCCTGGACACAGGGGGGACTTTCCTGCCCCGACTTCAACACGTACTACTTGGCAGCAATGCTCACTCATGCCCACAATTGGCTGGTCTCCAACGATACCAGTGCGTCAGTAGTCCTAGAGACTGCACATTTGGGATCTTATGAGGCCCTTCATAACGCTCTTTATAGGCGGATGGGGGGGTTTTCTGATACTTTTAACACAGGCTATGAAAGCGGTTATTAGGGCTTGGCACACGGTGGTACTATAACCTAACCTAGAAAAAGCCATATGGTCCCCTAGTACACCGCTCTGGTGTAATGCCAGGCTAAGGGAATTTCACTTTCTACAAGACCCCAGACTTTGGGCCGACAGGGGCATCAAATACTTGAAGGATATTTGCAATGGTTCTGGGTAGTTCACATTTTGACAGATTAAAAAACAAATTCCAACTTCTGAATTCTTTCTTCTGCAGCTCCATCACGCCTTTGACTCACAATTTAAATCGGTCCAGCTACGGATGGAACACAAGAATATCGAAACTCTGCTAAATGATGCTGAACTCTCAAAGCCATTATCTCAAATATACCGAACACTGCTGCCATCCATTCAGGTTGGATTGGATGGGTTGCGTGATCTATGGCAGTGAGATGGACTGTGAAGACTGGGAAGACATGTGGGATTACCCACTTCAGACACTAGTTGCAACTAGGGACAAGTTAATCCAGTTCTAAATCCTGCACATAATATACTATGCGCCCCAACAACTTCACCGCATATACCTAACCTCAGCTGCTTGCTGGAGATGCTCTGGTACCCCTGCAGGCTTCCTACATATATTCTGGGATTGCCCACAGGTTCAAGATTATTGGAGCGAGGTAACTCAATTTAGCCATGGGTTAAGTACCATACCTATTCCTCTTATAATCAGTGTCTGTCTCCTCGGCCTTGTGGAACATTTGGCGTTAGCTAAAGCAACCCGCACTCTAATAAGTATCCTATTATTTTACGCGAGGAAAGCCATAGTACTAAGGTGGAAGTCAGCCAATCCCCCTACCCTGTCATCATGGAAAAAAATAATTAATACAATGATACCCCTCTGCAAAGCAACATATTTGTCCCGAGGATGCCCTAAAAAATATGAAAAAGTCTGGCACTTCTGGATCGACTCAGAGTCTTTGGCGGATGATCAGCCCATGGAGGATTGCCCTGTTAGATACCCTTAGTAATTACCTGTGAGTGCTGAGGTTCATGCCCCAGACAAGTGAGTGGTGGTATTAGTCCAGAGGTCAAGTGATCATACTTAATTCTAATTGTTCTTGTAATGTCTGGCTCAGACAGATAAGAGGGACGAGAAGTCCTACAGGAAAAGATATCTCCTACCATCATCCTACCATGTGAAACCTGGATACCGAATATGTGGTTGTTTTGGTTCTTTAGTTATGGTTAGATATGTTTAGTTTTGAGATACATGGTGTGTTGTACGCTGTTATACACATGGCTATGTGCACCAATTGGCCGGGGTATGCCTGTTTTGTACCTTCACAGTGAAAATTTCTAATGAAAAGAATTTTCAAAAAAAAAAAAGTGTAATTAAACTCCAACAATAAATCTTATGTGCTCCATTTTGATCTGCTATCCACTTGGACCACAAAACACACCCACAAAACACACCCTATTATGGAGGGAGGTGTTATGTAGTCCTAACACAGTGTTAAATAGTCCTAGCACACTCCCTTTTCTGGGGTGACAGCACCGCTCAGTACAGTCTGTCACCCATGTGCCCCAAGGAAAGAAAGGGCGCTAATGGCAGGATTACCAGTTTAAATTAACCAAACCAGTCACCACATCTAAACATCGATAAGCTGCACTACTACCAATTTTTGTTCTTGGGTTTAAATACACGTTAAGTTTCTGGCCTGCACACTGTGGCCATTAGGAGGAGTTCCTACTTTCTCAGGTGAATTTTTTTTATATTTTAGAGAATACAATAGGAAGAGCTGGTACATGCAGAGATGGACAGGAACATCTAGGAACAGAGTTGGAATAATGGTGGAAGATTTTTCTGTTGGATTATCCAAAACATATGCCCAAAAAAGTCAGTTTAGGGGCTGACTCAGCCCATCAAATTCCCCTGATAACTGAAATATATACGAGTGGAATGAACCTTTAACTGAAGTGTTTCATGCACAGATTGCCCTTTGTATGCAGGAACATGCAACATACTAGCCGTGTCTAACTGATAAGTTATGGCAAAGTCCACAGAATGTGAGTTATTTGCATTAAAAAAAAAAAAAAATATATATATATATATATATATATATATATATATATATATATATATATATGATCTGTGTTTTTCTTAAGATTCTGTTCGATCTTTGGTTGAGTATCTCAATTGCTTCCTCTGTCAAGTCATTTAATGGAAATTTCATAGGCAGGCTCATAATGGGTGATTGTGTTGTAAAGCAGTGTCTGGTTCCAATTACTTCAGCACGCATTCCCAGTTTGTGGCAGAATAACGCTCCCATCTGTTTCTGTAGGCTGATGAATGCCATGAAAGTCAAAAAACAAGACTAACAGTATAATATATGTTCTAGGAAACAGCCCACTCGTGTATACCGTATTGCTATTGTCTTGTACATATAAGTGTTTGTGTTTTTGTGTTATGCATAAACACTTTGTATACTATAGACAAACACATATACAGTATTGTATACTAAATATAGTCACATATACTGATCTTTGTTTTCTTCCACAATGTACCCATTTTTCGGCTAAGATTCCATTTTTCACATTCACTCTGTTTATTATAGTTTTTTTTGCCCATTTTAAATAAAATTTGCCCACGTTCGCCCATAGAAAAGAAGATTTGCCGGTGCAGAAATTTTATCAAACAAGAACAGGAACAAGGAGTGCTTTACTGTATTATTCCTCCTATTTTTCACTCAATGAATGTTGATTAGTTCTGACATTCACCCAACATTTGCCCATTTGCCTTGCTCAAACTATTCACTGGTTTGAAGTGGATGAATGTGTATTTTAAAGTGGAACTTTAATCAGGAAATTAAGTCTTTCTAGATCACTTCATGCTGACTCATTTTGCAGGTATGTAAAACATTAAAGTGCCTATACTGTTTATAATACAGTACACTGTCTGACCCTGCTCTACACATGCTCAGTTGCTCTCTATTTTTAGGCACTGTGCATAATTTGTAGGGGCTGATCTGCTGATAGCATAAAGATTTACTGCTGGTCAGGGGCCGTGGCTTCAGCAAAATGGCAGCCTCCAGCAAGAAGAAACAGGAGCAATGCTGGAGGTAATTTAAAGCACACACTAATTTTGGTAGCATATTGATATGGAATATATATTCCTTGCTAAAAAACATTATTTTTATCAGGTTGTTATGGGTAAAGTACCACTATAATTGCTTCTTAAAGCGGAACTAAGCCCATCAATTTAATAGTTTAAAAAAAGTTATATTACCAGCATTCCGAGATGGCTAACTGTCACATTTGCTTGTGCTCCCTACCAAACTGTCAAACCATCAGATGGCTGGTGTTGTAACCGATCACATGTGCAGCACCATGGTAGTTGCAGATCAAACAGAGGCTAAGATGGCAGCTTCCTTGGCTGAAAGGATAGGAGGGTATAGTTCCTTACTAAATAGCTCCTTACTAATTTGCTGTTTTAATTACGGATTCAGCACTTCCATGGTTAATGTAATATATATATATATATATATAGATATATATATATATCTATATATATAGATATATATATATATCTATATACACACAGTTGTGCTCATAAGTTTACATACCCTGGCAGAATTTATGATTTCTTGGCCATTTTTCAGAGAATATGAATGATAACACAAAAACGTTTCTTTCACTCATGGTTAGTGTTTGGCTGAAGCCATTTATTATCAATCAACTGTGTTTACTCTTTTTAAATCATAATGGCAACACAAACTACCCAAATGGCCCTGATCAAATGTTTACATACCCTGGTGATTTCGGCCTGATAACATGCACACAAGTTGACACAAAGGGGTTTGAATGTCTATTAAAGGTAACCATTCTCACCTGTGATCTGTTTGCTTGTAATTAGTGTGTGTGTATAAAAGGTCAATGAGTTTCTGGACTCCTGACAGACCCTTGCATCTTTCATCCAGTGCTGCACTGACGTTTCTAGATTCTGAGTCATGGGGAAAGCAAAATAATTGTCAAAGGAATATAAAAAAATATCCAAGGAATTGAAAATGTCAATCAACAGTGTTCAAACTCTTATCAAGAAGTGGAAAATGAGAGGTTCTGTTGAAACCAAACCACGGTCAGGTAGACCAACTAAAATTTCAGCCACAACTGCCTGCAAAATTGTTCGGGATGCAAAGAAACACCCACAAATAACTTCAGGTGAAATACAGGATTCTATGAAAACATGTGGTGTGGCTGTTTCAAGATGCACAATAAGGAGGCACTTTGAAGAAAGATGGGCTGCATGGTCGAGTCGCCAGAAGAAATTGGCTACAGCAGAATAAAGTGAAGGTTCTGGAGTGGCCATCTCAAGTCTCCTGACCTCAATATCATTGAGCCACTCTGGAGAGATCTCAAACGTGAAGTTCATGCAAGACAGCCCAAGAATTTACAGGAACTGGAGGATTTTTGCCAAGAGGAATGGGCAGCTTTACCATCTGAGAAGATAAAGAGCCTCATCCACAAATACCACAAAAGACTTCAAGCTGTTATTGATGTTAAAGGGGGAAAAACACGGTATTAAGAACTGTGATATGTAAACTTTTGATCAGGGTCATTTGGGTAGTTTCTGTTGCCATTATGATTTGAAAAGAGTAAACACAGTTGATTGATAATAAATGGCTTCAGCCAAACACTAACCATGGGTGAAAGAAAAGTTTTTGTGTTATCATTCATATTCTCAGAAAAATGGCCAAGAAATCATAAATTCTATGTATGTAAACTTATGAGCACAACTGTATATATATTAAGATGGAATGTTGAAATGTACACCTCGAAAGTGGCTGTAAGTCTGTGATCCATTATTAATCGCGTCTCTTACTGTATTTATGACTGTTGTTACTGATCCACATGTTTATATCATAGACACTGGATATCTCCTTTTACCCCTGATGAAGGAGCTGTAATGTAACTCTGAAACGCGTTGGATGGAGATCATCTCATGTTGTCATCTTTACATCTACCAGTTTGTGTACCTAAAGTCACTTCTGTTGCATTCATTCCATGAAAATGTTTAACAAGTACATTTTATATTTATTCTCACAATATTTGCATTCAGTGCCTTTAAAGTCCCGCTTCTAGGGTCATCCTTGGTTCTTTAATTATTTAGGGATGTGGCACTCTTTGGAGCCCATCACTGAAACCCTTTAAACTAACTATATGAAAAGATGAGTCACTCTTGCACTTTTACTGTACAAATCTTCCGTTACCAAACTGGATAATCATATCAGTGGGGGCTCCCGTTTTTCTGACAATAATAATATAAAAAAGGAGGGATGAGATATCCAAATAATGCAAATTCTTTTACTTTAATAATTCATATCTATATTGTACAAAAAATCAAGGCACAAGGCCCCAGACTGTACAGTATCAAACAAAAACCTATGCTCTTTTCTTTACACCTGGCTTGGGAAAGAGCAGAGGTTTTAGCTTGAAACTGAGTAGTTCGGGGCCTTAATTCCTTGATTTTTTTGTACATTATGGATGTGATTTTTTGAAGTGAAAGAATTTGCATTATTTGATATCTCATCCCTCCTTTTATATCTACTGTATATATGGGGGTACTTCAAATCGTTTCCACATTTTTTTTTTAACTCTATTAAATATAAAAAAAAGTGTAGAAACATTATGAAGACCCTTTGTATATATAAAAAGTTTATATATAAATGTCTATATATATATATATATATATATATATATATATATATATATATATATATATATATACACAGTGGATATAAAAAGTCTACACACCCCTGTTAAAATGTTGGGTTTCTGTGATGTAGATAAGTGAGACAAGGATAAATCATTTCAGTACTTTTTCCATCTTTAATGTGACCTATAAACTGTACAAATAAGTTCAACATCAAACTGAAATCTTTTAGGTGGAGGGAAGTAAAAATAAAAAAAACTAAAATAATATGGTTGCATAAGTGTACACACCCTTAAACGAATACTTTGTTGAAGCACCTTTTGATTTTATTACAGCAGTCTTTTTGGGTGTGAGTCTATCAGCATGGCACATCTTGACTTGGCAATATTTGCCCACTTTTCTTTGCAAGGGCAATCTGACAGATTTGGAAAATGTTTGCAAAGAAGAGCACAGCCCTCCGATCACACCACAGATTTTAAATCGGATTCAGGTCTGAGCTCTGGCTTGGCCATTCCAAAACTTTAATCTTCTTCTGGTGAAGCCATTCCTTTGTGGATTTGGATGTATGCTTTGGGTCGTTGTCATGCTAAAAGACAAAGTTCCTCTTCATGTTCAGCTTTCTAGCAGAAGCCTGAAGGTTTTGTGCCAATATTGACTGGTATGTGGAACTGTTCATAATTCCCTCTACCTTGACTAAGGCCCCTGTTCCTGCTGAAGAAAAACAGCCCCAACGCATGATGCTGCCATCACCATGCTACGCTGTGGGTATGGTGTTCTTTTGGTGATGTGCAGTGTTGTTTTTTGCGCCATAACATATCTTTTGGAATGATGGCCAAAAAGTTCAACTTCATCAGACCATAACACATTTTCCCACATGCTTTTGGGAGACTTCAGATGAGTTTTTGAAAAATGTAGCCAGGCTTGGATGTTTTTCTTCGTAAGAAAAGGTTTCCGTCTTGCTACTCAACCCCATAGCACAGACGTATGAAGAATACGGGATATTGTTGTCACATGTACCACATAGCCAGTACTTGCCAGATATTCCTGCAGCTCCTTTAATGTTGCTGTAGGCCTCTTGGCAGCCTCCCCGACCAGTTTTCTTCTTGTCTTTTCATCAGTTTTGGAGGGGCGTCCAGTTCTTGGTAATGACACTGTTATGCCATATTTTCTCCACTTGATGATGACTGTCTTCACTGTATTCCATGGTATATCTAATGCCTTGGAAATTCTTTTATACCCTTATTTTGACTGAAACATTTTAACAATGAGATCCCTCTGATGCTTTGGAAGCTCTCTATGGACCATGGCTTTTGCTGTAGGATGCGACTAAAAAAATGTCAGGAAAGACCTACTAGAACAGCTAAACTTTATTTGGGGTTAATCAGAGGCACTTAAATGATGTCAGGTGTGTACTGACTCCTATTTAACATGAGTTTGAATGTGATTGCTTAATTCTGAACATAGCTACAGCCCCAGTTATAAGAGGGTGTGCACACTTATGCAACCACATCATTTTTTTTTTTTTTTACTTCCCCCCCTAAAAGATTTCAGTTTGCTTTTCAATTGAGTTGTACAGTTTATATCTTTGTCCAAATATACACAGTACATACATTTTCAAGACCCCCCCAAAGCACTGGGTCCAGTTAAGGGGGTAGTGGGCAAAAGGAAGGGGTGGGGGCTTATGTACCACTATAATCATTGCCCATATTTGCACTAAATCCAAATATGTGCAATGTTGTCACAGGGGTCTTCCTGGCCATGTACAACTGTGCCCAGGATAGCAAATTTAACATTTGCCAGCACTAGAGCAAACACTACTGGACTAGATTGTAAGCTCTAACGAGCAAGGCTCTCTCATTACTCTTGTACCAAACTGTTTGGTAACTGTAATATCTGCCTTCGTTAAAGCGATGTAAAGCACTGCACCAACTGTTGCCAATATATAAATCCTGTATAATAATAATAAGAATAATAATTGCTGGTCCTGGAAAGGTAAATAATAGCTAAAATAAAATACTAAAATGCTTTTGTTTCAGCACCAAGAAAAGCTAATCTCTGGAGATAAAGGACATTATGTAACAAAGCTTGCCCAAACATTCACCCAAAAGATTCAACTACAAATAGGAAAATAACTTCTACTGCATGTTAAACATTTGAATGACATTCTACCTGGCAAGTTAGAATTTTGCAAGATTCTCCTATCAGCTGCCTTCAAAATAAATAGAGCAAATGTTGGCAGAAAATGATGCGTGAATTCTGTCAAATTTTGGGGACATCTTTTGGGCGAATTTTAGCCGGGTGATTTGTAATAATTTCATGCATATTTCACAAGTCAACCACTGCACTTTGCAGTTAGGGTACTGAAGTGGGGTGCCAAAACTATCCAACTACAACTGGCACTGGTGGACAAGTGGTTGAAACAGTGACACGGGAGCATCATGTATTTAATGTTTATAACATGGGGATTTTAAACAAACACAAAATAACATAAAATCAATTACAGTTGTAAGTTTATAAAAACAAAAAAAACTCTGGAAAAAAATATTGTAATATTGTAGTGTTCCCCTAAATGTGCTGGTTGCTTAAAACAAGGCATGCCATGCTTCAGAGTATTAGCTGTATCCAGACATTGTGGGGTCACTTGAAATAAATCTTCTTGATAAGATTTGCTGTTAGAAACATTCCTGAATATCGCTGGGCCATATTTCAAGGTTTTTTCTGGTCCGAATGCCAGAAGACAGATGAAATGCAGTCACATAGAAATACCGTCACATAAGTACAGGGAACTGGCCAGGGAACAGCACAGCGACCTATTATATTTGCTAGAACATCACAGCAGGTCAGAAGAAAGTATGTTTTAAAATGAGTTACATTGGCTAGATGGCAAAAAAAAATAAATCAAAAACTGATAGAGGTTATAATCAAGTCTTCCACTTTCACATCCAAAATGAAAAAAGTGTTGCTCCTAGTTCTAATTTAAAGAAGAACTAAAGGCAACACTTTTTCCATCTTGAATAGAGTAATTAGAGGTGTAGCAATAACTCTCGGTGGAGCTGCTGGTTTAAGCGGGCTTGTTACCTTCACTCTCGATACCTGTTTCACCGGCACCGGGTCTAGGGTTCCGTTGAGTTTACCTCTGGACGATATAAGCACCAAACACTTGAGTAGGTTTTCCAATGCTTTAATAAAACGAACAAGGGAAGTAGCAGGAAAGAGGTAGCAGGAAAGGTGCAGGGAAGCTCAAATATCTTTCTGTTGTATTTCTTCAGAACATTCTTTGTAATTGAACACTTGCAATTGAATAGTCCCCCTTTCGTAGGATTTAATCTTTGCCCACCTGGATAGACATCTCTCACTTGCCTAGCAGCCAGCACGTAGCACGAACAAAAGTCTCTGCCACAGACTTATCTGGAATAAAACCCGTATGATCCTCTGCCACAGGATGTATTGGTTTATGATGAATGTCAGATACAGTTCTTGGACCTTTAAGCCAACCTGGCAGTACTATACTGTAAGATTACTTCGGAATGCGTCCTCCAACCAAGTCACCAGGCCCCTCTCTAGACCAGCACTCTGCATGATCCTTCCATGATGGGTCCTCCCCTGGGATCTTCTCGGTTGTCCTGCTTCTTCACTCAGGATAGACAGCTCAGGACCATTCCTCCGCTGCTGTGGTAGGCCCCAGACAGGCTTCTGGGCCCACCCACACGCCGCAGCGACGTGGACCTCCGGAACGGAGGACCACGAAGTGGTATTCCTAGTGCATACCTGTTGGCCAGGAGGGCCAGCAGGTGGCTGAAAACAAACCTAAAACATGGCGTCTGTCCCATAAATACCCTCTCCCAGAATGCAACTCGGAGGACCACCTCCACCGAGTTATTTCCGGGACAGAGGAGCACTCATTCGCTTCAATATGTTGCTTTTCCAACACCTGCCGATGGTGACAACGACACCCACCGGCACAATGTGGAACTGCATGCAACGTCAGCCAAGCTGGAACAGAGGCAAATCTAACTTTCTATAATAAGCGACCCACTAAATTTACCTATCAGAGGTAGATAAAAATATACCAGCGCTACAGAGGGATATAACAACTGTCATTTTTTTGCCATCTGTGTCCCATTAGGGATATTTTCCTTAACTTCCTCTTTCGTAACCAAAACAGGAAGTGAGGGGAAATCCCTCCAAAGTAAGTAAATAACTCAATGTCCCTAGGGTCACAGGAACAAGTGTTACTGTTGGAATTTCTGCTCTAGGTTCCCTTTTAGGACTGCTCACATATCCAAAAGCATATGGGGTAGATTTACTAAAGGCAAATAGCATGTAAACTTTGCAAAGTTCAGTTGCACTCTGTGCATTAGCTTAGTAAATGAGGTAAATTTTCACTTTGCAAAGAATACTCAATCACATGCAAGAATAATTTAAAAAAATGCATTTTTGCTTGCACATGATTGGATGAAGGAAATCAGCAGAGCTTCTACTCTTTTACTAAGCTCTGGAGCAACTGCTCTTGTCTTTTTGCCTTTAGTAAATCAACCCCAATATGTCAAGCTTACCCCTAATGCAGGTGCTCAGGCAGTATAGCTAACTTCTGTGTTCTTCACCTATAATAGCCCCTTTTTTTCATAAGGCAAGCAGACCTACTGGTACTCGGTTGCCCTGGGACTTATGCACAATACTATAGTGCCCGGCTACCATGCCGGGGCAGTTGCGAACTGAGCACAGCAAACAGGTTCTTGTGGCTGGCAGACAGGCAGAGTGTTTCAACGAAAGTCCAAGTTCAAAATAGACGAGGTCCAGAATAGTCAGGGTCAATTCTGTAGTCAAAAGGCAGACAGAGTTCTGAGCGTGTTCGATATTCGATCCAAGGTTGTCAGCAAGGGAATCCAAACTAGCAGACAGGGCAGACAAACAGAGAGCTTGGAGCATGTGTTAAACACACTCTCAAGCATGAGACTGCAGGCCTGGCTGGCTTAAATCAGGTTTGGTCTCCACCTAGAGATTGGCTACATTAATCACCTTGCAGGTGGACAGACAGACAGGGAGCAATATAGCCATAACCAGGATGCTGGAATGAGACCAGCAGCTATCAAGGAGCAGGAGCGCTTACACGCTCCTGACACCATAGGGTTGATTTACTAAAACTGGAGAGTGGCAAATTTCTGCATAGAAACCAATTTGTTTCCAGCTCTTTTTGTCAAAGCTTTATTGAACAAACTGAAGTTAGAAGCTGATTGGCTACTAGGGATGAGCTTCGTGTTCGAGTCGAACCCATGTTCGACTCGAACATCGGCTGTTCGATCGTTCGCCGAATTGCGAACGTTATGGGCCGTTCGCGCTAAATTCGTGTGGCGCGTCACGGCCCATAATTCACTGCGGCATCGCAGTGCATTGCTGGCTGATGATTGGCCAAGCATGCACTATGACCCGCATGCTTGGCCAATCACAGCGCCGTCAGTAGAGAGAGCTGTAATTGGCCAAAGCCAGGGTGGCTTTGGCCAATTATGGCTCAGGGGATTTAGTACACACCCCACACTATATAAGGCCGCCTGCACGGCGGCCCTGTGTAGTGTGTGTTCCGGTGTGCTGAGAGATAGAGAGAGAGAGAGACAGTGTCATTTGATTTGAGTTAGATAGATTAGGCAGAACAGTCAGTCAGTTAGCTGCACTTACAGTGTATTGTGTATATATATGCATCCCAGGTGTTGCATATATATATATACACTGTATTCAGTTTAGCTAGATCCGTTCCTGTTATCTTCTATCTAGACTATTTACATTTAATGCAGTGCGTCCTGCTCACAGTGTTCAGCTAGATCCGTTCCTGCTATTTACATTTAGTGCAGTGCGTCCTGCTCACAGTGTTCAGCTAGATCCGTTCCTGTTATCTTCTAGACTATTTACATTTAGTGCAGTGCGTCCTGCTCACAGTGTTCAGCTAGATCCGTTCCTGCAATTTACATTTAGTGCAGTGCGTCCTGCTCACAGTGTTCAGCTAGATCCGTTCCTGCTATTTACATTTAGTGCAGTGCGTCCTGCTCACAGTGTTCAGCTAGATCCGTTCCTGCTATTTACATTTAGTGCAGTGCGTCCTGCTCACAGTGTTCAGCTAGATCCGTTCCTGCTATTTACATTTAGTGCAGTGCGTCCTGCTCACAGTGTTCAGCTAGATCCGTTCCTGCTATTTACATTTAGTGCAGTGCGTCCTGCTCACAGTGTTCAGCTAGATCCGTTCCTGCTATTTACATTTAGTGCAGTGCGTCCTGCTCACAGTGTTCAGCTAGATCCGTTCCTGCTATTTACATTTAGTGCAGTGCGTCCTGCTCACAGTGTTCAGCTAGATCCGTTCCTGTTATCTTCTAGACTATTTACATTTAGTGCAGTGCGTCCTGCTCACAGTGTTCAGCTAGATCCGTTCCTGTTATCTTCTAGACTATTTACATTTAGTGCAGTGCGTCCTGCTCACAGTGTTCAGCTAGATCCGTTCCTGCTATTTACATTTAGTGCAGTGCGTCCTGCTCACAGTGTTCAGCTAGATCCGTTCCTGTTATCTTCTAGACTATTTACATTTAGTGCAGTGCGTCCTGCTCACAGTGTTCAGCTAGATCCGTTCCTGTTATCTTCTAGACTATTTACATTTAGTGCAGTGCGTCCTGCTCACAGTGTTCAGCTAGATCCGTTCCTGCTATTTACATTTAGTGCAGTGCGTCCTGCTCACAGTGTTCAGCTAGATCCGTTCCTGTTATCTTCTAGACTATTTACATTTAGTGCAGTGCGTCCTGCTCACAGTGTTCAGCTAGATCCGTTCCTGTTATCTTCTAGACTATTTACATTTAGTGCAGTGCGTCCTGCTCACAGTGTTCAGCTAGATCCGTTCCTGTTATCTTCTAGACTATTTACATTTAGTGCAGTGCGTCCTGCTCACAGTGTTCAGCTAGATCCGTTCCTGTTATCTTCTAGACTATTTACATTTAGTGCAGTGCGTCCTGCTCACAGTGTTCAGCTAGATCCGTTCCTGTTAAATTCCTACTGACAGGCAGGCTTGTCTGGTTACAGTATATAAAGCTACCTGAAGAAAATTACAGGTGTTCTATTTGATCCTATTAGTACCACGGTCAGGCAGCTAGACTATTTACATTTAGTACAGTGCGTCCTGCTCACAGTGTTCAGCTAGATCCGTTCCTGTTATCTTCCTACTGACAGGCAGGCTTGTCTGGTTACAGTATATAAAGCTACCTGAAGAAAATTACAGGTGTTCTATTTGATCCTATTAGTACCACGGTCAGGCAGCTAGACTATTTACATTTAGTACAGTGCGTCCTGCTCACAGTGTACAGCTAGATCCGTTCCTGTTATCTTCCTACTGACAGGCAGGCTTGTCTGGTTACAGTATATAAAGCTACCTGAAGAAAATTACAGGTGTTCTATTTGATCCTATTAGTACCACGGTCAGGCAGCTAGACTATTTACATTTAGTGCAGTGCGTCCTGCTCACAGTGTTCAGCTAGATCCGTTCCTGTTAAATTCCTACTGACAGGCAGGCTTGTCTGGTTACAGTATATAAAGCTACCTGAAGAAAATTACAGGTGTTCTATTTGATCCTATTAGTACCACGGTCAGGCAGCTAGACTATTTACATTTAGTACAGTGCGTCCTGCTCACAGTGTACAGCTAGATCCGTTCCTGTTATCTTCCTACTGACAGGCAGGCTTGTCTGGTTACAGTATATAAAGCTACCTGAAGAAAATTACAGGTGTTCTATTTGATCCTATTAGTACCACGGTCAGGCAGCTAGACTATTTACATTTAGTACAGTGCGTCCTGCTCACAGTGTTCAGCTAGATCCGTTCCTGTTATCTTCCTACTGACAGGCAGGCTTGTCTGGTTACAGTATATAAAGCTACCTGAAGAAAATTACAGGTGTTCTATTTGATCCTATTAGTACCACGGTCAGGCAGCTAGACTATTTACATTTAGTACAGTGCGTCCTGCTCACAGTGTACAGCTAGATCCGTTCCTGTTATCTTCCTACTGACAGGCAGGCTTGTCTGGTTACAGTATATAAAGCTACCTGAAGAAAATTACAGGTGTTCTATTTGATCCTATTAGTACCACGGTCAGGCAGCTAGACTATTTACATTTAGTACAGTGCGTCCTGCTCACAGTGTTCAGCTAGATCCGTTCCTGTTATCTTCCTACTGACAGGCAGGCTTGTCTGGTTACAGTATATAAAGCTACTTGAAGAAAATTACAGGTGTTCTATTTGATCCTATTAGTACCACGGTCAGGCAGCTAGACTATTTACATTTAGTACAGTGCGTCCTGCTCACAGTGTACAGCTAGATCCGTTCCTGTTATCTTCCTACTGACAGGCAGGCTTGTCTGGTTACAGTATATAAAGCTACCTGAAGAAAATTACAGGTGTTCTATTTGATCCTATTAGTACCACGGTCAGGCAGCTAGACTATTTACATTTAGTACAGTGCGTCCTGCTCACAGTGTTCAGCTACATCCGTTCCTGTTATCTTCCTACTGACAGGCAGGCTTGTCTGGTTACAGTATATAAAGCTACTTGAAGAAAATTACAGGTGTTCTATCCCAGCTTAGTGCAGCTACAGGCCATTAGTATGTCTGGAAGGCCAAGAAGGAGAGGCAGACAGTCACAAGCCAATAAGAGAGGGCAAGCAGGCTCTGTGTCTAGTGCTGGTCGTGGAGACGGTGCATCCTCATCAGCACGTGGCCATGGGACACGCTTGGCCTTTTTTTCGGCAGCTGGCCATGTTGAGCCGCAACATGCGGAAGACTTGGTCGAGTGGATGACCAAGCCGTCCTCATCCTCCTCATCCTCTCTCACCCATGCCCAGGGTGCTTTGTCTGGCAAAGCAGCGGCCTCTTCCCTCAGCTCAATGTCATCAGTGACTCCTTCCCTAGCTCCACCATGTCCTCATGAGGATTCCCTCGAAATGTTTGACCACAGTGTTGGGTACATGCTCCAGGAGGATGCCCAGCGTTTGGAAGGCTCTGATGACGATACTGAGCTCGATGAAGGCAGTAACATGAGCACGGACAGAGGGGGTGCCCAAGAAGGACAGCAATCTGGCAGTCATGCTCCCCCTGCTGCAGCATACTGCCAGGTTTGCTCCAGTGATGAGGAGGGAGGGGATGATGAGGTCACTGACTCAACGTGGGTGCCTGATAGGAGAGAGGAGGAGGAGGAGGAGGAGGAGGAGGAGGAGGAGGCGGCAACACATCACCAACGAGGCAGGATGCCCTCCAGGGGCCAGCCTAAGGGCAGCACATTGACTGCATCACACCCCAAAGCTCCACATGTGCAGGGCGCTGCAGTCTCTGCGCGTTATTCAAAAAGTTCTTTGGTGTGGGCCTTTTTTGAGACGAGTGCATCAGTTCGCACCGCTGCTATTTGCAACATATGTCTCAAGCGTATCTCGCGTGGCCAAAACATCTCCCGCTTGGGTACCACATGCTTGACCAGACATATGTTGACCTGCCATGCAGTTCGTTGGCAAGCGTATCTAAAAGACCCACACCAAAGAACAAAGAGGATCTCTCCTTGCTCCTCATCAGCTGAGATTTCCAACCCCACTAGACCTTCAGTCCTCTCTGAGACCTGCAGTGAGAGGAATGAAGGTGTAGAATTAGGTGTGTCACAGCCAAGTACTTGTGGGCAATCTGCTTTTGGTACACCGACGTCAGATTGTACCAGGCAAATTTCCCTGCCCCAGCTGCTGCACCGCCGAAAGAAGTTTGCTCCCAGCCATCCACATGCCCAGCGGTTGAATGCTAGCTTGGCAAAATTGCTAGCACTTCAACTGCTGCCTTTTCAGTTGGTAGACTCTGCCCCCTTCCGTGAGTTTGTGGAATGTGCGGTTCCTCAGTGGCAGGTACCCAAACGCCACTTTTTCTCACGGAAGGCGATTCCGGCTCTCTACCGGCATGTGGAAGGCAATGTCCATGCCTCGCTGGACAGGGCGGTCAGCGGTAAGGTGCATATTACCGCTGACTCATGGTCCAGCAGGCATGGACAGGGACGTTACCTAAGTTTCACGGCGCATTGGGTGACTCTGCTGGCAGCTGGGAAGGATGCAGGACAAGGTGCAGTAGTGTTGGAGGTTGTTCCGCCACCACGCCTCCAAAATGCTGATTGTGACACACCTCTCTCCTCCACCCCCTCCTCTTCTTCTTCCTCCATGGCCTCTTCCTCGGAACCAGCGGTGCTCCGTAGGCGTTCAAGGGGCTACGCAAGTACGCAGGCCAAAAGATGCCATGCGGTGCTTGAGCTGGTGTGCTTGGGGGACAGGAGCCACACTGGGGCAGAGGTTCTGTCAGCTCTGCAGGGGCAGGTTCAGAGGTGGTTGACGCCACGCCAACTTAAGGCAGGAATGGTGGTTTGCGACAATGGCACCAACCTCCTCTCTGCCCTCCGACAGGGACAAATGACCCATGTGCCCTGTTTGGCTCACGTCCTTAACTTGGTGGTGCAGCGGTTCTTGGGCAGGTACCCGGGCTTACAGGATGTCCTGAGGCAGGCCAGGAAAGTCTGTGTGCATTTCCGCCGGTCATATAATGCCAGTGCTCGGCTGACGGACCTCCAAAAGGAGTTTAACCTGCCCAAGAACCGCCTAATCTGTGACATGCCCACCAGGTGGAACTCAACGTTGGCCATGCTGCAGCGGCTGCACACGCAGCAGAGGGCCATCAATGAGTACCTGTGCGACTATGGCACCAGGACAGGGTCAGGGGAGCTTGGTTTTTTTTCCCCACGCCAGTGGGCCATGATCAGGGATGCATGCACTGTCCTGTCACCATTCGAGGAGGCCACGAGGATGGTGAGCAGTGACAGTGCATGCATCAGTGACACTGTCCCCCTTGTCCACCTGTTGGAGCACACGCTGCGTGGAATAATGGACAGGGCACTTGAGGCAGAACAGAGGCAGGAAGAGGAGGACTTCCTTAGCTCTCAAGGCCCCCTTTATCCAGACAGTGTTCCTGCGTGCCCGCCGATCACACAGGAAGAGGACGAGGAGGAAGAGGAGGAGGAGGAAGATTGTGTCAGTATGGAGGTGGAGCCTGGCACTCAGCATCAGCAGCAGTCTTTAAGGGATCAGTCCCAAGAAACACATGGACTTGTACGTGGCTGGGAGGAGGTGGCTGCGGACCATGTCGTTCTTAGTGACCCAGAGGACTCCGGACCGAATGCCTCAGCAAACCTACGCTGCATGGCCTCCCTGATCCTGCAAAGCCTGCGTAAGGATCCTCGTATTCGTGGTATCAAGGAGAAGGACCAATACTGGCTGGCAACCCTCCTTGATCCACGTTACAAGGGTAAGGTTGCGGACCTTATCTTGCCATCGCAGAGGGAGCAGAGGATGAAACATCTTCGGGAGGCCTTGCAGAAAGGTCTGTGCAACGCGTTCCCAGAGACTGGGAGGTTACAAACTCCTGTTTCTGGACAACGTGTTGCTGAGGCTTCGGTCAGTCAAAGAAGGAGCGGTGGAGAAGGTGGCCGTCTGACCGATGCGTTCAGACAATTTTTTGGTCCGCAGCCCCAAGGTATGATCAGCAACCATCGCCAGCGTCTGTTTTACATGGTGCAGGAATACCTAGGGGCAAGATCAGACTTGGACACCTTTCCCACCGAAAATCCTCTGGGTTACTGGGTCTTGAGGATGGATCACTGGCCAGAGCTTGCACAGTATGCAATTGAGCTACTGGCCTGTCCTGCATCCAGCGTTCTTTCGGAACGCACATTCAGTGCTGCTGGAGGCGTGGTAACCGATCACAGGGTGCGTCTGTCCACCGACTCGGTCGATCGGCTGACCTTCATAAAAATGAATGAGTCTTGGATCACCACCAGCTACCAAGCACCTGATGCTGATGTAACCGAATAATTTTTTTTGAAATCTCAGATCCCTTCAAAGACTGCCTATGCTGATGCTGAGTGACTATCCCTGAGTAATTATCCTCTTCCTCCTCAATCATCACGCTGATAGCTTGTAAGAACATTTTTGGTTCTGGGCGCCACCACCAGTGCCTAAGGCACAATTTTTCAGCCCCTGTTTAACAGGGGCGTGTAATTACAATTTTTGATGTAATACTTTGCAGCAGGGCTCGTTCCTGCATTCCAACTAGAGTGTCTGTGAGGGGTTGCAGTGTTGTGGCACCAGCACCAGTGCCTAGGGCCCAATTTTTCTGCCCCTGTCTAACAGGGGCGTGTAATTACAATTTTTGATGCAATACTTTGCAGCAGGGCTCGTTCCTGCGTTCCAACTAGAGTGTCTGTGAGGGGTTGCAGTGTTGTGGCACCAGCACCAGTGCCTAAGGCCCAATTTTTCTGCCCCTGTCTAACAGGGGCGTGTAATTACAATTTTTGATGCAATACTTTGCAGCAGGGCTCGTTCCTGCGTTCCAACTAGAGTGTCTGTGAGGGGTTGCAGTGTTGTGGCACCAGCACCAGTGCCTAAGGCCCAATTTTTCTGCCCCTGTCTAACAGGGGCGTGTAATTACAATTTTTGATGCAATACTTTGCAGCAGGGCTCGTTCCTGCGTTCCAACTAGAGTGTCTGTGAGGGGTTGCAGTGTTGTGGCACCAGCACCAGTGCCTAAGGCCCAATTTTTCTGCCCCTGTCTAACAGGGGCGTGTAATTACAATTTTTGATGCAATACTTTGCAGCAGGGCTCGTTCCTGCGTTCCAACTAGAGTGTCTGTGAGGGGTTGCAGTGTTGTGGCACCAGCACCAGTGCCTAAGGCCCAATTTTTCTGCCCCTGTCTAACAGGGGCGTGTAATTACAATTTTTGATGCAATACTTTGCAGCAGGGCTCGTTCCTGCGTTCCAACTAGAGTGTCTGTGAGGGGTTGCAGTGTTGTGGCACCAGCACCAGTGCCTAAGGCCCAATTTTTCTGCCCCTGTCTAACAGGGGCGTGTAATTACAATTTTTGATGCAATACTTTGCAGCAGGGCTCGTTCCTGCGTTCCAACTAGAGTGTCTGTGAGGGGTTGCAGTGTTGTGGCACCAGCACCAGTGCCTAAGGCCCAATTTTTCTGCCCCTGTCTAACAGGGGCGTGTAATTACAATTTTTGAAGCAATACTTTGCAGCAGGGCTCGTTCCTGCGTTCCAACTAGAGTGTCTGTGAGGGGTTGCAGTGTTGTGGCACCAGCACCAGTGCCTAAGGCCTAATTTTTCAGCTCCTGTTCAACAGGGGCATGTAATTACAATTCTTGATCTAATATTTCACAGCAGGGCCCTGTGAGGGCTTACAGTGTTGTGGCCACAGCAACACCTAAGGCCCAAATTTCTGCTGAGTATATAGGGCAGGACCCTACTTTCAAACATCTAACTTACAAACGACTCCTACTTGCAAACGGAAGGAGACAACAGGAAGTGAGATGAAATCTACCCCTAGGAAGGGAAATTCTCTCCTGTAAGAGTTAATATGGGAAAACAATTTCTCCTTTCCACTGATGCTTTCCAATCCTTGTTCCACAAAAAAACCCAAATTTTCAAAAAACATTTTTCATTGGGACAAAAAAGTGAGGTGAAATCTTCTGAAGAGGAGGAAAGACAGCAAAACAAATGTCACAGGGGTGATAACCCTTCCCTATGTTTTCCAAAAAGCTTAGAAAAGATTTTTTGGCTGGAGCTAAACACGTTAAAAATGTTCAAAATTACAAACAGATTCTACTTAACAACAAACCTACAGTCCCTGTCTTGTTTGCACCGCCTTTATACTGCTGTTCAGAGTATATAGGGCCTGGTGGCCCCACACCTTTCCTTATTTTAATTTGGGTGCGGGGTTCCCCTTAATATCCATACAAGACCCAAAGGGCCTGGTAATGGACTGGGGGGTACCCATGCCGTTTGTCTCACTGATTTTCATCCATATTGCCATGACCCGACATGACATTAAACCCGCAAGCAGTTTTAAATGAGATTTTTTCCTTTAAAAATGACATTTGGTGCAGGGACTGTTCTAAACATGGGAAACACGCGTCACTTTACAGGCATACTATAGACACCCCCCAGGTACGATATTTAAAGGAATATTTCACTTTTTTTTTTTTTACTTTAAGCATCATTAAAATCACTGTTCCCGAAAAAAAGGCCGTTTTTAAAAGTTTTTTTTGCATTGATACATGTCCCCTGGGGTAGGACCCGGGTCCCCAAACCCTTTTTAGGACAATACCATGCAAATTAGCCTTTAAAATGAGCACTTTTGATTTAGAACGTTCGAGTCCCATAGACGTCAATGGGGTTCTAACGTTCGTGCGAACTTTCGGTCCGTTCGCGGGTTCTGGTGCGAACCGAACCGGGGGGTGTTCGGCTCATCCCTATTGGCTACCATGCAAGCTGCACCAGATTTTGAACTCTCCAATTTTAGTAAATCAATCCCTATGTTTTTGGTCATGTGATAAAATATGTAAAAATGTCACCACACAACCCAAACAAGTAAAAATAAACCAAAAGCCAGCCAGCACATGCTGTTAATCACCCACAGCAACAAGAAATAAAATTAAAAATATAAAAAATGTGCAGTGCTAGTATAATTTTAAAAGTGCAAACATGCAGTCAAAGAAAATTTCCATCTCACAGCCCAATGCATATATATATATATATATATATATATATATATATACTGTATAGAATTACTCCAAATAGAGTAAATCAATAATTCAGTGTGAACAAACAAATAAAGGTGAAAATAAGAACAATTATTTACATACAATTCATATAATAAATTCATGCAAACACATAAATAGTAAGAGTGAAAAAAGTTCACGTGTCTTCATAAAGTGAAAAAGTTTCATCCATAAACATTCCTTGTGTGCAACAGCATTTCTGATAAAATGGTGATTCCACCTCCACACCCAAAATGTATGTGAATCTGCTAGCTCTACTATTGACCTCCAAACTATAATGCCACATACACACGATCGAAAATGCCGCCAGCAAAACTCTGATGAGAGCTTTTTGTCGGAAAATGTGACCGTTTGTATGCTCTCAATCTTTTGCTGGCGGAAATCCAGCAAGCAAAAGATTGAGAGCATGTTCTCTATTTTTCGGTTCCTATCCGAAAATGCATTCGTCTGTATGCAATTCGGACGCGCAAAAAATCACGCATGCTCGGAAACAATTTGACGCATGCTCGGAAGCACTGAACTTCATTTTCTCGGCTTGTCGTAGTGTTGTACATCAACGCGTTCTTGACGGTTGAAAGTTCAGAGAATTTTTGTGTGACCGTGTGTATGCAAGGCAAGCTTGAGCAGAAATCCGTCGGAAAACCCATCCAAGTTTTTTCTGACGGAAATTCTGATCATGTGTACGCGGCATAAGAGGTCTAAATACCTTATTTTGTCATGTGATACCTGCAGAAAACCAGAATCAGAGTTCACATAGGCTGATCACCCCCTTAAATCTAAACTTTGAAGCATATAACTAATCTTTCCATATAACAGTGGTGGCTGGTGCTCCATTTTTTTGGGGGGGGGCGGCAAACAAACCCCCCCACCACCACCAACAGAGCCAAGCAGCGGCACGCTCCTGACAGAAATTGCTATCTTTCATCTCCCCTTTTGCAACACTGCCTCTGCACGTTCCAGGTAACTTGACCAGAGGCTGCAATGTCTCTGCAGTGGGTCTCTCAGCAGATACAGTCATGGCAAAAATGCATTTCTGTCAGATAATACACCACTTCGCCCAGAAAATTGTTGCAATTACAAATGTTTAGGCATTGTCATGTTTATTTATTTTGTTTGTATTGGTGTGACACAAAAAAGTGGAGAAACAAAAAGCCAAATCTAGCAAACGCCACACAAAACTCCCAAAATGAACTGGACAAAATTATTGGCACCCTCAATTTAATTATAAAAACAACCTCAGCAGCACTTGATCACTTAACATAACTAAATTGCAGTACAGATCCTACAACATATATGTAGCGCTGTTAGATTTACAATCTACCGCAGATTAGGTAAATTTAGTAAATTGTGTGTTAGGAAGGTTAATAGTTCGCCTCTGTTCCAGCTTGGCTGACGTTGTGTGTGCTTCTGTGCTGACCGGTGGGTATCACTGTTACCATTAGTCAGTGTTGGAAGGGCAACGTGTCGAAGTGTATAGATGCTCCTCTGTCTCGGAGGCAGGCTCGGTGGAGGTGGTCCTCCGAGTTGCATTCTGGGCGAGGGTATTTATGGGACAGACGCCATGTTCTGGGGTTTTTCTACAGCCACCTGCTGGCCCTCCTGGCCGACAGGTATGCGTTAAGGAGATACCTCGTGGACCTCCGATCGGCGCAGGGGTGGGTCCAGAGGCTTGTCTGGGGCCTACCACCGTGGCCGAGGAATGGTCCTGAGCTGTCGGTCCTGTGTGACGAAGCTGGACAGCCGAGGAGATCCCAGGGGAGGACCCGTCTTGGAGAGATCACGCAGCGTGCTGGTCTATAGAGGGGCCTGGTGACTCGGCTGGAGGACGTATCCAAAAGAAGTAACCATACAGCATAGTGTCGCCGGTTCGGCTTAAAGGTTCAGGCACTGTGACTGACTGTTTACTGCAGAAGATCTGATACATCCTGTGGCAGAGGATCGTGCAGATTTACCCCCCAAGTAAGTCTGTGGCAGAGACTTTAGATTTGTGCTGCGTACTGGCTGCTAGACCAGTGAGAGAGGCCTATCCAGACGAGCAAAGAGTGTGTCCCATGAAGGGAATGCATTCCACATAATTGTTTGAATTCTACCGGGACATTTGTCGCTAAGATTTTGCAAGAGGATATTTGAGTTTCTCATGAGAGTTTCCTTTTCCGTCTCTTTCCTGCTACTTCCTAAAGTTTGACTATTTAATAAAGCATTGAAAACGTACTCTAGTGTTGGTGCGTGTGTCGTCCAGCAGTGAACTCAACGGAACCCCTAGATCCGGTGCCGGTGAAACAGTGGGAAGCAGAGTGAAGGTAACAGACTCATTTAAACCAGCAGCTCAACCGTGAGTTAGTGCTACATATATATCCAAGAAAAATATTTAAGATGGCAAAAGCAATATTGTATCTACCCTGTGGGGTTATATTATCCTCATACAATCTGCCACTAGAAGTTAGAAAAATTCATAGCCACCATGTGTGAAAAAGAGATTCTCTATATAACAGTGACATCCGTGGAAGGCAACTCCAATGAAATTCGTGATGACTATCACCAAAATCACCACTAGTGAGTCCCGCTCACATTATATTCGACACTCACCACAAACAGGTGCGTATGAAGCATATATTACTGGTGTCGCTCTACGATATCTCCACAGACAGGTCCTCCATATCTCCGGGTGTTATGACACATGCAAATGGCTGCTCGCCAGTCTGTCCTGCACAGGAGTCTGGTTCCAGGTTGGAGCCCTTAATTTGATATTCGGTAGCACACCCCTTGAAATAATAACTGAAATCAATTGCTTCCTGTAACCATCAATGAGTTTCTTACAACTCTCTTCTGGAATTTTGGACCACTCTTCTTTCGCCAACTGCTCCAGGTCTCTCAGTTTGGAAGGGTTCCTTTTCCCAACAGCTGATTTGTGAACTCTCCACAGGCGCTCCATGGAATTTAGATCAGGACTCATTGCTGGCCAGTTCAGTATACTCTCCAGCGCTTTGTCTTAAACCAATTCTAGGTGCTTTTTGATGTTTTCATTGGGTCATTGTTCTGCTATAAGACCTCTGAGGAAGACTCAAATTTCTGACACTGGGCCCTACATTGCACCCCATAATTCTTTGGTAGTCTTTAGATTTTATAATGCCATGCACACAGACAACACATCCAGTGCCTGAAGCAGCAAAGAAACACCAAAACATCAGTGAACCTCGACCATGTTTGACTTAAGGGACTGTATTGTTTTCTTTAACGGCCTCATTTTTTTTCCTGAAAACAGAATGATGGGCTTTACCAAAAATCTGTAATTTTGTTTCTCCCAAAAGGATTTTTGGCAAACTCTTTGATCAATTTTACTCTTTCATCCAAGTCCAGGGAGATTAGCTACAGTGCCATGGTCTGTAAACTTCTTGACAATGTTGCGCACAGTGGACACAGGAGCATAAGATCCCTGGAGATGGACTTCTAACCTTAAGATTGTCCATGGTTTTCCACAATTTTTGTTCTCAAATCCTCAGACAATTTGCTTGCTCTTTCTCTTCTCTATGCTCCGTGTGGCACACAGAGACATACAACAGAAAGGTTGAGTACATTTTTCACCATTTTTAATGGTTGCTGGTGTGATTTCTATATTGTCAGCAACTGTAAATCGATACAGGTGAGTTTAATTTCAAATTACAGGAGATTCGCAAACTTGGAATGCAATTATTTCTTACAATTTTGAGAAGGTGCCAATAATTTTATACAGTCCATTTTTGGAGTTTTGAGTGGAATGTGTCAGATTTGGCTTTTTGTTTCTCCACTTTTTGTGTCATACCAATACAACCAAAAGAAACAAACATAAGAAATAAACATGAGAAACATGAGAATGCCTAAATATTTGTAATTGCAGAAATGCAGGGGTGCTGATATTTTTGGCCATGATTGTACTGTTATCAGAATCAATGAAGACTCTGCTGAAGGCAAGCTTCGGGTTATGTGACCACTAAACAGATCGCCAGGACCTGCCTTTTATACCTAATATGTACAGTGCCTTGCAAAAGTATTCACCCTCCTTGGCATTTTTTGTGTTTTGTTGCCTCACAACCTGGAATTAACATGGATTGTTTGAGGATTTGCATCATTTAATTTACAGAACATGCCCACAACTTTGAAGATTTTTTTTTTTTTTAATTGTGAAGCAAACAACAAATAGGACAAAATAACAGAAAAAGTCAATGTGCATAACTATATAAAAAAGGGAGTGTGGGACTTTAAATGAGGCAATTGACTTGTGGAGGTAGAGTATATAGTAATCATTTTTTATTTGTAACAATAGTGTAAAAGTATTTTCATATATATATATATATATATATATATGCACAATGGCATAAACATAATGAATACATATACATTAGCAACACATAAAAACATAAAAGATAGCAAATGTTAATAATACAAGGGGTTTCATATTGGCAGGCATAAGTAAATCATATGCAAAAGAGCTGCTATAAGATAGGTACATATACACGTTGATAATTACATAGTACTCAATTAATTTTGGATGTATAAAAAGTATATATGGGCCAGTAAGTAAGTAATAAGCCAGACTTGTCTAAGCACCCCATGGAAACTCGACGCGTTTCATGGCTACATGCCATTCATCAGGAGTTGGGTACAGAAGTAAACTGTAAATATAAATAAATATGTAATGTTAGCAAATAAATTCTACCCCTATAGAGGAAGAAAAGACCTCATGGGGAAAGAGATCCATACTCACAGGTCGGCTGGAGCACTGTGCTTGGCTGGCATCAAGGAGCATGGGACCCCAAATGTTTGTCTGTGCATAACTATTCACCCCCCTAAAGTCAATGCTTTGTAGAGCCACCTTTTGCGGCTATCACAGCTCCAAGTCACTTTGGATAAGTCTCTATGAGCTTGCCACATCTTATCACTGGGATTTTTGCCCATTCCTCCTTGCAAATCTGCTCCAGCTCCTTAAAGTTGGATGGTTTGCGCTTGTGAACAGCAATCTTTACATCTGTCCACAGATTTTCTATTGGATTGAGGTCTGGGCTTTGACTAGGCCATTCCAACACATTTACATGTTTCTCCTTAAACCACTCAAGTGTTGCTTTAGCAGTGTGTTTGGGGTCATTGTCCTGCTGGAAGGTGAACCTCCATCTTAGCCTCAAATCACACACAGAGTAGTACAGGTTTTGCTCAAGAATATCCCTGTATTTAGCACCATCCATCTTTCCCTCAACTCTGACCAGTTTCCCAGTCCTGCTGAAAAACATCCCCACAGCATGATGCTGCCACCACCATGTTTTACTGTGGGGATGGTGTTCTTTGGGTGATGTGATGGGTTTGTGCCAGACATAGCATTTTCTTTGATGGCCAAAAAGTTCAATTTTAGTCTCATCAGAGTACCTTCCTACATGCATTTTGGGAATCTCCCACATGCCTTTTTCCAAACTCAAAACGTGCAATTTTGTTTTTTGCTGAAAGTAATGGCTTTCTTCTGGTTACTCTATGTACAGATACTCCAGTCTTTGCTGTGGAACTCTGCAGCTCCTCCAGGGTTACCTTAGGTCTCTGTGCTGCCTCTCTGATTAATGCCCTCCTTGCCCGGTGCGTGAGTTTTGATGTGCGGCCGTCTCTTGGCAGATTTGCTGTTGTGCCATGTTCTTTCCATTTGGTTATGATAGATTTGATGGTGCTCCTAGGGATCATCAAAGATTTGGATATTTTTTTATAACCTAATCCTGACTTGTACTTCTCAACAACATTGTCCCTTACTTGTTTGGAGAGTTACTTGGTCTTCATGGCAGTGTTTAGTTAGTGGCGCCTCTTGCTTAGGTGTTGCAGCCTCTGGGGCCTTTCAAAAAGGTGTGTATATGTAATGACAGATCATGTGACACTTAGATTGCACACAGGTGGACATCATTTCACTAATTATGTGACTTCTGAAGGCAATTGGTTGCACCAGAGCTTTTTATGGGCTTCATAAGAAAGGGGGTGAATACATACGCACATGCCAATTATCAGTTTTTTATTTCTGAAAAATAGTTTTATGCATATATTTTTCTAATTTTACTTCACCAACCTAGACTATTGTGTTCTGATCCATCACATATAATTCAGATTAAAAAAACATTGAACTAAAGGCTGTAATGTAACAAAATAGGTAAAAAAACCAAGGGGAATGAATACTTTTGCAAGGCACTGTATGTGTTTGCTGGTTTTCTACACCTACCCTGACTGCGTATTGCTTGCCTGTGATTAAAGTGGAGTTCCACCCACTTTTACAACTCTTCAGCATCCCTCACTAAACTGTGCACTGTAAACAAATTGGATATTTTTTTATTTTTTTTTCTCAGCACCTACTGTATATCTGCTGTATTCATTTTTCACTTCCTCCTCCCTGGCCGCGGCCCATTGCATCATTTCCTGTTTGCAATGCCTTCTGGGAAGGGGTGGCAACTTCCTCTGACTCTGCCGTTGCTATGGAAACCTGACCTGAAACCTATAACACTGTTTGTGCTGCATTAAGCATGTGTAAGATCTGCAAGGATGAGATCCAGGAAGAAATACAGTCTGGCTTCAGATGCCCACACTTAAGATGGCCACGGCCTGCTGTAAGTTTATAAAATAACAAACTACTGCTATAAACTAACAAAACAGACCTTAGTTTACAGACTAACTTTACTAGAATACATTAAGCTTGTGTATTATAGAGGTATTTTTAGTTAAAAAGTATAAATATGGCCGGAACACCACTTAAAGAAGTTGAAAAACTGCTGCAAAAAGTAGTATTAACTGTAAAAACGCTGACAGCAACATGCTGTCTAGACTTGAATGATGAGTTCCTAACAGCACTTTAAACTTGAAACAAAGTATCTTCAGGATAGGCAGATACTGTAGATATCTTGGACAACTGAGCATTTCAATTTAGTGTAAGCCCCGGTTCACACTAGAATGAGGTGTGTGGAACTCACTATCCATGCACATTTCTTGCACCATATTCAAATTGCACTGCAGAGTGTTTAGAATAAACATACGCTGTATGTTCATAACCACTAAAAGAAAAATACATAACATTTCAAAGAGAAATAAAGTGGTTTAATGGTTTAAGTAGAATACCTGCAACATATTAGGAGGGTTAAGATGCTAAAAAACCATTGCTTCTCTTTAATTTTTGTGGGTAGTGATCACTGTAGCCCCTATCCTATAAGACGGTAATCTACTCTCTCCTATGTAGTTCATTCGGAACAGTACTTGCATCATTATTTCAAGGCTGTCTGCCCAGCATAGTCTTCTATGAATGTTAGACTGGCCAATTATGAAGAGTATGCATCGCTCACCTATTAATTGCCGCGGTACTGTCCCAAACCTACGGCGCTCTTCCATGTCTGTATGTGGATGGCTTATGGGAGTTGTAGTTTTACAACACATACTAATGTCACAAGAATGAGATATATGGTCGTTTGAATTACACTCCCACTGACTGCCAAAATGGAGAAAGGAAGGATCGTTCAGTGAAAAAAAATGATAAAAATCAGTGAGGGTAACAGGGTTCAGGCATACTGTTAAGGAATTAAGTAGATTGGAGTTCAGCTTCAAAGTGAATGAAAAGCCAAATCATTTTTTTTTTGTAATTTTGATAAAGTAGGGAGGGGTTCAGAACCTCTGTAGGGTTTTTATTGTTGTCTAGGTCCTCAGTGGGAAGTGGGCCCCCTCTACTTGTCCTAATGGCCATTTTCAATGGGACTGTATGTGAAAGAAAATGTTAAAATTTACATTAATATTGGAGCAGGAATAGAAGGTGATCATCCAGTGGGAATGCTTTTTTTTAGAGATAACCAGAACTGTATTGAGACAGAAAATTAAGGAAAAGAAGGTAGTAAAAAAAAAACAACAGGGGCCATTAACCATTCCCATAACAAAACCAAAAAAAAAAAAAATACTTTAGATATAGTACAAGCTGTGGTTGATGTTCTTCCAAAGCATACCTGTCAATACATTTCTAGTCCAAACCTATCCTCCCACTCTGGACTATTGACCATCCAGAGCCTAATCTTTTTTTTTTTTTAACAGAGAGCTCAGAGACCAATCTTACCCTATCCCCCACCTCCTCTCTTTTAATGTGGTGTTCCACCCTAAAAAAAAAAAAGTCACAATTGTGCCTAAAAAAGAATAAAAAAAACATTTGGATATATATATTTTTTTTTTTACTTACCTCTAAATGCCTGTTGCTAGGGGGTCCCTCGTAGTCTGCCTCTCAGTCCCAGGTGACTGAGCGGCCAATCACGGCGCGCGGCGCCGCTCGTGCATGCACAGTGGGTGCCAGGCTGTGAAGCCACAGCCCGTCGCCCACAGTTGCAATGCCGGTGCAACTGAACGGAGGGGGAGATGAGCGGGGCTTCGATCCCCCGCATCGCTAGACCCCGGGACAGGTAAGTGTCCAATTAAAAGTCAGCAGCTGCAGTATTTGGAGCTGCTGACTTTTAATTTTTTTTTTTTTGACTGGCCCTCCTCTTTAAACTGGCTGGCAGCTGCTGAGAGTGGTTGATACTTGCACACTCTCTCCTGATAGGCCACGCAGGCTGGGAAGGCAGGGGAGGGGCCATGTGTACTTCTAAACTTCGAAGTCCTAGGTGGTAGCAGGGCACGTGGCAGTGTGAAGTTGTGCTTAGGGTACATTTAGGCACTGAAACGTGCTGAATTTAAAGCAAGGTGTGAGTTTATTCATTAACCACTTCAGCTCCGGAAGATTTACCCCCCTTCGTGACCAGGCCATTTTTTTTGCGATACGGCACTACGTTACTTTGACTGACAATTGCACGGTCGTACAACACTGTACCCAAATAAAATTGATGTCCTGTTTTTCCCACAAATAGAGCTTTCTTTTGGTGGTATTTTATCACCTCTGCGGTTTTTATTTTTTGCGCTATAAACAAAAAAAACAATATTTTTTACTTTCTGCTATAAAACATATCAAATAAAAAATGTAAAAAATCAAATGTCTTCATCAATTTAGGCCAATATGTATTCTGCTACATATTTTTGGTAAAAAAAAATCCCAATAAGCGTAAATTGATTGGTTTACACAAAAGTAATAGCGTCTACAAACTATGGGATAGATTTATAGAATTTTTAATTTTTTAATTTTTTTACTAGTAATGGTGGCAATCAGTGATTTTTAGCGGTGCTGTGACATTGCGGCGGACAAATCTGACACTAATTGACACTTTTTGGGAACCAATGACACCAATACAGCGATCAGTGCTAAAAGAAATGCACTGTCACTGTACTAATAACACTGTCAGGGAAGGGGTTAACATCAGGGGTGATCAAAGGGTTAAATGTGTTCCCTGGGAGTGCTTTCTAACTGTGTGGGGGTGCTTTGACTGGGGGGAAGACAGAGATCTGTTTTTCTTGCTTAGCAGAAACACAAGATCTCCATCTTCCCCTCTGACAGAATGGCGATCTGCCTCTCTCATCACAAGTACATCACAAGTTCGTCATTTCTCGCTGAAGGGCCGCCCTGCCACAGTATATGTGCATGGGGAAGTCCGGAAGTGGTTCTATTAAGGAGAATTGTAGGCATCGGCATGTTATACATAGTTACATTGGTCCACTTTCCACATCAGCAGGAGGAAGGAGATCCTGATTCCCCTACATAGATCTTTATTTAGACCTCATTTAGAATATTGTGCCCAGTTGTGGTGGCATCGCTTACAAAAAGATATTGATGAGATAGAACGAGTCCAGAGACAGGCAACAGAAATGGTGAAAGATTTAGGGGATAAAACATAGAGTGCATCCGAAAAGTATTCACAGCGCTTCACTTTTTCCACATTTTGTTACAGCCTTATTCCTAAATGGATTCAATTCATTTTTTTCCTCAAAATTCTACAAACAATACTATAATGCAAATGTGAAAGAAGTTTGTTTGAAACCTTTGCAAATTTATTAAAAATAAAAAACGAAAAGAATGTCATGTACATAAGTATTCATAGCCTTTGCTCAATACTTTGTTGAAGCACCATTGACACCAGCTACAGCTTCAAGTCTTTTTGAGTATGATGCTGCAAGCTTGGCACACTTATTTCTGGGCAGTTTCTCCCATTCTTCTTCGCAGGACCTCTCAAGCACCATCAAGTTGGATGGGGAGCTTCGGTGAACAGCCATTTTCAGATCTCTCCAGAGATGTTCAATGGGGTTCAAGTCTGGGCTCTGGCTGGGCCACTCAAGGACATTCACAGAGTTGTCCCATAGCAACTCCTTTGTTATCTTGGCTGTGTGCTTAGGGTCGTTATCCTGTTGGAAGATGAACCTTCGCCCCAGTCTGAGGTCCAGAATGCTCTGAAGCAGGTTTTCATCAAGGATGTTTCTGTACATTGCTGCATTCATCTTTCCCCTGATCCTGACTAGTCTCCCAGTTCTTGCCACTGAAAAACATCACCACAGCTGCCACCACCATGCTTCACTGTAGGGATGGTATTGGACAGGTGATGAGTGGTGCCTGGTTTCCTCAAGACATGACGCTTGCCATTCAGGCCAAAGAGTTCAATCTTTGTTTTATCAGACCAGATAATTTTGTTTCTTATGGTCTGAGAGTCCTTCAGGTGCCTTTTGGCAAACTCCAAGCGGGCTGTCATGTGTCTTTTTACTAAGGAGTGGCTTCCATCTGGCCATTCTACCATAAAGGCCTGATTGGTGGAGTGCTACAGAGATGGTTGTTCTTCTGGAAGGTTCTCCTCTCTCCACAGAGAGCTTAAGCTCTGTCAGAGAGACCATCAGGTTCTTGGTCATCTCCCTGACTAAGGTTCTCTCCCCTGATTGCTCAGTTTGGCCAGGCGGCCCACTCTAGGAAAAGTCCCGGTGGTTCCAAACTTCTTCCATTTACGGATGATGGAGGCCACTGTGCTCATTAGGACCTTCAATGCTGCAGACATTTTTCTGTACCCTTCCCCAGATCTGTGCCTCGATACAATCCTGTCTCGGAGGTCTACAAACAATTCCTTGAACTTCATGCCTTGGTTTGTGCTCTGACATGCACTGTTAACTGTGGGACCTTATATAGACAGGTGTGCGCCTTTCCAAATCATGTCCAATCAGCTGAATTTACCACAGGTGGACTCCAATCAAGTTGTAGAAACATCTCAAGGATGATCAGTGGAGACAGAATACACCTGAGCTCAATTTTGAGCATCATGGCAAAGGCTGTGAATACTTATGTACATGTGATTTTTTCCTTTTTTATTTTTAATACATTTGTAAAGATTTCAAACAAACTTCTTTCACATTGTCATTATGGGGTATCATTTGTAGAATTTTGAGGAAAATAATGAATTTAATCCATTTTGGAATAAGGCTGTAACATAACAAAATGTGGAAAAAGTGAAGCGCTGTGAATACTGTCCAGATGCACTGTATTAGGAGAGACTTCAGGAATCTAATACATACAATATTAAAGCGTTTGTTACCTCCAACACTTCATATTCCTGATATGTGCCTGCTGTACAATATACGTGTATGAGAAAGTATCATGTTCTCCTTGTATTGCTTCCTTTGTGTGATATCCCCGGTGATCCTGCTAGTCCCCTTGCTTTCCTATTTAAAACTGACCAAACTAAGCAGGAGAACACAGTGTGGTCAGTTCTCCAGCTATGCTGGGAACTCAGTGTGCTCTCCTCCAATGATCAGACTTGTGCTGACACGCCCCCGTTGCACAGAAATTCACTGCAAGCTCAGTGTGCTGTTGCGTCTCCTCCCCCAGCTCTTATACAGCTGAGTACAAAGGGAATGTGATCACATATTAAAAAGGGAAAAATGTATTTATAATGTTTTTTTATATATGTACAAAAATGTTTTGCAACCCATTTCTATTTTAAATGGAATGGGTTGTTTTACAAGGTGATCGTTTACAATCACTTGAAGGAAAGGAGAGAAAAATGTAAATACGCAAAGGTTGTGAATAAGATTCCGGAGGGCAGTATTTTAAATATAAAGCTAAGATCAAGAACACAGGGCCTCAAACTAGCAGGAGCAAAGTTCAAAACTAAATGTAGGAAGTATTATTTTACCAAAAGAGTAGTCATTGTTTGGATATTTCATAATTTGCCACATTACAAACGCTAGTTTACAAGACCGATCGCGTCTGCTTCCGAGCATGCGTGTTTGTGCTTTGGACTTTTGTCCGACGGACTTGTGTGCACACGATCGGAAAGTCCGACAACACACATTTGTTGGCGGAAAATTTGAAAACATGCTAGCCTACATTTGTTGGCGTCGGAAAGTCCGATCGTGTGTATGAGGCATTAGTGGATTCAGACATGCTTTGGACAATCATAGATCTATACTAAAAAATAAGTAAAATAAATATATATAAATATATATATATATTTTATATATAATAAATATATATAAAATAAGTAATATATATATATATATATATATATATATATATATATATATATATATATATATATATAAAAATGGGTCAGACGCAATGGACCATTTTGTCTTTTTCTGCTGTCATTCTTCTATGTGTTGTGTTCCTTTACAGAGCAATTCTGAGTGCTCCATCTCTATGCAGCTTGATGAGTTGGAGAATTGCAGAAAAGGTTGCTAATTTTCATCTGATGATGATTACTGTTACATTCTGCGTTATAACCCTTTGATATTGCTTTGTATGTAACAGAATCTTTTTTTTCTTTAACACAATATGTTATTCTTTCTTGACATTTAACATTTATAATAGACCTAAGCTCTAACTGTGCTTTTCAATCCATTTATTATGAAATTCATCAAGCTCAGCCCTGTGCTCTTGGGGAGTATGAGAAAAAGTCTAAACAGGTTAACCTACACTCAATCATTGTGAGCTGTTTTTAAACATTCAATGACACCATCACCAATCATGGGGCCTCTTTTTTACATGATATCTTGGCCAATTATACATTACTACATGCCATCTCACTATGGCAAATAACATCAAATAGCTTTTTTTTTTTCATTTTTACATTTTAAAAATCCTAAAATGACAAACTCTGATCAAAGAAACTAAAAGCCCCAGTAGAGATGGGAAGGCCTGGAAAAACAACAGAAACATTGGGGAAAAAAAGTTTTTTTCTTTTTTTCCAAAGTGGTTTTTTTTTTCCAGAAAAAATTGAAAAAAAAACGAAAGAAGTGTTTAATTTCATTCTTTTACAATGATAAATAATATATCTATGACATGGTATTCAAACTATATAACATGAAGACCTTAGTGGAAGATTTCTGAGACTTTATGTAAAGTCTAGGGACAAGCCAAACACCCCCCGTTCGGTTCGCACCAGAACTTGCAAACAGGCAAAAAAATTTGTGCGAACACGCTAAAACCGTTAAAGTCTATGGGACGCGAACGTGAAAAAAGTGCAAATTTTAAGGGCTTATATGCATGGTATTGCCATAAAAAATGTTTGGGGATCAATGTATCAATGCAAAAAAAGTTTTAAAAACAGATATTTTTTTAGGAGCAGTGATTTTAATAATGCTTAAAGTGAAACAATAAAAATTAAATGTTCCTTTAAAAATATAGTGCCTGGGGGTGTCTTTAGTCTGCATGTAAAGTAGCGCATCTTTCCCGTGTTTAGAACAGTACCACAGCAAAATGACATTTCTAAAGGAAAAAAATTCATTTAAAACTGCTGTAATGATTTTGCCGGGACCTGTAATGTATTGTCTGGTCCCGGCAATATACATAAAAAATCATTGAAAAAAATGGCATGGGTCCCCCCCCAGTCCATTACCAGGCCCTTTGGGTCTGGTATGAATATTAAGGGGAACCCTGCGCCAATTTTTTTTTTAAAAATGGCGTGGGGCCCCCCCCAATCCATGTCAGGCCCTTCAGGTCTGGTATGGATTTTAAGGGGAACCCCAAGCCAAAATAAAAAAAATGATGTGGGGGTCCCCCCAAAATCCATACCAGACCCTTTTTCAAGCAAACAACCTGGCAGGCCGCAGGAAAAGGTGGGGGATGAGAGTGTGCCCCCCTTCTGAACCATGCCAGGCCCAAGCCCTCAACATGGGGAGGGTGTTTTAAAATAACAACAACATTGTTTTCTTTTTGGGTTAGATTTTGGATAAAAGATCAGTGATGTTGGTGAGTCTTTTTTCAACATCATTGATGCTTTCCTTGACCTTCTCTAAATCCTGATTGCACACCATTATTTCGCTGATCAGGATCTGTGCACTTGCACTGTTGAAGTGAGTTTCTTCTTCCACAACATCCACATCACCTAAAAATAAAAAAAAACACACCATGTATTATAAATATGCAGGCATACATCTATTACCTGAAGCTGTGATCTCAGACACTGACCTGTTGTGGTCACCATTTCGTCCACTTCATGTACCTCGGAATCCACATCTTCTTCATGGTGTGTGGGGATTTCCCCTTCTTCATGAGTAGTGGGGTTCCTGGTGTCCTCAGATGTCCCGATTTTTTTCTCCCCTATGTGAATGCAAAAAAGGTATACTTAGCACACAGATAATTGAGGCAAGAAATAGTAATATGAAACATTGCTTGGAAGTAAGGTCCAATTGTCTGTTTTGGCAGAGTTCCAAGCTGAAGACATGATTTTTTTCCCTTTCCAAAGCTGGAATACTTACCTGTTTTGTGCAAGTTTCACACATAGAGAGACCCCCTAGTATCCACTGGAGCACCTGCGTGGAACACCATAAAAAGGGTGTTCTGGTGTCCCACACTAGTGCTCCTGCGTCCAGATGTGTAAACAGCTGCTGAGTATCCTCTCCTTACACTGAATCAAGTTTGCATTTCATTCTAGTTACAAACACATCTAGACAACAATATTATAAACTTCTTTTCATACAAATAGGCATGAACAAATGTAGTTAACCCGCATCTGCCAAAAACGTCGTATTAGTGTTCGAACGAACGATGTTTAATGTGAACGATTACTGTACCCACGAACCTCAAACTTGCCATTTTAAAATATATAACAGTATAAAGAAAAGCACATGAACCAGCACGAAAATAAAATAATAATAATAATAGGAACACACAACAAAAACTTACTTTTTAGAAGCAGTTTCCTGATCCTTCTGTACTGATCGCGCTCCCTCAATTTCAGGTCTGACTAGCATTTCCTCAATTGCTCCTTGGATCATCGCACCCCAAAATTCCTGTGCAGACTTCTCACAACTTTAGTAATGATCTTGGCCTTTCTCACATTTGGGTTTCTGTACGGTTCATACTTCCCATCATAGTTGGCCCTCTTCAAGATGTCCACCATCTCTACAAAGGACATATTTGAGGCCTTATATCTTCTCCTGGATCTGGAACTGCCTTGCTCCGGGCTTTCGTCGTCCTCCTCATTACTGCTCTCTGCATACACCTGCTCTGTCTCTGCCATGTGCTCTCCCACTGTGCCAAAAGAGAAGGGGCGGGGAATACACTAGAAGGTCAGGGGCGGAGTTTTGCGCAGTGCATGTAAAGCATAACACGCACGCGTCCTACGTACGATCTGTGAGCGGAGGACGGAGTAACGTAAGCGCCGATCGTGCAAACGAAGGTACAATTTGAACTTGGGGCATCAGTGGTTAGTGGCCTATACTGCTTTTCTAGATTGAGGCCTATGTTGGGACAAGATTAGGAGAGTTTAGCCTGACATTAGGGTTTGTCTGGTGTTATGTCTTGAAGATAAAATGGATACATTTACTGACCCAGACTTCCTGCCAAACTTTATAGACAAGTACAGGGAGCTGCCATGTCTGTGGCAAGTCAAACACCGAGAATACTCCAACAAGCTAAAGAGGAAGGCAGCGCTGGAGCAACTGTTGGAATTGGGGAAGCCTATGTATCCCACAGCAGACATCACCTATTTGAAAGCCAAAATTGGTGGCCTGAGGAGCACATATAATAGGGAGCGCAAAAAGGTCCAGGATTCCATGAGATCAGGAGCAGCAGCAGATGACGTATATGTCCCCAGGCTGTGGTACTACTGTGGTTTTTGTCAGACAAGAGTGAACCCAGGCCATCACTATGAACACTTCCTTGCACACTTCCTTCCACATCAGATGAGGCTTCAGAAGTCCAACCTGTGCCTTCCACCCAGGAAGATGTGGAGGAGCCCAGCTTGAACCAGAATTGTTCAACATTTTTCTTGTCAAAAATTAAATGAATTGAACTAGATGCTATTATTGATCACTAATGTCTGATTTAACAAAGTGGTTTACATATCAATAGACAATAGTAGCCAAAAATGATTGGGACAAGAATGAAAATGCTTGGGTCAGAAGGATAGTCTTTTCAATTTGTTAACATTCAGTTTGCAACAGTCATGAGCTAAAAATTGTGTGTGATTGATGACCAAAAAACTAAAACTATGTCCCATTTTCATACACAGGAAAGTCAGAGCCAGGAGGAGGTCTTGGAAAGTGGCAGCCAGGAGGTGGCCGTGGAAAGTGGCAGCCAGGAGGTGGCCGGGGAAAGTGGCAGCCAGGAGGTGGCCGTGCCCAGCAGCCTGACCGAATCCCAGGTTCCTCTCCAACAAAAAGGACCGGAAAGGTGAAAAACCTGGAGGCAAAGAACTTGATTCGGCAGGCCACTGTGGTCCTCACAACAACCCCGGGTGGCCCAGAGTCATATGGCTGTGAGTGTCTAACAGCCAGTAAACTGGAACAAATGGAGGAGGGCCAACTTTTCATCTGTGAAGAGGTAATACTTCAGGCCCTAAACAATGGGATGAGGGGCCAACTCACAACTAAAAGCCACGTGTGTAAGTTGGAACATACTACTCCTCCACCACCTCCAGCAACACCTCCAACAACACAGCCACCTAACCCACGACAGCAGCCTGGAAGGAAGCGTGGAGGGAAGTGTTGAGAGTGATAGCTTGGGTTTGGTGTAGTCTGCCAAAAAATGCAGGCTGTTGTAAGACCACAGCCTCGGAACATATATGTCATCTGCTGCTGCTCCTGATCTATCGGAGACCTGGACCGTATTGTGCTCCCTATTAAATGGACTCCTCAGGTTACCAATTTTGAAATAAATAAGTAAATAATAAACAAATAATTGATGTCTGCCCTGGGGTACAAAGGCTTCAACAATTCCAACTGTTTCTCCAGCATTGCCTTTCTCTTTATTTTGTTAGGACCCCTAATAAATTTTTAATTTTTGTTTTGACAAATACTTGGCTATGTCTTTTACTTCAAACAGGACAAACAGGTTACCTGTTTACTTCAAACAGGTTTGTTTGTGAGTAGGCAGGTCCATTTCAAAAATACAATATCAAATTAACAAGGCACACCAACCAACCTCTTTGAGGTAAAAAAATACAAGATAATAATGGTGTTGTGGTAACTTGACACACAAAACGACAAAAAATATTATGGAGATCACTAGAAAAAAAAAAGAAAAAAAAGCTTTTATTCTGGATATCTGGAGAAATTTTTTTAAAAAAGGAGATCACTATAAAAAATTAAAAAAAAAGATTATTCTGGAGATCTTGATAAAAAAAAACAACATAAACAAAGATTATTCATGAGATCACGAGAAATAATAAAAAATCAGTTTGTCAGAACTCTGTGTGAATATCAGCAGCAAAGCAACTTCATCATTCTAGCATTATAAAGAAGAAGAGAATGCTCTGCATTGAGAGATTGAAACATTTGCTGCATGACGTATGTGCTATCTCCGTTACGAACGCTTGTTTTACAAGACCGAGCGCTTCCGTCTCATACTTGATTCTGAGCATGCGTGGACTTGTGTACACACGATCGGACTTTCCGACAACAAGGTTTTGTTGTCCGAAAATTTATAAACTTGCTCTCAAACATTTGTGTGCGGAAGTTCCGACAGCAAATGTTCGATGGAGCATACACATGGACTTTCCGACAACAAGCTCACATCGAACATTTCCCGTCGGAAAGTCCAGTCGTGTGTACACGGCATTTCTGTTGCTTATGGATCATCACAAAGTGTTTCTTCACCAGCAGCATCTTCAAGTAAGGAAGTGTTACAATCCACGGCCTCCCAAAAATACACAATACCTTCATTTATAATGAAAATGACACCTGGAAGTCAGGAGAACGTTCATCAAGCTCTTTCTAGAGCAACACATGCTTCTGGATCAGCATTGTCAATAACTGAAAAAGCATATTGGCAGGAAGCTTTTACATTATTATGAGGGAAAGGGGGTGGTTACCTGTTCTCATGTATAGCTGAAATGTTCTTAACATATACCCATTTATTCCATTTGTAATAAAAAATTCAATTTTAAAAAGCAAGTTTAGTTTATCTACTGAAAAAAACTACTTTTATAATACCTTTAAATTCACTGAATTTCACCTTCCAAGTTCAACAAAATGACTTTCAGTTAGTAAACCTACTTGACACCGAATTTAGTTTTTTTCTAAATTTTTGCATAATTTCTATATTTTTACTAGAAAAAATATTTTTTTTCCCCATGCCTTCAAAATTCCTGGAAATTTTACATCTCTTTCCCCAGCGCAGAAAGCTGCCCGTTTATTCTTCCACAATGCAGACAGCCGGATGGGAAGGCCCAGGGAGTCTGTTCACGCTCCGTGAGAGACAAGCAAGAAGGAAAGGCCTGCACTCTGATGACATAAAATATCAATGTTTATTTGATAGGGCGTATATACTACATCCTTCCGCCCCAGGTCTGCCCCTTTAGCTACTTCCAGTCCGGGCCTTTTCTGGCACTTTTTGTTCACATATAACAGTATTTTTTGCTAGAAAACTACTCGCCCACAAATATTATATATTTTTTAAAGCAGAGGCCCTAGAGAATAAATTGGTGGGTTTTACAAATGTTTTATGTCACAAGGTATTTGCGCAGCGTTTTTTCAAATCCAATTATTTGGGAAAAAATACACTTTTTTGAATTTCTAATGTAAAAAAAAACACAATACATAACCCAATTGTTTTGTAAAATATAAAAGATGAAGTTACCCCAAGTAAATAGATACCAAATATGTCATGCGCACGCCCATGCAACAGCGACAAACAACATAAATTTTACTATCCATAGGTGAGGCTTTAAAAGCCTTTACAGGTTACCACTTTAGATTTACAGGGGAGGTCTGGTGCTAGAATTAGTGCCCATGATTTAACATTAGAGGTGATACATCACATGTGTGGGGCGATCGCTGTTTGCATGTGCGGGACCAAAGCATGTGTTCGTCTTTGTGCTCAGGTACGGGAGGGTGTTTTTTTTTTTTTTTTTTTATTATTAATTTTTTTAAATTTATTTTTACACTGTTGCTTTAATTTTTTTTTATCGTACCAGTACGTCACTGGACGGGAAGTGGTTAACACATTTTACCTATCCAGACTTAGTTGCAAAGATGACTAGACCTAGCAGACCTATGATGGAAGGATGCAGTGTGCAGTCTATTAAAACAAATTTTCAGCTTTTTGTGATGTCACTGAAGTATGGCCCTTTCCTTCTTGCAAAGCTCTGATCAAACTTTAGTTGCTTTATTTACATACATGTTCATTCCTGATTTACATGAATTCCCATAAAAGTAAATCTTAACCCTATCTGGATGACATTTTCCATTTTTTTTCCTATAAAAAACATTTTTGCCCACTTGTGCATCTTAGTAATGCTGATCTTCTCCAGACTTATTCAGCCTTTTCTTGTTCACATGCACATGCTTCAGTGTCAGCTGCATGTTATTGCTCTTGACCATCTTCCTGATACCAGCAATGTTAGATCATGCCTGTAAGATGTGTGTTTGTACACCTCCTTGCAATCTTCACGAGGGGTGCATAAGGCAAGCATAGAGGTAAGACATTTCTTGTAGTTGGTTACCAGGTTTGCACACATCCCAGGAGTGATTTTGGTTCACTCTTACTTACAGATCTTCTCTAAATTCTTAAGGTTTCTTGGCTGTCGCTCGGCAACTCGAAGTTTTAGCTCCCTCCATCAATTTTCTATAGGATTAAGGTCTTGAGGCTGGCTAGGCCACTCCATGAAAGCAAAGTCAGCCTGTACCAATAGCAGAGAAACAGCCCCAAAGCATAATATTTCCACCTCCGTGCTTGACTGTAGGGATGGTGTTCTTAGGGTCATAGTCAACATTTTTCCTCTTAATAAACACGGTCGAGTTGAGTTAAGGCCAAAGAGCTCAATTTTGGTCTCATCTGACCACAGCACTTTCTTCTAATCCTTCTCTGAATCATTTTGATGTTCATTGGCAAACTTCAGATGAGCCTGTACATGTACCGTCTTGAGGAGGGGGACCTTGCAAGCACTGCAGGATTTCAATCCATGGCAGCGTATTGTATTACTAATGGTTTGTTTGGTGACTGTGGTACCAACTGCCTTGAGATCATTCACAAGTTTCTCCCGTGTAGTTCTGTGCCGATCCCTCACTTTTCTCATGATCATCCTTACCACATGAGGCGAAACCTTGTATGGAGCTCCAGACTGAGGGTGATTGATGGCTATTTTGTATATCTTCCATTTGTGAATAATCACTCCAACAGTTGTCTCCTTCTCACCAAGCTTCTTGCTGATGGTCTTGTAGACCTTTCCTGCCTTCTGCAGGTTTATAATCTTGTCCCTGACGTTCTTTGACAGCTCTTTGGTCTTGCCCATGCTGGTGAGGTTTGAATAGAAAGAGATTCTGTGGACAGGTGTCTTTTATACACATATCGAATTGTCATTAAGAGCACCTTCTTAAATTGACAGGACAAATCTGTGTACCACAGGAGCACATACTGTGGCCAGTCTGTGAGAGCCAGAATTATTGTTGGTTGCTTGAGGATCATATACTTATTTTACTCACTGAATTGCAACTTAATTTGTAACATTGTGTTTTTCAGGATTTTTGGTTGGTATTCTGTCTCTGACATTTAAAATACACCTATGATAAAAAAATATAGACCCTTCATTTCTTTGTGGACATCCAGGAAGTTTTCACAGTGCTTCACTTTTTCCACATTTTGTTGTGTCAGAGCCTTATTCCAAAATTAATTCAATTAATTATTATCATCAAAATTCTACAAACAATACCCAATAATGACAACGTGAAAGTTTGTTTGAAATCTTTGCAAATTTATTAAAAATAAAAAAAAAGGAAAAGAAAATCAGATGTACACAAGTATTCACAGCCTTTACTCAATACTTTTTTTTAAGCACCTTTGGCACAAATTACAGCCTCAAGTCTTTTTGAGTATGATGCTACAAGCTTGGCACACCTATTTTTGGTCAGTTTTTCCCAATCCTTTTTGCAGGACCTCAGAAGCTCCAATACTTTCACTATAACTACATTTATTTGGTTTTACCTCTTAATTACTCCTAATCAGCTCTACTTTTATCCTGAAAGCTTTCCTTTTTCTCAGCTCTGGCCTCGGCACTCGAGGAGTCTGGAGTTCCCTGTTCCTTAGCATTGGCAATTTTTTCATAGACTGTTTTGCAATCTATTGACTTAAAGCGGTATTCCAGACAAAATTTTTACAGTTTTTTAAAAGTCAGCAGCTGCAAACACTGTTGCTGCTGACTTTTAATAAGGACACTTACCTGTCCAGGGAGCCCGCTATGTTGGCCCCCCGAGGCCGATCCGTCCATCGGATCGGGTGCAGGCGCCGCCATTGCAACTAAGGGAAACCGGCAGTGGAGCCTTTACGGCTTCACTGCCGGTTTCCGACTGCACATGCGCGAGTCGCGCAGCGCTTTGTGAATGGCCAGCTTGTCTTCTGGGACACACACAGGTCTCAGCAGGCAATGGGGGGGCTTGCCGCAGAAAGGATGTGACGTCCTCGGCCGTGGCCCGGCTGGATCGGAAGTACTCTTAGTACTTCCAAAAAAGGTACGAGAGAAAGTAAAAAAAAGTTTTAAATATCCAAAAACGAGGGGTGGAGAGGTGGTCTTTCGTTTAAGACCACCTTTCAAAATTGGGTGGCACTTCGCTTTAATAGTATGTGATGTTTGAAATAGCTCACATTTAGATTTGCTTTAAAAAGATAGGAAAACTTCTGTGTCAGAGAAGGCCAAAGACGTTGCATTGTTATTTTCATATGCCAGTCCAATATGATTACATTAAACACTACGGAATAGATGTTACACAGAGGCAAATGTTTTTAGAGAAGAATCTTCAGAACTGTCATTTATTTGATCAGTGAACCAGCTAACTTGTTTGTATGGCTGTGAATACCCCCAAGAGCGCAGCGCCGAGCCGAGATTTGTCGTAATACCAGCAGGAAGGCTTAAAGCCATGCTGCTTCGCTCACTCATTAACTCCCCTTATTTATTTTACAACAAAATATGCCAGTGCTTCTACAAATCCATCTCAGAATATGACATTGATGACTCAAGATTTGGAAACATCTCTTTTAGCCGGGAGCCAATTAAAAGCAGTTTTTCACAGGAAGCAGCCGGGTTTGGAATTAAATACAAAAGAGGAAAAATATTATAGATATGCCTCATTATCTCAAAAAACAATTCATGCCTCCTGTTATTAGAAAGATATATTTCATTAGATCTGACATTCATCAGAAATTCCACCAAATTGCTCCTTACAGAGTGATAATAATATTCAACTTTTAAGCAGAACTCTAAGAAAATGTTTTATATCAGTCTAAATACTGATGGCATTTAGGTTGGGAAATTGTGATGATGCACATTTGGGATGACTGCACTGTGTGCAGGAGGTACGGTAAGAAACTTTTCCATGCCATCCTAACAGCATATCTCCAGACAAGGCTCATAAGGTAGGAAGAGCCCTGAGATTACAAAACAAGCACAACATACCGTTTCCGCTGGCTGGCCTGAGAAACGAACTGACGGTGCCGCTGGCTGGTCACAGAGGTGATCAAACAGTAGATCGTCTTTGATCTCCTCTATGGCCTTGGAGGATCGGAGCGGCATCTCCACGTCACTTCCAGACCAGGCTGGAAGTAAACATTTTTTTTTTCTTCAAAGCAAAATCATTTTTTGTTTTATATTTTGCTTTTAAAGGTAAAAAAGAGATTTGGGGTCTTTTTGACCCCAGATCTCTTCATAAAGAGGACCTGTCATCCTTATTTCTATTACAAGGGATGTCTACATTCCTTGTAATAGGAATAAAAGTGATTAACAAAAAAATATATATTTTTGTGGACTGAATGGTGTCAGCCCTTCCAATTTAGCTTATCTACAGAACCTCTGCTAGTGTTTCCTTATCTACAGCATAGGGACTAATTGACTTGCAGTCCAAGATAAGAACAGATATCTCTCTTTGAGATTACACAGGCAGAGGACATAGTAAACTTGACAGCTCTGAATTTCTGAAGATCAACAAGTATTTTTTTTGCACTTATAAAACAAATATAACAAAATGCTTTCCATGGTATATTTGTTAGACAAAAAGGGAGCAAATGAACAAATAAGAGAAGTTCAATGTTAGGGTTTATATATACTTTATTAACCCTTCTACACCCCTCTTTGTTCTTTTTAAATCTATTTATATAGATATCTATATATGGATATATATCTATGTATATATCTATATCTATATATGGATATATATATATCTATATATAGATATATATATATATTGATTTATACACTTTTATTCCTATTGTTTTCTATTAAAGTGGTTGTAAACCCTTTTGTTTGTCTTTTATCTATAGGCAAGTCTAGAATAAGGCTTACCTATAGATAGTGGAACTTGCGCCCTTTAGGAGATATTTCACTTGTAGTGCACCAATGTCGTCATCGGCGCATACGCTGTGAAGAAACGGACCACCGTGCCGTTTCTTCCCCCAGCGTATGCCGTGACTGACGGCTCCCACGTGCATGCGTGGGAGTGACGTCACACGACTCCAGCCAGTCACAGAGCCGGAGTCTGTGGCCTCCCCCGGAAGGAAGAGGGGCGAAGATGGACGCAGCCTGCACAGGGGACAGCGTGTGCGTCTTTTGCAGGTAAGTGTCATATAATGGTCCAGTATGCGATGTATACTGGCCCATTATGCTTTTAATTTGCAGGCTTTTTGGGGTGCAAAAGTGGAAGTAAAACCCATCAGGGTTTACTTCCTCTTTAAGGTCTTGGGTGATGCTGAGTTATGCAAAAATTTTAACCATACAGAACACAATTCACCCCTGGATTAACCATTATAGTGCATGTAAAGGCATTTTTTTTACGTTTACCTTAGGACCCCTTTCACAGTGGGGTATTTTTCAAGCGCTTTAGTGCCTCTGCTAAGAGCCTGAAAACCGCCTCCCATTCATTTAAGTGTGACTTTTTACACTCGGGCCTTGTGTGCTGTACATTGCGCTGTAGCCTCCTCAGGACCGAGCCTTGGCTCGCGCGTGCGCAGAGCGGTGGGTCGCTTGGCGGCCTCGCATGCGCAGTACGGTCACCGCCCCACAGCGCAGGCGTGAGGTGGGGGCGATGGTGTAACGGGCGGGGGATTTAAAATCCGCTCCTTGCTCCTGCATAATGGGATCTCCCTGACAGTGAGAGGGAGCGGAGTGGAGCCAGTTTTCCCCAGCCCTGGTCTCAGGTAAGTGCCTGGTTTACTGTGTTCAGCAGCTAGGCATTGATGTGGCTCTTCCTGGGACATATTGATTTATTTAAAAAAATAAATAAATAAATTGGTAAATAAATAAATAATAATAAAAAAAAAATCAAAAGAAGAAAAAAGAGGAATAATAATATATTTATTTGTTCTGGGGGCAAGTTTGTTTTATAATTCCCCTCACTGGTGCCTTGGCTTTTTCAGGGCACTCTTTGTCTGCAGACCATCCTTACTGTGTCACTCTTCGTCCAGAAATCATGGACAAGTCACCGCCTTTAAGTGGCCAGCCCTCATGCACAAGGTATGTGCTTGTGAGGGGAGGGGTTGAGGTACAGTCACAAATGTTTGCATTTTCTGATGTGTGTCTTGCCTCCCCCTTTGTTTTCTTTTTTCAGCCCTTCTAGATCGGACCCTCAGATCATGGTCCAGAATGAACCAGACCTAGCCAGGCCACAATTCTACTTATCATCTAGATCCAGATGAGACTCTTTGCCTGGAAACCACCAACAGAGGAGACATTCCCATTCCTCCTCCAGACACCGCTCCCACCGCCATGACAGCCGCTCTGATCCCAGAGCCTGCTGGGGATGTGGAACACGAGTTCCGGAGATCAAGTCACTGTGCGACCGTTGCTATGCCCGTGCGGTTAGGGAAAAAGAGACCAGTGTTTGGAGTCTCTTGTGGTGCAACAATCCCTGAAAGAGATGGATACACCCCACACATTGAGCCAGTCTACTACTTTGTCTGGCCCTCCGGCTGACGAGGCCCGTGGCGGTCCGGGCACTTCCCAGCCCTACGTTGCCTCTCTTGACTCTTCGGATGATGAAACTCAAGAAGAAGAGGACATCAGATGCTTTGACTTCAGTATGGTTTCACCATTAATCAAGGAGATCAAAGAGGCCCTTAAGTGGGAAGACCCCTCCACCCCCCCAGCTAAACAGAAGAAGTTCTTTAAACATCTGGGGAAGGAACGCTCAAACTTTCCGCTCCTTTCTGAATTAAAAGACATCATTGATGAGGAATAGAGTAAGACGGACAAGAAGTCCTCCATGTCAAATAAAACCTCCAGATTATACCCCTTCAAGTCAGAAGAGGTGAAGTATCTGGAAAATGCTCCCCTTGTGGACGCAGCCTTAATGCTTCTGGCCAAACATGTTAATCTCCCTTTGGAAGATGCGGTGTCCATCAAGGCTGGTCTTGAATGAAGGATATACCAGGATTTTAAGAAAATTTATGGGCTGGCCGGCACGGCCTGTAAACCGGCCCTGGCACTAGTGGCCATGTCGAAGGCCATGGAGGCCTGGACAGAGAATGTAGATTCCTTCCTTAAGGGTGTTTCAGAGGAGCTGAAGTTCAGCAGCTGCAGAACTCGCTGGCCTGGCTGGCTCGCTAACCCAGTCTCCAAGCAAGCCTGGTATAAAATCCCCTTTGAGGGGTTTTCACTGTTCGGCAACAAGTTAGATGATGCCATAACGCGGGTCACGGGTGGAAAGTCAGACTTCCTCCCCCAGGACAGGCATCTACTTGGACGGAAGAAACCCCAGTATAGAAGGCGCACTCCGGAGCGCTCCAGGGAAGCACGCTCATACAAGCCTGGCCGAGACTTCAGGAAAAATTGGAGCACAGGGCAGGCATCCTTTCGTAAGCCCGCTAAAGGCCAGACATCCAGCGGTCGTGAGCGGGCGAAGTCCTTTTGAGATTGCGCCCGCCCAGGTGGGTCGGGTGGGGGCTTGTCTGCTCCTCTTCCGGCACGTCTGGGTGGCCTCATCTCGGACTACTGGATCGTAAGGACAGTCTCGTCAGGGCACAGATGGGCCTTCTCCAGTACTTCTACCCCCAGATTCGTGCCCACTCTACTTCCTCGTTCAGAAGAACAGAGACAAGTGTTAGTGTCCTACGTGGACTTACTGAAGACTCAGGGAGCAGTGGTACATGTCCCAAAGGACGAATGGCTTCAGGGGATATACTCCCCTCTCTTCCTAGTTCAAAAGAAGAGTGGCTCTTGGCGCCCAGTCATAGACCTGACCTACCTCAACAAATTCATAGAGCATGGGAAGTTCAAGATGGAAACCCTATCAACCATCCAGCAAGCCATACAGCCAGGCGACTGGATGATTTCAATCGACTTAAGAGGCGCTTATTTCCATGTCCTGGTGGAAAAATAATTCCACAAGTATCTCCGATTCCAAGTCGGGCAAGATCACCTACAATTTATCTGCCTTCCCTTCGGGCTGACAACATCCCCCCGGGTCTTTTCAAAGGTTCTCCTGGCCACAGTGGCTCTCATCAGATTTAAAGGGGTACATCTTTACCATTACCTCGACAACCTCCTGGTGTTGTCTCAAAACAGAGAGCAGTTGCTGGTCTACTGGGAACAAGTGATCTCCACCCTGTCCAGCTTTGTGTGGTTTTTGAACCGGGAAAAAAGTCATCTAGATCCAGTTCAACGTCTAATATACTTAGGGGCTCAGTTCGACACAGTGGAAAACACCATCTTCCTTCCAATAGAGAAGATCCCGACTGTTCAAGACAGAATTTCTCGAGCCCTATACGCCCCACGTCTGAAAGCTTCCCAGTGCCTGGAGATAATCGGCACGATGGTCTCCACAACTCCCATGATCAAATGGGCCTTGTGGAGGTTATGCCCATTCCAGTCAGGCTTCCTCAGGCAATAGAAGTCGGGAGACAAGAATCAAATCGTCCACATAACCACGACGATGAGGAACAGCCTCTTCTGGTGGCTTCAACGCAAGAACCTTCTGAATTGCCACTCCATTGCTCCCATTTCTTGGGTCACGGTCACGACCGACGCCAGCGGTACTGGGTGGGGAGCCCTCTGCGGATCGAACCTTGCTCAGGGCATATGGGACACTCGCCTCCCCAATCTGGGCTCGAATGTCCTGGAACTTCGAGTGGCATGGTGTGCTCTCCAGTCCTTCTCTCACCTTCTGAAAGGGGAGTCGGTGTTATTAAGGATGGACAACACCACGCCGGTCTCCTATGTGAACAGGCAAGGGGGTACGCGAAGCTCCACACTCCTGCGAGAAGTCGAACCCATTCTATCATGGGCACAGCAGAATCTATCCAACATCTCAGCAGTCTTCATCCCAGGAGTCCAGAACGCTCAAGCGGACTTCCTATCACGTTCTCAGTTGGACAATGAGTGGTCCCTTCATGCACAGCCATTCGAGTGGATCCTGTCTATGGGAATCGATCCCGAAGTAGATCTAATCGCTTCCCCCTGTAACTTCAAGGTGAAGAAATTCTACACCTGAGGCCGTTGCAGCCAGGCCTTCGGAACAGATGCCCTGATGGATCAGTGGAGGTTCAGGAGGGCGTATGCCTTTCCCCCACTCCCGGTTATCCTGAGATTCCTGCAGAGGCTCCGGGCAGAAGCAGTCGAAGTGGTGACAATAGCTCCCTATTGGCCAAACAGGCCTTGGTCCCCCCTCCTCATCCAACTCAGTTTCCGGGACCCGGTGCCTCTCCCTCTCAAGCTGGACCTTCTTTCTCAGGGGACAGTTCTACACCCTTGTCCGGCAGTACTGAGACTGATGGTCTGGTTCCTGAGAGGGAGAGGCTAGAATCCCTCGGCTGTGCCTCAAGAGTGATCTTCACCCTTATGAGCTCAAGAAGATCAAGCACAAATAAGGTGTATGGGAGAATCTGGACCAAATTTGTGGAATTTTGCTCTTCTGTGCATAGGTCTTTCAGACACCCAGAAGTCCAGGATATCCTCAGCTTCCTTCAAACTGGTCTTGACCTACCCTTATCTATCAGCTCTCTTAGGGTCCAGGTATCTGCTTTATCGGCTTTCTCCAGTACTTCATGGGTAGTTCATCCCTTAATTCTGCAATTTTTCCGTGGAGCCTCAAGGCTCAAGCCCCAAAGAAAACCCAGGTTTCCCAAGTGGGACCTTCCACTTGTCCTTGACTCAATCTCTGGACTCAGTATCACGGGGCCCTCCCCGCTCTCCATCAAGGACTTTTCAGTAAAAGTAGCCATTTTAGTAGCCGTCACCTCGGCTAAAAGGGTCTCTGAGATCGGATCACTGGGTCATGAAGAGCCCTTCTTGACGTTTTTCCTGGACCGTGTAGTTCTCATTCCTATGCTGGGTTCAAACCCAAAAGTTTCTTTGGTGTTTCATGAGAATCAGGAGATCGTTTTACCTACTTTCAGATCCACTGAAACTCACCCTTTGGATGTAGGCAAAGCTATAAAGGAATATTTACGAATTACTTCTTCCTTTCTGATCACCTCTTTATCTTGCACTCAGGTAGAAACAAAGGGAAGAAGCTTCAACCAGGACACTTGCGGCCTGGATATTGCAGACCATCCAGCAAGCATACAGGGCTCAGGGCTTGGCTTCTCCAGAGGCGGTGACAGCTCACTCCACCAGGGGAATGGCAGCCTCGTGGGTGGCGGCTCGACATGTGGCTCCAGACACCATTTGCAAAGTGGCCTCTTGGGCCTCTAATAACACATTTATGTCTCATTACTGCATAGAGCCTGCATCTCTGTCTTCTGTAAACTTTGGTTTGAGAATCCTATCGGTTGATAGGACAAATTAAAATTATGATTTGTTCAGCATACCCACCCGTGTGGTTGGCTGGTTATTTCCCATGCGTAGGCTGCCATGGAGTCTGTCAGGAAAAAGGAAAATTTATTGTCAAATACTTACCGTAATTTTCCTTTCCTGATGGACTCCATGGCAGACGGAGTTCCCACCCATTGGTCTAAGAGTAGGCTAGTTACATAACGCAGCAGCTAGTGGTGAGTGCTCATTTATGGGAATGAGGTCCTATAGCATTGGAGAGGAGGCGGAGTTAACCCACACGTAGGCTGCCATGGAGTCCATCAGGAAAGGAAAATTACGGTAAGCATTTGACAATAAATTTTAATATTTTTGCTTGGCAATGTTTTTTAAAATATTTGATTTTTTTAGCCTATAACAATTTTTATGAAATCAAGTTTTTAAAAAAACAGTCAACATGTAGCACTTTTCTTGCCCTAGTAATAAGTAAATCATTTGTCTTTATTTTTCACTGCTACTGAATATTAAATTAAAAAAATAAAAAATAAAAAAAAAAGCTTATATTTAATATAGTTTTTGACCTGGCCTAACAATCTTTTTTCATTTCTGTCTATTCCCATGATGACCCTAATGCCGCGTACACACGGTCTTTCCGTTGGAATTAACTCTGACGGTTTTTTCGACGGAGTTTCGAAGGAGTTCCGCTGAAACGGACTTGCCTACACACCATTACACCAAAGTCCGATCATTTAGAACGCGATGACATATGACGGGACTAGAAAAAGGAAGTTCAATAGCCAGTAGCCAATAGCTGCCCTTGCGTTGTTTTTGGTCCATCGGACCAGCATACAGACGAACGGTTTTCCCGATAGGAATTGATTCCGTCGGAAAGATTTGAAACATGTTCTATTTCTAGTTCCGTCAGAATTTTAGAAAGAAAAAGTCTGATGAGGCCAACACACGATCGGAGTGTCCGATGGAATGATTCCGTCGGACCTTTTCTGCTGGAAAGTCCGGTCGTGTGTGGGTATTATATTACATACATGGGAATGTTTGACCATTCTTCCAGAAGCACATTTGTGAGGTCAGGCATTGATGTTGGACAAGAAGGCCTGGCTCGCAGTCTCTACTCTAATTCATCCCAAAGGTGTTATATTGGTTTGAGGTCAGGACTCTGTGCAGACCAGTCAAGTTCCTCCACCCCAAACTCTCTCATCCATGTCTTTATAGACCTTCTTTATGTACTGGTGCGCAGTCATGTTGGAACAGGAAGGCACCATCCCTAAACTTTTCCCACAAAGTTGGGACCATGAAATTGTCCAAAATGTCTTAGTATGCTCACTGCTTAAGAGTTCCCTTCACTGGAACAAAGGGGCCAAGCCCAACCCCTGAAAACCCCACACCATAATCTCCCCTCTACCAAATGATTTGGACCGGTGCACAAAGCAATGTTCATAAAGACATGGATGAGCGAGTTTAGGGTGTAAGAACTTGACTGGCCTGCACCTCAACCCGATAGAACACCTTTGGGATGAATTAGAGCAGAGATTGCGAGCCAGGTCTTCTGCTCCACATCAGTGTCTGACCTCACAAATGCGCTTCTGGAAGAATGGTCAAAAATTCCCATAGACACACTCCTAAACCTTGTGAAAAAAGAGAAACTGCTTGAGAAAGGAGCGCGCTCTGTGTACAACTGTTCAGTGCGCATGCTCCAAAACGTCGCTAGCATGCCAATAACGTCATCACACCCCACGGTGCTTTCCAGCCCTCTCCAACGAGCTCCAGCTGTTCTTCAAGCCTCGTTCTCAAACCTATTTGATTGCCAAGCATCCTGCGGGCCTTTGTAACAGGAGTGTTAAAACAGTCAGGACAGATGACAGCATCTTACTGGATCTACATGTGCCTATCTTTCCATACCTCAATGTGAGTCTATATTGCACCCATAAATCAATAAATGTTACAGTCTTTACTCAGAGGTGTCTGTTTTTCTCTTTCTCTGCATGTTTGTAGTTTGCTTCCATTTCCCCTACAAGGCTGGCCCTGACATACAGACTTCTCTCCTTTTACATTGAGCTTTCAGCTCAAAGGACTATCCTGATGGACTTTTGAATTCACTTCTATACTAATCTGGCTGCGCCACTACAATCCTTTTTGTCCCAAACCTTGTGGACAGCCCTCCCAGAAGAGTTGAAGCTGGTATAGCTGCAAAAGGTGGGCCAACTCAATATTGAACCCTACACACTAATGCCCCGTACACACGGTCGGACATTGATCGGACATTCCGACAACAAAATCCTAGGATTTTTTCCGACGGATGTTGGCTCAAACTTGTCTTGCATACACACGGTCACACAAAGTTGTCGGAAAATCCGTTCGTTCTGAACGCGGTGACGTAAAACACGTACGTCGGGACTATAAACTGGGCAGTAGCCAATAGCTTTCATCTCTTTATTTATTCTGAGCATGCGTGGCACTTTGTCCGTCGGATTTGTGTACACACGATCGGAATTTCTGACAACAGATTTTGTTGTTGGAAAATTTTATATCCTGCTCTCAAACTTTGTGTGTCGGAAAATCCGATGGAAAATGTGTGATGGAGCCTACACACGGTTGGAATTTCCGACAACAAGGTCCTATCACACATTTTCCGTCGGAAAATCCGACCGTGTGTACGGGGCATAAGACTGGGATACCATTAAAGTTCATGTGTATATAAAGGCAAATGTCCCAATACTTTTGGTAAAATAGTGTATCTACTATGTTGGCTATATAAACTGCAACTTCTTCTGTAATAGAATCTGTGAAAGGGAAAGTGCACTCTTGAAACAGCTTTGTCACTGTGACCAAAGGGTTCACATTGCTGGACCACATGTTAAAGTGATTGTAAACCTTCATTTACTTTTTTTTTTTAAAATAACAAACATGTCATACTTACCTCCACTGTGCAGTTTGTTTTGCACAGTGTGGCCGCGATCTCCTCTTCTGGGGTCCCCTGGCAGCACGCGCATCAGATAACCCCCTAGGAGAAGCTCTCTCCCTGGGGGTTACCTTGCGGGCGCGCTCCCGAGTCCAGCATTTGCGTCCAAAGACACAGAATGCCAGACTCGGCCCGCCCCTGGTTCCTGGATTTGATTGACAGCAGCAGGAGCCAATGGCTGCGCTGCTTTCAGTCTATCCAATCAAGAGCCGAGAACCCGGGCAGAGAGGAAGAGCGCGTCTTCGCTGAGGGAACAAACGGGCTCAGGTGAGTAAAATGAGGGGGCTGGGGGGCCGGTCAGTGGCAGGTGTTTTTTCATCTTGATGCATAGGATGCATTAAGGTGAAATAACACAAGGGTTTACAACCCCTTTAAGCTTTCCCTAACCTCTTAATTTCTTTCTGAATGCATTAGTCCACCTAAAACCTGCGACAGATGTTGGTATGCTGAATCAATGTTATATCTCAGGGATTCCAGTAAACAGATATTGTTGCCTTTACTACTGCAATTCCTGGTGTCTCATTCTACCTGCACAGTCTCCATATTGTATAAAGAATGAGATATCAAAAGAAGAATTAAGATGCAGCTGTAACAGCTCCATCAGCATACCTAGAACCTTAGGTGCAGAGATCTTAGATTCCCAGAGAGATGAAACAAGTGCAATCTCCAGCTTTTTACTAAGTACTGCAATATCAATTGTGGCCAGAATTCCCCTATGTATTATATATCCAAGGGTCCTCTGATTTAAATATAATTTCTCCTTTAAAATGAATAAAAGAAAATAACTCATCACTAAAATATTGCTAAGAAAGAAATAAAATGCATTAAGCTTTATACATTGGAGAGCTGATAGAACACATCCCCGGCTCTCTTAATGTTGGCAAAGGCAACTAGCTGCAGCGAGGGGGAAAAACAAGTCCATATGGCATATGAAAAGCATTCCATGTATTTCAGAGGTCACATGTAAATACAGCTCTTCTTTGTAGAGTCTTTAAAGTTCACCTGTCACCCACACATACATGCCTATGCATTAAAGATCTTCTGAGAAGATTATTGGTCAGAAAATCCACATAGGGCAGCACCGTGCAATGATCAGCAATACATCAATGCCAATTAAAATTAATACTTAATTTAAGGGTTATACTTGGTCAGTGGGTGCCCTATCCTGGAAACCTGTGTTGGAGAATTTTGAAACCTTCCAAAGCTTTCCTCAACTTCTGAAAATGCTGGTTTTCTGGCTGTTATGATGAAGTGATGGGCTTTAGGAAAAAAAGGGGGGATTTGGGACTTTGAATGAGGCACATATGTGGTGTGCCTCCATCCCTAATACATATGAATACGAAGGGTAGGTGGGACTTTAAAGGAGGTTGTTGACATTGTGGAGGTATGTTGGAAAATGTACAAATTTATTGATCATATAAAGGAAAATACATCAGTATCTAAAAGCTTTTTAGATACACATCTACATACCCGTGATGCGTGGACAGAAAAATACATAAGTATCTAAAAACTCTAAAACAATTGCATTGCATGAATTCAAGTACATATAACATATGAGCAGCACTAACGACAAAAATGGATAAAATCAGAATTGCTAAGTCTATTGCAGTCATGTATGTGGCCCCTGAAGAGTGTTCTTACACGAAACGCGTCGGTTCCATTATGATGCTGATATATGTCTGCAATAGACTAACCAATTCTGATTTTATCCATCTATTAATTACGGTTCTAATATCCTCAATATTCTCTCTTTGTCGCTAGTACTGCTCATATGTTATATGTGTTATATGAATTCATGCAATGCAATTGTTTAAGAGCTTTTAGATACTCATGTATTTTCCTGTCCACGCAACACGAGTATTTTGATGTGTGGGTGGATTACATATCAATGTATATACCTACTGTGAATGTGTTCTCTAACACTGTTATGCTTTTATACATCTTTCTACGATCAATAAATTTGTACTTTTTCCAACAAACCTCCACAATGTCACCAACCTCATTTAAAATGATGGCTTTGGTTCTTTTTGCATCACCAGCCTGGGACTTTTATACAGATCAGAACTTTTTTGTAACCATATCTTATATACTGTAATCTTCTCTTACCCATACCATTTTACATACATAAATCATAGAACCGAACTGCTGCCAGATATAATAGATCACCTTAGTCTAACTAAAGCAAAATGTTTTTTCATTTTGGATAGATAGGGGAAAATCACTTATGGAATTAAAAAAAAACCCTGTCAGTTTATTTTTCTCTGTGTCCCATTGGGGAGAATTTCCTTTACTTCCTGTTCTGTTGAGACAAGAGTAGAAATTTCCCTGATGTTAGGAAAATCCCCTCTTAGACAGTCATCATTGGAACATGTATCCACATGAAGATTTATTGCCTATTGTCGGCTCTGTTGCTCAGCAAATGAAAATGTTGGTTTCTTCCTCAATTTCATTCCCAATGAATATGGTCCCCAGGACAAATATAAAGAGTGTATCCCCCTAACAGTGACAGAAAAAGATCCTGATGGGGTACCAACCCCTCACCACTCTGTCCTAAACAAAAATGAAAGTTTTGGCTTTAGGTACATTTTAAAACAATTAAGTATTCATTAAAAATGGTTCCATGCAGTCGCGGCCCGTTCATATGGGGTGCAGGGGCCCTGTCCCTCTAATCCATGCGCCCCTAATCTACATGGAGGACGCTGGATGTATGGATTCCAATTTTTTTTTAAGCACATGATTAGAGCCTGAGGCTCTAATTGGCTTCAAAAAAGGGTGGGCTCGGTGGGCACTGCGCCCTGAGCCCACCCAGTTGTGTGACAATAGCAAAATAGTATTCGCTATTGTCTTCCTGATTCGCCTCCCAGCCAATCAGGAAGCAGATCCTGAGACCCGGTTGGCCAGAGAGAAGAAGCAACGGGTCAGTCTCCCGTGGGGGGTGGCGGTAGATTACGTGGCGTTAGTCGGCCGCCCCCCAAATATGTAGCACCAGCCGCCGCCGGTTCCATGTATTTTTAAATTCAGTTAGTGTAAGTAATTGCATCTGCTTTCGTATTAGCTTCCTGAGATGTTCTGCTCGGTAGGCCTCAGAGAGACAGGATCAGTACCGTGAACCAGTCAGGGATATTTTGTTTTTTACAGCATGGCTTCCTGCACTCACAGTATAATGAAGCAGAGAACGGTGCTTACTTCATTATGTCAGTGGGGTTCTCTGTACCTCTGATGACTGCCCACCAGTGGAGAATAGGCGAGGAGGACCATGCATGTGAATGGCATTAAGAGATCTTAAAAAGGTAGGTATAAAAAAAAAAAAAAGAAAATGAAATTGCACTTGTAACAAGCAATTTAGAGGTAAAAAATACACACAGTCTTTCTTTAAATCTGATTTGAAATTAATAGAGGCAAGTATTAAACTTCAGTAATTCAGCCTCATTATAATATTTTTTAAACATACTATAATATTTAAATTTTTTTTCCAAAAATAATAATTGTACAACCAATGGCATACAGAGTTATCTATTGAAAATGGGGTATAATTAATGCCTATCAACTGTGCTCGTACATTTAGGCTACATGCATAGCTCGTCTCCAAAGTAGCACGATTTCCAGTGCGACCTTGGAGTGCGCTTGTAATGCGACTTTTGGTGCAATTTTGATCCAACTTTACATTCTATGGATCAAAGTCACATCAAAAGTTGCAACAAAGTAGTGCAGGCACCTTTTCAAAGTTGCTGTGACTTTAAGATGCACTGATTTGAATGGGTGCCATTTAAAAGAATGGTGCGATTTGTCATGTGACTTTGATGTCCAAAGTAGCATGACAAATCGCACAAGTGTGAGTGGAGCCTAATACTCCTGTTAGAATGGATTACCCATAAAGGTAAACTGCAAACTGTATACTGTGGTAAAGGCCCCATTCTTACTTGTACAACTCCACAGTTGTGCCGACTTTATAGTGCAACTTTAATGCAACGTTGATGCTTCTTTGACGCAACTTTGACGCAACTTTGGATGGGTGCAAGTTGGATATACGATTTTGGAGAGATAATGGACAACTGTTGTACAACTATTGCATTGTATAAGATTCAGGTAGCACTTTCATGCATTGAAGTCTATGGCCCTCAAGTTGCATGAAAGTCAGACCAAAGTAGTGCATGAAGTTGCTGCAACTTTAAGCTGCACATTTATAAATGGTTAACATTGGAAAACATGGGGAATGACTTGCCATGCAACTTTGATGTCCAACGTTGCATGAGAAGTCACACAAATGTGAATGGAGCCTTACACACAGCTTAAAGCAGAGCTCCACCCAAAAGGGGAAGATCCACTTATATGCCTCCTCCCCCCCAAATGGCACCTTTCAGGGGGGGGGGGGGGGGTACCTGGTTTTCACAGGTGTCCGCTCTCACTTCTGAGTTATTGGCCACGGCGAGATGCAGCGAAATCACCTGGAAGTTCGGCCCCCCTCCTTCTTCCCCCGCCGCCGAGCTAATTCACAAAGCGCAGCACGCATCGCGCATGCGCAGTAGGGAACCGGGTGTGAAGCTTCACTGCTGGTTTCCCTTATAGGCAATGGCAGCGCCAGCACCCAAGAACCCAATGGAAACATCAGCTGGGGTGCCAACATCATTGGATTCCAGGACAGGTAAGTGTCCTAATATTAAAAGTCAGCAGCTACAGTATGTAGCACCCTGGAGTTTAGGCAGGGTTGCTCCTCACAAATTTACCTGCCAGGAATAATTATCCTGGTTGATTGTTAGAGATCTATTGGTATTGAGATCTATTGGTTTCTCCCTAAGTTTGGCCTCATTGCACTTTTCTCTTCTACCACTAGGTGGTCGTGTACTTGGTGGTACTAGATATGAGAAGGGCAACGCAAGGTCAGATTATGGGTATATGGGATATCTCAGCCAATGGGCAGGGGTTTTCTTGAATCCCTTGGCCTGCTGGGAGAGCCTATATATTCAGGTGGAGTCAGGTGATCTGTGTTCTGTGCCACCTGGATGGCTGTCTGGGTGGATGTGTGTTGTATTGCCAGGGCTGCTAGGCTGGAGATTGGGCCTATCCCGGGCACATCTGGCTGCTAGGCTGTCTGAGGGCCTATCCAGAAGCAAGAGAGCAGCACAGGGTTGGGACTGCGGCTTGCAGTCCAACCAAAAGTGATGGTTCTGCCAGCCGGAGAACCTGTCATGGTCGGAGGTAGAGGGGAAGCTGTAAGTAGTAAGGGACTATAGTAAGGGACTATCCGCTTAATTACCAGGGACCACAGTGAGTAACTGAAGCAAGTACCAGTGCAGTATTCTCACCAACTGAGCACGGTGAAGAACAGGGACCCAGATAGCAGAGGTGACGCTTGCAGAGCAGCCTTGTGTTTCAAGCCAGGGACCGAGCAGGCCAGCGGGGGTGAAGCTTGAGAGGTATCTTGAGTGCCAAGCTAGGGACCCAGCTTGAGGAAGACACTACCATGAAGATTGAAGGAGCTCAAGGGATTCAGTAACAGTGAATCAGCGGGTCTAGTGAGAGAGCTCAGTGGGCTAAAGAACTACAAGGAGTGATTGTAGTGGAAAGGAAGCTTTGTGTTAGGAACTGTTAAAAACTGTTGCTATAGGAGACAGCATCCCTGCACATGCACATGTGGTGTCTTGCTGGATGCCTTTCCCTGCATGGCTGTCCTCCTATTGAAGTCTCGGAGTCTGCTAATTGAACTTGCAACTAACTAAGGGTATCCTGGCCTTAACCCTCTTTCCCCCAAAAGTTTGGTAAGAGAAATAAACTCTCTTTTGCATTCAAGAAGTGTCTGGCACCCAATGACTTTAATCATCTTGCACCCACCATGCCTCACAACCCACTATACACAGAAGGATGTCAACTATCTCTGGCCCTGGAGGTCCTCATTAGACCGATGGAAGCCTGGGACCTTGCTACAAGAATTTGTAGCTGCTGACTTTTAACTTTTTTTTGGATGGGGGGGGGGGGGGGGGGGCTGGACCTCCTCTTTAAGTTTTTACAAACTCTGGAGAAGGGAGCTAAACAATAAACCTGACACTGTAATCTTTCTCATTATCAACCAAGGTTCCTTCAGAGATTGCTAGGAGTCCTCTCGGCTGTGGCTGGTTGAGCTTCATAGGTGTGCGCAGCCTATTGCATTAGGGTGTGCACCCCAAAGCTCCAATACATATGCATGTGCATATGTACTGATGGTGTCAGTAGGGCAGTGGACAGTGTCAGTAGTTTTATTTTTATTCTTTTTAAATTATTTTATTTAGTAACATTTTTTTTTAATGAAATATCAGTGGTCTAAACAGGGGGGAATATGCACCACACAAGGCGATTAGGGTGTGCCCAGGCACACCTGGCACACCCTGTGCGCACGCCTATGTTGAGCTTCCATTTGGTGGTGCCAGGGCCAATGCCACTTGGCACAGCCATCTGCATAACACCAGTGATATTTCAAGTTGCCTATAAGAGTGATATTCTGACTAACATTATAAGGATAGCCTTCTTCCCTTTACCACCAAAGAATTGGTTTACCAGGGGTTCCCCAAGATCTAAAAATGATTTCAAGGGTTTCTCTTGAGTAAAAAGGTTGAGAAAATCTGGTCTGTATGCCCAGAATAATGTACTCTTCAGTTTTAGATGACTGTTGCCAATTCTGGCTGAGTTGGCTGAAGTTTACAATGTCCATGGGCACCCTCAGGTGTGAGGAAACACCGATCTTATAAATTGCATTATTTTGTCTAAATTGTGTGCCTCATGTGTCTTCTCTGTAAATAAACATGCATGCTCAGGCAATGTTTATGCGCCCATGTGTAATGCAGATATTGTTTGTATATTCAAACTACTGTCTTATGTTAGTTGCCCAGCATCAAAAATAAATGCAGCGTTGAAACAGTCTTTCTGTAACTAACCTCCCATTCTGCGAAACACACGTCAGTACTTTTCCAAAACCTTACCTTATTTTCTTAATCTCCGCACTTGAGGATTTGTAAATGTTTATAAATAACAGTCTTTGTTTATTGTGCAGTTTTTATGTAATTTGTGTGCATAGCCCATGATTATCTGAATTTCTAAAGAGATTAGAGTTAAAAGAAGGCAGATCTGTAAATATGTTTCTTGACGGGATCAGAATGTAATTACAGCTACTATGGATTAGGAATTCATGGCTGAATCATGGGTTAATGTCTGCTGATTGCAGCTTTTAATCTTGACATTTCTATGTTATTCATCACAAGAGACTCTAGAGCAGCGGCCTTTGCAGGAAAAAAAGTTACAGCAAAAGACTCACAGGACATAGAGTGTTGTTCCCATCGATTAGCAGTTTGAAAAATAGCTTTAAAAACAAATGTGTTCATTGGCCAGTTTAGTCTGTACTCCAGTGAAGGTAGCCCAGTCCAATGTATGCAAGTCATGTCAAAGTAGGGGCTTGTGTTGACAGGCTTCGGGCTTGTGTCCATGACATCAGTTCAGAGTTCATTGACAAAAGCTTTCTAACTGCAGTTGACCTCTTTCTGACCGGTGTTTGACCTACTTTAGTGGGTTTTTCTTTCCCATAGACTTGCCTGGAAATCAGACAAGGTGCCATGATGCCATTCACTATATCAGGTGGCTCTTCTTGCTGATCCACCTGAGATACTGGATGGCATCTTGTCTGATTTCTTGGATAATCTTGTCTTGTGCCTCTTTTCTGGTGAATCTTGAACTCCTTGTTCCTCCTATGAACATACTATATAAGCCATGCCTTTGCACTTCCTGTTTGCCAGATTATTGTGCTCTCTCCAGAAGATATCTTGCTCCTTTGCGTAACCGCAGCAGTCTTTATCTCCACTTGTTACTAACCTTTGGCTTGTTCCTTGACTACGCTTCCGCTTGATCCCAACCTGCAACCATTATAGATTGTTGAGTTGTTCCTCGACTATGCTTCAGCTGGATCCCAACCTGCAACCGCTTGTTACCGACCTTTGGCTTGTTTACTGACTATGCTTCTGCTTGATCCCTAACTGCTATATCTGTTTCTAGACCCTGACTTGCTCACCACATGGTGGGGCAATCCTGAGGACCACGACCTGGTACTAACACACAATGAAACCCACCTCCGCCATCAGCAGCTCTGGTGAATATCAGTTAGTGCTTAGACTGCACACCTCAGGTGAGTCAATGTAATCCGCCAGGATAACCTGCTTGTGTACTTATCCAGCTGGTCAGTAAGAGCCTCTCTACTAATATAGTTACTGGTCTCTAAACCTGACCGCTGACCATGGCACAGAATTTCTGCATGCAGAGGTTGTAGGGATGAGCAGGTTCTGAAGGAGAAAGAGGTTGTCTGGCCACACCATCTACAGGCAGGGCACATCTGCTTTTCCTTTCGCTAAATGGCCTACCTATACAGCCTATGCAGGAGGTAGTAAAGTGGATGACAAAGCCTTTAAATTTATCCTCCTCCTAGGTGCAAAGTAGTCAGATGCCTGTAAGTGTTTCTAATGCGCCCTTTTTCTGCTCCTTCTCCTTTGCTAATCCTCCCATAGTCCGCAAACTGGCTATGAGGAGTCAGTGGAATTATTTGATCACACGACCACTGACTTGTTGTAGTAGGATGACCTTGATCAAGCACAAGCTGTCCTCCATTCATATGTTGAGGATGAGAAAAAAAGTGGTGTGGCCATAGAGGGAAAAGATGGTTCAGCCACACAGCATCTTTTCAATGGTAGGTGACTCTTCTGCTTCATAGTTGCTCCTATTCCAGCATGTGGACTCAGTCCCCTTCTGCAAGTGTATGGCCTGTGTTACACCACAATGGCAGTTATCATCTTTATTATTTTTTCCCAAAAGGCCAGCCCTGCCCTACAGCATGTGGAATGTAATGCGTCCATGTCGCTGGACTACCCTGTCAGTGGCAGGGTACACATGACCACAGACACGTGGTCCAACAAACATGGGCAGGGGTGCTATATATTTTTTTTGGCACACTGGGCCAATCTTCTGGCAGCTTAATAGGATACAGGACAGGGCACACAGCATTGTAATCACACGCTTTCCTGCACCTGCATCAAAAATGCTCTGCTGTTAGCACATTCATTCTTAATGGCACCCCCACACACTGGAAACCGCGGCATATATTCCCATGCAGGGAAATGCATATCACTTTGCTGTTTCCCTGTGATTTTGGAAAAGTTTTCCCTTTGTTTTCTGTAAGTACAGTAGCTTATTCAAATAAAAGGTCTGCTGTACCTGCACAAACATGGCCACTTAGAAACCAGCATAGCGAGAACCTAGCTTTAAAGTGATATTAAAGACTTGTTTTTCCTTTGTTTAAAAATAACAAACATGTTATACTTACCTGCTCTGTGCAGTGCTTTTGCACAGAGCCACCCAGATCCTCCTCAATACAGGTTTATACTTACCTGTTCTGGGCAAAGATATAGCACAGAGTGGCCCCTTACCTCCTTCTCTGGGGTCCCCCACGGACGTGGTGCACTTTTCTTTCGAGTGACCCTTTAGAAAGCCCCATGCTATGGGGGCACCCATGCAGATGCGCTCCCTAGCCGGGCTGTGCAAAGACACACACATTGCAGCTTGGCCATGACCACTGCTCCCTCCTCACAAGATTTGACTGACAGTAGCAGGAGCCAATCCCTCCCACTGCTCTCAGTCTGTCCTGTAAGAGAAGAAAGAGAGACCAGCGCTGTTGCAGATGGCACTGCACTGGACTGAGAGAGGATTTAGGTGAATATTTAGGGAAGGGGATGGGGGGGAACAGCTAGTGGGAGTTTTTTTTTTTTTAGTGCAAAAGGGTAAAAAACCTTTTGATTTTAGAACCACTTTAAAGTGATATTTCAGTTGTAGGTAAAGCTTGACTGAATGAGTCTCGCTCTGATTATCTTATCCTCTCATTATATCTCTCTCTCTCACTCTTTAGCACCATCAATTTACACAGTGCTTTACATATAGATATTTTACTCAAGGAGCTTACAATCTAAGGTATGTTGGGCATAGTTTCCTATCCTGTTCTTGCCTATCTGAGAGCGTTGGGTGTTTGTACAATTTGGGATATTCTTCCATCTTTTTGCATCCTTGTGATATAAAACATGTAAAAGCTGTACTTTTTTATTAAATGTAATGTTCCATTAGTCTAAGTGGGTAAGGAGTAATAGGCATTACTTACTATATTGTTTGCTCCCACAGGCTTCCAACCAGCTATATGAATAGCCCAACAAAGCTGCCTGTCTTTGTTGGATGCACCCTTACTGATGTCATCTCGTACAATGCTTTGTAATGTTGGCTTTTTTTACCATACAGCTAGACTAAAGAAGTATTTTACCCTTGCTGTGCCAGTGTCGGGGGACACTACATGTTCATTTTTTGTTATTGCTGACTGGGGGTTCAGATTTAAATATCTAACAGGGAGAGCTACATATTCACCCCCTGTATACAGGAATTAATCTGTGCATGTTTGCCAATAGTTTCCTCCCAAAAAATATGTGTTGCTTTCTGGAGAATAGTACATTTTATATAAATGTAGCAGTACCCCATAAGAGCTGCTTGAATATTTGTACCCGGGTTTCCCACTGAATTATCCACAGACAGTTACACGGTATTTTCAAACAGCCAGGTGCACACACTCTCCCACTTGTCTCCAATGACCAGTCTGGGAGGATGCGTTTTTATGTTTTATTTGGAGAACTTGGATAGGAGAAGGGAATTAGTAGGATACTCCAAATTAACTATGCACAAGCGAGGACAACTCTCTCTGTAGAACTGTAAAGCAGATTATCTGCTGAACCATACAGCGCCTGTATGGAACGAACAGGTCCCTTTGTAGCAGAAGGAACTCAGGGGACTTTGTTTCTTCAAGACACTAGCCAGTGCCCCTTTTAGCTCACTCACCCAGTATGCTGACTTCGAGGACCCCTTTAGATGGTCTGTACTCACAAAATGTCCAGGGACAGCTGGTAGCCTCCTTCCAACTTTCAAGCGACACTCTATACCAATGATACTAGACCAGATCCGTGGACATCCTCCCTCAGTCAGCTTGTAAAGGAACCATGGGTTGTAGCTTCAAGGATTCAGGTCGACCACCTGAGGCCGCATGGTAGCCTGTGCTGGGGAGAAACAGCAGCCCCCCTCCCCACCTGGACCTCTCTCAGAGGAAGACTGGACCCTGAGCTCATGTGCTCTTCAGACTTAAATTGAGGCACCCAGCATTCCTTGAGGAACATCCCCTTCTAATTGGCCAGGTCTGTATCTACATCCATGCTCTCACCTACTGGGTTTCTTTCCACTGTCCAATTTACTTCATCACTATTGGACCAGTGTGAAATCTCCAAGGCAGCATGAGCAGCATCAGAGTACACTGAGCAGACTTCACTAAACAATCACCGCTCTCTTTTAAACAGACAGCAGTTATATTTGCCTGTCTGCCTTCCTGTTAAGGGTTGATTTTTGGAGTTGATTTACTAAAGGCAAATAGACTGTGCGCTCTGCAAGTGCAGTTGCTCCAGAGCTTAGTAAAAGCGCAGAAGCTCTTCTGGACTTCCATCATCCAATCATGTGCAAGCAAAAATGCAGTTTAATATGTTATAATATTTCTCCTTTGAAACATAAATTTTTGTCAATGGTTCTTAAGGCCATATAGCCTGTCTGGTACATTGGGAGTGATTTAGTGAAACTGGAGAGTGCATAATCGGGTGCAGTTCTACATAGAAACCAATCAGCTTCCAGATTTTTTTGGCAAAGCTTAATTGAGCAAGCTGAAGTTAGAAGCTGATGGGTGACCATGCACAGCTGATCCAGATTTTGCACTCTTCAGTTTTAGTAGATCAACCCCTCTATATTGCAGGTGTGGTGTAGGTTGGGTTTATCATAGGGCACATTAAGTTTGTATTTATGGGAGGCAGGGAAAGAGATGATACTAGCAGAAGGTACCCAGATAGCAAGGATAATGTGCTATATGTGTGGCAGTGTTGAATTGTAAGTCATGTTAATTTGCTGCACGTTTTCACTGGTAAGTACTCTTGCAGAGCACTTGAAGCACAAGTTCTAGTTGACACTTTTCCAATTTGTAGCCAATTTGTGTGGCAAGTCTCTAGCAAGAGCAAAGTTGCAGTGATGAGTCTACGGCAAGAGCTCTGCAAGTCACAGTGACCCTGTGGTGGGATGACTATTGCACAACATAACTGAACCAGAACTTGTGGCAGACTTGCAGAATATTTGCAAAGAAATTTGATCTGGAGTCATACAATGCGGACTTGCTGCAATTGTACAATAAACTTATGATGTCTGGCAAGTCTACCAATAGCTTAGCAATTCATTTTCGTTCCCAATAATTTTCATTGAAACGTGTTTTACAAGGGAAAGACATAACCCACATTAGAAGCTAACATTGGGGTAACGCTAAGCCATACTTTTGCATAAACTTACAAAAAGAAAAACAAAGTACATCACATACAGTATGGTAGGGATATCAGAACCTGCTAAAGTCCATGGTTGCGGTAAGCTCAACTTCATACACGAGGAAAACAAAATCTTACCACCATGGTATTTGGCAACTTAACAGGCCGAAGGTCAAGTTGGCCACTTTAACATAGCAGTAAAACGCCAGGGCCCAAGGTTACCTTCACAACTAAGCCCCAACAGGAGGCATCTATCCCATTGGCCAAATACACACTCCACTGTCTCCTGCACTGGCCTAATACATGGCTCCCAACTTAGCAAGTAATTTTCAAACTGGCAAGAATGAAAATTTCACACTGCCTTTGGTAATATGTGCTCTTAAAAAATGGCACTTTCCAGGACAGTAGTAATTGATCCCTCTGGTAATGACAGACATGCAGGAACTAACTGAAGTGCAGATGGTAAAAAGAAACAAGAGGCTGGCAGGAATGCATGGAACCATTGGGTTTAGAAACAGATGAGGGAACATGAGGAACATAGACATGGGGTCACAGGAAGCAGTACACAAGAGTGGAAACCAAAGACACTGGGAACGTTGGGATACAAAGAGCACAGAGAACATACAGGGAAGCACCAGGAAAAACTGAATAAATAACTGGGGAACACAGGCGGACATGTTGCTCGAACACACTTTTTAAACGAAGTGCAGCAATCGGGGTAAAGAGTCGATGATGTAGGCTCTTTACCATGTAAGCAGCTGTGTCCAGTCACAGCTGACCACGTGTACGCAAACACTGGTTATCGGCATTTCCTTTCCTCAGCACTGTCAATGTCTGAGGAAAGGAAAGCCGATAACGAGCTTTCCAGTTACAGGGAGCATTTACACTGATAATCAGGGTACTGCTTATCAGTGCAGCCCCTTCAGTGTTCATCAGTGCAGCATATCAGACAGTGCAACATATCAGTGTCCATTAGTGCAGCATATCAGTGCCCATCAGTGCAACATATCAGTGTCCATCAGTGCAACATATCAGTGCAGCATATCAGTGCCCATCAGTGCCACCTATCAGTGCCCATTAGTGCAGCCTCATCAGTGCCAATCAGTGCCCTTCAGTGCAGCCTCATTAGTGCCCATCAGTGCAGCCTCATCAGTGCACTTCTGTGAAGAAGAAAAATTACTTATTTGCAAAATTGTACAGAAAGGAAGAAAAACGTTTTTTTCCCCCAATTTTTTTTTAATTTGTATAGCAAAAAATAAAAAACCCAGTGGTGATTAAATACCACCAAAAGAAAGCTCTATCTATGGGTACAGTGTTTCATGACTGTGCAGATGTCATTTAAAGTGCGACAGCTCTGAAAGCTGAAAATTGCTTGGACAGAAAAGGGGTGAAAGTGCCTTGAATTGAAGTGGTTAAACTGAGAATCCTTTATACACACATTTGGAAAATGAAGCTGTCTCAGGGCTATATAACATAACAAAATGGCCAACATCACTTTTTATGTTTTTCATATTCATTTTTTTTATTATTATTATTTTTTTTTACAAGGAGCAATATCAGTAGACCATGCACACATTCATTGTTCAGTACAATTCGTTGAATACAAAAATAAATCCTATTACTCTTAAAATGCAATTTGCACATCACAGAGAACATCTGAAAGTTCTAAAAAATATGTACAGAAAAAATTTACAACTGTTTTTAACAGTTTATTTTACATTGCTATGCAATACACAGTAGAAAAAGCTTTGATTTCCCAAATGCATTTCAGAAATGACATCTGTGCTTCTGTGATTAGTTTAAAGGTGCCTTTTTTTTCTTTGGTGGTTCATTAAGAATAAACAAGATCATTTTCTTTTGTGGGGGATCACTTTTATGCTACAGTGCTTTCACATGTAATCATGTGATGCTCATTTAGATAAAACTGATGCAAGCGTAGCCCAAATTCTTTCCTAAATAAATCCATTAAGCCATACCCAGACCAGGGGCTGTACACACAAGTAGATTTGCAAACAGCTTTGAATCTGAGAGCCTTCCTAAAGGAAGCATTCAATTTTTACTCAGTCAAGCAGGTGTTACCATTACAAAGTTGTTGGCAGATCTAAAAAAGATTGTATAGCCGTACCGTAACCTGTATGGGCAGCTTTAGAGACAGAGCAACATGCAGCATGTTTCTTCAACCCTTCTCTGTTTTCCAACAAACCCAACAGCAGTCAAACACAGGGATCTACAATGTTATTGGGTCTTACATTTTTATTCTAAAAATTGTTATCTTTGCAAATAAAATTTACACTCAAATAATACTAAATATGTCCATCATTAGTCCTGATGAAGGAAACATAGATCCCCAACACGTGTTGGTTCTCCTTGACCTTTCAATTAATATTTCATAGCATTTTTCAGAGAAAATACTTTCCGAGCATTTTTTAGCCACAGGCACTGCCCCTCCCGACTGAGATAAGTGTTCACATTTTTTTTTTCAAGTATATATCTGTCACTGCATCTACAATTAATGTTCTCAAGACTGACTGCCGCCCTATTATTTATACGATGTGACAAAGTAAATATCTGTGTGCACAAATCCTTAGTTGGGTAGGTCTTAGAAAGAACAAATGTTTTTTGATTGATGTCACTGGATTTGCAAACGAGATACCCCAGAAATTAGGCTTAAACGTGGGTAAAGTCCATAAAATCTCAGGCCTAGGGAAGTGAAGCTTTGGGGAAGAATAGAGTTTATTAAAGGCATTCTTGATAGAAGGGCAGATGGCCTAGATCAAAAACTACCATCTGTGTTCTCAAGTGCTAGTCTAGACCAACGTATATATGAGCCTTTGGTCTTCCATGTTGTACAAGTCTTTCTTGATGTATTGAGAATATATTGATTTATTTATTCCATAAGCCATATGTTTTCTAGTCTTAATGAGAAAGCAACTTTTCAATTTACAGCCTCTTAGCAATGCAGGTGTCAGAGAAGACAAAATGTGCCCAGGCGTATAGTTTTGCACAAATGCAGAATGCCCATTAACCGTGCACATTCATGTGCGCATGCCTGCGCATGCCGTCACGCACACTCACCCACCGTTAGACTGGCGCCAAAAAGGATACTTAGACAGCACCTAGACTCCAGGACTTTGCCTTATGGTCTATAACGTTCTTGCATACCTGCTACCTTATCTGATTCCCTGTTGCGGACCCGATCTGCTCTGACCACACTTGAACTCCACCTCTACCGACCCCTGGCTTGTCTTTGGGCCATGTCTCTGCTTGCTCCCTCTGCCTACCTGCCTGACCGTTGCTGACTTTTGCCTGAACTCTGACCTTCCTTCTTCCTGATCTGCCTGCTAGTTTGTGACCTGGCTTGCCTGACCCGGCTATTCGCTCCTGACAGTGACTATCATCTGTACTCAGCCATCTGCAACCTGACAAAAGCCTGTTGTCCTACTGCCAGTGACCTGCCAGCCTGCTGTTCCTGCAGTCCTGCATCCACAGCTGAGCCTGCATCCTGGTGCACATGGACAACTCTCCTGCATCTGTTATCACAGAACTGTCAGGGACTCATACCACACTGGGCTCTCGTGCCTCCTGCTACTTCACCAGGGATACTGAGCAGGAGGTGTAAGAGAACGCCTACCTCTACACATCTGGCTTCATCACCAGGTACGTGACAGCAGGTGACAAGTACAGTGAAAGAAGAGATAACAGCAGGCTTTTTGTCAAATCAGGGGCAGTGTGCAACCTTACTTGCCTGCATTCAGACAACTCGGAACTGGTGGTTTCATATATCAGGCATTTACTTGCCATGTCAGGCACTAAGGACAGTTGCCATTTGTAGTATCCCCATACACGGTTGTGCCATACAAAGACCCCTAATGCATGTATGTGGTGATGACAACACTTTGTGGCCAAACCATCAACAAGATGCCAAGGGTATCAACAGAAAAGGTACCATTCTTAATAGGCGCAGTTTAACACTTCAGACAAAACCACAAACATAGCAAAGAACAATTGTATATGACCAGTGTATATTCATGGTCACAAAATAGCTGCCAGTGTTTCCTCAAATACATAAATACACAATGTTAGTGCAATTTTTGACACACACAACCAAGAATAACAGTATAATGTTAAAAAAAATAGCCACATAGGCAATAAAGTGCAAAAGGCATTCTAAAGCAAGGTACTGAGCTGGTGTTACAAAAAAGTAGTCTTGCAGTCCCCCTCTGGCAAATGTTAGAGTTGCCGGGGTGTCAATCAGGGCTCAAAAGAGAATACGAAAATGTAGTTTATTGCTTTGTTTTTCATCAGAACTGTAGACTGAAGAAAAGTCTTTATATATAGTACTCAGAAAGAGAAGTTTAATCTGGGATCTTGTTTCTGCAGCTTCTCTTTTGTCAATCTGGAGACTGGATTGCCCCATAATCTGGAAAATAAGTAAAATAATGATATAATAGTTAACATAAGTGTTGTGCAAGGTTGAAGCATTGACAATGGCCCAAAATATATCATTTCAATGGTATTCAGTAAGATAACAACTACATATACAAATTAAATACATATAAGGGACATATTTTAGATACCAAAAGATTTGTATTTCTATCCATCCAGTTTTACACATCCTTACCACACAGCAAAGCCAGTTATGGCCACCACTTAGGCCGGCCATACATGGTTCGAATCTCAGCCGGTTCAGCAGGAAGGTAAGGGGGTAGCAACACAAAAATGACACCAATCTGAACTACGATATCTGGATAACAGGTAACTGGTAACCTCAAGGATGAATACTGACACATACGGTGATATAAAAACTCTTCCAATAATGCAGTGACTAGTTTGAAAGTGCAAAGTGACAGTAAACAATATGTTGCAAAGTACTAGAATAAATAATAATAATAATAGTCCTCTTCCATGAATGGAGCAAGTGCAAAGTGCAAATAGATTGTGCAAAAATGTATACGTTTCTTCTTCTGTGCAAAAACCACAAGGTGCAAAGTGCAGGAATAAGGATTTCCTCTTCGTCCAAAGATACACTAATAGCAATTGCCTCTTACCGCAACCGTATCTGTGTAAAAAAATGGGGATCTGTGTTCACTTTGCTGGCTTCTTCATACCATACTCCTAGGCCAGTAGCGTAAGTCTGTTATTGTAAGTGGTCTTTTTCTCCCAATACATGTGTATGCAGTATAGGAAAGAAGAAAGGGGAGGATTCCGGATAGTGTAGTATATCAACCAAATAACTTTTATTTGTTAAAACAACTCATATGCGAACGTCAGTTCTGGTGCCTGTCCGTCCCTACGTGTGTCATCACGGTCACGTGACTTCATCAGGGACCGTGACGACACGCATAGGGACGGACAGGCACCGGAACTGATGTTCGCATACGAGCACGCTGCTCGTGCAGTTTTGTTTACATACTAGTAACGAAATGTGAGTACGTTCACCATTGTTTTAACAAGTAAAAGTTATTTGGTTGATATACTACACTATCCGGAATCCTCCCCTTTCTTCTTTCCTATGCATACACATCTATTGGGAGAAAAAGACCACTTACAATAACAGACTAATGCCGTGTACACACGAGCGGACTTTCCGGCAGACTTGGTCCGGCGGACCGGACTCCATTGGACAATTCGATCGTGTGTGGGCTCCAGCGGACTTTTTTTTCCCAAAAGTCAGATGGACCTAGAAATAAAACATGTTTCAAATCTTTCCGACAGACTCGAGTCCGGTCGAAAAATCCGCTCGTCTGTATGCTAGTCCGATGGACTAAAACCGACGCTAGGGCAGCTATTGGCTACTGGCTATCAACTTCCTTATTTTAGTCCGGTCGTACGTCATCACATACAAATCCGTCGGACTTTGGTGTGATCGTGTGCGTCCAAGTCCGTTCGTTTGAAAGTCCGGCGGACTTACGCTGCAAAGTCCGTCGGAAAGACTGTCGGACCTAATCCGTTGAAAAGTCCGCTCGTGTGTACGAGGCCTTACGCTACTGGCCTAGGAGTATGGTATGAAGAAGCCAGCAAAGTAAACACAGATCCCCATTTTTTTACACACATGCGGTTGCCTCATAACCGCAAGGTAAGAGGCCATTGCTATTAGTGTGTCATTGCACGAAGAGGAAATCCTTATTCCTGCACTTTGCACCTTGTGTTTTTTGCACAGGGGAAGAAACGTATTAATTTTTGCACAATCTATTTGCACTTCATGGAATTCATGCACTATTCATGGAAGAGGACTATTACTATTATTATTTATTCTAGTACTTTGCAACATATTGTTTACTGTCACTTTGCACTTTCAAACTAGTCACTGCATTATTGGAAGAGTTTTTATATCACCGTATGTGTCAGTATTCATCCTTGTGATTGTCATTGACTTTGCACATATACCTTTAGCACTTTTGCACATATACCTTTAGCAGTACTGCAGTGTTTTTAATATTCTATGAAACTTTAGTTATTTAATTTTTAACAGCGCAGCACCAGCTATCTCTTTTTATATTCTTGTGTATGGGTATGGATTGACCCACATTCGGTGTTTGCAACAGTTTTAGTATTTGTATTCACATAATAGCGCAGGAATATATTTACTTTTTATAACTGGTAACCTTGGCACACCCAGAATCCAGGTGCTCCAGGGCTCAGGATGTCCTTCTTACAGCCAAATAGACAAACTTGAGAAAAACTGAAGGAAGAGCCGGCACTACTAGATATAACATCTGTGATCTTTATTTTATCATGACAAGTATAAAAAAGGACAAGCAGACGCGTTTCGGCACAAGCCTTGTTCACAGCTGTGAACAAGGCTTGTGCCGAAACGCTTCTGATTGTCCTTTTTATACTTGTCATGATACAATAAAGATCACAGATGTTATTTCCAGCAGTGCCGGCTCTTCCTTCAGTTTTTATCAAGTTTACAGTGTAAGGAGGAAAAAAGTTGTCGCAGCCTTGGATGTGGCCATGTTGTTGGTTAGTAGTGGGCGGACTAACAATGTCCACTCATGATATCAAGTACTGTAGTGTATACGCTGCCGGTGTTCTGTGAAAACAACCAACTCGTCGAAATGTCCAGTTATTGCTGCTGGAGAGTCACCAGAAGTGACGAGGTTGGAGATTTTGGCGAATCTGAGTTTTCGGCAGAACACCGGCCTTACAGTTAAGGACAGTGGTTTCCTCTCTTCACCCACGGTCTGCTGATTAGATAGTAAAAAGAGAATCAAACTGATGAGGTCATCCTTCTGCTCACTCTTCCTTGTTAACACACTTGCAATCAGCAACCCTTGCCTGGTTCCCAAATCTGCTGCTAAGTGCTAGGATTCCAAGAGACTGATACTGTCATAAATCTGCAGTAATGTTTCATGCCCTGTCTGTTTGCTTACTTCTCTGGTCTGCGTATCAGCTTAGGGAGCGTGCTCTCACACCTGCATGTTTAAGTAATCTTCTCTCAGCATGGCTCCACCACAGCCTCTAACAGAAAACACTTTTTAACTTTGAGCACTGCAAGCCAGCCTTGCCCATTCCTGTCTGCTAGTAACCCTGACCTTGGCGTGCCTTCTTGACCATCCCTGTTTGCTAGTTTCCCTGACCTTGGCTTGTTCTCCTGACTATCCTGTGCTTAACCCTGGACTGCTGCTTCCACTCTGTCCACCAGAGTCAGTCCGGGAGCATGAGCTGAGAGACCCCGGGGGCGGTGACCTGGAGTCAGCTGCAGCCAAATCCATCCTCACCACTAGAGGCTCTGGTGAATACCTGCTAGCTCTTAGACTCCATGCCCTGGGGAATCTTGCGCTCTAGCTTCCTGCTTGGTCTGTGTCAGTGTTCAGGTGGAGCTGCTTTCCTGAACCACCCAGAGCTCCATTCGCAGCAATCAGCCGAAGGGTCCACAACCTTAGGGGTGCACTCCTAACCCCAGCGGTGTGCATCCGTCACCTGGCCTCAGGTGACCAGACAGATACCAGCTAAAATTATTGAACATTAATTGCATTTAAAAAATAAATGTAATGATTTATTAATGAATATGGCATTGCATTATTTTTTTTAAATCTGCCATAGTTCAGCTTTGAATCATAACTATCTTTCCAGAACCTGCATATATCACCTGTCTTCAGAATTAGTCTACTTACCGTATAACCTTTATGTAGGGACAGATGCTTAAAGCCTGAGCCATTGCTTCTACACCTTTATCCTTGATCTTGTTTTGTTCAAGACTTAAAAAAAAAAAAGAAGATGAATAAGATATTTCAGATATATAGCTTGTTCAGCTCTCACTTTCACAACACATTTTGCTGTGGTTTCTATAAAGCATTTTCTTCTCATTTAAATTTCATGAATGTGTTGCTGTTTTAGGAGAGTGACATCATATGATGACTTATTATCTATTGACAAAGCCTTTTGGACAAAGCAAATCTATATTCCCCAACACATTTCCTACACTCTTTTGCCCCTTAAATTTTTCTCTTTCTACACCAATGATTATGGGAGAAAACGGACAGCATGACAGGGGTGTGGCTATCACCATATAGGAAGCATTGAAAAAACACCCTGGGGTCTTCCTTGCTAGGCATTGTTAACTATTTTGGAGTGCACCAAGTGGATGTAAAGGATAGCAAAGCTGGGCAGGGGAGCTACATGTTACATGTGGGGCAGCTATGAGTAAGCACTTAGTATAAGTGTGAAACGCGTCAGTTGTTGTCCTGTACTTTTTCGCTGTGGTGTCCTGTGTATTTCATAATCCAGCATCTTCAATAAAGACACTTGAAATTTCTCCCGGTGTGCGGCTGTCCAGAACGTTTTCGTACACCTCCTGCCTACACGCGGGGCATTACTCTGCAAATTTCCTGCATTTGGTCATCTGTCTGATCTGATGTCAAATAGCAAAGCACATGTGAAAAAGCTGCCCTAATCTTAGTCTGTAGGTTCACTGTATATCCCTGCCATCCAGTACATACACTTAACACCCTCTTCATTATGGGAGTTTCAAATGCAACAGTTTAGGCACTGACTAGGCTTCCTTTGCACAGTGTAGGCAGCAACTATGGCAGTTTATGACTTGTAGTATTGGATCTTTGGTTTGAATTCTGACCAGGACACTGTCTGCATGCATTTTGCATGTTCCCCCTATATACACACGTAGGTTTACTCCCATACTCCAAAGACTTACTGGTAGGTTAAGTGGCTATTGACCATATTGACCCTAGAAAGTTTTACATGGCTAAAGATCCCAACAGCAACTTTGATAACACTGTGCTGAGAGGATAATGTAGCTCTGGTGTGCATTTTAGGCATGGAGCCAATGAAAAAGTAAGGTTCCAAGCAGTGGCGGCAAACTAACGGGAAGGCAGCGATTGCCGCAAGCACCCTCCCCCCCACGCTGGAGGCGGACGGCGGATCAATGACCCCCCCCCTGGGCGTTAGACGGATCCGATGCCACCCCCTGCAGGAGCCTAACCTTAACATAGGAGGCAGGGGGAATGAAGAGCCAGACCACTGGGAAGCTGTAGGTGGATAGCGCTGCAGTCAAGAAACCTCCTTACGGGATTATATCTACTGACAGCATACATCCCAGTGCTCACTCAAAGATAAGAGTTCAAATATGTAAAAAAAAAATGATCCATGAGCACTGATGGCAAACTGTTTCTTTGTAGCAATATCAAACGCTAAAAACAAGTAGGGCTCACTCACATTAGTGTGGTGACTGGGGTTTTTCTGCATTGGTATAAATACCAGTCACCAGAAAAAGAAATAAAGGTTCACAGTGGTGCCATCCAGTGCGCTGTGATATATTACAGCATGCCTGCATTTTAGCGCCTATGGGCTGCATTGTAGTGAGAACAGGGCACATGGTGGTGACTGGTATTTTAGATAACCGGAAACAAACCCTCCTGCGCACGAGTGGACTACTAGACAGTCTGTATATCATGATGGTGCATGTCACTGGCCTTGCTGCCCTCAAGGATAGGGGTATCCTAACAATAAACGAGAAAAAGAAAGAAAGGGCGCACCAGCCTAGTGCATTATCCTTTGGATGGATTTTATTGAAAATAAATATAAAAGAAAACTACTCACAAACGTAGTTGAATGGCTCGCAATGTAAACAGTTTCCACAGGTAGCAACAAAAAGTCAGAACCAAATGCACTCCAAATGGTCACAGAGGAAATTACAAAGGCCACTGCCGGTTGACGCGTTTCGAAGGATCACCTTCTTCCTCAGAGGCTCTGAGGAAGAAGGTGATCCCTGATATCTCACCATAGCCCCCTCACCCAACAGTGTTGTAAAAAAAGTTGTAAAAAAAATATTTAAAAAGAAAAGTGTAAAACATACTTTTTAAAAATTGTAAAAGAAATTGTTTTTTAAATTGTAAAAAAAAAAAAAAAAATTATAAAAATTGTAAAAAATTATTTAAAAAAAATCAAGGGCTAATTCACACTGGTTCTCTGGCCCATACAGTGTGAACCAGCTGTTTGAGCGGCGGAAGCCATCTGTTACTTGCGCTGTAAGGTAGGCTGCACAGGGCCTCATGATTTCTAACAGCAGCCCTGGCTATTGAGTTCTGTAAACAGCTGACTTTTTTTTACAACAGAAAGTTAGGAGAGAGAATGATAATGTGATAATGAACGAAGAGTTTTACCTGATAGGTCCCTGTGAAAAATCTTAAATATATACAGAATATGCAATATTTCTTATTTACCAAACAAAATAAAACAATTTTTTAAAATATTTTTTAGTCCTAACCGTATAAAAACAAAGAAAATATATACAAATCACAATACATACTCTTTACATGACTGCAACTTAGGATAGCATTACGACAAGATTTAAAAAACAATGAATACCATAATTCAAAATAAATCAGTTTATTATAACACCTTGTTTTATATACACATTATGGTATGTTTAAAGCATCTTACACTATAAGGCCAAAGTGTTGTGGACAAATGACCAATACATTTGCATGAGGTTGTTAGACATCCCATTCCAAAACCATGGGCATTAATATAAAGTTGCCTCTTCCCCTCAACCTTCTGGAAAGGCTTTTCATAGAATTGTTAACCACTTAAGACCCGGACCATTTTGCTGGCCAAAGACCAGAGCACTTTTTGCGATTCGGCACTGCGTGTGTTTAACTGACAATTGCGCGGTCGTGCGACCTGGCTCCCAAACAAAATTGACGTCCTTTTTTTCCCACAAATAGAGCTTTCTTTTGGTGGTATTTGATCGCCTCTGCGGTTTTTATTTTTTGCGCTATAAACAAAAATAGAGCGACAATTTTGAAAAAAATGCATTATTTTTTACATTTTGCTATAATAAATATTCCCCAAAAATGTATAAAAAAACATTTTTTTTCCTCAGTTTAGGCCGATACATATTCTTCTACATATTTTTGGAAAAAAAAAAATCGCAATAAGTGATTATTGATTGGTTTGTGCAAAAGTTCTAGCGTTTATAAAATAGGGGACAGTTTTATGGCGTTTTTATTAATAGTTTTTTTTTTTTACTATTAATGGCGGTGATCAGCGATTTTTATTGTGACTGCGACACATCGGACAATTTTGACACATTTTTGGGACCATTGTCATTTATACAGCAATCAGTGCTATACAAATGCACTGATTCCTGTGTAAATGACACTGGCAGTGAAGGGGTTAACCACTAGGTGGCAGTGTAGGGGTTAAGTGTGTCCTGGGGGCGTGTTTCTAACTATGGGGGGGGGGGTGGCTGTGTGTGACACGTCACTGATCTCTGCTCCAATCACACAGTGCAGAGATCCAGTGACACTGTCACTACGCAGAACAGGGAGATGCTTGTTTACATTAGCATCCCCCCGTTCTTCCTCCCCGTGAGACGATCGTGGGTATCCCCACGGCGATCGAGTCTGCGCGACCCGCGATCCGACTCATGGAGGTCCCGGCCGGCACGCGTGCGTGCCGCCGGCGGCACGCACGCGATGGCACGGCAGCAAATTTAAAGGGATGTACCTGTACACCCATTTGCCTGTCCGTGCCATTCTGCCAACGTACATCGGCGTGTGCCGGTCGGGAAGTGGTTAATGTGATTGTAAAGTTTTGGGTTTTTTTTAGTTAATAATAACAAACGTGTCAGACTTACCTGCTCTGTGCAGTGGATTTGCCCAGAGTAACCCCGATCCTACTCTTCTTGGGTCCCACGCTGACTCTGGTGGCTGCTCCCTCCTGTTGAGTGCCCCCACAGCAAGCAGCTTTCTATGGGGGCACCCGAGCTGGGCCACAGCTTCCTGTGTCCATTGAGATACGGAGCCACGGCCCGGCGCTGCCCCCTTTCTCTCCTTATTTGCTGTCTGACTTTGATTTACAGCATTGGGAGCCAATGGCACCGCACTGCTGTCTTAGCCAATGAGGAGGGGAGTCCCGGGCAGCCAAGACAATCCTGCAACATGCTGGATCTAGATGGGGCAAAGGTAAGTATGAGGGGGGCTGCTGCACACAGAAGGCTTTTTTACCCTAATGCATAGAATGCATTAAGATAAAAAACATTCTGCCTTTACAACCCCTTTACGTACTGTATATCTGTGGGAATCTGTGCCCATGTAGCCACAAAAGCATTTTTGAGGCAAGGCACTAATGCTGTATGAGGAGATCTGGCTCACAAATGGTGTTCCAGTTCATAGAAAAAATGTTCAGTACGGTTGAGGTCAGGGCTCTGTGCAGGCCACTCAAGGTCCTCCACACCAAACCCATCAGACTACATCTCTATGGACCTGGCTGTGTGACCAGGCATACAGTCTTGCTAGAACGCAAAAGGTTCTCCCCTAAAACTGTGTGCGCAAGGTTAGAAGTACACAAATGTATCTTTTGCTGTAACACGCTACAGGCATCATGCCTCATTCCATCACATATCCCAAAAACAAGAGGATTATTCTTCATTGTAGGAAAGGAGGCAGAGCCATGCAAATTATTAATTTACGCTGCAATGGTTAAATGCACATCCCTAAACACTGGTATATATTGCAAATAAAGCCTAATACCCTGTGTCCCCCAAAACAAGACCTAGCGTGATTGTCATTGATGGCTGCAATATAAGCCCTACCCCCCAAATAAGCCCTACCCTGTTTCCCCGAAAATAAGCCCTACCCTGAAAATAAGACCTACAAGGACTTTAACTAGGGCTTATTTGGGGGGTAGGTCTTATATTGCAGCCATCACCGACAATCACGCTAGGTCTTATTTTCGGGTAAACAGGGTATTATAGAGCTATTTTTTCAAACTGCATACAGCTGTTTTAGGGTTTTTGGCCATCATCAATCAATGCAGTTTATGGAAACTATGGCTTCTATGCTGTAGCATTAACAGTATCCTTCACTGGAAACACTCAAACTCAATAATTTGAAGGGATGCCTACATACCTTTTGAGCATGTAGTAGGCCAAATCTAGCAAATCTAATCTAGTCACAAGTACAACAAAAAAGACATAAACTTATAAATGTGACACTTACTCCAATATCTTCAGGTTTCCCATTTGTTTAAATACATTAGCAAGCGCACAGGAGCCTTCATCACTAATACTGTTCCACGACAATCTAAACAAATATATATATTTACATTATTAGTAATTTAAGAAGTACTATATATATATGTATAAGCCCTACAGACTGACACTTTAAGCAGAGTCCCACTCAAAAGTGGAATTTCTGCTTATTTGCTTCCTCCCCTCCTCCAGTGCCACATTTGGTAACATTCAGGGGGGAAACTGGAAACTGTTTTTGACTTCCACTTTTGGAGATGGCACAGCGGCGCTGTCCCTCAATAGTTCGGCCACCCTCCTCCTTCAATTAGAAAGCGCAGTGTGCTTCATAACATGCGCAGTAAGGAACCAGCTGTCAAGCCGAAAGGCTGCACTGCCGGGTTCCCTTACCAGGAATGGCGGCAGCAGCACCGGACAGCCGATCCAGAAATTGGATGGGGTGCCGACATCGCGGGCTCCCTGGACAGGTAAGTGTCCTAATATTAAAAGTCAGCAGCTAGAGTATTTGTAGCTGGTGACTTTTAATTTTTCGTGGGGGGGCCAGAACACCTCTTTAAAAGGGGAAATTCACTCAACCCCACACCCTCACCCCAAACAAAACTTATACCCACATGCCCAGTGATCCAGAGGTGTTCTGTACTGATCCAATTCCCACGCTGCCATCTACTCTTGTGACATCATAAGGAGGTCGGCTGTCTCTTCCGGGTTCTTGCAGCCAGCCTTCTGGTGAGGTGCATGCACTGCAGCATGTTCAGTGTGCCAGCTGCAGGTGCCAGCAAGAGACAGCAAGCACCCCAATGAATCACCATGGCGCATGTGCAGAAGAATACTCATGACCTCCTGGTATGTATGATGTAGGTATCCCAAGAGGCTGCAGTCAATAGAAACATGACTTTGGCCTAGGTCAGAGTCTAATTTGTGAGGAGTGAATTTGGCAGAACAGGTAATTAAAACAAAAATAACATTTAAAAAAACATTTTTTCTATTGAGAGAGGAAGGGTTCCAATTTAGAAGAATATAAAGAAGAATCCTCAACAATTTTTTTAAAGTTGTATTTAATCATTCAGAGAACCAAGTGCATATACTGTAGCAAATGGCCCCATTCTGATTGGTGGCCTCATTACAGGTTTAAAGCACCTCTTTATTTCAGTTATTACTGACTGTAGCTACACCCCAATCTGAAGCCTAATTTATGGGTGTGTCTGTTGGGGAAGATGCAGTCAGCACTGAGACCCTGTCCCCTTTCTAATGCCCCGTACACACGGTCGGACATTGATCGGACATTCCGACAACAAAATCCTAGGATTTTTTCCGACGGATGTTGGCTCAAACTTGTCTTGCATACACACGGTCACACAAAGTTGTCGGAAAATCCGATCGTTCTGAACGCGGTGACGTAAATTACGTATGTCGGGACTATAAACAGGGCAGTAGCCAATAGCTTTTATCTCTTTATTTATTCTGAGCATGCGTGGCACTTTGTGTGTCGGATTTGTGTACACACAATCGGAAATTCCGACAACGGATTTTGTTGTCGGAAAATTTTATAGCCTGCTCTCAAACTTTGTGTGTTGGAAAATCCGATGGAAAATGTGTGATGGAGCCCACACACGGTCGGAATTTCCGACAACAAGGTCCTATCACACATTTTCTGTCGGAAAATCCGACCGTGTGTATAAGAGTGCTATTTTACTATTATAAATTAACAAGCAGCAATACAGGGCTGTGTGTTAAAGGTACTGATTATTAGTAAACATACAGGGCACTGCCAGCCCAGACAGTGCTACTTGTTCACTCATAATAGTAAAATATCATTCAGTGCTGCGGGGCTGTGTGATCTACATGCCAGGGCTGTTATTGTTTACAATTAGCTGCAAATAAATCATTAAGGAACCTTTCACATGGGCTGTCCGATCAGGTTCGCCTGTCAGTTTTTCGATCTGACCCTCCATTCACCCCTATGGGGTGGCGGATGTCCGCCGTTATCCGATCCGATCCCGTCCATAAAATTCAGACTGATGGTGGTCCTATTTTCCATCTGTCTATCTGTCTGGTGGATCGCAGTGACGGGCGGTGGTACATTTTTTTTGGGGGAACGGCAAACAGTATGGTGGGGTTTCACCAGTGGCTCCCCCTGCTCGGCGGCGGCACCTTCCCCTGCTCTCCACGGGCATCACGCCGGCGGCTTCCGTTTCCTCCCTCCTCGGCGACCAATCGGGACTCTTCTCCTTTCGGCCAATCGGGAAACAGGTCCCAGACTCTGATTGGCCAGATTGAGGATTAGTGTTTCAATAGCGAATATTCATTCGCTGTTGTAACACCTGGGTGGGCTCGTAGAGCAATGCTCTGCGCCCGGAGCTCACCCTATTTTGAAGCCTATTAGAGCCTCTGGCTCTAATCAGGAGCTTTAAAAAAAACCTGCATCCTGAAAGGGGCCAGACGCATAAATAGGGGGTGGCAGCCGTGGATAGAGGGGGCGGCACGCCTAATGGACGGGCCGCCACTGGTGGCTCGGATTGGATATGACATCCGATCTCCCCATAGAGGAGAGTGTGACTGGGTCTGTCTCCGCTCTGCTCAGTAAGCGGAGACGGACTTGTCATCCGCCTGCTTAGCAGGGATCAGCGGTACGATCCCCCGCTGAGCAAGTGGATCCCGTAAAATGGAGACGCCCGTGTGAAAGGGGCCTTATTAATTAAAGATCCCTCAGTTCTGCGGCTGTGTGTCTATCTGTGGCTGCTTGTAAACATACACAGCTCTGCAGTGCTGAGTGATTTTTCACTATTATGAATGATCAATCTATGCTATCAGCACCATTGCCATGTATGAAACGGCCCTACAGCACTGCCTGTTCATTCACAAAGAAAAAGATAATCCGATAAGGACATGTATCTGCATGTTTTTGCCAATAAATGAGGACATTTTATTCCACTTTATAATTATCAAACTAAATAAGATACATGCATATAATATTCACCTAATCAAAACATCATTCCATAGAAACTTCTTACATAACAAACTTACATGATTTCTTCCACGCTCTTGATGCATCCAAGTGCTTTGGCCAATGGTTTGCAGACATTGTCAGATACCCCACATACTTTTAAGCTAGAGAAACACAAAAGGAATAAAGTGTAGGCCAGGACAAAATAATAAAAAATTTGCATTACATCTTTGTAATATCTGCACATTCTGGGTCTAGTATAAAATTTGGAGGGGAATTCATGCTGTTTTATTTAAACTATCCTGCCCCTTTGCTTACACAGCTGGGTATTCCCTATGGGGCCAGTGACGTTATTGGTTGTTAAGGACTTCTGCGGTGTGACGTCATGGGGCGGGGCCTAATTTGGTTATGCACTAGCGTGGCACTTGTTTATTTATATAGACAAATGAGGGCTGCCATTGCCAACTACGTTTATTTATATAGACAAATGAGGGCTGCCATTGCCAACTACCTTTTGAAGATTCTAGTTCTATAGCTAGTTCACTGACCAACTGGGTCCAGTAAGATTTGAGTCACGAACCTGGAATATGTCAGAAAAATCAGACCTTATTTGCATGCTTGTTTTAGGTAAACAACAGTGGCGGCCTGTCCATATTGTGGCGCAGGGGCACGCCCCTCCAATCCATGCACCCGGCCCCTTATCTACATGCAGGGTGCTCGACGCATGGATTCCAATGGGGTTTTTTTTTTCGTTTTTTATTTTTTATTTTATTTTTTAGACGCACATGATTAGAGCCTGAGGCTTGAAAAAATGATGGGCTCGGGGGCGCAGTCCTGAGCCCACCCAGTTGTGTGACAAGAGCAAACTAATATTCGCTATTGTCTTCCTGATTCTCCTCCCGGCCAATCAGGACCCGTCACCCGATTGGCCGGGAGGAGAAGCGATTCTATTGGTCACCGAGGAGGAGGAGGGAGGAGATGCAGCAGAAAACGCTGTGAAGGAGAAGACGCAGGGTGAAGTCGCTGCCCGCCACCTGGAGGAAGTGCTGCCCGCAACCTAGATGGGGTAAGTGCGGGGCTGGTGACCGACAGGGGGTAGGGGGTGAGGGTGGCGGTGTGTGGCCACCACTGGTAAACAACACAAAATGATAACGCAATGAGTAAACATGACAGCAAGGAAACTAGCATTTACAGAATAAGTAATAGAAATGGCAGCTTCTATGTCTCTCTCATTAAAGCTTTTCCTTAAAGAGACACTGTCACATTGCTGAAAAGTGACAGTTGTGGAGAGTTACTAAAACTGGTTCACATGGAATCTAGTGCAGCTGTGCATAGTAGCCAATCAGCTTCTAACTTTAGCTTGTTCGATTAAGCTTTGACAATAAAACCTAACCCAACTGCACCAGATTCTGTGTGCACCAGTTTTAGTAAATCTCCCTTAATGTCTCCTAGCACCCCCCTCCAGCAAAGTATATTCACTGATCCACTCACTCCTTTGCTCCCTTCTCCACTTGGTTGGAGACCTCAATTTGTTGCTGTAATAGTTCATGGCTAATGGGTATAGGGGAGCATGTGGCCTTCCATATGTGACAGTGCTCAGGCCAGAGCAGCTATTTGCTCAAACACTGCCATGTGGAGGAGGGTGGGTTAGTGGCGGTATTCACCCAACAAGTGCCAATACCAGTGGAACTTACCCAGGTTAAACTCCTGTAGTGGGAAGGCAGCATAATAAGGTGGTGCAGGGACAGGGCCGCCATCAGGGGGGTACAGCTGGTACACATGTAAGGGGCCCGAGCGTCCGAGGGGCCCGGACCACAGGTCACAAGCATGGCTATCTTTAACACGAGGCAGCTGCCGTTAGAGCACCCCGGCTGTCAGGATGCAGTGGAGGGTGGAGAAGTGGGTGCAGGTCGGGGCCCGCTGTCAGAAGCTGTGCAGTATGGGGTGAGGTCAGGTGCCAGGTCAGAGGGCCCCATGGAGGAGGATATCAGGGGGGAGGAGCCCCTCCCCACTCTTTTGTGTGTGCAGGTTGGAGGGCCCCATGGAGGAGGAGGTCGGGTGGAGGAGCCCCTCCCCTTTCTTGCAGCTGCCACCGGAGATCCTGGTGGAGATGGGACACAGGCTCAGCTACCCCTCCTGGCACTGCTGGACAGATGAGAGCTGGGAGAACTGGTGCTTCCCTAGGTGTGTGTGACACTCCCTCCCACCTGTTCCGCTGCCCCCCCTACCTGTGACACTGCCTCCCATCTGTCCCACTCCCTCCCACCTGTCCGGCTGCCCCCCTACCTATGACACTGCCTTCCACCTGTCCCGCTGCCCCCCTACCTGTGACACTGCCTCCCACCTGTCCCGCTGCCCCCCCTACCTGTAACACTGCCTCCCACCTGTTCCACTGCCTCCCACCTGTCCCACTGCCCCCTACATGTGACACTGCCTCCTACCTGTCCCACTCCCCCCCCACCTGTCCCATTGCCCTCCACCTGTGACACTGCCTCTCACCTGCCCCACCTCCCCCACCTGAGACACTGCCTCTAATCTGTGATGCTGCCCCCCCTTTTCCTGCTGCCCCCCCACCTTTCCCGCTACCCCCCACCTGTCCCACTGCCCCCCTTCCATGACACTTCCCCCTCCTGTCCTCCTTCCTGTCCCACCGACCTCCTCAAATTAAACTTCCCCCTCAAGTTCTGCTGCCCCCCTCCTGTCCCGATGCCCCCCCTTTCATCCGGCTACCCCTCCTGTCATGCTGCTCTTCTCCTGTGACACTCCCCCCTACTGTCCCACTTCCCCCTCCTAATCCACTGCCCCCCACCTGTCCCCCTGCTCCCTTCCTGTCCCACTTCTGAAGTAGGAGGAGATGGGACTGGAGGAGAAGGAGGACATGGGATGGAGGACATTTGACTGGAGGAGAAGGACATGGAATGGAGGAGATGGGATTGTAGGAGGATGAAGAAGACATGGGATAGAGAACATGGGATAGAGAAGGAGGAGGACGTGGGATCGCCAGTGGGTGGATTTGATGGGACACCCAGTGGGCGGGCCCTGGGGAATGTTGGCGGTTAGGCTCTGGCGGGCCCAGGCCTAAAGCTGTGTAAGGGGCCCCACCATATCCGATGGCTGCCCTGTGCAGGGAGTGGATCTTGCTGGGGAGCTGGTTCACCAGGAGACACTAGACTAAAAACGCTCTTGAAGAGACAGTTACTCTTTAGTAATTGTTTTTAAAGTAGTACTCTAGCTTTTCTAAAATATCCGTATTCTATTCATATCTACTCTGCAAAAAGTAAGACTATGATGTCTTGATCAGGGATGTAGTTGCAGAATGATAAGCCAATGAAAGCACAATGTACTTACTGAATTGTCCTGAGAAATGTAAAATGCTGAACTCCTTCAATAAGTTTCAGAAAGTTTGGCTGCTCAAATTTGTTTTCTGATAAGCTGCATATAGAAGCAAACACAAACAGCGGATTTAATGGAAAAGGCAACACATTCAGGTTTATTCAGTAAGAGCAAAGCACAGCAACTTGTAACAACTCATACAGGTTTATTTATTAAGGGCCCATTCACACTAGGAACTGCAGCTCAGAGCAATGTGAATTTCAGCCCCATTAATTTTGAATGGGCTGAAACAGCACCGCACAGCACCAAACGTAGAGCATATACTACCTTTTGAAACGCACGGCAACAGCATTGCATGGTACTTTTGTGATCCGGAGCGGACAAACGCAGTGTGTTTATGACCTGCATTTGAGGTGTCATTAACTTTAAACTGACCCCCGCAGCAGATCGCAAGGGCAGTGCGATTGTAATCTAGTGCAGGAAGCAGCATAGAAATGTGGCTCCAAGAGTAAGAAGGACCCATGACATTCTATGCATTAAGGTGAAAAACCTCCTGTGATGCAGCTGCCCCCCAGAGCCCCCCTTTTACTTACCTGAACCCGGTCTTTCCCACGACGGGGATGAGCACACCAGCTCCAGCCGGTATCTTGGGTCCTGATTGGATAGATTGAGAGCAGCACAGCCATTGGCTCCCACTGCTGTCAATCAAATCCAATGATGCTGGAGCCGGGGGGGCGGGGCCGAGTCCTGCTGTCTGTGTCAATAGACACAGCAGCAGGACACGGCAGTACGCCCGCAGGAGTGCCCCGAGGGAGAGCGGCTCTCCAACTGAGCACTCGAGAAGAGGAGGAGCCAGGAGCGCCACTGGGGGACCCCAGAAGAAGAGGATCGGGGCCACTCTGTGCAAAACCAACTGCATAGAGGAGGTAAGTATGACATTTTTGTTTTAACCACTTAAGGACTGAGCCTCTTTCTGAGATTTGGTGTTTACAAGTTAAAAACAGTTTTTTTTTTTTGCTAGAAAATTACTTAGAACCCCCAAACATTATATATATATATATATATATATATATATATATATATATATATATATATATATATATATATATATATATATATATATATATATATATATATATATTTTTTTTTTTTTTCGAACACCCTAGAGAATAAAATGTCGGTCATTGCAATAACACAATACTTTCTGTCACACCATATTTGCGCAGTGGTCTTACAAGCGCACTTTTTTTTGGAAAAAATACACTTTTTTGAATAAAAAAAGTCAACAGTAAAGTTAGCCCATTTTTTTTTTATTTTGAAAGATATTGTTACGCCGAGTAAATTGATATCCAACATGTCATGCTTCAAAATTGCGCCCACTCGTGGAATGGCGACAAACTTTTACCCTTAATCTCCACAGGCGACGTTTAAAAAATTCAACAGGTTGCATGTTTTGAGTTACAGAGAGGTCTAGGGCTAGAATTATTGCTCTTGCTCTACCGATTGCAGCGAAACCTCACATGTATGGTTTGAACACCATTTTCATATGCGGGCGCAACTCACGTATTTATTTTTTATTTTTACACTGTTCTTTTAAAAAAAAAATTGTGTCACTTTTATTCCTATTACAAGGAATGTAAATATCTCTTGTAATAGAAAAAAAAGCATGACAGGACCTCTTAAATATGAGATCTGGGGTCAAAAAGACATCAGATCTCATATTTACACTAAAATGCAATAAAAAACAAAACAAAAATGTTGTCATTTGAAAAAATGTAAAAAAAAAAAAAAAAAATGTCCCTCTTTAAGAGCTATGGGCAGAAGTGACGTTTTGACCTGCAATGATATGGAAAAGGGTGGGGGCCATCTTTCCCTCGCTCGTCTCCGTACCAAGCCAGCAAGAGGGCGCGATCGCCTCTGCCGCTACCGACGGCTCCGGTAAGGGATCCCTCCACTGATAAAAGTGATCTTGCGGCGAATTCGCCGCAGAGACCACTTTTATATGAAAGTGGAATGCTCGCTAAAGACGAGGACACTGGAGTTATGGCAGCTAGCTGCTGCCATAACAGTATTCCTCTTCAAAGTAGCAACGTAAAACGATGGCGGGCGGTCCGTAAGTGGTAAAAAAAAAAACAAAAACCTTTAGATATCCTACACTCTCATTGAAACTGAAATTGGAGGCTTGAACTGCATACAGGGAACATAAACGCAACCTAGCTGGTCAGTACCTCTTCTTTTTTTTTTTTTTTTAATTCAAGCCTTGCAGTTGTCCACCAAGCCAAACCAGTTCTCTTTATCTGTAACCTGTGTGACAGGGCGAAGTCCTGCCACTGTGGAAATGTAGGAGAAAATGACACAGGCTTCACATTAAGCCTTAAAGCGGAGTTCCACACAAAAATGGAACTTCCGCTTTTCGGAACCCTCCCCCCCTCCGGTGTCACATTTGGCACCTTTCAGGGTGGAGGGGGGTGCAGATACCTGTCTAAGACAGGTATCTGCACCCACTTCCGGCATAGACTCCCATGGGAGTCTACGCCTCTTCCCGTCCCCACCATGCTGTCTCCTGGGAAACACACAGCTCCCAGGAGAGAGCGGGGACCACTTGGGACGCGCAGCGCGACTCGCGCATGCGCAGTAGGGAACCGGGAAGTGAAGCCGCAACGCTTCACTTCCTGATTCCCTCACCTAGGATGGCGGCGGCAGCTGCCTGCTGACATCGCTGGACCCTGGGACAGGTAAGTGGCCATGTATTAAAAGTCAGCAGCTGTAGTATTTGTAGCTGCTGCCTTTAAATATCTTTTTTTTTTGGCGGTGTGGGTGGACCCCCGCTTTAATGCATAGTTCTAGAGTCTAGACTATCGTTTCAGAGAGGAGAAAGCTGAGGAGTTTCAGAGAGGAGAAAGATTTTCTCGCGATTCTGTAGTCCTGGATTGGGGCCTGGAGCTTGAAGGTTCCAAAGTGTCTTGGGTGGGATGGAACCTTCAATCCTGTGTCCAGATTTTACTGGGTGCCTGCAGCCTGAGTGAGTACACAGGTGTCCAAGGTCATTATATACTTAAGCCCGAGGATAGCGCAGGGCTCCCAGTTTGGAGACAGCTCCCATATTGGAGACAGGAGGTCTCACCCAGGGGTCAGAGGAGCCTCAGCCAGTAGTCAGGACATGAGAGGTCTTGTCCCAGGAGTCAGGTCAGCTCCTATCCAGTTGTCAGGAGAACCCCTATAAGGCAACTTATGTTTATGTGAACTTTCCTTTTTGTATAATAAAAGTGGACTTCCAGGCCCTAAAAATACAGTTTGGACTGGTACAACCCATTGGGAAAAAGCATCTGCCACATGAGTATAATCATCCCGATACCACACCTGGTAATCTGGGAACCCCCTTTTGCTTACTTGTAATGCTATTCTCAAACGCACCCATTACTAAGTACATCAACCAGATAATGTGTGATATATCAGCCAGACAGAGAGGACACTACATAGTTTCAGTCTTTAACAATCAGATCCACCCAAAACATAAGTGTTGAACAGCAAATATCCAGCTATAGTAGATCATATAAAACTAACATGGGGTTGTAAAAGCATAAGGTTTTTTTTATCTTAATGCATTCTATGCATTAAGATAAAAAGCCTTCTGTGTGCAGCAGCCCCCCTAAAACACTTACCTGAAGTCCCTCTGTCCAGCGATGTCCACAAGTGTCTCAGCCGTCCGGGATTCTCCCTCCTGACTGGCTGAGGCACAGTAGCGGCACCATTGGCTCCCACTGCTGTCATTCAAAGTCAGCTAGCCAATCAGGGGAGAGAGGGGCGGGGCTCGGTCTGGGCTCTGTGTCTGAATGGACACAGGGAGCTGTGACTCAGCTCGGGCGCCCCCACAGCAAGCTGCTTGCTGTGGGGGAACTGAACGGGGGAGGGGGTTACCAGGAGCAAAGAAGAGGGACCCGAGAAGAGGAGGATCCGGGCTGCTCTGTATAAATTCACTGCACATAGAAGGTAAGTATAACATGTTTAGTATTTTTATAGGAAAAAAAAAACGAGCCTTTACAATCACTTTAAGATAAACTGAGTTACATAAGAATGCTTGCAATGGTGGACCATGCTTGTACAATGCACACTAGCATTGGCAACTTGATATAACGTGACAAGATGATAAACAGGAGTACAATGGGGAGACAGGGACACATGTTGTCACCCTATACAATAAAAAAACCCAGCCTTTAGAACCACTTTAAAGTGAATCCGTGCTTTACTCATGTAGGATAAAGTAATACATTCACTAAAATACCAGCTAAACCAGCTGCACATGCTGATCTTCCCTATGCTCCTTTTCATTTTGGGTGAGGAAGAGTTAGCCCTGTGTAAGCTTTAAGTCTTAACTTGGGACTATACACAAGGATAAGGGCCCTGTCAACCCCTATATGGGAGGGGTGTGAGTCACATACTCCCCATATCCAGAAGTACTAGGTATTTCTTTTTATTACCAAAAGATGGACAGCAGTGAAAAGCAAAGGAAAGTTGAGTATGTGCTGCTGATGTGGTTGAACCTAGGATAAAGCTGACAACAGCAAGCACATATATTTTAATAAATGGGCTAAAATGCATTTCCCCAGGCCCCTTGAAACAGACACCCTCCTGTCAAGTTTGTAAAGCAGCTAGATAGTGAATGTTTTCAAAATAGCTCTTGTTTTCAGCAACCCAAGACCTAGGAAGACAAATGACCTTTATTCTAATTCCGCGTACAGACGATTGGACATTCCAACAACAAAACCGTGGATTCTTTTCCGACGGATGTTGGCTCAAACTTGTCTTGCATACACACGGTCACACAAATGTTGTCGGAAATTCCGAACATCAAGAACGCGGTGACGTACAAGACGTACGACGAGCCGAGAAAAATTAAGCTCAATAGCCAGTGCGGCTCTTCTGCTTGATTCCGAGCATGCGTGGCACTTTGTGCGTCGGATTTGTGTACACATGATCGGAATTTACGACAACGGATTTTGTTGTCGGAAAATTTGAGAACCAGCTCTCAAATTTTGTTTGCCGGAAATTCCGACAAAAAATGTCCGATGGAGCCTACACACGGTCGGAATGTCCGACAACAAGCTCACATCGAACATTCGTTGTCGGAAAATTCCGGCATAAGAATAATCTTACAAAGGAGATGACAGTTGTCTGATCCATGCTCAATGTTTTACCAATAGTTGAAAAAAGTAGAAAAATAGTGCTGGACTAAAGTTATCTTAATGTTATTGCTATTGCGATTTTAAAGTATTGATGTTGATGTGAATAATCTGTATCCTGGGAAGGTGAGTTCTACACCCCACAGAATCTTCTTGGCTTGTAGTGTGATGCAGCACCCGGGTGTTTAGGCAGGGTTGCTCCTAAATTTACCTGCCAGGTATAGCTACCCTGGCTAATTGTTGAGGATCAATTGATTACACTCTAATGCCGCGTACACACGTCAGATTTTCCGACGTGAAATGTTCGATAGGAGCTTATGTAGGCTCCATCGGACATTTTCGGTCGGAATTTCCGACAAACAAAATTTGAGCTCTGGATCTCAAATTTTCCGACAACAAAATCTGTTGTCGGAAATTATGATCGTGTGTACACAATTCCAAAGCACAAAATTCCACACATGCTCGGAATCAAGCAGAAGAGCCGCACTGGCTATTGAACTTAACTTTTCTCGGCTCTTTGTACGTGTTGTATGTCACTGCATTCTTGAAGTTCGTAATTTCCGACAAGATTTGTGTGACCGTGTGTATGCAAGACAAGTTTGAGCCAACATCCGTCGGAAAAAAAACATGGATTTTGTTGTCGGAATGTGCGATCGTGTGTACGCGGCATAAGTCTGTAATTGCTGCGCTTTTCTCTTTTGCCGCTAGGTGGCCGGGTACCTGATGGCATTAGATATGAGAAGGGCAATTCAAGTTCAGATTATGGGTATACGGGGTATCCCAGCCAATGGGCAGGGGTTTTCTTAAATTCCTTGGCCTGCTGGGAGAACCTATATATGTGGAGTCAGGTGATCTGTGTTCTGTGCCACCTGGACAGCTGTCTGGGTGGACATGTGTTGTACTGCCCGAGTTGCTAGGCCAGGGATTGGGCCCATCCCTGGCACATCTGGCTGCTAGGCTGTCTGAGGGCCTATCCAGAAGCAAGAGAGCATCGTAGGGTTGGGACTGCGGCTTGCAGTCCAACCAAAAGTGACGGTTTTGCCGGATGGGGGACCTGTTGTGGTCGGAGGTAGAGGGGAAGCTGTCGCCAGTAAGGGACTATCCGCCTAATTACCAGGGACCACAGTGAGTAATGGCCCGTACACACGATCCGAATATCGTACGAAAACTGTCGTCTGAGGAAGAATCGTACGATTTTCGGATCGTGTGTACACTACTTTCGAGAGCCAATCACGACAGTTCATCTGATATTATTCAATCGGACAAGCATGAAAATTTTCTTCATACGATACCAGATCGTACGATTTTCTTTTAGTCAGTATAGTTGTCGTCCGAAAATACAATACAAATACATTACAACACATGACATCACTTCTAATTTTTTTTTCCTGTCGTCCAAGAATTTTCGTGACTTTACCTTTTCAATTTCTACTTGCGACTATTAAGCGAAAAAGGTTGTATGATCTGTCGTATGATATTCGGATCGTGTGTACAGGCCATTACTGAAGCAAGTACCGGAGCAGCATTCTCACCAACCAGGGGACGGTGAAGAATCGGGAAACTTCAGTGGTTATCAAGCCAGGGACCCAACCAGCGGAGGTGATGCTTGCAGAGCAGCCTTGTGTGTCGAGCCAGGGACCGAGCAGGCCAGTGGGGTGAAGCTTGAGAAGTGTCTGGAGTGCCAAGCTATGGACCCAGCAGAGAAGCGGGGGTGACGCTTGAGGAAGATACCACCCTGAAGATTGGAGGAGCTCAAGGGATTCAGTGGCATTGAATCAGCGGGTTTGGTGAGAGACCGGTAGCTCAATGGGCTGAAGGACTACAAGGAGTGATTGTAGTGGAAGTGAAGGAACTGTTACGCTTTGTGTTAGGAACTGTTAAAGACTGTTACCATAGGAGTCAGCATTCCTGCACGTGCAGATGTGGCATCTTGCTGGATGCCTTTCCCTGCTTGGCTGTCCTCCTATTGAAGTCTTGGCGGCATCTGCCAATTGAACTTGCAACTACTTAAGGGTGTCTTGGCCCTAACCCTCTTTCCCCAAAAGTTTGTTAAGAGAAATAAAAGTCTCTTTTGCATTAAAGAAGTGTCTGGCACCCAATGACTTTAACCACCTTGCACCCACCATGCCTCACAGCCTACTATATACAGAAGGATGTCAGCTATCTCTGGCCCTGGAGGTTCTCCTTAGACTGAAGAAGGCCTGGGACCTTGCTACAGTAATGTAACAAAAATAGAAATAGAAGTCCCACACCACTGCTAAGAAGTCCTGATGCAACTTTATTCAAGCATGTTTCGGGGGACCACGAATGCCCCCATCATTAAGGCTTGATTTGAAAGATTGTGAATAGACTAGTAGTGAACTGGCCCTTTAAAGTTATTACTTTCAGTGTGATACACTGCAAAATACCATTAATGGGCCCGTTCACTTCTAGTCTATTCACATTGTTTCCAAAGAAGCCCTGATAAAGGGGGCATTTTGGACCCCAGAAACGCATTGGAAACTGGATTATTACCTGACTTTTATTGGAATAATGTTTTATTTGGACCTCCTAGCATTGGTGTGTTGCTTCTATCTAAATTTTTTGTTACAATGTTTTTCCAAGGCTATTCATACATGATTAATTTTGATTTTGCTTGATTCTCTCTTGTTCAGCAAAGTCATTCAATATCCCTATTCATGCTAACAGCCTGCATGGAGGAATTTCCAGTGACACATACTTTGTTTAAACAGGGGCTGCCTGAATACAGTGCTGACATCTGACATTTTATAACATCAGTTCCTGCCACTGTGCCACTGCCTAGTAGTAACAGAGGGACCATTGTAGGAGTGTAATGAATTCCATTGAAGCACAGCAAGGCAGTGCAAAACAGGAGAGACGTTTTTTATAAAATGCAGTTAGTGTACAATTGCAGCTTCATTTATAAATGCTCAAGCAGAACAGAGTCAATTTGAGACAAGTTTCTGCACTGAACAATAACAAACATGCCCTATGTGCATCCTTCCTTTTGTTAGTTAGAATTCGATCTGAGTGGCTGCCATTTTTGCCTTGCTAGGTTGCTGTATAACCCAAATAGGCCATGGCCTAGGGCGTCAGCAGGCTAGGGGTGGAACAAAGCCATTGCATTGCATTACATTGCATAATGGTACTGACTATCAGTACCACAGTCACACGTAAAATAAAAGGTTCTAGGCTGCTGTTCTTCCTGCTGGTGCAATCTGGCTGGGTCCCCATTGTTGTCCTTGCACCGTTTGTGCATCTGTGAAAGTAGAACAGTGTACTGTATACTGTGTTATATACATTTGTATGCATTTATGTTAGAAGTAAATTGCAAAGTATACTTACAACCCACCCAGACTATATTGTATATGCATGCATTGAATTAAACTGGCAGCAAATAGTTTGCAGAAATCTTTAGGTGGTCAGTAGGGATGAGCTCAATGTTCGGGTCGAACATAAGTTCGACTCGAACATCGGATTTTCTCCCCCATTCGCAGAATAGAGAACATTATGGGGCATTCGCGGGAAATTCGAGCGCTGCGGAACGCCAGATAATGCACTGCGAGATCGAAGTGCATTGCTGTATGATGATTGGCCAAAGCATGCACCTGACCTGCATGCTTTGGCCAATCACAGGGCGCTCTGCTGAGAGAGCCATAATTGGCATGGCTCAGGGGGACTAAGTCCATGCCCCACACTATATAAGGCTGCTTGCATAGCGGCCATGGGTAGTGTTGTTGGCATGGACAGAGAGATAGCTTGAGTTAGATTAAACAGGCAGGTTATTCAGTTAGTGGCAGTGTATTTGATATACCGTATCTCACACTTCACAGGTTGCCACTGGAGTTCTCTTCCACTCCTCCATGACGACATCATGGAGCTTGTGGATGTTAGAGACCTTGCGCTCCATCACCTTCCATTTGAGGATGCCCCGCAAATGCCCAATAGGGTTTAGGTCTTGAGACATGCTTGGCCAGTCCATCACCTTTAGCCTCAGCTTCTTTAGCAAGGCAGTGGTCATCTTGGAGGTGTGTTTGGAGTCACTATTATGTTGGAATACTGTCCTGCGGCCCAGTCTCCGAAGGGAGGGGATCGTGCTCTGCTTCAGTATGTCACAGTACATGTTGGCATTCATGGTTCCCTCAATGAACTGTAGCTGCCCAGTGCCAGCAGTACTCATGCAGCCCCAGACCATGACACTCCCACCACCATGCTTGACTGTAGGCAAGACACACTTGTGTCTTGACTACCATGACCACAGGACATGGTTCCAGTAATCCATGTCCTTATTCTGGTTGTCTTCAGCAAACTGTTTGCGGGCTTTCTAGTGCATCATCTTTAGAAGAGGCTTCCTTCTGGGACGACAGCCATGCAGACCAAATGGATGCAGTGTGCGGCATATGGTCTGAGCACTGACAGGCTGACCCCCCACCCCTTCAACCTCTGCAGCAATGCTGGCAGCACTCATACATCTATTTTCCAAAGACAACCTCTGGATATGACACTGAGCATGTGCACTCCACTTCTTTGGTCGACCATGACGAGGCCTCTTCTGAGTGGAACATGTCCTGTTAAATGGCTGTATGGTCTTGGCCACTGTGCTGCAGCTCAGTTTCAGGGTCTTGGCAATCTTCTTATAGCCTAGGCCATCTTTATGTAGTATGTAGAGCAACAGTTCTTTTTTTCCTCAGATAGTTCTTTGCCATGAGGTGCCATGTTGAACTTCCACTGACCAGTATGATAGAGTGAGCGTGATAACACCAAATTTAACACACCTGCTCCCCATTCACACCTGAGACCTTGTAACACGAGTGAGTCACATGGCACGGGGGGGGGGGAGAGGGAGTGGGGGGAATTGGCTCATTGGGCCCAATTTGGACATTTTCACTTATGAGTGTACTCACTTTTGTTGCCAGCAGTTTAAACATTAATGGCTGTGTGTGAGTTATTTTGAGGGGACAGCAAATTTACACTGTTATACAAGCTGTACACTCACTACTTTACATTGTAGCAAAGTGTCATTTCTTCAGTGTTGTCACATGAAAAGATATAATAAAATATTTACAAAAATGTGAAGGGTGTACTCACTTTTGTATATATATATATATATATATATATATATATATATATATATATACTCTGCATTTAGTGTAGCCTATATCTACAGTGCATTCCGTGATGTACTATTTCTAATACACTTCAGGCAGTGTACACAGTATCTAATACAGTGTGTACAGTTTCTACTACACTTCTGGTGGTGTACACAGTATACAATACAGTGCAACCCTTGTACACTTTTTAATACACTTCAGGCGGTGTACGCATTATCTAATACAGTGTAGTGTGGTATTGCAAAACAAAAAATTCATCATGTCTGAAAGGCCACCAAGGAGAGGCAGATGCTCACAGGCCACAAAAGAGGGCAAGCAGCCTCTGTGTCTACAGTCAACAGTGGTGGTCGTGGAGATGGTGCATCCTCTGCAGGTGGCCGTTGGGCACGCTTGTCCTTTTTTGCTGCAGCTGGCCGTGTTATTGAGCCACAACATGCAGAAGAGTTGGTGCAGAAGAGTTGGTGGAGTGGATAACGAAGCTGTGCTCATCCTCCGTCATCCAGGCTCAGAGCAGTTTGCCGTCCAAAGCAGCTGCCAAAGAGGCCTATTCCACTGGCTCTTTGTCCACAGTCACTCCTTCCATAGCCCCACCATCATGCACGGAGGAGTCCCCAGAATTATTCGACCACAGTGTCAGTTATATGCTGCTGGAGGATGCGCAGCGATTTGAAGGCTCTGATGTTGGTTCCAAGGTTGAGGAAGGGAGTAACGTGAGCCTAGAGAGAGGGGGTGCCACAGAAGGGCAAGAAACTGGCAGTCATGTTTCACAAAAGTATCCATGAGGGGTTACAGTGTTGTGGCACTACCACCACCCGAGGCCCAATTTTTCTTTCCCTGTTTAACAGGGGCATGTAATTACAATTCTTGATATAATATTTCAGAGCAGGGCCCGTTCCTACGTCCAACAAGAGTAACTGTGAGGGCTTACAGTGTTCGGGCACCACCAAAACCAAAGGCCCAATTTTTCTGCCCCTGATTAACAGGGGCATGTGATTACAATTTTTGATCTAATATTTCACAGCAGGGCCCGTTCCTGTGCCCAACAAGAGTATCTGTGAGGGGTTACAGTGTTGTGGCACCACCACCACCACCCAAGGCCCAATTTTTCTGCTTCTGTTTAACAGGGGCATGTAATTCAAATTTTTGATATAATATTTCACAGCAGGGCCCATTCCTGCACCCAACAAGAGAAACTGTGAGGGCTTACAGTGTTCTGGTACCACCAACACCTAAGGCCCAATTTTCTGCAGAGTATATAGGGCAGGCCTATAGTATATATACTGCTGTTTAGAGTATATGGGGCCTGGGGGACCCCCACGCCATTTTTTAAAAAATTTGGTGCATGGTTCCCCTTAATAACCCTATCAGACCTGAAGTGCCTGGTATGGATTTTGGGGGGCGGGGACATACACGCCATTTTTTTTGGTATTTTTATCTATATTGCCAGGATCCGACAATACATTACAGCCGCAAGCAGTTTTAAATTACATTTTTTCCTTTCGAAATTCAATTTTGCTGTGGCACTGTTATAAACATAGGAAAGATGCGCTACTTTACAGGCATACTAAGGACACCCCTCAAGCACGATATTTAAAGGAATATTTTGTATTTATTGTTTCACTTTAAGCATTAATAAAATCAATGCTCCCGAAAAAATGGCCGTTTTTAAAACTTTTTTTTGCATTGATGCATGTTCCCTTGGGCAGGACCCGGGTCCCTAAACACTTTTTATAGCAATAACTTGCATGTAAGCCTTTAAAATGAGAACTTTTGATTTTTCACGTTCACGTCCTATAGACATAACGGGGTTCGCATGTCCGAATTTTCTTTTTTTGCCATCAATGAGTACCTGTGCAAGTATTGCACCAGGACAGGGTCATGGGAGCTTGGCTTCTTTTTGCCACGCCAGTGGCTACTGATCAAGGATACATGCACTGTCCTGTCACCATTTTAGGTGGCCACAAGGATGGTGAGCAGCGACAATGCATGCATCAGTGACACTGTCCCTCTCATCTTCCTGCTGGAGCACATGCTTCGTGGAATCATGGACAGGGCACTTGAGGCAGAACAACGGGAGGAAAAGGAGAACGTCCTATCCTCTCAAGGCCCCCTTTATCCAGATAGCATTCCTGCGGGCCCGCCAAACACACAGGAAGAAGAGGAGGAGGGGGAGGAGGATTGTGTCAGCTTGGATGTAGAGGATAACACTCAGCAGCAGTCTTAAAGGGATGGTTTTCAGTCCCCAGAAACCCAAGGAGTTGTATGTGGCTGGGAGGAGGTAGTTACGGATAATGTGATCCTTAGTAACCCAGAGGACTCAGAATCGAATGCCTCTGCAAACTTACACTGCATGGCCTCCCTGATTCTGCAAAGTCTGCGAAAGGACCCTATGATTTGTGTTAAGGAGAGGGATAATTACTGGTTGGCAACCCTTCTTGATCCATGTTAAAGCTGCAGGGTAAAGTTGCAGAACTCATCCTGCCTTCGCAGAGGGAGCAGAGGATGAAACATCTTCAGAAGACCCCTGAATAAAGGTTTGTGTAACGCATTTCCAGGCCCTGGGAGGTTACCACTTCCTGGTGCTGAACAACATGTTGCTTAGGCTTCGTTCAGTCAGAGGAAGAGTGGTGGAGAAGGTGGCCAGCTGACCGATGCCTTTAAACAATTTTTCAGTCCTCGGCACCAAGGTCTGATCAGTTCAATTATATGGTGCAGGAATATCTAGGGGCAAAAGCAGACTTGGAAACCTTTCCAACAGAGCATCCACTGGGTTACTGGGTCTTGAGGATGGACTACTGGCCAGAACTTGCTCAATATGCAGTCAAGCTCCTGGCCTGTCCTGCATTCAGTGTGCTTTCTGAACGCACATTCAGTGCTGCTAGAGGGTTTGTAACGGATCAAAGAGTGCGCTTGTCCACAGACTCTGTTGATAGGCTCACATTCATAAAAATGGATCAGCAGCTATCAAGCACCTGATGCTGATGTAACTGATTGAATTTGCTATGGATCTGGGATCCCTTGAAGACTGCCTATGCTGACTATCCTATTCCTCCTCAATCTTGATGATGCTAGCTTCCAACAATATTTTTGGTTTAGGGCACCACCCAAGGCCCAATTTTTCTGCCCCTGTTTTGTGCCTGGGGGACCCCCATGCCATTTTTTTTTAATCTTGGTGCAGGGTTTTCCTTAATATCCATAGCAGACCTGAAGGGCCTGGTATGGATTTTGGGGGGGACATCCACGCCATTTTTTCTTTTTGGTATTTTTGGTGCGGGGTTCCACTTAATCATAATACCAGACCCAAAGGGCCTGGTAATGGATCTGGGGGGGGGGACCCATGCCGTTTTTTTCAATGATTTTTATCTATATTGCTGGGATCCGACAATACATTATAGCTGTGAGCAGTTTTAAATTACATTTTTTCCTTTAGAAATGTCATTTTGCTGTGGTACTGTTATAAACAGGGGAAAGATGCGCTATTTTACAGGCAGACTAAGGAGACCCCCCAGGCACGATATTTAAAAGAATATTTCATTTTTATTGTTTCACTTTAAGCATTATTAAAATCACTGCTCCTAAAAAAAACGGCCGTTTTTAAAACTTATTTTTGCATTGATACATATCCCCTGGGGCAGGACCCGGGTCCCCAAACACTTTTTATGCAATAACTTGCATATAAGCCTTTAAAATGAGCACTTTTGATTTTTCATGTTTGCGTCCCATAGACTTTAAAGTGATTGTAAACCTTTGTTATTTTAAATAAAAAAAAACAAAAAACAAACATGTCATACTTACCTCCACTGTGCAGCTCGTTTTGCACAGAGTGGCCCTGATCGTCCTCTTCTGGGGTCCCTCGGCGGCTCTCGCGGCTCCTCCCGCATCATAGGATGCATTAAGGTGAAAAAACACGAGGGTTTACAACCTCTTTAACGGTGTTTGCGTGTTTGCACATATTTTTTGTCTGTTCGCATGTTTTGCTGCGAACCAAGCCGGGGGGGTGTTCAGCTCATCCCTAGTGGTCAGTTTTAGATGTACAGACACAGAGTGGGAAGACTCTTTTAGCCTCTCTGAGCCCTGTGATATCTGATCTCTTTGGTGTGATTCCAAAGCCAGCCAGTTGATAGGGATAGGGCAAGACCACTGGCATATTGGGTCAGCTAGTATAAGTCCAGAACTCGTGTTAATATAAAACATGATCACATCTATACACACATATTTTACATGGATGATTCTAGAGCAGCCTTTCTCAACCATTGTAATACAGAGGAACCCTTGAAATAATGTTCCATTTTCAGCTTACCCCTGCTAAAAATGACATCATCAATACCTCCCAACTTTTTGAGATGGGAATTAGAGACATCTATCAGCAAAAGTATGCAGGCATAGGACACACCCCTTGCCACGCCCCCTTAAAGGAGAATTGTACAAAAAAACAAGATTTGTTAAACCCACAAGTGCTTTTTTTTACCTCTACTATTCCTTTATATTGGGTTTTGGAATTTACAAATGCAGCAATCTAGAAATCAGATGAAAGGTTCAGCGCTGGAAAACACTTTATGATAGATAAAAAGTGTTTTTTATATACAACTATATAGATCAGACCAAAATGAGGGACAAATGAGGAGGAATCAGGGACAGTCCCTCGAAATCAGGGACAGTTGGGAGCTATGCATCATCTATAGCTCACTGTACATTAGAATGAAGGTCAAGGAGAAGAATGCTTCTTACATTTTGGGTCAGTTGGAAGAATCCTCTCCTACAGCTAACAGATAATTGGTTTTAGTGGCAACTTATCTGAGTGGCAGAAACTAATCCCTGCTTAGGAAACACCCAGTAACCTCTGGAAGAAACCTTGGGTTCCACAGAACACTTGTTGGGAAAGGCTGTTCTAGAGAGTAGAATTAAAAATTTGCTACTGATATGTCACAGCTGACAACCACACCACTGCAAATCCTTAGCTAAATAGAAGGCTCCTGTATTTTCACTAGATAGATGTCTGATTCTGTAGATATTGTTCTTGATTAAAACCTCCCACAGAGTTCAGTAAGAACCCTGGGTGTCAGGAAGGGCATGCCAGCAACCAAGATGGTAGCCGCAGAAGACATCCTGAACCTTCAATTCCTGTTAGAAGAATGCCGCAGGTGCACCTGCGCGGGCCACGGTGCGTGCGCGTACCTTGTAACAATTCATGGCGGCAAGATAAACAATTTAAACTGGGTCAGCACCCAGACTCAATGCTGTCTGCTTTACAGCGTTCCCTGTGTGTCCCTGCTATCCAGTATCTGATATCTGTTCCTGTTGTTTGACCCAGGCTTGTTCCTGACATTCCTGCCTTCTGCCCGCATCTGACCCCAACTTGTCTCTGACTCTGCACCTGCCTGCTCCTTCTGCTACTTCACTGCCAGCCCATTACCGATCCGGCCTGTACTCTGACTCCTCTCCAGCCTCTGCATCAGTTCCTGACTTGTCCGCCTGTGTTTGACCCAGCATGCCTGTACCTGCCTTCTCTCCAGCCCTTTTGAGAGCATCCATCCCACTTGCAGCTGCATCTGCCCCTCAGCCTGTGTAGTTCCAGTACCAGTCTGTTCCAGCTTCCTGCTGTTCCTGGTCTTCCGCTGTGTCGGTATTCCTCCACAGTCCCACTAGGAGTTCCAGTCCAGCTCTACTGTCAGCGATCCTGCCAGGCACTCGTGCAACTCTTTACTCCCGCACCTCCTGTCTGCTATACCAGGGGCCTCAAGTCAGAGTTGTAAGAGAGGCTGTCCTCTGCATATCAGGCTCTACCACCAGGTACGTGACACTGGGTGAGCTATACTAATTGCTATTGATTCACAATGCAGCCAGGGTATAGAAGAATTAGCGATGTTCCAGGCAGTCATCCAAACAATTTGAGCTGCCAAGCGGTATAACCACAGATTGGGAAGGCCTAAAACTCCTTTTATGCTTACCCTTTGCATAGTAAGTAAGCATACGAACCATCAGACTGATGCTCTTTCAGATAAAGCTGTTTATGCTGCAACAGACTCTGTAGCACTTCAATTATATTGAAGGTAATGAATGATTGTGCCTAGCAGTTCTAGCAGTTCAAAGTATACCTTTCTGGCTTTGCTCCACACTCCAATGCTCAGTTCATGGATCACAGCAGTGTAAGCCATACTAAGATTTTCATGTACAATTTGCACTTCTGCAAAATGTACAGATCTTTATTAGCACAGCAGAGTAGAGCCTTCTTAGAACAGAAGGCAATCACATGTCTTATTCTATGATATATCACAAAAATTAAGGGTCTCTTCTTCATTTCAGGATAGTGGGAAAAGCCATGCAAATTATTCCTTTATGCCCTGTTGCCAACTGTACACTCAGAATACTATGCCTTATCTATACTATACACCAGCAGTTCTTTATGCATATGTAACAGCCTTCTAGTTAGGTTCTAGGTTCTCAGGTAAATTTAGTTCTTTTCAAGCTCCTCTGTAATCAGTGGAGCAGTTGTTGATTGCTTTGGGCTGATCAGGGTCCCACAGGCTGCAGGCTTGACTGCTTCTCCCTGCCTTTTGAAAGACTCCAGAATATAGGAGTGGAGTAGGTCAAATGAGTAGTCTGAATATTTTTGGGGTCTCAGTCAATCCCTGGGGAGGCATGCCCAGTAGGTGGCTGCAGAGCACATAAATAGTCTGGGGATTGGAGCAGTCAGGGGTTCTTGTCCTGGAGGGGAAGTTCCCATCCCAGGCAGCCCAGCTGAAGATTACCTGAGCCCATCAAGCTCCCAGCTATGCTAAAGCTGGGGGGCCTACTTGCTAAGAACCTCTGAAGCTAAACCAAGGGGATTTCACCTAGGATCTGTTCTGGAGAGTTTACTAATTAAATATATGCCTGACACTGGAGGGAGGCATCCAATTACCCAAGGACTTGTGAGCAGTAGTACAGATCTGAATGCAGGATCTGGGTGACTGTTGCTGCTGTTAACCCCTGATACACTAATACTAAGGCTTGCCTGGCCTGGAACATTGCTTATGGTGTCCCAGTGCTGTTCATTCCCTGAGCAATTGTTGAAGGGACTGTTCTAAGAAGTGTCTGCAGAACAAATAGTGCCCTCCCATTACTATTCAACGTTCTGGAATATCCCACAGCTCCCTGTGCCCTATCCAAGTCTGTTCAACAAATGGTAAAAAGGCAACCTCTATACTGTTTCTTGGGACAGAACAGTGAACGTTTCTGTGTGCCTGCACTAGTGGGAAAGGGACCTGGAACAAAATTAGCGGGAGCTTTTGGAGGTGAGTTCTACAACAGTTGGCCATGGGACATAAAGGAGAGATCTCCATGGCTCTGCCAACTATCCTAAATTGAGAACAAATTTCCTTATGTTTGGAATATGTGATGGAATGGGACACCTAAATATCTTCTTCTCTAACAAGACTTTTCTGTGCTACACACAGGTTCAGTGAAGGTTTTTTTTGGTTCCTTTAGTCCCTTCTCGCCATAACTTTCTGTGTTATAACTTCTCACTGACTTTCTTAGCAATCCATTCATAGGTATAGACTAATAGTTTTCCAACAAATCACATACTTTCACATGCTTATTTTTCAATAGTGAGATTTCCAGATAAGGCTGCAGTAAAGATTCTGAAGCCTATATAAACCTATGCTACTTGCTAAAAAAATACTAAAATATAAAATGTATCCTTGTAAATATTTGTCATTAAAGCAGATGTAAACTCAGCCTGATACAAATCTGGCAGGGGTTCTACCCCATCAGCACACTATCCAGAACGTAATAAAAAAAAATTACACTTTAAGCACTGTGAATCAAAATTATGTAGCGGTACCCCCCGTAGGGGCTGCTGAGTGTTGTAGTCTGTCTGTCACCCTGCCCAGCCAGCACACAGTTCTCATTCCCCCTCAGGCAGAAAACCAGTCTTTGAACCTTGTTTTGCATTTTTATTGAGTGGAATGAGGATGGTATACTCATGAGATGCCCAAACTGATTGCAGAAAAATATACATGGGACTGACGATATACACCTCTGGTATATACAACTCCAATCTTCAACTCCAACACCTCCAGCACATCACTTACTTGCACATTACGGACCAGCTAGCACTGATTTGTAGGCCTGACACTGGCTCAGCAAGGCCTAAGGTGAATGCCCTTTGAAGGCAGGGACTGCGGGCCCCTTTAGTTTAGCAAAATTGTAGATAGTCCCAATGCTAGCTGTCCATGTGGCTACCACATCTTCAGGCCCCGCCAGCCCTTATGGCTGCAGCTGCCTCTCTCCACTGCCCATGACACCCCAGTCCACTCCTCTGGCTCTGCACCCATCTCAGACCGCACTCTCCCAGTCCTCTCAGGCGTGCCTCCCAGATCTCCCGACTGTGTGACACTCACCAGCCCTCTTGGCTGCAAGCTGTTGTTCCTCTCCTGGAGACTTTGCCTGGTAGTGCTCTCCCACTGTCCTCTCTTGCTCCCGTGCTACCTGGCCAGGACACCTCCGTGCGTCGTGAGAAAGGCCCTATCCTCACCCGAGCCGCAGGCCCAAGGTCACCTTCCTAGACTGGGGAGCACCCTCCTAGGCCACGATAGCCTAGCACTCTATCTCCAGCTTCCACCCGAACAACTCCTCCCCCAGCTGGGCTGACCCTGGGTATTTAAAGAGGCCTGCCCCTTGCCAATCCAGGTTGGGGATTAGTCAGGGTTCCCCAGAACACCCCAGACAGCTCCACCTCCCCTCTCCTCCTTCCTTTCCAGAAAACACCAGAGCATCATAGAACTAATTGGGAGGTCTTGGTGATGCTGCCTGTGAGTCATCCAGCTCTACTCTGAGTCACTCCCAACCCAGACCAAAACACACCCAGGCTTGGCTACCAGCCAAGCCTGAAAAATGTACCTACTCTCACAAAAAAAACATACACTATCCTTCTAGCACACTAGAGGGTGCTACAATTAATTGCCATTTTATTCATAAAACAATGTTTTCTCCTAGCCAGACACTTCTTGTCTGTCTACTTGCACTTACACCAGCATCAGCAGCACATCATTGCTCCAGATGAGTTTCTTGTATCCCTGGATGTGCCCCTGCTAGGTAAATTCACCCTGCCTACCAGCCCTTGTGATCGCTGTCACTGGTAGAAAAGGTGAGGAAAATTCCTAAATTTTGAGTTGTCACCAGAACAGGAGATGGGAAGAAATCTTCCAATCAGGGTACTTGTTCAGGGGACAATTGGATAGTTTATTTCGCTTTATGTTGTGTTTACAGGGCAGGGAGTCAAGGAAAATCTTCCCAATGGGATATAGACAGTAAAAAATAATAATAATATTAATAATAATAATAATAATACTAAGGCTTGACAAAAGTTTTAACCATTCCCTACTTTATCCAAAATGTTAATTTTTTTTTGGCTTTAGACATACTTTAACTAAATGTTATCCAGTTATAGAGTTTGGATTTTCTTTCAGTTTCTGATAATTAGAAAATAATTTACGCATATTTAGTCTCAGTAGGCCTTGGTGAGAGTGAGATATGGAATCATATTGTTGTTTGAAGGTGTTTAAACTAGAACTAAATGCAAAATGTTTGTTTTTTTTCACTTTGGTCAAAATAAGGCAGGGTTATAATCCCGTCAGGATTTTTTTGCCATTTCTGTCCTATTGGGGAGATTTCCCTTCACTTCCTGTCCCATAAGCAAAATAGGAAGTGAGAGGAAATCACTCCAAAGTGAGGAAATGCCTGGTTGTTACCAGGGTCACCAGAACTAGTGTCTCTATTGGATGATTTCCCCTTTATAACTGTTATGGGCACAACCTAAAATGTGGGTTATTCTTTTACTTTCACTTTTGATGATAATGATAAAAAGGACAAATTGAGAGATAAATCTCCCTAAGAGGGGCTCAGACAGCAATAAGAACCTAATCCCTTTCTACTCTATTCAAAACTAAAAAAAAAAATTGCCTTTGGTTATACTTTAAAGGCTACCATTTGCATAAAAGTGACAATGGAAACAAGGTTCCCTGTTACTTAAAGGAGAAGTCCAACCTGAGCTCGTTTGGCTGGGCTTCTTCAATGGGTCACAAGAAATCAAACCGTTTTGCACTCCTGTGACCGTTTTCAGCAGAGATCGGTCTGAAGTCTGCTCTCTAATGACATCTCTGGATTCAGTCCAGGCACCGCGTCATCCTGACTTTGGAAGTCTGGATCCGCCAGGTGCCTGGACTGATGGAAGGAGAGCTGCTGATTGACAGGCAGCAGCTCTCTGCTTGAGGAGGAGAGAGAACTGAGCCATCAGTGGTGTTCGTGGCTCGTTTCTCAGTGAAGAGGCAGCGGGGGGACAGATGCAGCATTGACTTACAGTATGTGCTGTAAGCAGCGGAATCTGGTACTCCATTTTGGGGGGGGCGAGGGGGGTTTGAGGGTGGCAAACAAACCCCCCCCCACGGGTCGGTCAGTCACCCACCAAACCCCCCCAACCCCGTTGCTCGCTCACTCATTCGTCCGTCTGCCCCACCAGCCCACACTTACCCCTGCGGGGAGCGGGACCGGAGACCAGGGGAGCCAAGCCGAGTTGAAGTGTCAGGCGCGCCTGGATGACGTGTGCGCCTGAATGAAGTGGGGGAGGGAGAATGGAAGCCTATGCTTCTCCTCTCAGCCAATCGGCATGATTTGGCCGGGAGGAGAATCAAGAAGACAATAGAGCGAATATTAATTTGCTATTGTCACACAAGTGGGTGGGCTCGCCCTTTTTGAAGCCAATTAGAGACTCCGACTCTAATCGCGTGTTTAAAAAAAAAAAAAAACTTTGAAATCCATGAGTCTGGTGTCTTGCATGTAAATTAGGGGCCAGGCGCATGGATAAGGGGGCGGCGCCCCTAATGAGTGGCTGCCACTGACTGTAAGTGCCATACTTGTAGGTCAGTTGCAGCACAAAAAGTCTGCCCAAAAACCCCCCATATAGTTATCATTTACCCATCCTGCCTTGCGGTTATGACCCTCCATATATTAGATGCTTGTGCACCCTTAAAAGCCACACATGGGCAGTGCAATCCATCTATCTCTGTCACAATTGGTGCAATCCATTTTGTTGTTTGTCTGCTCATAATTTCTTTTTGGGAACCCATGACATGGACAGGCTGCAAGCTTTAAATAACTACCCCTTCCCCCCAACAAAATAGATGTTTGCCTTTCACTACACCTAACACGTAAAATGGTCTAATATCTTTTCAGCATATTCTAGGACAATGCAGAACTGCTTGTTTTAAAACAGAAGTAAAAGTTGATTTACCTGATGTGTTCAATCCTGGGACAAGAGACCAAAGCATCCACAAACTGATCTCCAGGTACATTCTCAAGACCACAAGACTGTAACCTGTGTGAAAAACATATCTGATTATAGTCGACAGTACAAATAAATAAAAATTATGTAATTGCCCATAGAAAAAAAATCCAGAGCTACCAATAGTGTCTTTTAGTTCGTAAATTTCCCAAAATAATACTTTTAAGGCTTCAACCAAGCTTGAAAATAGCTCTGAAAATGTCACAAACTGAGACTAGAGTGACCAAGGCCTTAGGCCCCTTTCACATGATCAGTCTGATCGGGTTTGCCTGTCTGTTTTTCAGTTGGACCCCACTGGATCCTCCATTCACTTCTGTGGAGCAGCAAATGTAAACAAACTTGTGTCCATTTAGAACCCTATCATATGGGCCGGACTCCGCTTGACTCAGTGAGGGATCTGTTCGTTGATTCCACACTGAGCAGAGCAGAGTGAGTGGATGACAGGTCCGTGTCCACTCAGTTTATGCAGAGCAGACGTAGACACAGCTCTGCTCTATGAACAGCCCGGTGTAAACGGGCTGGCTGTCCGTTTAGTCAGTTGTCCTTCAATTTGATCCACTAGATAGGAGGGGAACAGATCCCTTTCCATTTTTTTTTTTAATTGGATCGGATTGAAGGTAGTCGGGTGTAAGGCCTCATTCACATGAGCTACATTGGCCATGGTGTGGCAAATTTACTGCAGATACCTATGGCTGAGATTCCAGGTGTTCCAATCTGTAATGACTCCTCAGCCTGCATGACTCAAGGGCAGGCTGAAAGGAGCCAGGGCTGTCTGTGGCTATAAGCATGTACCCTCATGTTTCCGCACATCCAGTGGTTAATTGTGGTTATAAACAGTTGTTTGGGCCCTGGACAAAATCTGTCTCCGTTCAGTGTCAGACATCTGTCCCTAATTGCAGGTTATGCATGAGGCCCTAGGGTATAAGTTCACCTTTTCTGAAAAAATCCCCCTATCTCCCCCCCTCCAGGTCCCCGATGTACTTACCTCTGTGGGTGATTACCTGTCAGTGTGCATGCAGTCATTGTAGCAGTCCTTCCATTTGAAATCCTTGCCCTTCTTCATTCTGTAGGGCTCCTGGGACAGATTAGAGCGATTCTGATTGGGTATCGCTGCCATGTGACCGTTTTGACCAATCAGAAATGCTTTGATGCATGATGGAAGCCCTGATTAAAGAAGGGCAAAAAGAGTGGGGCTTTCAAATCCCCAGGCCGGCACTAACAGCTCATTAACCATGGAGGTAAGTACAGCAGGGAGTGTGGGGTGTAGGGGGGGGGAAAGGGTGGTTCACCTTTTTTAATTTTTTCTGAAAAGGTGAACTAAACCTTTAAACACTGATCTTGATGGTAATACAGACTGACACTTTAAACAAGCAGCTTGCAGGCTTCACTAAGCTTTAGTACAACTTGAATCTTGCTGAATGCTTGTCTGAGTCTTAGCGAAAGCTTGTTGTATACACAGATGACATACAAGCTGGAGCCCATGTGATTATGTATTGGCTGGAGCCCATGAATTAATACCCATTTATACAGATGAGGATTCACTAAAACCCCTACTGCTACCTGTACCAGTGTACACTGATGCCGCGTACACACGAGCGGACTTGTCCACGGACTAGGTCCAACAGTCTTTCCAACGGACTTTACAGCATAGGTCCGACGGACTTTCAAACAAACGGACTTGCCTACACACAATCACACCAAAGTCCAACGGATTCGTACTTGATGACGTACGACCGGACTAAAATAAGGAAGTTCTCAGCCAGTACCCAATAGCTGCCCTAGCGTCGGTTTTAGTCCATCGGACTAGCATACAGACGAGCGGATTTTTCGACCGGACTCGAGTCCGTCGGAAAGATTTGAAACATGTTTTATTTCTAGGTCCGTCAGACTTTTGGGGAAAAAAAGTCCGCTGGAGCCCACACACGATCGAGTTGTCCAACGGAGTCTGGGCCGCTGGACCAAGTCTGCCGGAAAGTCCGCTCGGGTGTATGTGGCATGAGAGAATAGATATAGCGATACAGGACACTCGTCTTCTATTTTTGTTACTAGCATTTAACACCAAGCAAACAATTCATTTGAAACTTGGAATTAAAGCCTAGAATTAAAAAAAAAACAAAAACATTTTGTTCGTTTACTTGTACCTTTAATTACATAAATCTATAAATCAGATCTAAAAGCGAGACACATGTAAAATGAAGAGAGATAGGGGGAATCTGGCTCTAAACTGGTGACTCAAACACAACACAAATGAATCTAATAGATAATAAGTATAATAAGATAAATAGCATGGATCCAAATTCAATGAATCCTTTACAATTTACTACCTCCTACACATTCCCAATGTACAAATGCTTCATTCAGAAACTATGAATTGAACACGGAACAGTGTGGTAAAAATAGGCCAGCTTTAAGACTGAATACTTTAGCTCTGCACAGCGGAGAGGAACAAAGAGGGGAATTTATCAAAAATTTGGGCAAACGGAATCTGGAGCATAGTAGCCAATCAGCTTCTATCTTCAGCTTGTTCAGTTAAGCACTGGAAAATGAAAAGTAAAAGCTGATTGGTTGCCATGAAGCTGCTCCAGTTTCGATAAATTCTATCGAAAGTGTGTTTGTTACTAGACAAAGACAAACAGAATCACAGAATTTCCAGTAAGTTTGCATCTGTTACTTTAATTGTATAGAGCACGTTGCCACTTTTCTCTGCTCCTGACTTTATGAATTAGACCTATTTTTTTTTTCCACAGCACTGCCAGATAATAACAATAAGAATAATGAGCATATATTATTTTTTTTACAAATAATATAGTATGTGCTGCACAAGCCGAAACACACATGGCTGAGAAAGCTGTGCAGGATTTTTGTGCGGGGAACATTTAAGTCACAGTGACAGAAGCCTGGTGCTGGGTGCAGCCCGCACTTGGCAATAACATAGGTCAGCACACAGGATATTAGCTCTGGCATTCACAGCTAACAAAATAAAATGTTCTTTTCACTTGCTGCTAAAAAGGAAGTTGCTATAGCAACCTTTCAGTGCCTGTCTGTGTATCCGCCTCACTGGTGATGTCATCAGATGCCCCAGGACTACGGTGCCATGAAACAAACAGCAGCTGACAGGGGTGAGCCGCGAGGAAGTGTGTGGGCTGCATGAGCCAATCTGCAGTGGCATCTGACTACCATCACTGTACGCAAGGGGTCACTGACAACCCAATTCTACAAAAGTCACCAGTTAAAAAAGACTGATCACAGTAATGGTTACACATTCAGTTAACAGAACCATTTTCAGCAACAGTGCTTACTAAATTAGAACGTTTTCCTCGGCTGTGGATTAGAAATTGTTATTTACTTTTCTCTGCTCTTTTAAAGATCTACACACTCCTTTACTGATTCCCACCAGTGCATTGGAGAAAGCGATGCATAGATTGGCAGAAATAATAGTTATACGGTAATAAAGCAATTAATTACTAACATTAATTGGCCATACTGTGAAAAGTAACAGGCTCATTCTGCAGAAGGGTCTTTTGAGGACAACTAAACCCAAGCAGAAAAATGAAATATATTGCAGCGTACAGTTCTTAGATGTATTGGCTGCATTCATTTTCTTTTTGTTCTTTTCAAACTAAGAACATTTTAAGCAAATACAGAAAATGCCTGTTGATCCTGCCAGAAATGCAGTGTCCTTGTCACTTCTTGTGAGCTGTATCAAAGATTATCTTCCTTCCTAGCTATCTTCTGCAAACTATTATTATTATTATTTTACAGGATTTATATAGCGCCAACAGTTTACGCAGCGCTTTACAATATAAAAGGGAGACAATGCAGTTATAATACAATAAGATACAAGAGGATTAAGAAGAGCTTATAATCTAATAACTACCAATTGCCTTGCCCCCATGCAGTAGAGAGCAAGAGCTATGGACATGTTTTTAGTCCATATCAGGAGAGCAGCCTAGGGTGACATCCATGACTCCCTCCATAGATACAGTGGTATACCTCCCAACATTTTGAGATGGGAATGAGGGACACCTACTAACAAACGTATGTAGGCATAGGACACGCCCCCTGCAACACCCCCTTAAAGAAGAATTAACCAAAAAAAAAAAGTTAATTAAATCCACAAGGACTTTTTTTTACCCTTACTATTCCTTTATATTGGCTTTTAAAATGTACAAATGCACCAATTTAGAAATTGGATGAAAGGTTTAGCGCTGGGAAACACTTTTTGAAAGATAAAAACTGCATTTTGTATACAACTATATGGATCAGACCAAAATGAGGGACAAATGAGGAGGAAAGAGGAACAGAGGGACATTGCTCCAAATCAGGAACAGTCCCTCGAAATCAGGGACAGTTGGGAGCTATGCAGTGGAGGACTGACATACCCACCAAGGGACAGGAAGTTTGCTATTTACAGGATTGCCAGGTGGAAATAAAGCAAAAGAAACTTGAAAAAAAGAAAAAGCATGTATCCACCTCAACAAGGACTAGTAAGCTGCAATATATTGGAATCTTGGTTTGGGTTTAGGTACACTTTAAAGAGGAACTACACCCTCCTATCCTTTACAGCCATGGAAGCTGCCATCTTGGCCTCTGTTTAATCTGCAGTTGCCATGGTGATGTATATGTGATCCTTAAATTCGATTTTAACTCCACCTCAACCACTTCTATACCGGGGCTATTCTGGCACTCCTCTCCTACATGTAAAAATTATATTTTTTTTGCTAGAAAATGACTCAGAACCCCCAAACATTATATATGTTTTTTAGCAGACACCCTAGGGAAAAAAATGGCGGTCGTTGAAACTTTTTATGTCGCACGGTATTTGTGCAACAATTTTTCAAACGCATTTTTTTCATTAATTAAAAGATAACAATAACAGTAAAGTTAGCGCAATTTTTTTTGTGTAATTTGAAAGATGAAGTTACGCTGAGTAAATAGATACCCAACATGTCACGTTTTAAAATTACGCACACTCATGGAATGGCGCCAAACTTCGGTACTTAAAAATCTCCATAGGCGACTTTTAAAATTCTTTTTTTACAGGTTACCAATTTAGAGTTACAGAGGAGGTCTAGTGCTAGAATTTTTACTCTCGCTCTAACGCCCGCGGTGATACCTCACATGTGTGGTTTGAACGGAGTTTACATAAGTGTGCGTTCCCTTCTGTGCACGAGCTACCGGGACAGGGGCATTTAAAAATTTTTTTCCGCAATCGTGTCTTTGTTTACAAGCGCGGCCCGGACATGACGTCATAATGTCGCACCCGGGCCTCCGACGGGAATAGAGATGACTGGTGACCATCTGGTGTTGGCGGTGCTCTGTCAGATTAGGCGACCCGTCAGAATTGGTAACGGAAGTGACGTTCCCTCACCGCCATCTTGCTACACCCCACACTCCTCCACAGTAACGATACACAGAGAAGGGGGCAAGCTGACATCTTGTTACACCCAACTGAGTTTTGCATTTCATAGTTATTTTTAACAGGAAACTGAGTTTATAAGGTGAAATACAGTAATTAGAAATCCAACGGACTGTTTAGATGTTGAATTTTAAAAGCAGCGGCAAACCTGCTGATCTCACGGGTTTGTTAATGTGAACACCGCTGCTTTTATAATGTTATTATTTCAACATGTAAACAGTCCGATGGATTTCTAAATACTGTATTTCACCATTTAATGCTTAGTTTCCTGTTAAAAATAACTGTGAAATACCAAACTCCGGTTGGTGTAACAAGATGTGCGCTTAATTTGACGGAACAGCGGCGGATTCTTTCTCCGGGTCCCCGATGGCACTGGAGGGCTGAACTGCCACTATGATCATTCTTACGGTGCACAGAATCGCCGGCTGAAAAAGAGGATATCTGAATGATGCCTGTAGCCACAGGCATCATTCAGATATTCCCAATGAAAGTAAAGAACGTCATATGATGGCCTTGGGCTGGAAGTGGTTAAATGAACTTGTACTTTCTCAAAGCAACAGGTATACCTTAACCTAGCCATCCCCATTAATATATACCTTGCTTTGCTCCAGCACTGCACCGTTCAGTTGCCAGTATTACCGCGGTATAGCCGCGCTGTCCCATTGATTTCAATGGGAAGGAGCGGTGAAGGAGCGGTGAACACACCGCTCCTTCACCGCTCCAAAGATGCGGCTCGCAGGACTTTTTTTACCGTCCTGCCAGCGCACCGCTTCAGTGTGAAAGCCCTCGGGCTTTCACACTGAACAAACAGCGGAGGCTGTTTAGGGGCGGTTTGCAGGCGGTATTTTTAGCGCAATAACGCCTGCAAACCGCCCCAGTGTGAAAGGGGCCTATCTCATAGTGCTGGTTGGTCTAATAATGTCTTTTGGAATGAGCTACATGCTTCTCCATACCTGAAAGTACAGAATGTCTGCGTCTGCTACCATTGCTGGACAGAGCAGCTGGAAAGTGAAGAAAAGTATAAACTGTGGGGGATTAAATCAAACCCATTGCTTTGCCCTAAATGGGTAAAGCGCACATTTTCTTTAAGTAGACTGTACTTTTGTGCCCTGCACTTCCTTGTCATTTAATCCTCCACCAGGCCACCTAAAAACACCTGGTATTTTTCAGTTTTGGAGGAAGATGTGACATTCTTTAGGGTTGATTTACTAAATGCAAATGGACTGTGCAGTTTGCAAAGTGCAGTTGCTCCAGAGCTTAGTAAATAGGGTAGAGCTTCACTCTGCAAAACGTACTCAACTATTAGGGCCGACCCTACCATGGGTCCCACTGGGTCCATTAGACCCAGGCAGCACTTTGAGAGGGGCCGAAAATTAGGCCCAAGAATATTTTTTTTCTCCCAGCACTTTGGTGCGCACCACCGGCACCAGATCAGATGTACAGCTTTCCTCCACCTGGCCCAGCAGGCGCGGCACTCCCGCTCCCCTACCTTATTTACACAACACGTGAAGCATGGCAGGTCCGGACAAAGGGTGGGGCTTTTCAAGTTAAGAAGCGGATGGTTGGTTACTAAACAGCGGGGCGGTCCCAGCAATCAATCACCTGCCTTTCATATTTAAAAGCCCCGCCCTTTGTCTGGACCTGCCATGCTTCCCGTCTTGTGTAAATAAGGTAGGGGAGGGGGAGTGCTGCGATCTTATGGAAGGGGCTGTTTGTAATACGGATAGAGGACTGTGATGAGGGTCTGCGATGAGGGGGGTCTGTGATGGGGGGTGGCTCTGTGATAGGGGGCTCTGTGATGAGGGGAGTCTGTGATGAGGGGGGGTCTGTGATGGGGGGTGGAGCTCTGTGATAGGGGGCTCTGTGATGAGGGGGGTCTGAGGTGGGGGGATCTGTGATGGAGAGGGGTCTGTGATGAGGGGAGTCTGTGATGAGGGGGGTCTTAGGTGGGGGGATCTGTGATGGAGAGGGGTCTGTGATGAGGGGAGTCTGTGATGGGGGGGAAGCTCTGTGATGAGGGGAGTCTGTGATGAGGGGGGTCTGTGATGGGGGGGAGCTCTGTAATAGGGGGCTCTGTGATGAGGGGGGTCTGAGGTGGGGGGATCTGTGATGGAGAGGGGTCTGTGATAAGGGGAGTCTGTGATGAGGGGGGTCTTAGGTGGGGGGATCTGTGATGGAGAGGGGTCTGTGATGAGGGGAGTCTGTGATGGGGGGGAAGCTCTGTGATGAGGGGAGTCTGTGATGAGGGGGGTCTGTGATGGGGGGGGGGGGCTTTGTGATAGGGGGTTCTGTGATGAAGGGAGTCTGTGATGAGGGGGGTCTGAGGTGGGGTGGATCTGTGATGAGGGGAGTCTGTGACGAGGGGAGTTTGTGGTTTGGAATTGAACATAATGGCATGTCATATAATTTTGCATATAGACAAGGTGCTGTTGCATGTAAATCTGACTTTCCTGATAAATGTAATTTTAGTATTAATTATCAGGATATAAAATCATGGATGTGGGGGCAGCATTTCGTTCTTGGACCCAGGCAGCACAATGTCTTGGGGACCCTGTCAATCATGTACAAGGAAAATAATTTGCTAAACTCTGGAAAAACTGCTCTTGCACTTTGCAAAGCACACAGTCTATTTGCAATGCAGTGTTAAAGGCTTGAGCATACAATTGTAAGGCCCAATTGTTGCCATGGGATGCGGGGGTCATTGCAAGACTATGTATAGCCCTTTGTAAGTTTCCACTTGTCCAGCAGGTCAAAATTCACAAAGTAAACCTTGGGTGGCCTGGCAGTGGATCAGGGCGATGGGGCGTTCAGGGAAGATCAGTACAGCAAGCTTACAATCGCTTTGGTTGGGTCAACCTATAACTTTGCCCAGTACAGGTTCACCTTGAGCAGCATTAGGATTCCTTGTCTAGCGCATTGTGTTGTACAAGGAAATTCTATTTACTATAGGTAGACAAGCCACTTTGTAATTTAATTTCAATAATAATATTAATAATTATTTGTTTATTGGTAGAGCAACATGGAGCGAAGAAATATTTTCACACATTAATACTAAGTAAATGATGTATAATAATGTTATTCTCCCACCCAGATGCCTATCACTTGGAACAAAACACACACACGCAGACACACAGAGGTTGATTTACTAAAGGCAAGTAGAGTGTGCACTTTTAAAAAGTGCAATTGCACTCTGCAAGAGCAGTTGCTCCAGAGCTTAGTAAATGAGCAGAGGTTCTGCTGACTTCTATTACACAATCATGTGAAGCAAAAATGCATTTTTTTTTTATTTTCCTTGCACATGATTGGGTATTCTTTGCAAAGGGAAGCTTTACCTCATTTACTAAGCTCTGGAGCAAGTGCACTTTGCAAAGTGCACAGTCTATTTGCCATTAGTAAATCAACCCCATGGAGCCTCTTTCCTGTATCTTGACTCTTGCACTTACTCATTTTGGTAATACCTTAGTGCATTAAGCCACAGCAACCAATGAGAACATATCCCAGTATATTGACATATCATGAGTTACAGTTCACTGCACCTCACTATTCCTCTCTGCATTGCCTTATTGAAAATGTTTAAATTGTTCCACATTTACATGTTTCAACCTTTCTGTATGACAGCATAAATTGTTATAGTTAACCGACAACTTACTTGATGTCTTCCATGAACTGACACTGTCCAATTGCTTTGATAATTGCTAACCCTCCTAGTGAGCTGATTTTACTTTGGGAAATACTGTAAAATAAAAAAAAATGCATTGAGCAAAAATAATCAAATCTAGTAACTGTAATGCCGCGTACACACAAGCGGAATTTCTGACAGAAAGAGTCCGATGGGAGCTTTCCATCGTATATTACGATATTCCGACCGTGTGTATGCCCCATTGAACTTTTTCTGTCGAAAATTCTGACGGACTTAGATAGAGAACATGTTCTATATTTTTCCGACAGAACAAATTACTATCGGAAAAAACACGCGTCTGTATGCTATTCCGACGCACCAAAAACGACGCATGCTCTGAAGCAAGTACGAGACGGAAGCTATTGGCTACTGGCTATTGAACTTCCGTTTTCTAGTCCCGTTGTGCGTGTTGTATGTCACCGCGTTCTGGATGGTCAGAATTTGGTGTGACTGTGTGTATGCAAGACAGCTTGAGCGGAATTCCGTCGGAAAAACCTTCAGAGTTTAATCCTGCGGCAAAAACGGTCATGTGTACAGGGCATTAATATACTTTCTTTAAAGCTGAACTCCAGGAAACCTAAAAATCCTCACTTGCAGTGGGGCTTTGTCCGCACTGCAAGGATTAACTGCTTGTTTCTGTCTAGAGCATTTGAAAGAACAGAACTACTTACCTGATCCTCCGCTCCTGCCAGCGCCTCTGCGCTACTTTGATCCCTGCAGCTTCTTCTCCCCCCATGCTTAGGTGGTCTAAGGGCCTCTGACATCATGCACTGGATATGAGGATGCTGAGTGACAGTCCACCGCCAGAGCATGGGGAGCACCATCTGCCAGGGGAGCAGAGGATTGGGTAAGTAAAAGTGCTTTTTCTGTCCCGTAGGCTAAACAAGCAGTTAAAGGAGGATTTTTAGGTTTCTTGAAGTTGGGCTTCAATGCTTTCCTCCCTGCCAAAACAATCACTTTATATTGGGAAGAGTATACAAGTAGGAACAAATAATGAAGGTTGTTCTTTCACATTGTGCTTGGTTCTCTCATTCATTAGCTGGTCAAAACTAATATTTTAGGAGATAGTAACTTCAAAACTGATCAGAGTACATCTACACTTTCTCAGTAAATGTTCTATTTTGGGGTAATGCAGTAGAAAGATGTTAAGTGGGTTAGTGGGTGTCCGTATGTGCTGCTGGCGGTGGTCACATGGTCCTGAGCACAGGAAAACACACAGTCTTTATGCTATTTCTGGGCTACCATACTGTTTAATCCACCACTCCAGTGTCTGTGTCCCTCTATATGATTTATGGAAGCATAACTTGCATGCTGAACAGAAATTAAATCTAACATATTCCTTCATTCACTCTACACAGAGCATTCATCTGATTTGGAATGGAGCCCTGTTTTGCTGACAGTTTTCTACCTGGGTCCTTCAATTTTTTAAATCGGATGTCGGGCGGAAGGTGGCCAACAGGGCCACCCATTGAGTGACTTTTGTCCAGCTGATCAGAAAGTGATCCTCTCCTCTTGGTCCCAGCAGGTGTCCTATCTGATAGAAAGCAAGTGAATCTGTAATTTGAGGAGGAGTGCCCAGTGTCCGGAGTGATTCCACACTTGATGCAAGGATATCAATCATTTATTGGGAATCAGGAATAAACAAACTGAGCCAGGGCATTTCAGGAGAACTGCCTTCCCCTTTCTTCAGGGCTATTGGTATGTATCAACAGAGATAGGTGTCTCTGTACCATTCCAGAGATCATCTGTCAGTACAAGGCTCTTTACAGAGACACAAGTAGCACCACTGAGCCCACCTATCTCCATTGATGCATACACATAGTCCTGAAGAAGGGAGAGGCAGTACACCTGAAAGGAGTTGGCTCAATTTGTTTATTCTTGATTCTCAATAAACGATTGATATCCTTGCACCAAGTGTGTCATCAGGGGCTCCTCTTTTCTTATTGTAATATCCCATCTACTGAAGTGACGTCGGAGTCGGACCAGTTTAGGTAGCAGTCCTGACTTCCAAAGGGAGTCACAGACCTCCATTTATCCACAGAACCACTTAATACAGACTAAAAAAATCCTATCTGTCCAGCGCGGTCCCTAGCTCCAACCAACAAAATGTAGAAAAAGAATCATCCTTGCCTTTTCCATGGAGGAAAGAGTATGGCAACAGTTATTAATGATTACTAAAAATATTCAAATTGGATAATGAATACTTTCAATGGCTATGCAGCCAATTTATACTCCCAGTGATGTTCATAACAATTTTCATATTACAAGCAATGCTTAAATTTAGATGATCACATGCCAGCATTTATTCCCTTAGTGCAGCAGAACAGTTATGCAGAAATATTGTAGTTTATTATTCCTGTTATAAAGCAAAATAGTCATTTATTTACAGTCATCCAAATGAGAGAATATGGTTTATCAGAACAGATCTTACCTGATTTTCTTAATTTTTTTTAGCCTAGGCAGCACTGCAGCAAGCCTGTCTGCACCCGCATCCTCAATGCTATTGCAACTTAAACTGCAAATCAAAAAATAGAACATTTACTACGTCTCCCAAAATGTGCAAAAGCAATTGCCTCAATTTAATTATGTATTAACTAAAGATCTCTGGTCTATATGATAATTACCAATATATTGAAGCGTTAATCGTAAAGTCTCATTTAAACGGGATGTAAAAAACACTGTGTGCAGATGCGTTCAGAGTCTAGTTCTGCATGCATTATTAAAATAAATTGTGCCATTTAGACAGGTGCGTTGGGAGCTGTTATTTAGCGCTGCATTGAGCAGCATAAAAAAAAAAATTGAGCAGAGACGCTTTCATGGCTGCACAGATTCTGCGTGTTTACTATATGTACACATGCAAACATATGTAAATGGCCTTTAACATGCATAGGCACTAGTAACTGCATCTAAATATGTGTCATCTTAACGCACCTAAACAAATGTGTTTTTTTGCCAGCAGGAACCTTGCTCTTGCAGCTTGCCCTTCCGAAAAACACGTCTGTGTGAACAAGGCCTAACTAATCTCTGGAAAGCTGTGCCGAAAAAAGTGATGCAGAGGAAAAAGGACTAGTCACCAGTATTGGCTGCGGGTTCCCTGCTGTTGATCTTTACCTATTAGGTCTCTTTCACATGGGTCTAGCTGCTGTGAGCAGTGGCTGGCCCACAGTTAGCAGGCGAATAGGAAGGGATATGCCACCTCCCGTATGCCTGTTTGAATAGGGATTTCACACTGAAACCCCTCTTTACCATGCTGCAACTGCAACCATTGAATGCGTATCATGGCTGCGGCACGGCCCCATTCACCACCACTATGGGACCTGCTGAAAAGATGTGCCCTATTTTTTTAATGTGTTCTGGGGGCCATTGCCTGGTATTGATAGGTGGCTAAGGTGAGTTTAAAATGTGCCTCAACCAACTGGCTTTGCCACCGGACAGTGATCACGTGAACCGACCTTACTTACATACCATGTCTTGATCTGCACTGTGTGGAGGCAGCCATCTTGGTAGCAGAGCAGAGCTTTGTTTTCCCATGTCCCAGCCTCCAGCAAAGAGTTCAGGGAGCAACAAAATGGCAACATTTCCGAATCTCACTCCAAATCTCCTGAGACCAACAGTCAGAGGCAGCAGTGCCTTATGTCTCACGCTTCATATATACAGCTATGAGATTTTAGCACAACAGTGCTTAGGCACCCTTGTATATCAATTCAAAACAAAGGGTATGTATTTCAGGGAGCCACTTAGGTACAATTAACATAATATAGCAAATTTTCACTTCAGGTTCACTTTAAAAATCCGTCATAATGTGTTGGTGGCCAAGCAATTAACGTAATATTATGAAATTTGTCCAGGTTTATCCATATACTGTATCTGAAAGAAGACTGTTACTGTTACCCATTGCAACCAATCAGTTTATTTTTATTCATTCTATCCTACATTTATGTTGGCAGAAGACCAGGTCAGTTATCACATGTACCTCCTCAACCAGCACACTGTTTCTACTTGTTTCTGTGGGGCCAGCTTCTGACTAATGAATAATTGCTTTCTACCCCTCTTAATGCAGCAAAAAAAGAGCCATCTTGACTGGGCATATGTAGCCTCCCTGGCGGTATGATTATGTCAGATTTTTGCGTCTCAAAGCGGTACATTGTTTTGCATAGAAATTTGGCATTTTATATTGTAGGCCTGTAATTCTTAGTAATAACTCACTTAAATCTGTCAAAACAAGAGTCTAATAGACATCCCGGGTATGATAAAGTTTGAAACACGAAATCATAAAATATAATATAATATTATAATATAATAAATAACTTTAATTATAAAAAATAATAATATAATAATAATAAAATTAATTTCCCCACGATTCACTATCGCTCAATTCTGCAAATAATTTACTGTTTTCTAGCTGGTCTAAAATCACTTTTGACATAAAGGGACACTTTTTGGTTGTCATGGACATTCTCCAGTTTCCAGGCAGAAAGAACAGTATATATATAAAATATAAAATTGCATGCAGGGCATTGGACAAACCACTAGGGACAAAGGGGAGGTGAAATAATTTGATACGGTAATGTAATCTGTAAGATTACAGTGTACTGTATGTGTTATGTTTTTTGTACTTTTTGAATTTGCAGCCGGGCTCCGCCCCCATGCCTCATGACGCTTGCAGGGAACGGAGCCCGGAACACAGAGCATCGGGCGGATGTGATCTGGCGGAGGACACAGCGGGGGGACATCGCAGGATCCTGGTGACAAGGTAAGTACACTGCACCAGGATCCTGCAATGTAATCCCGAGTGTGGCTCGGGGTTACCGCTAATGGTACTGAAATTTAACCCCGAGCCACAACCACCACAGCGCAATGACAGTATGCGCAGAGTTGTAGCACTTCATCGTTTATAACTATAGAAAGCCCAAATATGATTAGCTGCTAATTATTCCTGCAGTCTGTATTACATTATTGGCTTCCCAAGGACATTGTGTGGTTTACATATACCCTGGAAGACTTCAGTTAGACCTCCAGGGAATATATATATATATATCATATTATAATATACTGTATATACTATAAGAGCATTTATGTGTTCCTGCCAGTACTTGCTATCAGCTGTTGAAGTCCCAGTCTGTAAATCTGGGTATACACAAATTGAAATTCAGCCGTATTCTGACAGTGGAGGAGTCGCGCTGTCATAATACAATAGAACAGTGGGGAGGATCCTTCCGTCCACCCTGCTTGCGTGGACAGGGAAATCTGTAAGGTTTTTTTTTTGTTCAGCCCACTGGCAGAACAACACACAAAAAAAAAAACTGCATGTGCTTTGAAGGGAATGCATGTATAACCAGGTTTAGTGCTGGTTCACGCTTGTGTGGGCTACATTCTGCGGCCTATTGAAATGAATGGGCTTCCCTACCCGAAAATACAATTCGGAAAAAGAAGTCTTGGACCCTCTTTGAAAATTGGGGTTGATTTACTAAAGGCAAAATGACTGTGCACTTTGAAAGTGCAGTTGCTCTCTGCAAGTGCAGTTGCTCCGGTACTTAGTAAATGAGGTAAGGCTTCACTTTGCAAAAAATACCCAATCACTTGCAAAGAAAATAATAAAAAAGCATATTTGCTTGCACATGATTGGATGATGGAAGTCAGCAGAGCTTCTGCTCATTTACTAAGCTCTGAAGCAACTGCACTTTGCAAAGTGCACAGTCTATTTACCTTTAGTCCTTTTGCAGACTGGGCTTAAAAAAACACCAGTTCCCTTGGCAGAAAAAAACGCGTTTTTCTGCCAGAAGTCTCCAATCAGAAACACAAACCAAAAGCTTTTTTTTTTCCTGCCTCTATACGTTGAGCTCAAAATATGCCTGTAATTGTCCTAATGTGCATGGACACATAGGATAACATTGAACGGCTTCTAAAGGCAGAACACAAAACTGTAGAAACAATGATTTTTAAGCCAGGGTGCATGGAGCCTACTAGCTGGAAAAACTTCTGGTCAGCTTGTTACAACAATATACATTGCAACAGTGTAACATTTTGATAGAATGATACAATGCTGGTGCATGTCACCATAGATCGCAGATTTGATCTGTAATCTGATTGGAAATTCAGCTGCAGCAAAGCTGTACAGTGAAAAAAGGCTTTGATTTTTTATTCAGTTTTAGTAATATTGTTCCCTGGATCCTTATATTTAACCCAAGTTAGCACTATTAGACCTTTCATTTCTTCCTCCTTGCTTTCTCCCCATTTTTACTTTAAATTTTACATTGTCTTTACTATTTGTACACACACGTTTTCTCATGTGTACCTTTTTTGGTGATGCTTTATTTAAATTTAAAAATTCATATCATTTTTGAGTATCATTAAGATTTTTTTCTGTTTGCCTGGACATTCTTCATTATACTGTATATTTATGTATCAACATCCAGTTATATTATCGATTCTGACACATACATGTTAAGTTATCATGTAAAAATATGCTTGCAGCACCTCTACCTCAGAATTATACATTACAAGTGGCACCAATAAACCTATTCAAGTCAAGGTTAAGAAGAATATTTTGGTTCTTGGGTTATTGATGAGGCATGCAAATATTAGACTCTGTCTTGCTATTTATATAAAAACGTTGCAAAAAAAACGAGATTTCTGAGAAACTATGGACCATTTGTCTGCTTGCAGACCACTTCATGCAGAAAGAATTTCACATGCAGAGTAAATGGAAAGGAAGCAGCTGACTCCATCAGATGTGTAGCGAGCCATTAGGCTGGATGATGTTCTATCTGACACATCTGAAGCGCACAAATAACCTGGGAGTTCACAGTTGTCATGATTTTACAACATATATAATATAACCAGACTTACTCTAAGGCTTCCATTTCTGGACAGTGAACCAAACTGTCTGCTAGATGCTGAATACCTATAGGTGTTATTTTGTTGTTTCCGAGCCTGAAAATCCAAATCAAAGATAAAAAAATTAAACTGATATATAAAATACAAAACATTTTTAGCATTATTTTATAGTATTATGAACAAGTATCACATTTATTGATAAAACATAGCACACATACATCAGGAATGCCTGTATCCGCCTCCTCATCCCAGATAGCGAGGATAACTTGCCACAAATTTGTGACAGTGTTGAATTGTAAGTCTGTTAATTTGCTGCACATTTTCACTGGCAAGTTGTACACTTGCAGAGCACTTGAAGCCAGTGGTGGTGCATCCACTGGCTTCAAGCCACCCTCTCTGTGTAGTATGGATAGATTCATGCATTGCATGAATCTGTCCTTGGGCGCTGTAGCCACCCCCTATTCAGGCTTCCGGCCCCTTTTCGGACACCAGGCGCCTGAATTACAGCGGCAGGGGGTGTTATTGAAGCACCTGATTGGAGCCATAGGCTTAAAAAGAGGTGAACTGCCAGCACAAACCATTGCGCTCGCAGTCCACCCAGACGTGTTAGCAAAGCAAATGAATATTTGCTTTGCTAACACAGAACCGCTTCTCAGCCAATCAGGAGGCGCAGATGTAATACCGGTCGCTTGATTGGCTGAGGGCAGAGGCGATCCCATTGGCCACCTAGCAGAACAGGAAGCAGACACACACCGAGGACACAGAAGCCATTGCTGCGCTACCCGTCCCACAGCTCGCCACCTGACCCGCCACAGCGATGGGGTAAGTGATATGATGGGCAAAGTTGGCTGCATATTATGGGCACAGTTGGCTGCATTTGCTCGACACAGAGTTTGCAAATGATGGGCACAGTTGACTGCATATGATGGACAGAGTGGCTGCATATAACGGGCACAATTTTCTGCATATAATGGGCACAGTGGCTGCATTTGATGGCACAGTGGCTGCATTTGATGGCACAGTGGCTGCAATTGATGGCACAGTGGCTGCAATTGATGGCACAGTGGCTGGAATTGATGTTTTTGTTTCAGTATGTTGCTGACTTTTCAAATATGAACACTTACCTGTCCAGGGCGCCCGCGATGTCGGCACCCGAAGCTGATCTGTCCCTCGGCTCTCGGGTGAAGGCGCCGCCATCTTCGGTAAGGGAATCAGGAAGTGAAGCCTTGCGGCTTCACAGCCTGGTTTCCTACTGCGCATGAGCGATCCCACTGGTCCTTGCTGTCTTCTGGGACTTGTGTGACTCCCAGAAGACAGCGGGGGGGACGGAGGAGGCGCCGGATATGGCATAGATATCCGCGCATACTGTGGCTATCTATGCCCGGAAGTGGGAGCAAATACCTGGATTATACAGGTATCTTCTCTCCCCTCCCCCCTGAAAGGTGCCAAATGTGACACTGGAGGGGGGAGGATTCCGAAAAGGGGAAGTTCCATTTTTGGGTGGAACTCCGCTTTAAGTGTATTTTTTCCTGAAAATCTGCGTTTAATAAACAGCTACACAAATATCATGCTTCATACAAAATTGCAACAACAACCATTTTATTCTCCAATGCTTCTGCTTAAACAAATATGTAATGCTTGGGGATTTTTACATGTACGATAGAAATGTCACGATTGTCCTGGACTGGAAGTAGTTAAAGGAACACAAGTCCTGATACTTACATTAGTATCTTCACAGAAGTCATTTGCGCTAATCCCTGGGACAATGTAAGGAGAGAGGCGTCATCCAGTGACATAGACATCAAGCTGCACAGAACAGAGAGGAATGTGACAATATGGAGTATACAGTATGTAGGTATGGTCTGCAGCATGATCCATTAATGAGGAGGTTACAACATTGTATCGGACTTTATCATACAGACTTATGAAATGTACATTTTCTTTACCAGCAGCTCTAGTATCTGTGGCTTCTGTCAAGGGAACAGCTCATTTACAGAATCATGTTATTAGAGTGAACAGTGAAGCCGGAAATACTGACATAAAGGGATTTCCAATATCAATAAAAACTAGGCTCTGCTTGAGTGATAATATCGAAAAGTTAGCTATGTGTGTCACTGACCTATACCTTGCAATTTATCTGTTACTTAATAAAGTGATCTCATTAATGAGCCTGCTAGGGTGAGGTAAGGTGAGTGAGAAAAAGAAGCCAAGTACTTTAGTCTCTTCTAGGGGAGATGCTTTTGCTAGTCTCCAAAGAGCATGCTTGTGCAGAGCCCATCAAAGCCTTATCATAAAGTACTGCCAGTGATAGGACCACAGCTAGCAGACATTGCAAGGAGATAAAAACCTGGAACTCCGCATTGCACTGAGAAATTTTATGGGAGGGTTAAACTGACCATACCCATAGCTCCCAACTGTCCCTGATTTCGAGGGACTGTCCCTGATTTGGAGTAATGTCCCTCTGTCCCTCTTTCCCCCTCATTTGTCCCTCATTTTAGATCTGATCTATATAGCTGTATATAAAATGCACGTTTTTATCTTTCAAAAAGTGTTTCCCAGTGCTAAACCTTTCATCCAAATTCTAAATTGCTGCATTTATAAATGTTAAAAGCCAATATAAGAAATGGTAGTGGTAAAAATAAGTCCCTTGTGGATTTAATTAACCTTTTTTTGGGGGGTTAATTCTCCTTTAAGGGGGTGTGGCAGGGGGCGTGTCCGGTGCCTACATACATTTCCTAGTAGGTGTCCCTCATTCCCATCTCAAAATGATGGGAGGTATGCATACACCAGGAGAATTTACTTTGAAAATGTTAATTTTTAGAATTTTTTTTTGATTTTCTAATGGTTAATGATGTCAAACTCAAAAAATTCTGACTGTGAATATGTTTGGAAAAAAATGTACATATTGTAATGAAACCTGTTAATATGCCTGGCATGCCATTCAATTAGCAGGTCTGGACAAAATTTTAAAGGATAGGTTCCCCTTTGGAACATGTCACAATGTTACAACTGTATTTAGTGTATGACATGTAACATGTTCCAATACCTGCGGCAATCACCCCATCTTCGCGCTGTCACGGGGTGGGGTTCATCTCCCCGCACCCATCATCACTTCTCAAAATCGGCCAGTTGGTGCGGGGCTCTGCCCACATGGCCACGTCATTCATTTACAGAAATCTGTGAGTGAAGAAACTACAAGTCCAATCTGCCACTGATTGTGGGTGCAAAGCTCTGCAGGCTTCTGTGAAAAAAAATTATAAATGCACATTTGTTTCTTGCAGAAATATGTGCATTTATTATTATTATTCTCATAAAGGTGAACTTAGCTTTTAAGGGCAATTAGCTGGCTCAATGCTTAGAGAATTAGCCCCAATATGCAACCTGTAGCTGCAGGAAATAAAATCACTGACTGTGTTCTCCAGGCGGGGAGGGGGGTTAGCGCGGGGAGTCCTCCTGCCGGGAGAGCACAGTGATTACTGCTGGTGGCTAGAGCCACTGGCAAAACCGGTAATTGCATGCTGAAAATCTGACATTCTCATTGTACCCAAGATAATCGATGGATCAGCTTGGGTACATTCATCCTGACCATAGATGGATTGAATTGCGACAGGTCCCTGCTGAACAGGCTGAGATTCAATAATGTATGGCCGGCTTTAGATGGACAAATACATTTAGAACAACTTTGCATAACAAGTTAAGACCTAATTCTGGCTAATTCTAGCTAACACAGGCAGTTACAGCAACATTTTTTTTTCTTTTTTGAATAAAAGTTTTAGCTATATATATATGTCAGTGTTAGATGATTTGAGTCAACTTTTTCTGGAAATTTGGTCTGTTAAAGGAAGTTGAAAAAAAAGTTTACCATGCAGGGCATACATCTATGTTACAAGAAGGGTTTAGAGAAAAAAATATTGTTGTGTTATTACTAAGGATGAGCTCAGGCGTGTTCGCAAACCGCACGGGCAGAGCCCGCCAGGAAGTCAGCACTGCGGAGCGCTAATTGCAGGCAGTGAGACATTTTCCCGATCCGCGGCTGCAGAGATTGAGAAATGTCTCACTGCCTGTGATTAGCGCTGTGCAGTGCCGACTTTCTGGCGGGCTCTGCACGTGCAGGTTGTGAACATGCCTTAGCTCATCCTTAGTTTAGGACTACATTATTTGTGATTTTTTTCGCACAGTGCAAAAGGAGAGCACTTTGCGCATGCATAGGTGGGGAGGGAGGCTGGGAGTGCTTGTTCATGGATTTGCCAGGGCTATGCATCTGGTGCTGGGTGTGTCCTGCCATCTGCAGGGTGAATTGGGGAGGACAATCCAGGCCATACCAGCCCACATTCCCTCAACATGGGAGGGGTATTTTGCCAACAAAGAACTTTGTCCCCATGTTGCTCTGGACAAGGGCCTCTTCCCCACAACTCTGGCCCAGTGGTTGTGGGTGACTGCAGGTGGGGGGCTTATCGGAATCTGGAACAATAAGGGGGTTCCCAGATACCAGCCCACCCCCCGTTTTGAATGAGTACCCCTATTCATTCACAAATAAAATGTTAAGTATAAATTACATTTTTTTTTTATTTTATGATAAGTCGGTTATTAAAATTTTTTTTAAAACTGTCCTCAATGTACATTGTACATCCAGCATCAACCACGTCAGCGATGTAGGTCTACGTCAATAAAGATGAACAATAGCCACTGATCTGTACGAATAAGAATACCCTCAACCCACCAAGACCCAACTGACCCTGTTACTTTTCTTGCACCAAATTACATCTCTAGTTTACCCTACCGCTGAAGGAAACTCAGGGGCGGGGCCATCCAGAGATGTTATTGACCAAATAATTACATCCTCATTCCCAGGGGGGGAAGCTAGTATTCGGGGGGTGCCTTATTGTTAAAAAGGGCTTCCAGATTCCTATAAGCCCCCCATCCACAGACCCCCACAACCCCCAGGCCAGCATTGCGAGGGAGAGGCCCTTGTTTTCCTCAACATAGGGACAAGGTGATAGGGTAACCCCCCCCCCCCCATATTGAGGGCATGTGGCCTGGTATGATTTAGGAGGGGGCAACGCATGCTCACCCACCCTTTTCTGTTTTTTGGTGTTGGGTTGCTTTTTTTTAATTTTTTTTTATTATCCTTGCTAATTTGTTTACATTCACCTTTTAAGCTGGGAATCCCTGGTTGACAGCTGATTGAGCAGGGCAGGAATGAATCACTGTTTTTAGATGCCAGGGCATGCTGGCTCCTTAACAACCTACACAAAATGCTGCTATAAATACAAGAAAAACGCATGAAATGCATGAAAACGTATGTTTTCGGTGCATTTCCATTGATGTCTATGGGGCCAAAATCTCACTGCAACAACACCAAAGTAGCACATGTACCATTTCCAAAAACGCTATGCAATGCATTGATGTGCATCATTGAAAATAAAGTGATTTTCACTGTCGCGCCACTGAAGTCATATCTGAAATCGCACTAGTGTGAACTAGGCCTAATATATTGGGGACACTATGGTGCATGTGGGCATTTTTTTTTGGTACATGTTTGTAAAGGCGACCTTATCCTTTAAGGTTAAAGTGTATGTCATAACAAAATAAAAAATAAATAGAATTCAGTACACCTCTGCAATACATGCACACTTCCCCAGGTTATATTCCTTTTAAATTGCTACAAGTAGAGAAAATACCGAATGACCTGACATGAGCCCTGTAAGAACCTAACTTCCTGTTTGAAATGACAGCACAGTGCCTTTGCTTCACTGAAATTCCAAGCAACATTGTCAGCCCTTCCTGATTTCTTCATTGTGAACTACAGAACACCTCCGCTATCCTTATCTCCATAACATATGAATTGCTCATGTCTGACAGGTTTTATTCAATGAAAGCATTTGTTACCCCAACACTATATATTCCTGATATGTGCCTGCTGTACCATATACGTGTATGAGAAAGTATCCTGTTCTCTTTGTATTGCTTCCTTTGTGTAAAATCTCTGGTGTTCCTGCTAGTCCCTTTGCTTTCTTATTTACAGTAAAACTGACCACACTAAGGGGAGCACACCGTGGTCTGTTCTCTAGCTATGCTGGGAACTCAGTGTGCTCTCCTCCAATGATCAGACTTGTCCTGACACCCCCCCCCCCCCAAATTGCACAGCCATTCACTGGGAAGCTCGGTGTACTGCTGCTTCTCTTCCCCCAGCTCTTATGCAGCTCAGAACAGAGAGAATGTGATCACTTGTTTTCAAAAATGTTTTCCTTTGATTTCTATATTGAACTGAATGGGTTGCTTTACAAGATGATCGTTTACAATCACTTTGATAAACCATCTGTCAATGAAATGAACAGTGATGACTACACTTTGAGCTGTCAGTTAGTTTCTTACTGTATTTCCTGAAGTTCTGGACACTTGGATAGTTCTGCAAGAAACTGTCTTCCTCCATCAGTAGTTCCCACGAAGCAACCAGATACACTACATAGATAGGAAAATATGTAATGTTTTTAACTGAAGCAATGTAAAAAAAGTCAACAAAGAAAAAAATATATTTAGATTCTGCAATACTTAGTAAATAACCAAAGAGTAGTCACTGAACATTACTATTAGGAGATTATTTAAATAAAGCTAATCCTTGATCTACAGAACAACCCAACTTACTTTATGGCTTTGAAATTCCTCTTGTGAGTCAGTACATTTTTAATGGCTAGAGCCCCCTCTTCACCAATGTCATTATCAGATATCCTGGAAAAAAAAAATGTATCAAAATATACAGAATGCAAACATGTTTTTATTAGTAATTAGGCGACTGGGCAATTGCTTGTTTTTCCATTTAAATGGGGTTTCCCACTTTAAAATTTCAAGTTTATTTTTAACATTGACAATTAAAAGGTAGGAGCACTTTTGGAAAGAAACTGTGACACCCCACCCCCATAATTTTCATCAAATTAAAGTGTTACTAAACCCACTACAGTAAAATCAGTCTGTATTTGCAGTAAAGCATGCTTGCTATACTTACTGTGGAACCTAGGGGGTTAATCCTGCGCATTGTGTAAAAAAGGCTGTTTGATCCTGTCTTCTGTGATCCTCCCCTTCTTCCACTGTCCCCAATCCATCTCTTGATAGTACAGAGCCTTGGAGGCACTCTGCACATGCTCGAATTGGTGTATATTGCTAGAGAGTTTTTTTTTTCTAGGTAGTGTGCATGTGATCGACACAGGGCCAATCAGCACTGTCCAGACAGAATGTCAGGGGTCCTGTAGCCTCTTAGGACAATCAGGTTAGAATGAAAACTCCTCCTACAAGCTTTAATCAGACACTGATAGAAGTCATAAGACTGATATCTACTGCTGATGAGAAAAGATATTTAGCAGTTTATATTTACTAAAATATTTGCTTTTTCGTGTTCTTTGTAATGTGGGAGACCAGATATAGCGAATGCAAGGTCCTGAGTTTAGTAACACTTTAACCAGAACAGACTTTACATGACAAATCCACCTTAAGCCCAGCACATATACCTTGGATGGCCATCACTCCCTTCAAATGGAACCTTCTTAAACAGGATATTTTCCGTGGATCTTGAAGTTAACACTACTGCAGCTAAGGCCACTCCAGGTAGTAAGAACCTGAGGTCTGTACTTCTATTGCCTTCTTTTCTAGAAGTGCACTTACCCTTTAAAATTATAAAATGTTAAAAATTATAACTATTTGGTATTTTTCACAATGCAGCCTTCCATGCTATCTGCATCTCAGAATAATGGAGCTCTCTAATGTCTGTATTATTTATGTCTATAAGTAAGCACTGCCTCTTCTGTTTTTATTAGGAAAATTACCAGGGGGAAGAAATCAAAGATCTTCATGTTATCTCTTGGCAAAAGGTAATAAACAAATCAATTTTCTCATATGCAATGGTGGCTGGTGCTCAAAATGTTTGGGGGGCGCAAACAAACTGAAAAATGCTGAAATAAAAAACCATCAAACGCAGCCACTGTGCCATTAAACGCAGCCACTGTGCCCATCAATTGCCGCCACTGTACCATCAATCGCAGCCACTGTGCCCTTCAAACGCAGCCACTGTGCCCATCAAATGCAGCCACTGTGCCCATCAAATGCTCCCACTGTGCCATCAAATGCTCCCACTGTGCCATCAAATGCTGCCACTGTGCCCCATCAAATACAGCTACTGTTCCCATCTTATGCAGCCACTGTGCCCATCTTATGCAGCCACTGTGCCCCATCAAATGCAGCCACTGTGCCGCATCGAATGCAGCCACTATGTCCATCATATGCAGCCACCGTGTCATCATATGCAGCCATTGTGCCCATCTTATGCAGCCACTGTGCCCCATCAAATGCAGCCACTGTGCCATCAAATGCAGCCATTGTGCCCATCAATTGCCGCCACTGTACCATCAAACACAGCCACTGTGCCATCAAAAGCAGCCACTGTACCCATCAATTGCCGCCACTGCGCCATCAATCGCAGCCACTGTGCCCATCAAACGTAGCCACTGTGCCCATCAAATGCAGCCACTGTGCCATCAAATGCTGCCACTATGCCATCAAATGCTGCCACTGTGCCCCATCAAATACAGCTACTGTTCCCATCTTATGCAGCCACTGTGCCCATCTTGTGCAGCCACTGTGCCCCATCAAATGCAGCCACTGTGCCCATCATATGAAGCCACTGTGTCCATCATATGCAGCCACTGTGTCCATCATATGCAGCCACTGTGTCCATCATATGCAGCCACTGTGTCCATCATATGCAGCCATTGTGCCCCATCAAATGCAGCCAATGTGCAGCAGTGAATGCAGCCACTGTGCCCATCATATGCAGCCACTGTGTCCATCATATACAGCCCCTGTGACATATGCAGCCACTGTGCCCATTATATGCAGCCGCACTATGCCCCATCAAATGCAGCCTCACTGTGCCCCATCAAATGCAGCCTCACTGTGCCCCATCAAATGTTCCCACTATGCCCCATCAAATGCAGCCTCACTGTGCCCCATCAAATGCAGCCTCACTGTGCCCCATGAAATGTTCCCACTGTGCCCCATCAAACGCAGCCACTGTGCCATATCAAATGCTGCCAGTGTGCCCCCCGTCTGTACTTACCCTGTCTTGGTGGTGGTGGGACAGCTCCTCGATGTCTTCTCCCATCCTCTCTTTATGTCCTCTGCTATGATTAGATGCCTGATAGGCATCCAATCACAGTGTCTGTCTTTTCAGCCAATCAGGTGACAGGTAACAGATCCGAGCACCAGATTAGCGGAGAGGCGGTTTAATGTTAGGAAAGCAAATATTCATTCGCTTTTCTAACACAGCTGAGTGACCTGCGAGCGCCCAGCATGGTGCTCACAGGTCACCTTTATTGACCTGTAGAGAGGGGGCTGCGCCCATGCGCCCCTATGGATGCACTGCCACTGCACATATGAGTGGCTTTTAAAGCTTTAGATAAGTTCATGCTGAAGGACAGAATGAACAAATAGAAGGCAATAGCAAATAGGCCCCCTGGTGTGCAATACACCATCTATCTCTTTTCAGCTCCGTTCAGTTAACAAAATATAAATTGTAAAGTGATGTTTTTATTCATTTTATATTGTTTAAAACCAGCATGGTATACACTGAAATTCACTCTCATTCAGTGCAAAGATGTACAAAATGCACTGAGCCACCTAAACTTCTGTGGGCCAGAGCTTTAAAATATGCACTACTAAAAATAGAGTCAAATATCCAGGCTGATCATATCAGAATAACAAACAAAAAAGAAGGGGTCCGTGTATAAGGGTTTCTAGAATAATGACAGTTCTGTAGTCAAATAGATATTAAAGAGTCTTTTTTTATCTGCATTTTAGGCCAAATGTGGCCTTGTATGGGCATCTCAGAGAAGTCTCATTATTATTATTATCCCCTTAGTGACTAAAGTAAAAACAAATGGTAATGCCTAAGCATAATTTTGCTACTTTGACATGTGTTAGTAAAACTGTACATATCATCACTACTACATCCAGATGGATTATGCCTTTTTTTCAGGACAAATTGGGCTTTCATTTAGTGGTAAATGGGAACAGATATCCAGGGCCATCTTTAATTTTGATTGGGCCCTGGGCAAACATTTTCTTGGGGCCCCCCTCCATTCTGAGACATACAAAAAATAGCAGGTAGACTCAAAATCAGTTTACTGCAGCAGATTGTTTGCCAGAGGTTACAGCCTATCATTACTGCTCAATGGCTGGTTTCTAGAGGTTACAACACATAATTTCTGCTTGCCGATTGGTTGCTAGAGGTTAATGTACATTATTAGCGCTCACTAATTGGTTGTTAGGGGTTACAGCACATCATTAGCACTTACTGATTGGTTGCTAGAGATTAAAGCAGATCACTACTGTTTGCTGATTGGTTGCTAGAGGTTAATGTACATTATTAGCGCTCACTAATTGGTTGTTAGGGGTTACAGCACATCATTAGCACTTACTGATTGGTTGCTAGAGATTAAAGCAGATCACTACTGTTTGCTGATTGGTTGCTAGAGGTTCATGCACATCATTACCTCTCACTGAGCAGTGGAGCAATCCCAAATAATTGAGCAAGTAAAGGGGCACATTAATACACATACTACAGGAGAGGTTCAGAGACTGCGGACATACTGTAGGAGACAATCAGAGACTGCGGACATACTGCAGGAGATTACCAGAGACTGCGGACATACTGCAGGAGACACTCAGAGACTGCGGACATACTGCAGGAGACAATCAGAGACTGCGGACATACTGCAGGAGACAATCAGAGACTGCATACAATTACAGCAGGAGACAATCAGAGACTGTGGACATACTGCAGGAGACAATCAGAGACTGCGGACATACTGCAGGAGACAATCAGAGACTATCAGAGACTGTGGACATACTGCAGGAGACAATCAGAGACTGCGGACATACTGCAGGAGACAATCAGACTGTGTACATACTGCAGGAGACAATCAGAGACTGCGTACATACTGCAGGAGACAATCAGAGACTGCATACAATTACAGCAGGAGACAATCAGAGACTGTGGACATACTGCAGGAGACAATCAGAGACTGCGGACATACTGCAGGAGACAATCAGACTGTGTACATACTGCAGGAGACAATCAGAGACTGCGTACATACTGCAGGAGACAATCAGAGACTGCGTACATACTGCAGGAGACAATCAGAGACTGCGTACATACTGCAGGAGACAATTAAAGACTACGGACATACTGCAGGAGACAATCAGAGACTGCGGACATACTGCAGGAGACAATCAGAGACTGCGGACATACTGCAGGAGACAATCAGAGACTGCGGACATACTGCAGGAGACAATCAGAGACTGCGGACATACTGCAGGAGACAATCAGAGACTGCGGACATACTGCAGGAGACAATCAGAGACTGCGGACATACTGCAGGAGACAATCAGAGACTGCGGACATACTGCAGGAGACAATCAGAGACTGCGGACATACTGCAGGAGACAATCAGAGACTGCGGACATACTGCAGGAGACAATCAGAGACTGCGGACATACTGCAGGAGACAATCAGAGACTGCGGACATACTGCAGGAGACAATCAGAGACTGCGGACATACTGCAGGAGACAATCAGAGACTGCGGACATACTGCAGGAGACAATCAGAGACTGCGGACATACTGCAGGAGACAATCAGAGACTGCGGACATACTGCAGGAGACAATCAGAGACTGCGGACATACTGCAGGAGACAATTAAAGACTACGGACATACTGCAGGAGACAATCAGAGACTGCAAACATTATACAGGGGATGGTCAGAGAACTTTCAGCAATGCACAGCTTTACAGTTAAATAACACAGCTCAGGGTTTAAGTAGTCAGGCATTTTATGGTTGTAAGGACATACCTGGCCAGCCAAACTCACTACATACATTCAGGACTGTGGGCGGGGCTTCCACTCTCTGCTCTCACTAAAGCAGCTGGGAGCTCCACTGATGCTTTGTTGGGGGGCGCGCATCACCCGTGAATTGTCGCCCCGCTGACAGCTTTGCACAGCGCACAGAGGACATGGGAGGATGTATTCCGCGCTAGCCAGCTGAGAGGGGCGGGGCCGGGAGCTCCACTGACTCTCTGACCCCGCCCACGTGCAGCCTGTGTACTGGGAGTAGAGCGCCTGTAGTGAGAGCCAGTGATCGGAGTGGGAGTGTCATTGGAGCTCCCGGCCCCGCCCCCGCCCTCTGTATTCACCAGCCAGTATAGAGGGGGCGGGGCCGGAAGCTCCACTGACACTCCCACTCCAATCACTGGCTCTCACTACAGAAGCTCTTTTCCGAGTACACAGGCTGTACGTGGGCGGGGTCAGAGCGTCAGTGGAGCTCCTGGCCCCGCCCCCTCTCAGCTGGCTAGCGAGGAATACATCCTCTCGTGTCCTCTGTGCGCTCTGCAAAGCTGTCATCGGGGCCCCAATTCACGGCTAGCGTGGGCCCCCCAACAAAGATTGGGCCCAGGGCAAGTGCCCCGTTTGCCCTGCGCTAAAGACGGCCCTGCAGATATCTCCTGATTTTTATAATTATCAAAAGAAAACTGGCCCAAAATATTAAAACAAAATCCTTTTTTTTTTAATCTAGCTGTATATTCTTGCTTTTACCATAATTTACCACCTAAGAACAACCTAAAATAAATTCTCCTGCTCCTGACGATCGCAGCGATACCACATGTGTATGTTAGTTGTTTGTACCCATAGAAGGGCCCAGACCTTTGACCATGAGCGTGACCTTTGACTGTCACACTAACCCTGGCAAACCTTGATCTAGATATTTGGGCCGTGTGGAAGATTTTACAAGCATCACTACCATTTCATACCATTGTTTTTAATGGTTCAAATTGTGTATATTCTTTTTTCTATATATATATTGCTGTTTTTGTATATGTTAGTTTGCACCAATAAATTAGCTTTTTTTAAATTACCGGTGTTGCCGTTAAAGTCCCATTAACCATTGGGGTATTTTTATTCCTTTATCTCAGGGATGGTGGCAACTTTCATGGCCTAGCTGGATGGTTTCTCTTTTTTGATCTAGATATTTTTTCTCTCTTTTTTTTTTCTTAATTGTTAATTTTTTTTTTACACACTTTTGTTTGTTTATATCTTCCTCTTCTGCAAAAAGAGAAAGATGCATTGTATCTTTCTCTTCATTCAGAAGAGGAAGTAAGCACAGGGGCAGGCTCACAGTGACTGATCACTTTAATAGCCAATAAGAGGCTATCAAGGCGATCAGGTGACCCGAAAACCAGGAGTTCCAGGTCCTGATCGTTAGTATGAGACTCGGGGCTCTTGTGAGCGCCTGGTCTCTGTGCTGGGAGATCTCTGTTCAGTATGCTCCCAGAACAAAGAGAGATACGTGCGGCCCCACTGATAAAAACCCACTTCTGTGAGGCCGCATATATGCATACGGTCGTCGGGAAGGGGTTATTATACAAGATTTATGTAGCACCAACAGTTTGTGCAGCGCTTTACACAATGATGCATAAAAGTGTATATTCGACTGAAGAATGTCCCTTGTTAACTCTGGTAGAAAAAGTATTTCTGCATATGGCCGAACAGAATAGTATGGCAACAAAGGATAGATGAGTCCATTATGGGCTGCTGATAGGACCACAAGTGTATGGGCAAAGCAAAGGTTCCTTTTTAAGCCTGATATTTCTGCTCTGACAAGGACAGAATACAGTAAAACCTTGGCTTGAGAGTAACTTGGTTTGAGAGCGTTTTGCAAGACAAGCAAAATCTTTTAATAAATTTTGCCTTGATATACAAGTGATGTCTTGATATAAGAGTAGCGTCATGTCACAACTGGACTATAAAAAAGAAGAGAGGAGCCTCTAAGTGTAGTAATATGGTTACATTTAATGAAGGTACAAGATTTAGCAACTTATTGCTACACTTAGAGGTGCCTCTCTTCTTTTTTATACCCTGTAAAAAAATGCTTTGATATACAAGTGCTTTGGATTACAAGCATGTTTCTGGAACGAATTATGCTCACAAACCAAGGTTTTACTGTACATGTAAATACCAATAAAATGAAGTCTTTCCTGAGAAGTAAGGCTGCCCTACCATAGCATTTCAAGAATGGGGATTTTGATCATCTCTTGGCTGTACACATTGCATGGGAATTTTGCTCAGATCCTAGAGAACGGCCTAGTGAACATGGCAAAAACCTACTTTGCAAAGAATACCCAACAATGTACACACTGCGTGTCTATGCACGCAGGCAGAACAACTCAGGATCGAGCACGCACAAGTGCCCCCACAGCTAATGGCTAACTATGAGGGCACTCGCAGGAGAACAGGAGCCAGGAGTGCCAGCGGGGGCAGGACCCCAGAAGAGGAGGTTTAGGGCTGCTCGGTGCAAAACCATTGCACAGATAAGGTAAGTATGACATGTTTATTGTTTTTTTTTAATTAAAGGTTTAGAATCACTTTAATGTACTCATCTTAATGCAAAATGATCAGGTAATAAATGGAAAATGAAGCTTACATTTGGCTTTTAGACTGCTAATGACCTGTCCAGAGCTTTTAGTGCTCTAAATATTTTAAATGCTCTGATGCTGGAATGAAAGTAAAAATAACTACTGCACAGATTTGAAGCTAGAAGTTAACAGAAACTTACATAATGTTTAAAATGGAATTGCAGAATCTAATACTTTCTGCCAATGATGTCACTCCAATGTGGGACATGTTTACATGTGCCAATCTGTAAATCAAATGTGAAAAGAGGTCAAATGAACATCAAGAACTCCACGATTAAACACAACAGTTAAACAATTCCAGGGTATTCATATATGCTTTTGAAGACTAAATATTCATTTTACGAACTGTCTAAAGAACAATCGTTCTGTGGCCAGATCTTCCATCCATCAGATTCTGTTTCAATCATTTTTATTCATTTTAACAAGTAGCTAACATGCTATTGTTCCGCCCACGCAGGGGCTAGCGTTGACAGTGGGGACAAGAGTTAGCTAACAAAAGGTAGATAAAGTGCAGCAGCATAAAACGAGAACTATTGTAACAACTGAAGATAGGCCTTTTTATAACGCCATGAAGGCCAAGGGATCCTGGGGGCCAAGGAGAAAAATAGGTAGAAATGTGGAGAGAGCCATCCATCAGATTCAACCACCCCATGCAATAAGTGCAGTGTTCATGCTAACCCCCCCAAGAATGGCAGATCTCATACTGCCCATCATTTTTTATGAAAAAAATATTTCATCTATGACCAGCTTAAGTCATAAGCTATTTCACCCTACAAAGAAATTATATTTCAGTTAAGGGTGATCATGAGGACCTGAATCACTGACTTGCTTCTAATAGATCTTGGCAACTCCCATAAGCTTCCATAGTCACTGTCAACTACCAAGAAGTCTTTTTCTGCTGAAGCAAATTAATCAAAATGCTTCCTAATTCATTCTCTAAAATGTAAAATACATGAAAAGTAGGAGTGTTGAGTGTTCCCCATTCCCTTCTCCCTGTTGTCCGAGTCAAGTGGTTAGACCTGGTAAAAATTATGTCATTGGGACTGACCCCCAGTCAAATGAAAATTAATAGCTGAAGTATCCAAAAAATGCCCATAGATTGTAGTTCATTCATTCATTCATCTGACTAGTTTCTCTCAGCTGGGGTTACAGCAGCAAATGTTGCCCTAATGTATGTAAGTGCAGTATGTACTCTATGTCAGCAATACTAATGGCAGTATCTTACCTAAGCTTCTGTAATAAATTAATATACAAATAAAATGTCATTAAATTGTTATAATTTGAAAAAACTGTACAGACTATGCATTATTAGAATCACTCACTTTATTGTTAGTAAGGAGGGCATAGAAGTCAGAAATCCTGCTACAGCTTGGACTCCTATATCACCTAGGCTGGTGTTGGATACACTGTAAAGTATAACAAGGCAAAGCATCAGAATAAAGCTCGTTGCTGATCATTTCCAGCACTCAACAGTAGAGTCAAGTTAAATGAATGTATCTGATTGTGATATACTGTAGCTGAACTCTATTCACCTATTGACATATCAAGTCCTACCCCAACTCTTTAAACTACTCCCCAATATTTAGTTGTCTGGTGACCACTTCAAAGCCCCCACCTGTTTCTGGACCATAAAAAAGACAACCCCATGAAGTCACGGCAAGTGAGAAGCATGGTAGTGACCCAGTTTCTTGCTTGTACTTATTTATTTGCAGGACTATTTTTACCAGAATAATTGTGTTTGTAAGTTGATATTATTCAGTATTGTAAAAAAAAAACAAATGTATGTGTGTGTTTGTGTGTATATATATATATATATATATATATATATATATATATATATATATTCAACTTTCCAACTTACTCCAGCTCGGTAAGACAGGGGCCATGCACGCTAAGAAGTGAGTGTAGAAAAGACACATTTTGCATGTCTGCTTTACTGAACCTGGGGAATCAAAGAGACACAATAAATACATGACAGAAGTAAGAAACTGACATTTAAATGGTATGAAAATTGGCCAACCATGCCCCCCCTATCACAGGAGATATTCTTTATCTCTGTTATATTCTACAAGGTTTTATGATGCCATCGCTTTTTGGTATTGAAATACTAAATTAGAACACTATAAAGTTATACCTAGATTTCACTGTAAAAAAAATTTATTCAATTATTTACACCTTTTAGGATTTCAACTTGGGAATGGTTCAAATCTATGTAAAAAGCACTAGTGAGCCTTCCTAAAAGACTTGTCCCTCTAACCATTAACTGAAGATGTACACTATCTATTATTTTTTAAACAAATGTCGCCTTACCTTAATGACTTTAGTCCTGGAAAACTTGAAATGAAAATATAAGAGAATATCAGTATACAGGCATTCACCATCCATTTCTTATTCTTCTAGTAAAAAGGTGTTTTTTGAATTCTTTTGTATTGGACTAAATGTAATTCCTTTTGCTACACTCCTTGCAAATGTCCAGTATTGTTTTAAAATCTATCCAAACCTATTTACGGCTATCGGGCCAGTACTGAAAATGATTTATTTGCAGAGATGGTAAACACTGAAGGTAAGTAAGACAATGAGGTGGGGGGTTAGTGGATCTGTGCAGTATGGCTCAGGAGAGCTGAGAATAGGGGGGGGGGGGGGGTAACCCTTAAAGAGCAGGTTTACTGTTATCTAAATTAATGCTAGATGGTGTCAAGAGCTCAAGCAATGCAGTGTTAGATGGGGCTTTAGTGTAGGCGCCGAGGACTGTAATGTACCATCCCATTTTTAAATTTCAAGAAACTCAATCATATGTAAGACATATGAATATTTCCTTTTTCCATTTATATTTAGTGAAGGTAGATAAATAGGTAAGATTATTTCTGTTTATGAAAACAGTTCTTATACAAAAGAGTAATCTGGTGAACAGTGTTCTTTGCATAGGTACCCCAACATTACGCTGTCCATTGAAATGAGCTGACAGTCATGTGACGATCTCCTTTCTATATGTACTCCAATACTGTTTCATTGGATGCTAAAGATCTGCCAGAACTGGCAGTGTCATGAACATTTGTGGTTCTGGGATCATGTCTATTTGGAGGATTGCTGACATTATTAAACACAAATGTGAGGTTATTTTAGGCACTTGATAGAGATGAAGATTTTTGATATACCCTATTATACCACTATTCATGCTATCTAGGGTATATATTTGATAGTGCTAAATTGGGGGCCCTTGACCTATTTTTAATTTCAAATTTTCATTGGATTAAAATAAATATATAATTAGGTTGACATATAATCACACTTACTGACAAATAATCACACACATAGGTTGGACTTGATGGACTTGTGTCTTTTTTCGACCTCACCTACTATGTAACTACCCTGTTTCCCCGAAAATGAGACCTAGCGTGATTGTCAGTGATGGCTGCAATATAAGCCCTACCCCCCAAATAAGCCCTACCCTGTTTCCCCGAAAATAAGCCCTACCCTGAAAATAAGACCTACAAGGACTTTAACTAGGGCTTATTTGGGGGGTAGGGCTTATATTGCAGCCATCACCGACAATCACGCTAGGTCTTATTTTCGGAGAAACAGGGTATGTAACTAAGGTTAACTGAAAAAGTTTCATTCCTCCTAGAAGGTTTAAAATTATTATCATTTCCTAAAAACATTTTTTGTAGTGAGCAAACCATAAAAACAAAATGTAATTTTCTGCCTTGATTTCATCATGCGATTATCTTTCTAATTAAAGGTGATGGCTATGCATTTTCTGTAGATCTCTGAGTGTGTATTTGGCGTTTGTTTAGCTTTTGCTTGTCCTGTGTGGTTTAGCAATCCCCAGCCCTAAAGCTCATCATCCAAAGATTATTTTTACAACATTTATGCTATCAATGCATGCATTTATTTTAACAATTCTAAACACGTTAGCTATTCTGATGGTTCTAATACCAAAGGTCAAGTATTCTATTACATAGGAATGTATTGTGGCTTTCAGGCCACTGATAAGAAAAAATATACTTGCAACGTTGTTTGTACAGCAAGCTTCAGTGTCATCCAATCTCTCAGGGCTTGGTCACACTATATCACACAATATGACCAGCTATATAATGCATGTTACCACAACGCATCGGTAATGCACTGTAGATGCATGATCTATTTTTCACATGTACTGTATATTGTGATTAACATTCATCAAGTCCCCAGATGAAGTCACGTGCCGTGACGTAACGCGTAGGGAGTGGCTGGAGTCAGACGCGCACCGGAAGTGACGTAAGGAGGCGCCGAAAACGCCGGTTTTAAACTGTTCTTGCCTGTTTTTTTGTGCTTTATGTAAGAGTCCACCTAATTGTTTAAATAAACGTACTTTTGTTGCTTTAACCCCACTACACTATTGGAGGCATGTTTATCCTTTCTCTTCCTCATCACCACCTTATTAAATACCAGAGTGAATAGGGACGGCTGAGTAAAGACATTCACAGCTGGAGAAGGTACCTCCAATCCTAGTTGAAGTGTATGTGAGCTGGAGAAGGAGCCAAAGGGGAGCGGTGGAGAGTTTTATTCACATTTCCATGCGACATATTACAGTATATGAGGTGAGAGTTCTGGGAGACTGACTGTTCGGGAATTAATGTATTTATGAAGTTTTACATGGATACTGAGCAGCACTGATTTGTTTTCGCATTACCACACCATCTCTGTGCACTTCCTTATCAACATTTATCACCCTTATACCCTACGTCCTCCATAGAAGACAAGTCATTATCATCTCTCTGTCCCTCAAAAGTGAACTATTTTTATGTGCCCTACACGCATTTTTCTGGCATTTTTGCACATGCGATTTTTTGCACATGCAATTCATTATATTTTATTAATTTTTATATATATTGATTGACTTTTTTAATTTTTTACCCACTTTATATTTGCCATTATTTGTAATCTGATTTTGCACATGCGATTTTTTACACATGCGACTTTTTGCACATGCGACTTTTTGCACATTATTGACTTTTTTGCCTATTTAGTGGTTATTTGTCTTCAATTGTTTATATTTTTATGTCCTTTGCTGTAACCTATTGTTGCACAGTTTCTTCAATTTATTTATGAAGTGTTCACTTCCCTTTGATTGCACATTGCACTTTTTGGAATTTTTATATTCGTTAGTCTGCGCGCAATCATTTTATTTATCTTATTCATCAAGTAATCTCTTTGTTAACGCCCCGTGGGGAAATTTCTGAATCTATGACTATTTTGGGCCCAGAAACTAGATTGTAGGAGAAAATCCTGTAAATATTTGGTGGATTGAATTTTAAGAAGTTAACTTATCTTTAGCAACAACTTATTCTATGGCTCTTATGGTAATAGAACCCAGGCCATAAAAAAGCCCATCTCTTACCTGCCACCTTGATGCTCTGTACAACCATGGAATTCAATGGTTGCTTTATTTTTCAGAAAACTAGAAAAGAAAGAGTGAAAAATATGATTTGTTACCAATGTATGTTGATGTGTTGTTTAAACTCTAATGCCCCGTACACACGTTCGGATTTTCCGATGGAAAATGTCCGATCGGAGCGTGTTGTCGGAAATTCCGACCATGTGTGGGCTCCATCGGACATTTTCCATCAGATTTTCCGACACACAAAGTTGGAGAGCAGGAGATAAAATTTTCCGACAACAAAATCCGTTGTCGGAAATTCCGATCCTGTGTACACAAATCCGACGGACAAAGTGCCACGCATTTTCAGAATAAATAAAGAGATGAAAGCTATTGGCCATTGCCCCGTTTATAGTCCCGACGTACATGTTTTACGTCACCGCGTTCAGAACGATCGGATTTTCCGATAACTTTGTGTGACCGTGTGTATGCAAGACAAGTTTGAGCCAACATCCGTCGGAAAAAATCCTAGGATTTTGTTGTCGGAATGTCCGAACAAAGTCCGACCGTGTGTACGCCCTATAAACCTTGTTATCTTTTTAATACAGTCAGAGAGTGAGAACCTTTATCTGGGTTTTTCTGAAGTTGTTGTCCAAATTGGAAGATTTTCCCGTTTTTCCTGTCTTAGTGACCACACACAAATTAATTGGAATCACCCAAGTGGGGGCACAAGCAGGATTAAAAGGAATGTATTCCTTTTTTATTGTCATGGTCAGGATTAAAAAATAATATAGAACTCAATAGCTCAAGCTGAAGTTTATACACAAGTGAAAGTATGAGTACAAGGGCTCATTCCTTATTGGATTGTTGGCTACATCCAAGGTTTCAGTGACAGCCAGCATGTCAAAAAGGCTCTGGAATTCCTTTGTTATTTATTCAATTTTATTTATATATATATGTACATTTTTCATTTTTTATTAATTTTTGTATTTTTTATTTTTTTTGTATTAATTTTTTAAGTAAAATTAATACAAAACAGTTTAGAACAATTTTAATATCAATTAAAATAAAATATAAAACCATTATCGTTCCCATTTAAAAACCAGACAAAAGCACTAATCGTTACCAACCCAACTCTACAAAGGAAATATTCTCTTACTCACTTGAGTGAGTCCCCCCATTTCCTATCCAATGATCAAACAGAAAGTAAAGAAGAAACTTTCTGATGGGTACAGAAAGCCAAAAATGTGATCAGAGGTCTTAACTCTTCCTGAATCTACCCAAGATTATGAAAAAAAAAGGTTTTGAATTCCACTAAAAAAAAGCTGCAAAGTTTTACAAACACAGTCTCATAGTGACTTGACGCTTATATAGGGTATCCCATAGGGTATCCTCCCACTGCTTAAAATGTGTTAATAGAATGGCAGAGGAGGGAAAGTATGAGAAGCTGGGGAATTAGGAAGTTATGTGGACCTGTTGCTTTCCCTTGCATGTGCAAAGCACAGGTTCTTGTTAAAGAAAAGGTAAATGTATATTTTAACCTTTGGGGAAATTTACTGATGCTTGAGATTAATGCAAGTACATAAACATTACTGATCCCTGGGCGTTGTAAGCCTTGGATATGTACAGGGCTGCACACTACAAGGTTAATATGCCAAGGCTGCATTTTGATCCCACTATAGTACCAGGTCGCTGAAAATGCTAAAGACTTGTTTTCACCCATTGGATTTAAACCCCAGTTGCACAATGTAAGCTATAAAGATAATGCATTTTAATACAGTAACTGTGCAGATTAGACATAAGTCTGTTTTGAATGTATTTTTTTAAAATAAGTGTTTAAATATGGAGTGTAGGCTAACTTGAACTTACCTTAAAGTTTTCATATGTGTGAGGTTCTGTGTAGTTTGCAGGACAAGTGAATTGAAATGCTCTCCTTCCATCCAAAGTTCTTCAATACTGAAAGCACATGACTATTCAATCAAATCTGTTTATCGTCAGTTACCTATCTACAGATCACATTCGATGCACAATCTGTCCTTCTAAGAGGCAATAGGGTCAATTAAATGATGTAAAATTAAGGTAGTAGTCATTTTCAGGTTCCCCTACTGGACCTTACATAAGGATAAGCAGATTATTCAGCTTCAAATAAAAGACTACATTTCTTAGAAATATGGCTTTAGAAATATTGCTCTGGGGGGTCAGCATTGAAATCATGGGTGAAAAGTTTGATGCAGACAGGAACTCTTTAAACTTTTTTACTGATACATTTCATTTTATTTTAAGTGGATAATGATGAAGGATGAAAGGATGAGACCAACAAAAAAATAGCTTTGGATCAGCTCTGAGCTGCATAGATAAGTAACACTTTACATACAGTCATTTTCCACCTTCTAGCTGAAATAAAATGAAAAAGCATCAATAATCTTTTTAAAGGCATATAAATTAATGTGATCAATAAAAAAATTGTAATTTTCTTAAAGCATTACTAAAGGCAACACTTTGTTACAATTGGATATAATTTGGTGGGATTAGAAGCACTGTCGAGGGTTTACTTTGCTCTAATTTTCCTGATCACCATTGTCACTAGTTGTCTTTGTGACAACTGTCTAAGAGGGGATATCCCTCACATTGTAAAGATATCCTCTCACTTCCAGATGGGTCTACAGGACAAGAAATGAAGGGAAGACTTCATAATGAGACACAGATGGTAGAAATATATTGATGGCATTTTTTTCCATAACAATATTATTTACAGCTTTGAAGAATTTATGACAGGTTTTTCAACTGTAATTACAACATATGTTGCAAAGGAAATGGTAATAATATATGCAATGATAATAATACTGGACAATATGAGAATCAGCTTCAGAGTTATATATTCTATTAACTAAAATCACTGTGCCAAGGATGTATCCCTGTCAATAGTGATACCCCTGCTGCAAAACCATAAATATACCAGTTTTATAAACACAAGTGTAAAAACTGAATATAAAAGTGTATGTGTAGATATAATTTATTATCCCCAGTGCAAATGTGTCATAAAAAGTCAAAATCAACAATTTTTAAATACCAAAAAACAAACATATATTGCACAATAAAATATAAACACAGCAAGCCAACATATGTCCCTAATTCCAACAGTGTTGATAGTGGTATATCCAGAAACCTCAAACTGTGCTCCACTCTTAATCATGCAAAAGGTAGTGCTGTTCAAAACTGTGCTCTCCTGTGATTCCACAACTTCCCCTCTAGCACAATGACACTCACCAGATGCTTTGGCTCAAACACTGTGTGGGTCAGTCTGCGATTTTGTTATAAACAATGCCAAGCTCCGTGTCTCCATTCTCCTCTGTGTTCTCTTATTTCCAATCAGTCACTCAAGGATAAAAGGTCAGAAACACTTCCATAGCGCAACCAGTTAAAGTGGTTGTAAAAGCACAAGTTTTTTTTACCTTCATGTATTCTATGCATAAAGGTAAAAAACCTTCTGTGTTCAGCAGCGCCCCCCAGCAACCCCTAATACTTACCTAAAGTCCCTCTCGATGCAGCAATGTCCACAAGAGCCTTGGCTCTTGCACTCCTGATTGGCTTTTGGCAGCAACGGGAGCCATTGGCTTCCGCAGCTGTGAATCACAGCCAGTGAGCCAATCATGAAACAGAGGGGGCGGAGCCGAGCTGCAGCTTGGTGTATGAATGGACACACAGAGCCGTGGCTTGGGAGACCGCCTGCTTGGGTGCCCCTGGAGCAAGCTGCTTGCTCTGGGGGCTCCCAGCAGGAGAGAGGGGCCAGGAGTGGCGGCGGGGAACCTGAGAAGAGGAGGATCCAGACTGCTCTATGCAAAACCACTGCACAAAGCAGGTAAGTATAACATTTAATAAAACCAATGTGCTGTGTTATACTCTGAAATAAACCTATACAATGTATTTTATCCAGTGCTTAATATAGATCCAAAAGTGGATAATGCATAATAATAATAATAATAATAAACTGCTGATGTGCTAACAATGGAAACCAAAAATAAATACACTTATATATAGTATTCACTCCCTTAAGTGTGCTTAAGTGCTTGATAATTTAAGGCCATCAATAATTGTCCTTAAAGTAATTTCAATTAAGTTGAATCCTTCTGATAGTGCTCCAAACTTGTCCAAAGTGTCAGCAATCTCATATTTCCCCCCTTTGTGATTATTCTCACCTCAGGGTGTGTGACCGCACAGTTAAGTTTGGTCTGACAACACTGTTGAACCGCCTCTGGGCTCTGTGATGTATGGGCTCTGCAGGATTCTGAGCTGTTCAGCGGAATTATCCTCAGTGCATATATGAAAGATAAGCCACATAGTGCTTTATCGTTTAAAAAACTAATTTATTAAAAGTAATTTATCCAGGGTACTCACATATTTAAGGTGCTTATAGCGCACCACTCTGTATCAGGCAGAACTTAATAAATTCCATTGAGGCTGTACGTCCTTATATTCGTATTCGTCCGCAGATGCTTGTTGTATGATGAAACTGCTTCCTACACCGTCCTGTCCCCTCCCCAACGCGTGTCAACACAGGGAAGACGTGTCTTCCACAATCCCCCTGATGAGGTAAGTGCTACCAACCAACCGTGGGGGGTGTCATACTGTTTGCTGCCCCCCCTCAAAAAACAAATTTCCACCGGCCGCCACTGTTTGCAGAGTAATTAATTCTTTAACACAATTATATGGGAGTGTGATCAGTGCAAGCAGCTGAAAAAAAAACGGTATATATATATATATATATATATATATATATATATATATATATTTCTTTTTTTTTTAAGTGACTATCTCGGGTAGCTCGCAAGACCTTTTTCCTATTTTGATTTATGTAAGTATAACATGTTTGTTATTTTAAAAGAAAAAAAAAAAAAAAACAAGACTTTAATACCACTTTAATGTTAAAAATGTGGCATACAAAGGTATAAAATAACACTCACATTTGCCTGTGCCCAAGCCGGCACTGAGCAAATTTCAGCAGTGTGTTAGCCTGTTCTAAGCCAGCCGCCTTCTCTTCCTCTTATGTATTGTTTTGTTTTATTTTTAGGGTTATAGTGTCCATGTGAGATAGGTAGCTAGGGGCAGGTAGTGTGCTCTGAGTGTGTCTGAAAAATATGGTTGTGGGTCAGGAAGTCAGGGGGTTCATTAAGGGTGGGGAGGTTGAGATAAGAAAAGGGAATGGGGGGGGGATAGGAGGTATGAGATTTAGACAATGTGAGGTCCAGACTGATAGAAGGTGGGTAAGGTGAAAAGACAGGGGTACAGGAGGTTTGTGGGGGAAAAGGGGACTGAAAATTGAAAGTGTTAGATGGTGTGTTGGCACTATGCAAAATGGGTGTAGGGAAGACGGAGAGTAGTTGGAGGATTGGGGGGGGGGGGTTACCTCCCTACAAAACCATCCATGATGATGAAAAAAAATAAAATAATGCTTTGCCTTTAGTTATAAAGGTAAGAAGCCTTTTTTCTATGTATAGATTATAATCATAAATGTATGCGGACGCAGCGGGCTCAGTAGCGCAGTACAGATGTTGGATATTTTGCTCCTCTTATCGCAGTGAAAGCCTATGGGCCTGATTACACTGATTGTTATATAATACAATTATTAGCTGGTTTGTTATGTAACTTTTTTCTATCCTTATCACCATCATTCAGCAAGTTTGCTGATTAAATATTCTATTGTAAGGATAACTATTGGTGATAAACTCTTACCAATTTTCTCCCAATATGTATTAAAAGCATAAGTAAAATGTGATTTATATTTGGACTACTTTTACAAAAACATGTCATGAATTTCTGGAATATACAGTAGACGATCAATTCATTGTACTTTTTTAGCTCCCCATTTTAAACCATGATATGAACATTTTAGCATTTGATCTGTGCAATATTTGCATAATATGTACAGTAAGCATTGAGGTATAGCCAATAATGCCATATAATTAAAAAAAACAAAAAACAGATGAATTAAGAAAATGGAAGTCAGACCAATCAGCCAGTAAGTCACTGAAGGAGGCACACATGAATCAACAAAATAAAGCAGTAAATGCAGCCTTTTAAGGTTGTGGGCATCTGTCCAGACCTGATATACTTTGGCTGATTTTTTAACATAAGAAAATGCAAAGTTCATGCTCACTTAGCTTAGTAAATAAATACCCAACTATATGCAAGGAAAAATAAACACAAGATTTTTGCTTGCCTATGATTGGATGATGGAAGTGAACACAAATGCACCCTATTCCCTAAACTAAGAAAGCATTCACTTTTTGAAATAAGCATGCACTTGACAAAGTAAACATAGTAAATAATTCCCACAGCATTTAAATCTCAAACAATTTCTTAACGTACCTTATTTTAGACTCATGAGGCATTTGGGACATAGCCAGTAAAACATCATTTACGCCTTGCACAGAAATATTATTGTTCTTCAATCTTAAAGCAAAAGACATACATATTGATTTGGATATTGGTACTGGTCAATAAAAAGAAATAATATACACAAAAGTTCATGTGTGTAACAATTACTAATTATTCAATACTCCTATTAAGCTATCTTTTTTAGCACTTGCTTTTAACATTGCAGAGCTCCTGGTACTTTATATACACACATTTTGCTTATACCAGACCAGGTCCATAGATGCAAAATAGAACCTGATATGTACTTCTTTATGTCCAAACTCATTTCTGTTTCATTCCCATTTTCCTTCCCTTTCCCCCCCATCAGCCTAAAATATATCTAAAGCCAAAGCGTTTTTTTTTTCCTTAATTTTCAATAAAGTAGAGTAGGGTTAAAACACTTGTCATTTTTTTTTTTGACATTGGGGAAATTTGAGGGGGAATTTCTCCAAATGAGGGATATCCTGTCTTTGTCTTCAGAGTATTCCTTTTGGAAGACTTCTCTGTTGCTCTTCCGGTGACAACTGAAAATTGTGGATTTTTCATCACTTTCGGTCCCAGTGACAAGGGTCACAGGATAAACAGAGAGGGTGAATTTCTCCAGTGGGGCAGAGGCCACACAAACCGTTTTTACTTTAGATACAATTTAACATCACCATAGTAATAGGCCAGGGGTGGAATGACCATTCGGGCACTCGGGCGCAGTCTGAGGGCCCGGGTCAGTAGGGGGCCCCATGAGAGACTCCACACATCATACAGGGGCAGTATATTTAGGTCCGTCTAAATAATGCATCCAAGTGTGGCTCGAAGCGAGGCCTGGTGGGAAGGTGAGGGGAGCCTGAGATGGGAGCAGATGAGGAGGCAGGATGAGCAGGGGACTGCAGGAGATGGTGTGGGGAGTGGAGGAAAAGGCGGCGGCGACACCCGTACTAATGCTGGAAGAAGTTCATCTGTGAAGAAAGCTGTAGAACATTGTACATGTGTATTTTTTCGGGGGGGGGGGGGTGTCTCCTGGTATAGTATGGGAGGGTTAGGGGAACCCACCTCGCTCACTCCCCTTCTCTCTCACCCCCTCTCACTCCCTACTCCCCTATCTCTCTCCCCCCCACTCTCTCTTTCCCTCTTTCTCTCACCCCACTCTCTCTCACCCACCCTCTCACTCCCACTCTCCCCTCTCTCTCTTCCCCCCCTCTCTCTCACCCCTCTCTCCCCCTCTCTCTCACCCCTTTTTCTCACCCCCTTTCTCCCCCTCCCTCTCTCTCTCCCTCCCTTACACCCATCTCCTTCTCTCACCCCATCTCTCTCTCTCACCCTGGGAGAGACATTGTACATGTGTATTTTTTGGGGGGTCTCCTCTCTCTCTCTTTCCTCCCCTCTCTCACCACCTCTCTCACCCCTTCTCTCTCTCACCCCTCTCTCTCTCACTCCCCCCTCTCTCCCTCACCCCCTCTCTCACACACCCTTTCTCTCTCTCACCCCCCCCCCCTCTCTCTCTCGCCCTATCTCTCTCTCTCTCCCCCTTTCTCTCGTTCTCACCCCTCTCGCCCATCTCTCCGTGCTGCACTTTTTTCTCTGATATTAGGGCCCAAATCATGATCTCGCACACAGGCTCGCTATATTTATAAAATGCCCCAGGTGGTGTCATACAGAGGGCTGCCACACGGCAGCCATCATTAAACCTGGAAGTGCTCAATGCCTTCTATGGAAAGAAGCTGGGAACTTCCGTGCAGGCTATGCTGCGGTGGATATTTAAATGCTCCCTCTATGCAGCTGAGCTGCAATTTGTATTTATATAGAGCTTTATGGACTTAGGGTAGATTTTAATATGTTTTGTTTATATATTTTGTGTCACATAAGTTTCTTAGGTTGTGCACTTATCAAATTTTTATATATAGTAAGAAAATAAGCCACATAACCCCTATCCCCCACTCAAACACTAAAATTACTTTTGCACTGTGATTGTCCAGTTCAGCACTTGTCTGCCTGTATCCTATTGCAGAGATTTGCCACCACTTCCTGTCCAGGAGACAGAACAGGCAGTGAGGGTAAATCTCTCCAAAGTGAAGGGAGTACACCTTTTCGATAGATGTACCAAATGGGAGATTCCCCCTCACCTCCTGTCCTGGTGACAACTGTAAAATTTTGGATTTCCCATTGCATTCTGTCCTGATGAAAATGGTCTCCACACACAAAGTAAATCTTCCCAGCAGAGATGCAAACAGAAATAAAAACCTGAAAGTGGCTGTAACCCTTCTCTACTGTAATCAAAAAATAAAAAAAATGACAAGAGAAACTTTATTTTTTTGGGGCAATCTGACCCTAGAGAATTAAATGGTGGCTGTAATGGTTTACTGTTCTTTCTTTGTGCACTTCAAGTTTACTATCTTCATTTACCTTATTGTTTACATTATGCTTTGTGTGATGTTTATTGATTGTTCTTTGAATTTATTTTTCTTTTGCTTAAATTCTCCAACAGCAAAACACACAGAAGTTAACATGCTTTTCCTGTTGCAAATATTTACACATTTCCCATCTGGTAAACAGGTTGTCCCCATAACAGGAAGTTGGAGAAAATCTATTCAATAAAGCCCTGAACATTAATAAAACCTGACAGAGGTTCTGACCCTTCCCTATGCTATTCAAAATAAAAAAAAAAAACTTTTGATTACAGATATACTTTAAGATGACCATTCTCAACCAGGGTTCAGGGAACCCTATGGTTCCTCCAAAGGTTACTAGGAGTTTTTTGAGCTGTGGTTGATTGTTCTCCAATATGATGGTGCCTGCATAGTTCCTGGACCAACATCACTTGAGAAAGCCAACAGCATGACACCAATTTATTTTTTTTAGATATCTGTAGCCTTGGCATTCTGACCACCACTTAAATTAAGGATTGCATTCTTCCTACTGACCACCAATGTAAGGGGCATTTTTCCCATAGGCCCACAATGAATTGGTTTTTAGTAAGGGCTCCTTGAGACCTGAAAATTATTTTAGGGGTTCCTCTGGGGTAAAAAGGGCGAGAGAAACTGCTTGAGGACATCAAAAGCAGAGTGAAAAAAAAAACTTAAACAGCAGCTTTAGAAGAGAAGGAAAGTATTTTGCAGCAGAAGGAATGGAAAATGAGATACTCACTTCAGCTGTGTCACATTATCGCTACTTTGCACAAAACCGCAGAGCTTCTTAATGTGTTCTGCCTGAAATCTGCATTCAGCTAATCTGCAATACAGACAGGAGCGAGCCAGAAAAAAAATAACATTAACTGAAAGGCAACCTTACTAAACACTTAGCTATCATGCTGCTAACACATAATAGTTCTGAAGAAAATCACATATTTGGCATGCTAGCTAAAAAACTTTTAGCCAGTTGTTGATGCATGCATAGTTATTGCATGTGCAATGTCTTTTTTTTTTGAACTGTTACCTTATAGTCTTCGGAGAGCCTCCACAAGATGAAAATACTACATGGATAGTTTCTGTGGGATTTAAACTAGAAAGAAAAATGTTGATTAAGATTAAACCAAATTACAATGTTAATCTCATTAATGCACATAACTCTTTCTACACAGTTACTGCTGTACTTACAGGAGTGTAACAGCATGTATGAAGGAACCCCATTGCAAAACCTATGAGGGGACCCCCCACCACCACCATACTACCTCTCTACGTTCTGTCTCTATTTACGTCATAGCATTCTTATAAAGGTACCCAAACTATATATACATTCAATTTACCTAAATGTATTTGCAAAATGATATTGCTTCCAGCATGACTTATTTTTGAACCCAGGCAGCTATGGACCCCCCAAACCCACCCCCACCATGCTCCTGGGTCCCAAAGCAATTGCATTGTCTGCTTCAGCTATATTTACAACTTTTGCATATTCAGTTTTACAAAAATCGCTGTGAAACAGGGTACCTTAGCTTACTTCATGAGTTCTGCAACAGAGGTAATAATTCAGCAGTACACAAGGCTACTCCAAGGCAAGGTACCCAGCCCCACACTGCTAGGGAATTCACTCAGTTAGATAAAACTGACAGGCTTGTGTGTACTCATCATGCTGCTTACTGCTCTGAAGAACACACCATGCTGCCTGACAGGGTGGATCCTCACGGATCCATGCACCATTCAACTCATGGTGTCACTCAGCCCTCCTTGTTCTATCTACATCTTGACAGCATCAGGTCACAGAGGAGCATTTCTCAGCCAGGCTTTGCAATCACAAGATGTAAACAACATGGGAGATTGAGCGAGACCTTGAGATGCATGGCGTCGCTGGTAAATGGTCCGCAGTTTCCAATGCTGATTGTTGGAAAACTGAAGCAACAGAAGTCAAACATGTTTCTATGCATATATCAAGGTTCACTTGTTTTATGGCTATTCAATATTCATAGAGTAATTCTAGGGTAAACTTCCACTTTAGGTCAATCTATATCCATATCAAACATACAGTATGTAGTTTGTGTAGCAAATGCTTAACATTGTAGTTGGCATACCCAGACACATGCATGTGATTTCCGCAGTGCTGCAGAGTGCTGCCAAAACACAGAAAATGGGCACTCTGATAGGAATCACAACTGGGTTCCAAGGCTCTGACCTACCCCCTCCTATCTCCCATGCCTTGTCATTGTTTGGTGAGATTGCCTACAATAGTAATGGAAGGGGAGACGGTCTAGATAGAAAAAGTGGTCATGTGAGTTAGTTGTTCTTTCCTCATCAGAGCTCCCTGATTTTTAGGGTCCTCTGCATCATATCAGACATCAATATTTAATATGGATTGATTTTCAAGCACTGTTGCCATTACTTTGCCATTATTTTGTACTATGCCCATGGTGAAGTAACCTTCAACGAGATCAAACTACTTCAGGTGTTGTTTTGCTAGAAGACAGAGCATTGTGTGTGTGTGCATATATATGTGTATATATATATATAGATAGATATATATCTATCTATATATATATCTATATATATAGTGTACGCACCCTACCATCAAAGATATAATAGGAAATGCGATATACAGGGAGGGTACCTAATCATTTTGGGGAGGCCTTGCATTCTAATGCACTTTGCAGTGTTCCTAGATGACCTGCTAATTGTACTAACGATTTGTTAATATACAATCTCTGTCCACTGTTCTGTCAAAGCAATAGTTCCTAGCTCCTCTTGGCGTTTCCCCAAGCTCATTATTAGTCTTGTGTTCAGCAAAAGGATATTAAATAAGCACAGTACATGCATATTTGTTAAAACCATCTGGCTGATGCGAGTGCTTTCAGTGTCATGAGATGAATCACATGAACACACTAATGTTTTTGTACCACTATAGTATCACAGAGGCTTTATGCCATATGACATGTGTATATACAGTATCTCACAAAGATGAGTACACCCCTCACATTTTTGTAAGTATTTTATTATATCTTTTCATGTGACAACACTGAAGAAATTACCCTTTGCTACAATGTAAAGTAGTGAGTGTACAGATTGTATAACAGTGTACATTTTCTGTCCCCTCAAAATAACTCAACACATAGCCATTAATGTCTAAACCACTGGCAACAAAAGTGAGTACACCCCTAAGTGAAAATGTCCATATTGGGCCCAATTAGACATTTTCCCTCCCCGATGTCATGTGACTCATTAGTGTTACAAGGTCTCAGGTGTGAATGGGGAGCAGGTGTGTTAAATTTGGTGTTATCGCTCTCACTCTCTCATACTGATCACTGGTAGTTCAACATGGCACCTCATGGCAAAGATCTCTCAGAGGATCTGAAAAAAAGAATTGCTGCTCTACATAAAGATGGCCTAGGCTTCATGAAGATTGCCAAGACCCTGAAACTAAGCTGCAGCACGGTGGCCAAGATCATACAGCGGTTTAACAGGACAGGTTCCACTAAGAACAGGCCTCGTCATGGTCAACTAAAGAAGCTGAGTGCATGTGCTCATATCATATCCAGAGGTTGTCTTTGGGAAATAGACATATGAGTGCTGCCAGCATTGCTGCAGAGGTGGAATGGGTGGGGGGTCAGCCTGTCAGTGCTCAGACCATACGCCACACACTGTTTTGAATTGGTCTGCATGGCTGTGGTCTCAGATAGAAGCCTCTTCTAAAGATGATGCACAAGAAAGCCTGCAAACAGTTTGCTTAAGACAAACAAACTAAGCACATGAATTACTAGAACCATGTCCTCTGTTCTGATGAGACCAAGGTAAACTTATTTGGTTCAGATGGTGTCAAGTGTGTGTGGCGGCAACCAGGTGAGGAGTACAAAGACAAGTGTGTCTTGTCTACAGTCATGCATGGTGGTGGGAGTGTCATGGTCTGGGGTTGCATGAGTGCTGCCAGCACTGGGAAGCTACAGTTCATTGAGGGAACCATGAATGCCAACATGTACTGTGACATACTAAAGCCAAACATGATACCCTCCCTTCGGAGACTGGGCCGCAGGGCAGTATTCCAACATGATAACGACCCCAAACACACCTCCAAGATGACCACTGCATTGCTAAAGGACCTGAGGCTAAAGGTGATGGACTGGCCAAGCATGTCTCCAGACCTAAACCCTATTGAGCATCTGTGGGGCATCCTCAAACGGAAGGTGGAGGAGCGCAAGGTCTCCACCAGCTTTGTGATGTCATCATGGAGGAGTAGAAGAGGACTCCAGTGGCAACCTGTGAAGCTCTGGTGAACTCCATACCCAAGAGGTTTAAGGCAATGCTGGAAAATAATGGTGGCCACACAAAATATTGACACTTTGGGCCCAAATCGGACATTTTCACTTAAGGGTGTACTCACTTTTGTTGCCAGCAGTTTACACATTAATGGCTGTGTGTTGAGTTATTTTTAGGGGACAGCAAATTTACACTGTTATACAAGCTGTACACCCACTACTTTACATTGTAGCAAGGTGTCATTTCTTCAGTGTTGTCACATGAAAAGATATAATAAAATATTTACAAAAATGTGAGGGGTGTACTCACTTTTGTGAGATACTGTATATATATATATATATATATATATATATATATATATATATATATATATACACAACTATACGTTTAGAGGTATAATACAGTTTATATAGTAACTTCCACTAGCTTGTTAACTAGGATTTAAAATTTTAAGCTCTGCTTAAAAATCCTTCTAGTCTGGGAAGCTTATATTATTCGCCTCTAAAAGATGTCATTGTTTCAGGGTCCCATGCACATAACTCTCAGCGCTTGGAAAAAGAAAGCCTTGTTGGCACATTTGACTAGTGAGCCTTCATCTTTTCTGTATTACTCTCTTTCATGGCACTGCCTTCTTACAGAGTCACACGGTGGTGGGACGCTGGACTCTGTTATAGGTAAGTATGCCAAATAGGTGTAGAGATTTCTATTGGATACAGGCAACCCACAAATATGCAACGGCTAGAGACTGGGTCCTTGGAAAAGAGTCCTCAAATGAGAGAGAAGAGAGTGCCATGTGGTTTGTGGGATCCAGATAAAGTTTATTAGTTGCAGAATAAGGAAATGCCAATGTGTTTCAGGGGTTCAAAAAACCCCGTTTTTCAGGGCCTAAGAAGCTAAAGGATAAAATCTTTACATATGTACAGTATTTGTAAAGAGATATGCAGCCTCCTCCAGTTGGTGATTCAGTTGGTGATTCAGCAGTGTCAAAGGGTCAGCCTACCCAAAAGTGATATTTTAGTTATAGATATGAGCTGGTGGAATAAGTCAGCCTTTGGATTTTTATATGTCTTGCATATACCAACAATTGCCTGCCATAATTTCTATGTTTCCCATTTTCCATTCCATCTGGGACTAAAAGATATTGCTGCCCACTTTTTGCATGTTCCAGCACCATAGTGGTGTGCTGTCTGCTGTTGTCAGGAGTGCCATGCTGGGTCTGGTATTTTAGCACAGCGCCATGCGTTTCCATTGTGCAGGCAGCACCATAAAAAACATTATACTAAGCCTTCAGGGCAGCCCAGGATTCAGAAAGTGACTGAAGTCCACATCCGCTTAGACCTGTTTTGACTTCCACTCACTGCCATGCTGCCATAACCATGCTGTGGTGAAGGTCAAAATGTAGGGCTGAGGACTTTGATGTGATAGAGGGAGACTAAGGACTCTGATGTGAAAATGAAGGGGTAGTGAGGACTCTGATGTGAAAGAATAGGGGGGACTGAAGACTCTGATGTTAAAGGGCAGATTGTGATGTGACAGACGACCCCATATTTTAGTATGATATCTCAAGAATTTGCATACTTTCAAAGGGTGCCATGGCTGAAAAAAGGTTGGGAAACACTGTTCTATAGTAAAAAAAACAATAAATGTCCAACAGGGAGGGTGGGAACCCCTCATAAAGGTGGGAGGGTGGGAACCCCTCATAAAGGTCACTGTATAGGTAAGCAGGTCCAGGAACCCAAACACAGAGATTGTCAAGGGGTTTAATTCTCCAGCATCTACCAAGGCTGGACTCACAAATTAAAAAAAGATATTTTAATACCATCACATCAAAACCTCAATGGTTGTAATGCTTTAGGCCTCATTCATATCTACATGTTTTAAGTGCAGTGGATTGAATGTGCGTTTTACATGTGCTACTATTAAACTCTATGTAAAGTGCATTTTGATGGAAACCATATATAAGATGCAGCATGCCAAAGATTTCTAACGCAGGAATGTGAGAGGGGCCTTAGTATAAAAGCACTTACATGCAAGGTCGTACTATGAAAACTGCACCTCCTTTATCTACTCATCTACTAGAAAGTCATTGAGATTTCCTTTCTCACACTGGTCATGTGTTTCCCAGAAAGATGACTGATCCAAGATCTTTTCTTTTTCCCAGTAAAAATGAACCATACACCATATGCATTTCAAACCACAGCATTACAGGGCTGGAAATGCTGCAATAGGTTCAAATGCTGGACGGGCAGAGTACCAGAGGCAGATGTTGGACATACATGATGTATGTATGTACTGTGTACTGATAAGATAACAATGGAGGAGAGTTCAGGAGCAGTTGAAAAAAATGCCCAACTGCTCCTAAACGTTCGTTTAGCAGCAGCAGTGTACATGAGGCCTTAGGCCTCATGCACACGAGATGCTGTTAAACGTACGTTCAGAGGCAGTTGGACACTTTTTTCAACTGCCCCTGAACTCATTCAATGTTATCCTATGTGTCCATGTACACAGTCTCCTTTTTTGGCATTTTTAGGCAGTTGTGTTTAACCTCGTTTTTCCAGAAGCAAAAAAATGGGTTCAGACGCAAAAGTTTTCCACGTTTCAGATGCCAAACGCGGCTAAACGCAGCTAAACGCCGGTACCGCGTTTAGCCGCATTTGCGCTTATAAGTGTTTTTAAAGGAACCCTATTTTTTGGACCAGAAAACAGAAATATGATGGTAAACTGCAGCAGAGAATGACATTTTGCGACCCGACTATGGGGCCCCATATCTCGGGGCCACTTAGTTCTAAGAACCCTAAATTTGGTTTGCAAACACAGTGGAACTAGCACTACAACATATCCAAATTGGGGTTCCTAGCACCAAGTGGCCCCGAGATACAGGGCCCCAAAGTAGGGTCGCAAAATATCAATTACTTTTCTGCAGCAGAGAATGATATTTTGCGACCCGTATCTCGGGGTCACTTGGTGCTAGGAACCCCAGCTTTGGATATGTTGTAGTGTTGGTTCCACTGTGTTAACACACCAAATTCCTAGGTTCCTAGCACCAAGTGGCCCTGAGATACGGGGCCCCAAAGTTTGGTCGCAAAATGTCATTCTCTGCTCTGCAGACGCTTCTAGACGCAAACACGGTAAAACGCCGCTAAACGCGGCATGCAAACACGGCAAAATGGGCATTTATAAACCGAGGTTTCAGCTTTTAAAAACATATGTTCAGCAGAGTTTGCACCGGCGTCTCGTGTGCATGAAGCCTTAGGCTGCCTGGTACTCTGTGCAAAATACTATTTCCTTTTAAAGCTGATTCAGACTTAGGCCTCATGTACACTGCTGCTGGTAAACGGACATTTAGGAGCAGTTGGGTGTTTTTTTCAGCTGCCCCTGAACTCTCCTCTGTTATCTTATCAGTACATGTACACAGGGTCTTCTCTAGGCAGTTGAGTTTAAAAGCGTTTTTTGGAAAGCAAAAAAAATGCGTTCAGGACAGATGTTCAGAGGCATTTGAAACGCCAAACGCCTGCAACAGCTTGTAAACGTGTGTAAACGTGGTAACTCGCGTTTAGCCGCATTTCGTTTAGAGGCGTTTTTAATTTTTGACTAGTTAAAAAAAAAAGATTCTAAACGCGGCAAAACTGATGTTTTTAAACATTGGTTACTATCTGTTAAGTTAAATCGTTCAGGAGAGGTTGTAAAACATCCCGTGTACATTAAGCCTTACAGGAATTCTGAGGATTCTGTGTGAATTAAGCTGTACATCATTTAATATGATACTGTCACAAAATGTTACATGAGCTCCATCTTACCAGGCAGTGATATGTGTAACACGTGTACAGGAACTAAGGAAAGCCAGCAACACAAAGATGCCATCTTCTGAGAGATGATTCATGCACATGCTGTAAAAAAAAGTGGGTTTTTTGACACTTAGTGATGAAGTCCAATCAATTCTGACATTTCTAGCTGCTAATGGGCCTCATGTATGAACTTCCTGTGATGCCCACAGCTACCAGCTAGATCTCTTTTTAATTTTAAGTATATCCATAGAAGATATTCTAGACATAATTTATTCAAAATTGTGTTGATTTTTAAACCCAAGGGTGATGTTTGGGTTGAACAATTGCAAAGTGCCACAGTGAAATGTTCATGGCTTTTATCAAGAAAAAACAAAGAGGGAAGTGCAATGCATAGCTCAATTAACCACTTTATTAAAATATCTGTAAAAAATAAATGAATGCACTCACATGCTCACTGAACCAGGATGCCTTTACAAATCAACAACAGAATCCAAGATTTGATTAATTGCGCTATGGTTTGTGCTTCTCTGATGGCTCCCTATGGAGCTTGTTACAGCTGTAAGAGATGGGGGGGGGGGGGGGGCAATTCTATACTATTTTCTATGGTTTTAGACTGGAATGTCCAACAAGGTCATATAGATGTAATGGTGTCCACACACTTTGGCCCGTATAGTGTAACTGTTTTGCTCTATTCTTAGTCATTGCTGCATGGCTGGATTGGTCTGCATTTTACCTGTTTACGCTGTAAATGGAGGAACAATTGCTAATACTCTTCTCCATTATACATAGTATTCAGTTGAATTTGAGGTCAGTGACAAGGTCATCTAGAGCCCTGGGTGAATATGCCAAATTGCACCTCCCCCAAGATGTATGAGCATTATGTGTCAACAAAAATCTCCCCACAAAAACACTGAGCACTAATCTGCAGGCTTACCACCTAAGCATAAATTCCCCCTCCTCCCATTACAAATAATCCCCCCCCCCCCCCAAAAAAAATCACCTTCTAGCACAAATCCTCTACCCCTAAAATTTCCCCTCTTAGTACACATCCCCCCCCCACTTCAAATCCCGTCTTGCAGCACAAATTCTCCCCAAATTCCCCATCCAAGTACAAATCTCCCTCCCCATCCCCCTTCCCAACCAGCGACGGCTGGTCCACAAGGGGCGCAGGCCCCCCAGCCCGCACAATCCGCACCTCGTAGCCTGCACATTCAAACATCATGTGTGTGGCCATGCACTGTGCGGGGCGCCGGACCAACAGGTCTTTACCAGGCCCGTCACCTCCTTCACATGCACATGACCAGAGCCTGAGGCCCCAATTGACCTGTTTCATGTTGTTCTGCTCTGCCCGAACCGTCCCACCCTGCGATACCAGCGATCCCACACCAGCCAATCAGGACAGGAGGCCGAAGACCCAGAAACAAGACCGGGTCAACACAGAAGCCACAGCACCAGGGAAGCCGTGACCGCTGGAGGGCTCCACCTGTAGGGTGAGTGCGGACTTGGAGGGACCTGTCCGTGCCCCCCCCAAAATCCTCCAGCACCAGCCGCCACTTCTCCCAACACAATTTTTACCCCCTGCTGCCCCTCAAATTCTCTCTTCCAACACAAATCCCCTCCCCCTCAATCTCCTTGTGGCGCCCCCCCCACATCACATGGTACTACAGTTCCCAGGGCAGCCGCACCTCCTTGTCCCGGACCTGTTTGAGGTTCACCAAAATGAAGGAAGTAGCATGCTTAGTCTATGGTAGCAATTTCCTTCACATTAGTGGCATAAAGCTTTTGTATAAATTTGTTGAGGATGGCTGAGAACAATAGGGGATCAATAGTAATACAGCAAATTGGTGCACTGCCAATATCCAAAGTTCCACTGTTGTGACTGTTTGTACCCACACACAATGTGATTTTTATTGCTTGATCATTTCTCTTTGTGTGATCAGCTTTACACATATTTCACATTTAACAGACCAAGTCACATCCAGTAAGTAGACTTGGGGCCTATTCACACATCTAATTGCGGTAATGCCCTTGTTATTGCAAGACACGGCAACGCACGGTAAATGTGTTGGTGTGATTCAGTATGAATGGCACCTCAATGTACATGTCAATAAATTAACATGAGTTGCTGTCGCAAAAATTGTGCATATAATTTTGTTGGCAGGTGTGTTGAGTGCCATTCAGAATGCATTTAATGTGCATTGTAAATAATATAACATTTACAGTAGGCATTCTGCAGCTGCTCCTTTGCCTTAGTCATCAATTTCACAGTGCTGGGGTTGATTCACTAAAGGCAAATAAACTCTACACTTTGCAAAAAAAAGTGCAGTAGCTCCAGAGTTTAGTACATGAGGGGAAGCTCTGCTGACTTCCAGTATCCTATCATATGCAAGCAAAAAATGTATCTTTATTTTCCTTGCACGTGATTGGGTACTCTTTGCAAAGTTAAGCTTTATCTAATTTAGTAAGCTCTGGGGCAACTACACTTTGCAAAGTGTGCAGTCTATTTGCTTTTAGTAAATGAACCCCACTGTGTTGTTGCAAAGCTGTCTGCAGACAAGCCTTCCTCTTTCTAGACCCCTGAAGATGCTACTATAGTAGCTCAGTAATCAGTGGCTAGAGTGGCCATGGGATATGTCTCGATACCTATGATTAGGCAGGGCTTTTTTTCAGCGGGGGGAACACAGTTCTGGCACCTTCAGCACTGAATGTAAAGGTAAGGGGTGCTGGGGTGTGCCGGATAGTCTATTGATGCTGGCTGCTGGGGGATCTATGGTTCCTAAAGTGAATCTATTTTTGCACAGCTGAGGTCTATTATTGTTGCCTAGAGGGGCTTATGTTGCTGGTGGGGATAGTTGAGGCAGGGGTCTATTGTTGCTGGCGGTTGGGGAATCTAGTGTTGCTGGAGGACATCTATTTTTGCGTGGCAGATTATTGCTGCTGGGGAGGTCTTTTGTTGCTGATGGGGGAAACTATTGTTGTTGGTTGGGCTTAAGTTGCTAGTGGGGTCAATTGTTGCTGGAAATGAACTAATGTTGAGGGATTGGTCTATTGTTGCTGGCTGCTGAAGTCGGCTGCTGCTGGAAAATCTGTTGTTGCTACCAGAGTCTATTGTTGTTGGGGTCCACTGTTACTGGGGGGGGTCTGTTGTTGCTGGGAGAATCTATTGTTGCTGGGAAGGGTCTTTTGCTGCTGGGGATCTACTGTACACCTTTTATTGTTATTAACAAATTCCATACAAAATACTTATCACCACAAATTGATACCTGTAATTGATTGAATAACCAAAGCGCCAAAACAAACCCAAATAATAATATAAATGTAGTGATACCAAATTAATTTAGCAGCTGCAGTAAAGAAAAATTTGCAATGCAAAACAATACCAAAAAGAATACAAGGACCGCGCTATGTGCTAAAGGTAAATAAAAAATATTAAATATATAAACCGCATTATATTGTGGCGACCTGAAATCAGGGTCGCTAAAGTCCCAAAAAAGTGCTCGTGTCAAACTCCAAAGACTTAAACAGTAAAAGTTCCAAGTCCCAAAAAAAGTTCTTGTGCTCAAAGAATGGATGCGGGATTCCGTACTTGATTAGTGCTCAGATAAGGTGCCTGATACTTTGTTCTGATACTTGGTTCTGTAGTCTCTAAAAGGGGCGGTACAGGGAGGTGGGTTGGAGGTGGGACCAAGGGATATTGCTCAGAGGTGGGTAGGGGGTGGAACCAAGGGATATTGCTCAGAGGTGGGTAGGGGGTGGAACCAAGGGATATTGCTCAGAGGTGGGTAGGGGGTGGAACCATAGGATATTGCTCAGAGGTGGGTAGGGGGTGGAACCATAGGATATTGCTCAGAGGTGGGTAGGGGGTGGAACCATAGGATATTGCTCAGAGGTGGGTAGGGGGTGGAACCAAGGGATATTGCTCAGAGGTGGGTAGGGGGTGGAACCAAGGGATATTGCTCAGAGGTGGGTAGGGGGTGGATACAAGAAGAGACTCAGAAGGGGGGAGATCCTGCACCTATTCTCTGAGAAAAAAAGCCCTGTGATTAGGTAAAGGTCCAATTTAATAGCCACAATCACACATCAATCTGGGAGACGAGTGCAAAATTTCATACTAACTGACGCACCTGACTTCCAGCAGATTAGGATTCTGCATCAATACTTTCATGAGCGGAGCCACGTCAAGCTTCCCAATCCTACAACTGTTAAATCTGAAAGACAAGGTGTTAGACCTCCGCCTATGAGTATATACTGCATAAAGAACAAATGGATATGAATGTTTTTCTGTAGTGTGTGACAAATGCCTTCATATCAACTCGCTAATTAAAATGTAACCTTGTTTTTAATCCAAATGAGAATGTAGCAGTTATTTTGTACAGTACAAAGTGTCTACATACTCCCTCTCCAACATTTTATGAATCATATGGCGTTTTTTTTGGTTGTCCATACATTTATAATATGAATGTTAGAAAGCACCTGTGTTTCAAATGGAACGCAACCTACTAAGACTAACTGTTAGTTTGACATTCCTCTTAAGATCACCAGAGCCATGCCACCCATGAGGCCAATTAAGGTGGCACTTTGTCCTCATTGCTCAGTAACACAGAACCTGGTAAATCCATGGGCTCAAGGATACTGAGCTTTCTGCTGGTTGCTGCATCTATCACACAGGTAGGGTCAGTGGCTGAGCCACTTAAAGTGTTACTAAAACCACAACAGTAAAATCAGTATGTATATGCAGTAAAGCATGCTTGTTATAGTCACTGTGGAACCTAAGAGGTTAATCCTCCACATTGTGTAAAAAGGCTGTTTGATCCTGTCCTCCCCTTCTTTTACTGTCTCCATTCCATCTCCTGATAGAACAGAGCCTTAGGGCACTCTGCACATGCTCAGTTTGGTGTGTAGTGATAGAGAATTGTTTTTTTTTCTTGGGAGAGTGCATGTGATCGGCACAAGGCCAATCAGCTCTGTCCAGACAAAGGTTCAGTGGTCCTGCAGCCTCATAGGCCAGTCGGAGTAGAATGAAAACTCCTACAAGCTTTAACCAGACACTCATAGAAGTCACAAGACTGCTATATATTGCTGATGAGAAAAGGTATTTAGCAGTTTATATTTACAGTACATTACCAAACAAAATGTCATTCAGTTAGTTAGTGTTGGGATTTAGAACACCCCTCAGGTTTTATTGCTGTCTGTACCCTCATTAGGGAGATTCACCCTCTCTATTTGCACAAATTTTGGGTTGTCACCAGAACTGGAATAGAGGGGAAATCTTCTGGTGGAGACACTAGTTGTGATGATCCTGGTGACACCCCCCGATTGCCTCAATTTGGAGGGATTTCTTTACATATCCTGTTTTGGTTATGGACAGGAAGTGAAGGAAATCTCCCCAAAAAAACGACAAGAATTACAACCCTCTCTTACTTTATCCAAAATGAAAAAAAAAGTTTCTTTAAATCTACATTAAAGTGTTACTAAAGCCAGGACCCTGCATTCACTATTCAATGGTCTCCCACTGTACACAGAACATGAAAATGCAATAGTTTTAGTAAATAAAAAACTGTCAAATACTCAAAAGTATATAGCAGTCTTGTGACTTCTATCAGTGTCTGGTTAAAGCTTGTAGGAGGCGTTTTCATTCTCCCCTGATTGTCTGCAATACTCTGACCCTCTGTATGGACAGTGCTGATTGGCCCTAAGCTGATCACATTCACCCTTCCAAGAAAGAAAAACTCTCTAGTAATACACACCAAACTGAGCATGTGCAGCTTGCCCCTAAGGCTCTGTTCTATTAGGAGATGGATTGGGGAGAGTGGATGAAGGGGAGGATCAGAGAAGACAAGCGCAAACAGCCTTTTTACACAATGTAGAGGATTAACCCCTTAGATTCCACAGTGAGTATAACAAGCGTGCTTTACTGCATCTACAGACTGATTTTACTGTTGTGGTTTTAGTAACACTTTACGTTTAAATGTGTACTTAACAAATTTTAGGCATGTAAAAGCCCTCATAGTCTGCTGACACTTCGTCCAGCTCTCAACAGAAAGCCGTACAGAGGTACGGGCAATAAAGCTGAAGGGGATGTTTGCTGGAGCCTGACACATCAGTAATCCACTGATCACAGGTTCAAAAGTTTGCAAGCTCATGCGAGAAAAAATATAAATTGCACATTTTTTTATTATATTTCCTAAAGGTGAACTTATCCTTTAACATGGGATTCCAGCCAAAGCTTTTTTTGTGTGTGTTAACAGACTAGGTAAGGGTTATAACTCCTGTCAGGTGTATATTGCTGTCTCTGTCCCCATTGGCGATATTCACCTGTATTTCTTGTCCCAGAGACACGACAGGAAGTGAATGTAAATCTCCCATAAATGAGGGGCAGTCTAATCTTTGACATTTGTCACCAAGGATCTCCATAAGAGGAACAAAGACAACCTTCAGATCTTAACAGATATTCAACCCCTTCCCATTTGTAACCAAAATGGGACAAAAAATATGGAGTTCTGCTTAAAGTTGTTATCTTATCTTATTGGATTTCAATAAAAATGAAGCCATACACTATATTATGTCCCTGGCAGGGTGACAGCTCCATTCCGTTGCTCTTTTCATTTGACAGTATGTTGATTCTCTTTGTCCAGTAGGTAATGCTCAAACAAATTCCTGAATGACTACAATAGCTGCTCTGACTGTATATATGAGTCATACAGAAGTCATTATTTGCTCCAGTACATTACAGGAGTTAATATGAAATAATCAGATCGTTATAAAATATTTTCAATGTACCTGTAACTATGTTTATGCTAACTACTACTGCAAAATGAGTACATTCATATGCAAAAATGTGCATTAGCAAAATCCAAAAAAAAACAACCGTCCCATCTATTCAGGTCTGCATGACATTGTTATTTAAACTCAAATAAAATAATAGAAACAAATGTATGAAAATGCAATTACAAAGTTTTATCGCCCTCCAGTGGTTTTTTAGTGGTATAACAAGTAACATAAAGCAAAAACCGCTGAAGGTTAGGCAATGTGTAGAACTGTATATCCCCTACCTGCAGGTGACCTTGTCAGCTATAGGTTGCCTCTGTAAATGTAAGTGGATGTTATCAGCTGACCTGGAAAAGAGACATGAATGATAGAAAAGACAACAGACGTGAGAAAAGATCTAAGATAAGAAAGACCGTAGACATTAGCAGTGATAGATAGATATTGGAGAGTGATGGAAAACTAGTATTTTACTTAGCGATGGGAGATAACGGAAAAATTAAATAAGCAAATTGACAAAAAAAATAACAGTAAAGATTTATCATAGTGAATCAATAATTGTAAATGTTTATCTTTTTCTGTGTAGACCATCGCACAATTTTTATTATAGACGGTGGCACCATTCCATGGGCCTGTACACAGCTCTCTTCATTTTAATGGCACATACCGAAAACCATAAACAAATTTAAAAAAAAGTGCATTTCTGGCTAAGCATCACCCCACCCTCCCCCAACACCTGCAACATGTAATTACAGGTTTTAGTGAATGAGAGATTAGGAGTATTTGTCCTTATGGTCTGGCTCTCCAGCCAGTATGTTCTTTCCAGTGTCAGCCTGATGTAAAAAGCTGGCCTACCTTCCTCAAGGGTAAGATAAAAAAACAAAACATCCACTGAAAATCCCTGTGACAAAATGTAGATTTTAGAAATTCTACTGACAAAGAACACATGCTTAGAAATATATTTTCACTCCTACCTTATATCGACTTCGGTAATCCGGCGACAGAGGTTGATGGAATTAGCCAATAAAGAAACACAGTTGGGTGATAGGTCACTTTTACTGATGCTAAAAAGGAGACCAATATAATTATACCAGGAGAGGAGAGGAGAGGAGAGGAGAGGAGGGGAAGAGCGAGAAGAGGAGGTGAGAGGAGAGGGGATGGGAAGATAGGGGAGGAGAGGAGAAGAGCGGGAAGGAGAGGTGAGGGAATGGGAAGAGAGGAGATGAGATGGGAGGAGAGGCTAACATTGTAAAGAAACAAGGAGAGATGGTAGGGTGAAGAAAGAGAGGATGGGGAAGGAGAGAAGGAGAAGAATAGAGGAGAGGAGATGGAAAGGGAGGCGATAGGAGGCGATAGAATAGGTAAGGAAGAAGGTGGGAGGAGAATAAAGAAAAGGGAAGGATAGGAAAGGAGAAGATCAGAAAGGAAATGATGGAAAGGGAAGGGAAAGGAAGGGATAAGGAAAGGGAGAAAGCATCAAAAATAAAATGAGACTATCAATATATCTACATTGTAATGATCTTACTTGAGGAGAATCAGATTGGGAAGCTGTGGCAAGTATTCCAGCAAGTGTGATATCATTTTGTAGCTCAGTGCATTCATAGAGAGACTGCAGAGAGAAATAAATTCGCTAATCAATAACTGGTCAATTTTCAAGTTAGGATAAAAAAAAAAAATCATTATTTAAACCATAAAGTGTGTAATTGGGTTGCTCTAAAGGCAAAAGCTCATAAAGCTAGGCCCCTTTCACACTGGGACGGGGGCGGCGTCGGCGGTAAATCGTCGCTATTGTTAGCGGCGCTTTACTGTCGGTATGCGGCTGCTAGCGGGGGGGGGCGGTTTTAACCCCCCCCCGCTAGCGGCCGAGAAAGGGTTAAAAACCACCGCAAAGTGCCTCTGCAGAGGAGCTTTGCCGGCGGTATAGCCGCGCTGTCCCATTGATTTCAATGGGCAGGAGCGGTCAGGAGCGGTGTATACACTCCGCTCCTTCCCTGCTCCAAAGATGCTGCTGGCAGGACTTTTTTTCCAGTCCTGCCAGCGCACCGCTCTAGTGTGAAAGCCCTCGGGGCTTTCACACTGGAGACAATGCAGCGCATATTCGGTTCGGTTTGCAGGCGCTATTATTAGCACAATAGCGCCTGCAAACCGCCCCAGTGTGAAAGGGCTGTAACCTAACTGTCACAACTGCAAGTCAGGAGCTTAAAATGGATGTAAACCTGATTCATGAAATTTGACCTAGGCACATACATCTGCAGTGTTTTCTTATCTCTCTCCAAAGCCCTAAGTGCCATGTCTTTCTGCTGCTGTGTTCTTCTGTTATCAGCATGATAACTTCTCACAAGTTCTCTGTCAACCGAGATAATACCATGGAATTTCTGTCGAGGGAGGTTGCATAAACAGATTAGCAGAGAGTTTGTCTTGTCGCAGCACAGCTCTGCAAGTCTCTGCCTATGAGGAGAGGGGGGTTTGTGCCTTTCCTCCAATCAGTTGTCTTGGCTGCATGCCAAGAATCCACTCCCACAGCTTAACAGGAAGAGAAAATCTGTAACACAATGTGCACTTTCTAAAGACTATAGAAAGCTGAAGACTGCAGATATGCATGTAAAACTTATGTAGGGAGATTTGTTTCATCTCGGTGTATCATCTGAGGCTGTTCAATACAGGTTTGGGTGTATGAGCACCCTATAAGGAAACTATAATTCTGTGAGGTACTGTATTTACCGTATTTATCGGCGTATAACACGCACTTTTTTCCCCTTAAAATCAGGGGAAAATCGCGGGTGCGTGTTATACGCTGATCCCCTGCGATCCCCCGCTGACTGAGCGGAGCGATCGCCGACCGCGACTTGAAAATGGCGCCGCCGTCGCCGAAATACACAGAGCTGGTCCTTGGCTCTTCTCGGCCACTTTCGGCTTCACTCGAGCGCCGCCCGAACCTAGCCGAGTGTACTCGGCTAGGTTCGGCTAGCTCCACTCACAGTCACGCCCATCCCTGGCGGGAATACGAGTGGAGCCGAAAGTGGCCGAAAGTGAACGAGAGCCGCCGAGAAGAGCCGAGGACCTGCTCTGTGTATTTCGGCGCCATTTTCAAACTGCAGTGACAATGAAAAGTCACTGCAGTTTAACTGCAGCCTGAGCAAGGCTGCAAATGGACACAGAAAGCTGCAGATCATCACTGACAAAGCTGCAAGGCATCAAATGGACACTGATAAGGCTGCAAATGACACCAAGGATGCTGACTGCAAGGCTGCAAATGACTGCAAGGCTGCAAATGACACCAAGGCTGCATATGACTGCAAGGCTGCAAATGACACTGGACAAACATATGCAGATGGACGCTGTGCAAGGCTGCATTGAGGGGCATTTAAAAGTAAGTTTTTTTCCTCAAAACATTTTTTTCCTTATAATTCCCTCCCAAAATTTGGGGTGCATGTTATACGCCGATAAATACGGTATTTAAATTGCCTTTTTAAACTTTATAATTGTTTAAAGTGATGTGGATGCACCAATGCCACTGGTGTCACTGAGCAATATGGGGTTGATTTACTAAAGGCAAATAGACTGTGCACTTTGCAAAGTGCAGTTGCTTCAAAGCTTAGTAAATGAGCAGAAGCTCCACTGACTTCCATAATTCAATCATGTGCAAGCAAAAATGCTGTTTTTTTTTTTTTTATTTTCCTAGCACGTGATTGGGTATTTTTTGCAAAGTAAAGCTTTACCTCATTTTCTAAGCTTTGGAGCAATTGCACTTGCAGAGTGCACAGTCTGCGTTTAGTAAATTAACCCCTAGGAGTTTGCTAAACAGCCAGCATTGCAGTAGTCATTTCATTTTATACTGTCTCTTCAAACCAAGACTCCATAAGCTGTATGGAAGAGAAGAATCATTCCTCTACTCATTCATTCAGCCATTTGTGTAATCTGAGCTTCAGCATTTAAGCCCTGGAAACAATTTTTTTTAACAAAGAAGTTAAGGTTAGCCTGGTTACATGTGAAAAGTCTAGTATTCAATGTTTTGACTGGAAAATGTAAATATGAAATAATCGTAGGCGGTATTTCTTCTTTAGTGGGCTCAAAAAAAATGCAACAACATGTTAATAGTTTTGGGGTTTAGTCCTTAATGCAAATACAATCTATACAAAACACTATACATTCCCTTAAAGAAGCAACCATGGGAAAAAAGTGTTTACATGGTCAGTTCATACAAAAATAACATTTCTGTTTTTAATAGATGCTGGGGACTTACAATGAGGGAAAAAAGTATTTGATCCCTTGCTGATTTTGTACGTTTGCCCGCTGACAAAGAAATGATCAGTCTATACATTTAATGGTTGGTTTATTTTAACAGTGAGAGAAAAAATAACAACAAAAATATCCAGAAAAATGCATTTCAAAAAAGTTATAAATTGATTTGCATTTTAATGAGTGAAATAAGTATTTCACCCCTTTGCAAAACATGGTGGCAAAACCCTTGTTGGCAGTCACAGATGTCAGACGTTTCTTGTAGTTGGCCACCAGGTTTGTACACATCTCAGGAGGGATTTTGTCGTTTGGTAACGTTTGGTTACGTTTGGTAACTCGAACCTTCAGCTCCCTTTACATATTTTCTATGGGATTAGAATCTGCAGACTGGCTAGGGCACTCCAGAACCTTAATGTGCTTCTTCTTGAGCCACTCCTTTGTTGCCTTGGCCGTGTGTTTTGGGTCATTGTCATTCTGGAATACCCATCCACTATCCATTTTCAATATCCTGGCTGAGGGAAGGAAGTTCTCATCCAAGATTTGACGGTACATGGCCCTGTCCATCGTCCCTCTGATGCAGTGAAGTTGTCCTGTCCCCTTAGCAGAAAAACACCACCCCAAAGCATAATGTTTCCACCACCATGTTTGACGGTGGGGATGGTTTTCTTCCTCCTCCAAACACAGCGAGTTAAGTTAATGCCAAAGAGCTAGATTTTGGTCTCATCTGACCACAACACTTTCACCCAGTTCTCCTCTGAATCATTGGTGTTCATTAGCAAACTTCAGACGGGCCTGTAGATGTGCTTTCTTGAGATCTTGCGGGCGCTGCAGGATTTCAGTCCTTCACGTATAGTGTGTTACCAATTGTTTTTTTGGTGACTATGGTCCCAGCTGCCTTGGGATCATTGACAAGATTATCCAGTGTAGTTCTGGGCTGGTTCCTCACCGTTCTCATATTTCATTGAAAGTCCACGTGATGAGACCTTGCATGGAGCCCCAGACCGAGGGAGAATGACAGTAATTTTGTGTTTCTTTCATTTGTAAATAATCGCACCAACTGTTGTCACCCTCTCACCAAGCTGCTTGGCGATGGTCTTGTAGCCCATTCCAGCCTTGTGTAGGTCTACAATCTTGTCCCTGACAAACTTGAACAGCTCTTTGGTTTTGGCCATGGTGGAGAGATTGGAATCTGATTGATTGCTTCTGTGGACAGTTGTATTTTATACAGGTAACAAGCTGAGATTATAGACTGATCATTTCTTTGTCAGTGGGCAAACATAAAAAATCAGCAGGGGATCAAATACTTTTTTCCCTCACTGTAAACCACCTGACAGTTTTTATACAATTATATATCTAGGAGTTATTGCTAGTGACATTTCTATTCTAGAGTTTCTGGCTCTGTACACCTTCTGTGCACATTAGGAAGGGTTCCCACTCTTCCTGTTGGAATGTACATGTAGCACCCAGGTAGGTGTTAAAAGAAAGTATAGTTTTTGGGTCTTTCTGCTTACCAGGAAGACTGCCAGGTAAATTTAGATGCTCTCTGCCTACCAGGGAGCAGGGATTCATTGATAGGGTCTGCTCATGGTGCTCAGGTGCTGCTCATGTTGTCTGAATGTTTCACACTGGTCCAATAGGACGGGGCATATTGGACAGTGGGAGGAAACCTGACAAATGAGAGCACAGGCATAGTTACAGCCCTGGCCATTGGCAGAGGAAAGTGCCTAAGCGCATGCTGGGTAACTGTATATATGCCAAGGGCACATGTGTTTGGAGTCTTTGTCTGGAGAGCAGGGTCCCGGAGGGAGGTGGCTGACCTGAGGGCCTGAATCAGAGTATAGCTGCAACCCAAATGTCCAGCAAAGCTGACTGGAAGGGAGGCACACCAGGAAAGATCTGTTTCAGCCTACAGTGAGTACAGATCTGTGTCATGGGGCCTGTCCTGTGAGGGCCATCCCTTCAGCTAGTAGAGTCAGTGGACGGGTGTCAGTCAAAGGGGATGCTAGTGAGTGTCCTCAAGATAGAACAGTTTCATCAAGTCTGCTGCCAGAACAAGCAAAGAACTTATTCTTCCCATACAAGTGTCGTATGGTATAACAGAAAGTCTGTTACCACAATTAACCTGGTGAGGCTGAGTGAGAGTTGTCCTCATCTGTAATTAGTTCCAGTTGGAGTATCCCACTATTCCCTTCTCCGATCCAAGTTCCAACAATAAATACCAAAAAAACCCCAAAACCCCTGGATTGATTATTGGAAACGAGCAGATAAGAGTACGGGCGGTTGTGTGAAAACCCCTAGTAACTGGCTGCAAGATAAGAAGGGGGAAAGCCCAGGGAAGTCTACACACAGCAATCCCTACGGGGGCAGTGCTACATACAGTATATTTATTTTATATTATTAATAATGTAATAAGAGAAGGAGGAATACCCAAAACTCCAAGGTAGATGAAAACAGAGTAAGAAATTACGGAAGGGAGATTTTACATGGAGTATCCACATCATAAAAGAAGTCAGGTGCTATACAGTCCAATGATTAACAAGTCATAAACTACAACCCTCTGGGGTGTACCTGGCCTGTTTGTCCCTATTCAATGTATGTAGGTGTTCTGCAAGCATACCATTTAAGTGATTACAAGTTATACACAATCTATAGAACATCTCAGTCTTTTTTTTAGTATTTTGTTTTGTTTTTTTCTCTAGATAACTTAGCATGGCATATGACCTGTCTGCTTGCCCTTCTGAGGATCCAGGCTATTGATCTTACGAAGTGCGTAGAGGAATCTTTAGTCAAACAAGTTAGTTTATTATAAGGGGACATGCCATGTTGTGTGTGTAGATTGTATGATAAACTGTAGTATTATTGGTTAGTTCTATGTTCAGCGGAGAGGAATAATCTGTGGAGTTTAATTCTCCAAGGAGTTTTTATGCCTTTTCAACAATGCTATATGTATTTTCTTTTATACTGTACCAATAAAAAAAATTATAGGGGTGTGTATTCCCCATATTTTAACTGTGATCAATGGCGACCCTAGGGGGGGGGGGCCAGAGGGGGCCCTGACCCCCCCCCCCAACATTATGCTGTGCCCCACCATGTGCCCCCCCCCAGAAAAAAAAAAATTTTTTTTTTTTTTTACAAAAAATCAATGTCTAAGAGGGAGAGAGTCCCCCGTCAGCTCCTGCGGGTGATTCCTCCCCCCTCCCCTGCTCGCTGACACTGCATAATGCGAGCGTTCACACAACCACGGCCGCCTGATCTGCTCCTTCACCTGCATCCTCATTGGCAGGGAGAAGAGCGAGTTGCAGGAAGGACTCCACCAGGACTCTCAGTTACTGAAAAAACAGACTGATTTCTCCTGTCCTTAGGACAGGAGAACCAGCCTGTAAATTCCAAGAGATGCCAGACCAGAGCAGTCAATAGCAGGGGCAGGACAGCAAGAGGAGGCTGGGGAACCCCACAGTGGCAGAACATCAGGGCCCAGAGGCAAGACAACCTTTGCAACCCTGATAGTTCTCCCACTGCTTTGGATCCTTTTATTTTCTTGATATGCTGGTGACATATATCTCTTGTTTTCTGCCACCCTGGGGGACCCCAATACAGTAGGAAGGGAGCTCACTGCAGAACATGTGAAAGGGCCCGTTGTGGGGTCGTAGTAAAGGGCCCCAGGATATATATATATATATATATATATATATATATATATATATATATATATATATATATATATATATATATATATATATATGTGCATTTTATAGTTGCCCCCCTACTTTTGTCCCTGTCCCCCCATGTGCCCCCCCTAAATTTGAAAGCTGGAGACGCCACTGACTGTGATCCAAGTCGTTAACTTTCTGGGGCACCTTAAAAGTCCATATTATTAACAATTTGTGTGAATTTGACTTACTGGTGCAAATCTGCAACAGGGACACAGACTATAAAAAACACTACCAGGGGTTCTAGACATTACTACTCTGATGAAAAAAAAATCATTCTTTGTGGTTATTTGAGCAGACTTCAACAACACATTTTTGGAAGTGTCACTTTAGTAAATCTGCCCCAGCATATACAGTAAAAATTAAATTGAAAAGAGGAACCTTCTTCTTACTTTATCTGTGTGAGATCAGGACATTGTATCAGAAGTCGTAGGATCCTCTGCAGTTTTGAAGAATTCATGCGGTACTCTGTAAGACTGCAGTGAAATGAAATGCAGATAAGGCAGAAAAAACATCAATATAAACTGAAGTATACTACTCTTCATCAATTCGTCTTGCTGTATCCTATCTGCAAACACAATCATTTCTATAGGAAAACACCAGCAATTGCGCATTACAGCCCACATTCAACAATAAACAATGCTTATTTCACTTGTAAAAACCATACTATGAGAAATAAGAATTAGAGCAAGCAACATTTATAAATGATTATCTTTGGCTGACGTCACACAGAGCGGGTCCAGGCTCAGGAAGGATCCGCCCACATGCCTGTGTCGGCACCCGGCTCAGCCTCTCAGCAAGCCGCTCTCCTCCAAGCGTGGGTGGGGGGCAGAGCAGAGAGCAGTGACTGAAAGTTACCAGCTCTCTGCTCAGGGAGCCCTGAGAACAGAGCGATCGGCGGTGTTTGATCGCTCGGTTCTTGGTGTTAGAGCCAGTGGGGGACAAATGCAGCATCAGACCAATGCTGCATCCACCTAGGTAAGTATGATTGAACAAAAAAATCCCATACATCTTTTAATGTGTACAATCTTGAGGGAAAAAAATGAAACCTTTAAATACTTTAGAGCAGTGGTCATCAACCCTGTCCTCAGGGCCCACTAACAGGCCAGGTTTTATTTATTAACTTGGGGAGATGCAGACTAGAATACTGCAATCACTGAGCAGCAAATGAGATCACCTGTGATGTATTTCAGTTATCTTGCAAACCTGGCCTGTTAGTGGGCCCTGAGGACAGGGTTGATGACCACTGCTTTAGGGTGTGACTAAGGTTCATAGGGCAGTACTTTCAATACAAAGCTAAGATCATGAACACAATCTCAAGCTAGCAGGAGGAAAGTTCAAATCTAATCTTAGAAAGTTTTATTTTTCTGAAAGAGTAGTTGATGCTTTGAAAAGACTTCCAGCAGAGGTAGCGAGTTGGTCAACAGTAAGCGGATTTAAAAATGTGTGGGACAAACATAGATCTGTACTCAAAAGTTAAAAAAAAAAGAAATAGATGAATTATAAGTATACAAAATAAAAAAAGGGGCTTTGATGGACCACTTGGTCTTTTTTCTACTATTACCCTTCTATGTTATAGGTTGGACTTGATGGACTTGTGTCTTTTTTCGACCTCACCTACTATGTAAGGCCCCTTTCACACTGGGGCGGTTTGCAGGCGTTATTGCGCTAAAAATACCGCCTGCAAACCGCCCCTAAACAGCCTCCGCTGTTTGTTCAGTGTGAAAGCCCCGAGGGCTTTCACACTGAAGCGGTGCGCTGGCAGGACGGTAAAAAAAGTCCTGCGAGCCGCATCTTTGGATCGGTGTGTTCACCGCTCCTAAACCGCTCCTGCCCATTGAAATCAATGGGACAGCGCGGCTATACCGCGGTAATACCACGGCTATAGCCGCGCTGTACGAGCGGGTTTAACCCTTTTTCGGCTGCCAGCGGGGGTTAAAACCGCACCGCTAGCGGCTGAATACAGCCGCAAAAACGACGGTAAAACAGCGCTAAAAATAGCGCTGTTTTACCGCCGAAGCTCCCACCGCCCCAGTGTGAAAGGGGCCTAACTATGTTTCTAATTTTGCATATACAAAATGGTGAGGTTGGCCCACTATTCTATAATGGGTAATAAATGCCTTATTCTTTGGATTTATAATGACAATGAGACTCCTTGGCTCCCTTCAGCCCACCTAACCTGTCTGGTTAGCATTCCGTAACACAATTGTAGGCAAATTAATGTATGGTTCTACTGACATGAACCTTACAGTTACACATGTTCCTAAAAAGAAGTATAGAAAACTGCATTAGCGGTTTCCACAAATGTCTTGCTAACTATTTCTACTGTTAATATTTACCTGAATGATTTTAAGGGTCTCTTTTCTCCTTGAGATAAGAAAGATGCTTCCCTGCAAAATACACAAAGCACAATTACACAATTCCTCTTTTTGCACTTCTGTATAACTGCAAAGACATTCTAAATCTTTATATAATTTTGTTTCTTTTTAAATAGGCTGCCCATCCCGTACAGTGTCAGAGGAACAATACCGCCTCCTCTCATGCAGTAACAGCAGCCAGAGGCTGAGCAGTGGCTTTATAGCCTGAGCTGAGGTAACGTGGGCTCATCTAGGCTGAGACTTGATACACCAGTTCTACAGTTCTTACCACCAATATTACCAATGCAATCATGGCCTACTCTGTACAGTTTTACCACATCAGATCAGGACTGTGTGGACACCCTACAGATTCAGGTCTAAACTGTACCCCACCCTTAGGCCGGCCATACACGGTTCGAATCTTGGCTGGTATAGCAGGAACTGACCGACATTTGAACCATTAGTGGGCAGGCAGAGTTTACCAAGTTGATCATTAAAACAAACTTGGGTACAACCAGCTTGCTGCATTCTCTAGCGATTATCCCTAGCGGCTGCTATAGGCGTTAACAATAATCACTGTTTTCTCCCAGTGAGGGGCCCATGAACTGACCTATTGTATCTAGCCAAAGTAATAATTTTCCATAATAAACAAGTTTCTATCCAGATCCTATTACTATCACTCTATATGTCTCGGACAGGCAAAGTTACTTCTAATACTGTGTTTATTTACAAACAGAGTGATGAAGAGGAAGAGTAGGGATGAAAGACCAGCTTTGGAGTGTACTGAAATTTTGATTTAACTGATATAGCATTATTATTTCAGTTGAACAACTTTACCTGTGATTACTAAACACAGGAAAGCCATTACTTGATATGTGGACAGGGGTCATCAACATATTATTAAAGTGGAGTTCCAACCCAAAAAAAAAAAAAATTAGTAATGTGTTTAAAAAAAATGTAAAAAAAAACCTTTGGAGAATTTTTTTTTTTTTACTCACCTCTAAATGCCTGTTGCTAGGGGTCCCTCGTAGTCTGCCTCCTTCCGTGCCTGGGCTCCTGACGTCACTTCCCTCGGCGCAGGAAGGGAGATCGTCCTGTGACCGGTCCCAGATGATTGCAGGGCCAGTGCGGCGTGGTTCGCGCATGCGCCGTGGGTACCCGGCTGTGAAGCCACAGCCGGGCGCCCACAGTTAAAATGCCAGCGCCGCAGAGCAGAGGGAGGGATGAGTGGGGCTTCGATCCCCCGCATCGCTGGACCCTGGGACAGGTAAGTGTCCGATTAAAAGTCAGCAGCTGCAGTATTTGTAGCTACTGACTTTTAATTTTTTTTTTTTAAATGGGAACCCCGCTTTAATGGTGCCTCCAGACAACACCTAATACAATATATCACAAACCAATAAGGATCATTTTCCAGGGGCAGGGTTTAGACACGTGATGTCATCCCACACAGAGCATCTGATATTCCTTTGTGCTGGGTATGGTCTACAATCCCAACGTGTTTCATGCTCTATCGCATCCACAGAGGGTTTTTTTTTTACTCCTGAGGATGTGCTAGAGGGCGAAACAAGTTGGGTGGCGCTAAAGAGTGCTGAAGTCTTGCTGCCACATGGCTTTGCATGTGGTGCCATATTTGTGAGTTTTTGATACTTGCTTCTTATATTGGCTTGTTGAACCCAGTTTTTAAGATAAATACTACACTTTATGAACATTTTTGGCTGCGTTGGTGAGCACTTCTTTTACACAGCTGCACTAAATATCTGCTTACCCTGGAAAGTGATGGTCTTACTGATACCAGCACCAGAGGGTTACTATCCTTAAAGTGACCGCTCCTAAGAACAAGATGCTGTGATCCATCCTTCTTGGGAAAATATCAAAATGCCTATATGCTGCCTATAATTTAACTACTTCCTGTCCGCCCATTGCCTATAAACAGCGGACAAGAAGGAGCACTGAATGTGGGTTTACATACCCGTACGTCACCTCACATCGGCAGCTCCTGCACAGCTCACAAAGTGTGCACCCAGGAGGCTGGCGGTCGGTATGTCACGCGGGGACAGCGGATCACATTACTGCTGTGTTCGGGTGATAGGAAGTTGTTTTACCATATGATTGCTGTGTCCATTCACAGCAATCACATAGTAAACAACAGAAACTTAATGTAAAGATTGGTTCTCTCTGCTCTCACTGTGAGAGCAGAGAGAACCGATGCTGCTGCCTGTGAGTGTACAGCAGCCTGTCAGGCTGCACGTGCACTCATAAACGGCAGTGCCAGCCTGTCCCAGTGTCCCTGATCACTGCCCCCCAGAATGTAATAAAAAGCCCTGTCACCTGTCCTAGTGCTCACAAAAAAATCATCATACCAATGTCCAGATCACCACTATACCAACCTTCTGATCACCACCATACCCCATACCAGTACCATAATCACCACTATTTGCTATGCCAGCATCCTGATCACCACCATATGCCACATCAGCGCCCTTATTACTGCTATATGCCATACAAGCATACAAGTGCCCTGGTCACCGGCATACACCATACCAGTGCCCAGATCACCGTCATACATCATATTAGCACCCTGATCACCACCATACCCCATATAAGCATCCTGATCACAGCCATACCTCATATCAGCATTCTGATTACCCCATATGCCGTACAAGCATCCTGATTACCGCTTTACCCCATGCTAGCATTCTGATCATCCCCTATGCCATACCAGCCTCCTAATCGTTGCCATATGCCATACCAGCATCCTGATCACTCCATAGGCCATACCAGCGTCCTAATCACCACCATACTCCATACCAGCATCCTGATCAGCGCCATACCCCATACCAGTATCCTGATCACCATCATACCAGCGTCCTGATCACAGCCATACCTCATACCAACTTATCAATTTTCTTATATATATATATATATATATATATATATATATATATACACACACACATATATATATATATATATATATATATATATATATATATATATATATATATCCCTGAGTTTGTAAACTCTATAACTTTCACAAAGACTAAATAATACACTGTTGTTGGTTATTTTTTACCCAAAAATTTACCAGAATACATTTTGGCCTAAATTTATGAAGAAAGAAATTTTTTTTGCAAAGTTTTTTAACAAAAACTAAGCAAAAAAAAAGTTTTTTCAAAATTTTCAGTCTTCTTCTGTTTATATAGCAAAAAATAAAAAAACCCAGTGGTGATTAAATACCACCAAAAGAAAGCTCTATTTGTGTGAAAAAAAAAAAAAAAAAAAAATGTCATATGGGTACAGTTTTGCATGACCGCGCAATTGTCATTCAAAGTGCGACAGTGCTGAAAGCTGAAAATTGGCCTGGACTGGAAGGGGGTGAAAGTGTCTGGACCTGAAATGGTTAAGGAGCCACATCTTCTGGTGAGTGCAGTGTGTAGGTGGTGGTTATCACTGTGGGGAAGTGCAAAAGTGGACTAGAACTTATATGGATATATATGTTTAAAGCAGACACATCCACATTTTTATAGGTCTTAAATTTACGCTTATTTATTTTTTTGTTTTCACGGACTGGTCATGCGATATATAGATGAACTGAATTATATATTACTTACACAGTAATGCTTCCCTCTACTATCTGTCCCGCTAGGGACAGATATTATTTATTTGTTTTGCTTTTGAATTGCACATATACCATTCACACATTATTGTCCCATGCCATTTAAAGGGACAGTAACCATTTATTCCCTTGGATTCTTCACTTGATATATTTATGTTATGTGACATAGTTTTTCTTGATTTTATTTATTGTTGTGTTTGAGCGCAGCACTGTTTTTACTACTAATTACTTCAGCCCCAGAAGACCAGGCCATTTTTTGCAATATGGCACTGCGTTGCTTTAACTGGCAATTGCGCGGTTGTGCGACGCTTTACCCAAACAAAATTGACATCCTTTTTCTCCCACAAATAGAGCTTTCTTTTGGTGGTATTTGAACACCTCTGCGGTTTTTATTTTCTGCGCTATAAACAAAAGAAGAGCGACAATTTTGAAAAAAACACAATGGAGGTTATTTACGAAAGGCAAATCCACTTTCCACTACAAGTGGAAAGTGCACTTGAAATTGCACTGAAAGTGCACTTGGAAGTGCAGTCTCTGTAAATCTGAGGGGTAGATCTGAAAGGAGGGGAAGCTCTGCTGATTTTATTATCCAATCACGTGCAAGCTAAAATGCTGTTTTTTATTTTCCTTGCATGTCCCCCTCGGATCTACAGTGACTGCACTTCCAAGTGCACTTTCAGTGCAATTTCAAGTGCACTTTGCACTTGTAGTTTGCACTTGTAATGCAAAGTGAATTTGCCTTTAGTAAATAACCCCCAATATCTTTTACTTTTTGCTATAATAAATATTCCACTTTTTTTTCAAAAAAACTATTTTTTTCCTCAGTTTAGGCCGATATGTATTCTTCTACATATTTTTGGTAAAAAAAATCGCAATAAACATATATTGATTGGTTTGCGCAAAAGTTAGAGCGTCTACAAAATAGGGGATAGATTCATTTCATTTTTATTATTATTATTTTTTTTTTACTAGCAATGGCGGCGCTCTGCAATTTTTTTCGGGACAGCGGACAAATTGAACACTTTTGCCACATTTTTGGGACCATTGACAAGTATACAGCGATCAGTGCTATAAAAATGCACTGATTACTGTATAAATGTCACTGGTGGGGAAGAGGTTAACACTAGGGGGCGATCAAGGGGTTAACTGTGTTCCCTAGGTGTGTTCTAACTGTAGGGGGAATGGGACTGTCTAGGAGGAGAGAGAGATCGGTGTTCATACATAGTATGAACACAAGATCTGTCTCCTTTCCCCTGAGAGAACCGGGATCTGTGTGTTTACACACACAGATCCTGGTTCTTGCTCTGTCAGGAGCGATCGCGGGTGCCCGGCAGCCATCGCGCCCGCCGGGTACTCGCATCGGCTCCGGGCACACAATGTGAACTTTCACTTTCTCAAGTCTATACAAAAGACAAAAAACAGTATCTGTAGGTATTTAAAAAGCATACCAGGCATCAGTCTGAGATGCTTCTGATGTAATTTAAGATTAATTGCATTTTAAATGTGATTGACCTTCTTTCTAACCTGCATTTGACATACTTTGCTATGCGTCAAGCAAGTTTGCCATTCTCAAGAATTTATGAGAATGCAAAAGTTGTTTGAAGTGAACCAAAACCCATTTTTACAGGCCCTAAAAGGAAAATGTTCATGCATGACAGGAGTAGAGTCCAATGAGATTTAAAAACTACAGTCATATGGCTAAGTTAGAGAGCCTTGTCCTAATGTAAAGGCTTTGTGATTCGAGCCTTGTATGTTGTATAATTTTATTTAGTACCTTTTGCTTTCCTGGAATACTAACATCACTTTCTGGGGATTTCCAAAGCTGCAAAGAAGGTGACATCTGGTTAGCTTTAAGAACAGGGCATTAAAAAAATTCTGGTATAACTAATGAGACCCAACACTTGCCTGATGCCTACATCAGTCAGATTCTCCAAAGAAGACAAAACCTTAATTAGAGACAGAATTCCACCCAGAGAGATGTTATTCCCGCTCAGACTGTAAAAGATAAAGATAATATTGATGGGGTATACAACACACAAATTTCCTTACAGTGTTGACCTATGTGTCCCATGAAGAATCCAAAGTAACTTTAGGTAGCTGATCTTCTGGTTCCCCCACCATCTTAGCTATTACCATTGTATATATTCTTTACAGACAAGAGAACAAGGGTGGAATATGCAAGCTGCTAAGCAAATAACTAGTTTAATAAAGACTAGGCCTTTACACTATGGGTTTGATTTACTAAAGGCAAAAGGGACTGTTCAGTTTGAAAGGGCATTTTCCCTTATGCCGTGTACACACGAGCGGACTTTTCGCCAGCAAAGGTCCGACGGAACGAATCCCCCAGACAATTAGACCGTGTGTGGGCTTCATCGGACCTTTGCTGTCGAAAAATCAGACGGACTTTAGAAATAGAACGTGTTTCAAATCTTTCCGACAGACTCGAGTCCGGTCGAAAAATCCATTCATCTGTATGCTAGTCCGACGGACAAACAACGACGCAAGGGCAGCTATTGGCTACTGGCTATGAACTTCCTTATTCTAGTCCGGTCGTACGTCATCATGTTCGAATCAGTGAGACTTTGGTGTGATCGTGTGTAGGCAAGTCCGTTGCGTCGGAACTCCGTCGAAAGTCCGTCAAAAAGTCCTTCGCAGTTCAGTCCGTCGAAAGTCCGCTCGTGTGTACACGGCATTAGCCTAATAAATGAGATGAAACTCTGCTCAATTACATCTCCCAATCATGTGTAAACAAAAATACCTTTTATCATATTCCTTGCATATAACTGGGTAATCTTTGCAAAGTGAACAGCCTATTTTCCTTTAGCAAATCGCCCCTATATGTTTGATCACAAGTCAGCACAAGTGTGTCCAATGGATTACAGACAGGCTGTGCTCCCAAGTAAAAGGTAGAGAATCAAACTGACCATGCTGGGATGTGCCTCCATGTCCTGGTGGGGTGGTGAAATAGGAAAGTGGGGGGACTGGCAGAATCACAAGGTATTTCACACCATGGAAGCAATGCACCGAGAACAGGATAATTTTCCATACAAGTACATGGTAATGCTGGTAGGTTAATTGGCTTCTGTCTAAAACTGGCCATAGTATATGAATGTGAGTTAGGGACCTTAGATTGTAAGCTCCTTGAGGGTAGGGACCGATGTGAATGTACAATGTATATGTAAAGCGCTGCATAAATTGATGGCTCTATATAAGTACCTTAATAATAATAATAATAATAATAATAATAATAATAATAATAACAATAATAATGGTAAGACAGACATATCAGCAATATGAAATGGTAGGGTAACGTACACTTTAATGCTGTCCCTAATGGATTGTAAGCTCTTACGAGCAGGGCCCTCTTAACCCTCTTGTGTTTTATTATATTATAACTGTACTGTCTCCCTCTATATTGTAAAATGCTGCGCAAACTGTTGGCGCTATATAAATCCTGTATTATAATAATGTTGTCCTGTCACAGGAGAGCCCTCTTTCAGTTCATTCCTATTTTTGCAGACCATGAACGAGAAATTTTCCTCCAATATCACCATCTTGTGACAGGAAGACCTCAAGTGCTTTTGTGAGTACAAGACATTTAATAAAATCATTTTATTGAGGATTTTGCGCTACACAGATGCGTTCTTAGAGAGGAGGCTGTGGGGGACCGGGTGCACAGATCGAAGGAGTCTGATAAAGCCAGGAATAAAGTAAATATTTCTTCTTATCTGTGCACCCCTAGACTAAATGAGCAAAACGACAAGATGTCTTTCTTCATTAGATAGGAGAGAGAGATACACTTTAAAGGCAAGGAGAAGGAGCATGTCTTTGATGAACTTACTTGGCTGTGTGTAGTGATTTTAGGTGAGGAAGGGCCTGGGTCAACTGGCTGATTCCCACATTTTCCAAATGATTCTCAGACAAACTGAACAATAAAATTGATAGGGTCTTAAATAAAATATACACAGTGCATGCAGCAGAACAAGCAACGAAATGTGATGAGGATGAATAGACTTACTCCAAAGTTGTTAGTTGGCTGCACTGCTGGAGGATTTTGCACAGTTTTTCAAGGTGTTTCTGATTAAATTTGAAGCCGTTGATCCTAAATAAAGATAATAACTAAAGTATGAAATGGGACTACCTAAATAAACATGTCAGAATTGGAAGGGAACCTGACATTGAAAATAATACTACCGATGTTTATGTGCAGAAATGTCATTGCAAAGATAATCTAATTATGGGTTTGTATAGGGCAATACAGTTGGAAAGTCCCGTCCTTTCTGCACAGGGTGTTGCAATCTGGGGCGTGTCAGTTGGGATGTGAAAACACATTGCTAGAAGTTACAATGGAGATTTCATGTATAGTAATTAAGTAAGATAGAATCCAAGTAATTTCTGTCCAATAATAGCTTCATGAGAACAAGGGAGGCTGAAGGCTTAAGGGAGGATGAAACATGATCTTGACTTCACCATCAAGTTAAAGGCTAAGGTCACCATTAAGAATATCGAATGCAAATATTTTGCAGGTAAAAAAAAATGTGCATTTGTTATATTTTAAAACAAGAGCCTGCAAAGTATTACACCCGCAATCAGCAGCTTGTGGGTGTAATGACAGGCTCCTGCACACACTGCCCACAGCTATGTTGCCCATACCTCTGTACGGGCTGTCATTTTCAGAGCTGTAGGCAGTGTGAATGAACTATGAGCATGTTGATCAGTGTGCTCCCAGTTCTTTAAAGTACAAGTCCACCTGCTGCAGTGGCAGATGGGACTTGTATTTTCTTTGTTTAAATATTGCTGAACTCCCGCCCACTGTCAAACTGATGAGGGGTACTGAGGGGGAGAGAGTAGAGAACTAAAACATGTTACACCCTAAATACGGGTATAACATAACATGTTCTAAAAAGTGAACTTATCCTTTAAGAGCATTGCTTGAATTGCTGCACCAGGGAAGAGATGGTCTGGTTTTCCGTAATGACAGAATTAGATTGTTTTTCGATACCTAACTATAAAAACATGTCAGAGTGAGCTGGGGTGCTAGCCACAAAATTAAGTTAAGTCACTTCAATCATCCTTTAGCATTGTGGATATAATTCCACAGCTGGAAACTCTAAAAAGGGTAGGGGGGTGGGGGGGGGAAACCATACAGATGCTCACAGCTCTTTGAGGGTCTTGTAATTAGATAACAATCACAAATAACTTTTACAAAAAATACACACAAAAGAAAAACTAGTATAACTCGGCTTTAACCACTTGCTGACCAGCCGCCGTCATTATACTGCAGGTCGGCTCGTTCCCGCAAATCGCCGTAGGTGTGCGTTGGCACCTTCAAGGGCGATAGCAGGCGCACGCGCGCCGATGCACGGCAGGGGAACGATGCATGTGGCCAGAGGCCGCAATGTCCGCCAGCCACCCGCGATCACGGTCACGAGAGTCAGAACGGGAATGTGTGTATGTAAACACACACATCCCCGTTCTGACGGGAGAGGAGAGACAGATCTGCTGTTCCTTCCAATTATGAACAGTGATCCGTCTCCTCCTCTAGTCAGTCCTATCCCCCCACAGTTAGAAACACACATGAGAGAAGACATTTAACCCCTTGATCGCCACCTAGTGTTAACCCCTTCCCCACCAGTGACATTTTCACAGTAATCAATGCATTTTTATAGCACTGATCGCTGTATAAATGTCAATGGTCCCAAAAAAGTGTCAAAAGTGTCCGATCTGTCCGCCGCAATGTCGCAGTCCCGCTAAAAATCGCAGATCGCCGCCATTACTGGTAAAAAAAAATAAAAAAAATAAAAATGCCATAAATCTATTCCCTAATTTGTAGACGTTATAACTTTTGCGCAAACCAATCAATACACGCTTATTGCGATTTTTTTTTACCAAAAATATGTAGAAGAATATATATCGGCCTAAACTGATGAAGAAATTTCTTTTTTTTACATTTTTTGGGGGGGGAAAGTTATTATAGCAAAAAGTATAAAACATTAGTTTTGTTTTCAAAATTGTCACTCTTTTTTTGTTTATATCGCAAAAAATAAAAACTGCAGAGGTGATCAAATACCACTAAAAGAAAGCTCTATTTGTGGGGAAAAAAAGGACGTCCAGTGTCGCAAGACCGCACAATTGTCAGTTAAAGCGACGCAGTGCCGTATCGCAAAAAATGGCCTGGTCATTAGGGGGAAAATCTTCCGGGGCATAAGTGGTTAAAGGGGTTGTAAAGGTAATTTTTTTTTTTATTTAAAATAACAAACATATCATACTTACCTTCACTGTGCAGCTCGTTCTGCACAGAGTGGCCCCGAACCTGGTCTTCTGGGGTCCCTCGGCGGCTGTTTCAGCTCCTCCCCGCAAGCATTTACCACCTTAATGCGAGCTCCCTCGCATGGTGGTGAGTGCTTGCGGGCGTACTCCCGTGATACAGCCGGCGGCTATAGCCGCTCGCTGTATCACTCGGCCCCGCCCCCCGGCGCGCCGCGTCATCGGATGTGATTGACAGCAGCGCGAGCCAATGGCTGCGCTGCTTTCAATCCATCCACTGCAGCCAATCAGCGACCAGGCTGAGCTGCAATGAGGACGAGCAGCGAAGATTCGAGGCGTCAGGTAAGTAAAACGGGGGGGCTGGGGGCGGCGGTACTGTCAAAAGTTTTTTCACCTTAATGCATAGAATGCATTAAGGTGAAAAAATTTTTATCTTTACAACCCCTTTAATTTGGTAAAGTTAAAAACACTATTATATTTTGGTCACACTCACATTGTGTGAAGATAAATACAGCCTAAGGATTCCACTGTGGCTGCACTCCCAAAACCACCTCAAGATCCTGACAGGGGAAGGGGAGTTGTGGACGTTCAACCTAGCTGCCCAGATCCTGGCAGCACATCTGAGGTTTTCCACCACCACACTCGACATGCAGATGATAATGCGCATGTGCCAAGTCCAGCCAGTGCTGATCTCCGAGGACACACAAACCCAAATGAGTAGGATACAGGGGGGAAGAGAGTGAGCACAACACACAGTTGCCATGACAACGCATTTCGGAGACATAGCCTCCTTTCTCAGGTCGCCGGGATCCGGGCAGCTAGGATGAATGTCCACGGCTCCCCTCTCCCCTGTTGGGATCTTGAGGTGGTTTTGGAAGTGCATAAATTATAAAAGAAAAAAATGCGCTAAAAAGCAAAAAGTTATAACAAAGAATGCTGCAGCTGCAACAAAAAAACACAAATATCAATGTAGTGAAATCCAGAGAGAATATATAAGTGTGCTTGCAATAAAGTGACATAAATCAGTGATCATAAATAATATGTGACAAAAAATGATCAAAAAAAAAGTGATTAGAGTTCATAAACTCCTTAAGAATTATATGATAAAGTCCATTCATAAACAAAACAAGGAAAACAAGCAAGTCCAATGGGGAAGGGTCACACATCCAGATTTCATCCACCTTAACGCGCATGAGAGGAGAGGGGAAGAGGGAAATGTGAAGGAAACATCCAGGCTGAAGGTGTATCCAGATGACAATAAGATTATGCTCTTACCGGGACCGGTGGACCCCCTTTAAAGGTCATACGTTTTGGAAGTGCGGCCACAGTGGAATCCCTATGCTGTATCTATCTTCATTCAATGTGAGTTTGACCATTGTAGTGTTTTGAACTTTACCATATTAAAGCTGAGTTACACTAGGGCGGCTTTGTGTCTCTTCTTTTGTGTTTTTTTTTTTAACTTTTGTACAAGCATAATAAAAAAATTGTGCTACTAAAGATGGACGGCTATTTATGAGATATGGGAGAAGGTACAGATAAATACCCAGGACACCCCTTTTATGGACTGTATGGTAGTCCCATTAATGCCTATGTTCACATGAAAACGTAGCAGAACTCACAAGAAAATGTGATATCTGTACAGGGTATTTCATATTTCTAGATTTTTTTTACAACCTGGTAATTGGCTCTTGTGTGTTTGTTTGAGGTGGTGGTGGGGGGGGGGGGGGGGCCTTCAGGGTTTGCTTCCTATGTGTATTCTACTTAGACAGGTCCCAGTTAAGCCAGCCATAGACGGTTCAAATCTCTAATGGTTCAGCAGATTCAAACCATGTATGGGCAAGCTGAACGTACCCAAGTTGAGGCAAGGATTGTGGAACAGGCAGTGGATACAGATAAAAGTCTGATTTATAAGTAAAGTTCCACTTTAACTTTTCTGGAGTGAATGTGTGTAAAAGATTTCCGCTGAAGGTGAGGATCAGCCAACCTGAATACTTGTACAAAGTTTGTGTCACTGGCGCAAAAATAAATAATGTGTTTTTTAAATTTTTATGTGTTCCTTAAATGTATGTGTCAAATCTGCTGCAGTCATAAATTACCCACCAATTTTATAGGATAAACAATGTAATATTATAGTGAATAACTGCGCCAACCCCAAAAATTAATAATTATACCTGTGACAGTGAATACTAATTACATCCATCAATTTTTAAGTGAAGTTCCATTTTAACTTTTCTGGAGTGAATGCAGACCATGTGTGTAAAAGATTTCTGCTGAAGGTGAGGACCAGCCAACCTGAACGCCTATCCTTCCATTCAGCAAAGGTCATGTGACTTAGTGCCTATCGCTCATCTCTATCAAACAAGACTGCTAACACGATTTTTCATTAATGCCCAACTCCAGCCAAAACATTTTGTTCCTTTTGGACACACTTTTGGAATGTGATATACCTCCCCAGGTTTATTTTGTGGGATTTCTACCCAACAGGGTCACAGACAGCAATAAGAACCTGGCAGATGTACTTAACTCTTCCCAAGTTTATCTAAAAGTAAAATCAGCAGAGTAGAATGAAGAACAAGGCATGGTCAAGGAAAACCCAGATTAAATATATTATGAAATACAAAGAGACTATTTTCTTTAGCATATTGCAAACATTACCTAATATCTCTTTGGTCATCATTATTATTAATAGTAGTGAAATGAAGAACCGCTGTTTGGTTGAAACTGCTGCAACAGAAAAAAAAATAGTGGAAACAAAAGCAGAGCAGTATCAGTAAAATCAGTGATTTAATCATATAAAATGCAAAAAAAAAAAAACATATACAAAAATTTTATTTTGGTTTTTAATTGGCATACACTTAATAGGCTAACGAACATAACAGCGTGGTCAGATGCTAAAGAGCTTTTCTACTTCACACATATCTATCAAATTCTAACCCTAAATCTCTTTACAATTAAATGATAAGGTTTATTTTCATTAAGAATAATATAGCATAGAAGTTGTAGTGTATTGTTATTAACAATTAAACTTCCATTTCATTATGAAGCCGCTGCAATTTTCTAAAGCTGTCAAAAAATTCAATGCAGTATGGCAACCTGGAGGAGTTCTGTACACAGATGATGCAACAGAGTCTCTTTCATGTAGGTTAGGTAAAAATGATCTATTCAAAGTTCTTACCTGGCAAGTATTTGTTTTATGTGGGGACAGGATTTCATGGAAGAGCTGAGCTGTAATACTCCTTCTTCTGATATCTGTGTTTTGCTGAGACTAGAACATAGGCAATAGTTTTATTTATTAGTTGAGAGCCTGTCTCTTCACTCCACAAAATACTACACCAGCACAATCTACGAGGCAGGTTATCATGCAAAGAAGCCTATGCTGGTAGGTCAGGTTGTCTTAAGGTCCTTTGTCAATGGACTTTGGGCTTGGGCAAATTAAAAAAGTGGAATGTGCTTTCAGGTGCATTCAAGATCAGTTTGAGATACTTCTGAGATCATTCAAAATTCATTCACAACCTCCTTCTAAACTGCATCCATAAGCTTCCAGAGGCTTTTGTGTTCCTATTGACTTGTATGTTAAGAGAAGCAGATCTGTTGTGAACAAAAGCTTATTGACACAGGCCCTAAGGCCCTGTTCACATCTAGGCATTGCTATTTTACAGGCGTTTTTCGGGCATGCTTACAGGGGTTTTTTCTGGTGTTTTTTGGGCGTTTTTGCAGAGTTTTTGTAGCGTTTTTGGACAGGCGTTTTGACGTTGACAAGTCTCCAATGGAAAGCAGTAAAAACACCTGTAATCTGCCAAAAAAAGAAGCTCATGTATTTTTTGAGTGACGGGTGTTTTGCTTAAGGTGACAGAATGCTCAGAAGTGAACAGGGGCTATTGAAATTAATGGGATTTGTCTTGTTGGGCATTTTTAGAGCTGAAGCTTAGAGCAGAAAATCACCCAAAAATGCCTAGGTGTGAACCGATCCTGAGTCTTATCATTATTGTTCATAGCTGACCTGATCCACAACAGACATGTCTATCCATAGTGATAGCCATGTCTTACAAACATGGATGGTTGGCAATGACACTGAATATCTGTAGAGCATGAGGAACAATAGTAGAAGCCATGAGAACTGCATATGTACACCACAGTCCAAGTGTGACTACATTTTCCATATTAGTTATTCAAAATTGAAGAAGATAATTTTCAGCCTTAAAACAAGTTGCAACCAATAAAAGGACTCATTTTAATTGACCTTTTTTCTTTAATAATTGGACTGCATATATGATGACAGGGTGTGACAAGACTTCACATCCCTAGCTTTAGAATGGACCTTTTTAATGCTAATTTGGCTGCATGGCAAAGGCCAATTTTAACAAAGCTCTGGTTAAGGGGAATTTGCCAGATTTTAGTGTTTGATCTGGTTACAACTGCGAGGCACTGTAAAATTGTAATAAGACAGATATTTATTACATTGTATTTTTTGTATTTTTCTAATTGAGATTTGGAGCTCTGATGTAGTTGCCAGTGGCTGCAGCACTGATAGTTTTTAACAATATGCCACATTGTTTCCTTTTTTTATACATTGGGATCGGTATAGGGGAATTTTGTTTTTTCCTTTGGTGTAGGGTGGTATTGTATAACCAACTCTGTACCAATAAAGTTATTCTGTGTGACAGGTGCCACTTTGCTCTTCTTTTCTATAGTTAAAGTATAACTAAAAGCAAAACTTTTTTTTTTAGTTTTGGATGGAGGGGAGATGGATTAGAACACGTCAGTTTATATTGCTCGCTGTGTCCCCATTTGGTGGATTTACCCTCTTTATTTGTCCTGTTTATTATTATCATTGAAAGTGAAAGTTAAAGAAAAACCCAAATTTTGGGTTGTCCCCAGAAAAGTAGTAGAGAGGAAATCTTCCAATGGGGACACTAGTTCTAATGACCTGGGGTCCCCAAGAGATTCCCTTAAATTGCAGGGATTCCCTCTCACTTCCTGTTTGGCTACGGGACAGGAAGTGAAGGGAAATCTCCCCAATGGGACAAAGATGGCAAAAATAAACCTTACAGGGGTTATAACCCTCCCTTACTCTATCCAAAATGAAACAAAAGAAAAATGTTTTGCCTATAGTTCTACTTACATTTTTGGAGGTTTGCCCTTGACTTCAGAATGTGCTCACATTTTCTATATTTGTATTATATATCTGGAAGTACAGATTTTAATATTCACCAAAAACATTCTGTTGATCCCTACTCAGAATCTACCCACAAAACCTTAAGTGGACTTCAAATCAACAGCTTTCCAAATGTCTTGTTTATGAGCATATCTGGTGGTATAGCTCAGATATCTTACTTTAGTTCTCCAGCAATGTGCAGTTTAGGCAGGGCTTTAATCAGCTTCTTACATCCAACATCTCCAAGAGGATTTCCGGATAAACTGTAATAGACACAAAAAATGTATGATAGGACTATGCTGTTTATTGTTCAATATGTTGTGGTTGGCTAAATGTGCTTGAAAAGTGCATGGCCATTCTTGAGAGCTTGATAATGGATTGGGTCTGGTCTGCGGCACTTCCCTACACCTTTGGCCAGCTGCATTCTATTTCATGTAGAAGCGGCCAATTCTAGTAACAGACATCCTCATAATGTGCCCTGTAATGACTTCCATCTTCCGTCTCTCTAGCCTGGTATGTGCCTGGTGTGTTTATGGCCAAACTATTAAAGTTGGGTAGGCCAAAATCAACCAAAAAAATCTTTCTCTGGTGATATATAATTTTAATACAAGTTTTTTAGTCCTCATCTAAGGTTTCACCGTGTGCCCCTCTTCCAAGTCTTATCCTGCACATGTCAGTTCTTAATATCTGAAACTAAGACAGCTAAGAAGCTCATAAATAAGCGTACAGATCAAAAAGGTGAGTAATAATTCCTTAGATTTAAGTGGGCAATGTTGACATTTCTGTAATATATCTACAGAGAAGTATAAATTTGAACAAGAAGATTAATTATTATTTTGGGCCAAGCAAATGATGTATTTACTTTTATTATTATTAATAATGTACTTCAATATCCATTCTTTAGATGTTTATGGTTTACATATTTAAGTAAATACAGGGCATTGGGTAGAGTAGAAAAACGCACAGCTGCACAGTACAGCCGGCCACCCGGAGTACTCTTGAACAAATTCTTTGTTGGCTACATATATAGTGACACAGTATCCAAGATGCTAACGTGTTTCAGTTTACACAGCCTTCCTCGTGGCATACCATAGCATAGCATGCTATAAGGAAGGCTGTGTAAGCTGAAACATGTTAGCATATTGGATACTGTGTCACTATATATGTAGCCAATAAAGAATTTTTTCAAGAGCACTCTGAGTGGCCGGCTATACATGTTATGAACTTATTGCTTTGGAAGTCAAACACCCTAGCCAGAGGAACGGTCTATAGCATCTGAATCTTGGATATAGCAGTTGAGCTTAGGTAAGATTCACTTTCTTACAGCTACACAGTTAGCTTGCTTAAGAAAAGCCATGTCTATCAATTTAAACTTAAAGGAAAAAAACCTGCCAAAAAACATTGCAGATTGTTGCTCAAGTGCCCTGGTGCCCAATCTGCTGCCTGGGGGTGGCACCTAGTGTGTGGCCCCCGGGGGCCCCTAAAGATAGTAGTATGTGTTTAGGTGCCTAATCAAACCAGTAACAGCAAAATATTCTTTAGTCTGGCTATTAGTATGGAAATGGTTTGGATTATTTATTTTACAGTATCTTTCTTTTCTGTGGTGTCCATTCACTTTTCTCTTGTTGTGCTATTTTTTCTTCTAATCTTTCGTAGTACTAAATATCAAATGTGGCACAAGTCATTTTAAAGGGGGGCTGTAGGGAGTAAAAATATGGACATTGTCAGGGCCTGGACTTGAACCTCTGCTGTGTCTGGCAACGACTCTTCTTGCGGAGCCACCTGAGATGCTGGACAGCGCCCTGTCTGATCCATTGGACAACCCTGCCTTCTGCTTTGATCTCTGCTGAACCTTGAACTCTTTGCTCCTCCCATGAAATTTCTGATTTAAGCCAAGTCTCTGCACTTCATATTTTGCCGTCTGCCGTCCATATTTTGCTACCTCTCATTATTGACCCTTGGCTTGGCTACACTTCTGCCTGATCCCAACCTGCAACTACTCGTTACTGACCTTTTGGCTTGTTTACTGACTATACTTCTGTTTGATCCTTATATGCTTATCTGCTACTGGACCTCGGCTTGCTCACCTCCTGTTGGGGCAATCGTGAGGACCGCGACCTGGTACTAACATGCAGCTAAATCCATCTCCACCATCAGGAGTTCTGGTAAACACCGGTTAGTACTTAGACTCTCAGGTGACCCTGCATCATCTGCCAGGGTGACTGCTTGTGTACCTATCCTGCTGGTCGGTGGTAGTCCCACAACTGGTATAGCAACTGGTCTTTGAGCCTGACCCCTCATCGTGATAGACACATTGATTTGTCAAGAGTCTGTAATAGCAGTAAACTTTCTCATGTAACATGTCTTCGGTTTCTGACTGTTTCCTTATTTTTCAAATATAAGTTTATTCAAACGCAGGAAGGGCGAGGGCCCGATGAAACATCATGAACATGAACATAAATCGAGGACGCAGCCTCTTACAACTTCACAACTGAGAATATAATTTCTGACTGTTTCCTGAAGCATGCCCCCAATCTTCAATAATTCCTATATTATGTTTATAGTCTCTGACCTCCTCGTGTAGTATACCTTCAGTCTCTGTTCATCTTTTGTTGCATGTTTGTAGTCACTTATCATCCCCTGTCTCTGCATTCTAAGACAGCTTTCTGCAACATTACATTTGTTAAATGTTATGTGTGATACTATTGGTTTTGGCAGAGGCCATAATTGAGGCCCCCTACATAAAGGAAGTTGACCACCACTAATCCAGGGAATTGTTTAATTGCCTTTGGGGATCAGAAAGGTATATTTTAATCATACGTTATTGTTTTTTCCTCTGGATATCAACTACAGGTTTAGGAAATGAAAATACTGGGTGTTTTATTAAAACATTTTTTTTAAACGTTTAATATTTTTTTCTGGACATCAGTTGCTCTATAGGAAAAAAAGGTTCTTCTTGGCTCCTAATCGCAAATGGATAAAATTCTGAATGAACTGTATTTTAGAACTAAGTTATTCTTTGACTTTTTTTGGCATTTGGTGTACAGAGTCTTTGTAGCTCTGCTAAATAGCTACTGGTCTATTATACTTATTGCAGTGTGAATAACTCCCCGCCCTTATGTTAAAGTCTTGTGTTTGCCCTTTGGCTGATGCACTTATCGTAGCAAAATAGAGATAATGTTATTTGTTTTTTTTATTTACTGTATAACATACTTCAAGTAGGAGAGATGCAATTTAGTAAGGATACGAATCAGCTGAGGAAAGTTTTTGCCAGTAAGGTTGCAGTTCTGAAGACTGAAACAACAAAAAAAAGAGCATCAATAGTAAAAAAAAAAAAAAAAAATATATATATATATATATATATATATATATATATATATATATATATATATATATATATATTTACAAAGCATGTAAAGTTCAGAAAGCACATTTTAAAAATTAAAAGATAATGTTCTTCATAATGAAAATAATCAGCAATGGCCAGGGGCGGACTGATAACTCATGGGGCCCCGGGGCAGTAGGAGATTATGGGGCCCCCAGGCAATCAGAGATTATGGGGCCACACAGTATACACACACAGTATACAATCACACAGTATACACATACATGTACACACAGTATACACAGACAGATGTAAAAAAAACTGATTTATACATACTGTCCCTGGTATTACTGAGGCTGGCAACCCTGATGGGGGCCCCTAGTGGCCCAGGGCCCTCGGGCACTGCCCGAGTGGCTCAATGGTCAGTCCACCCCTGGAAATGGCACATAATGACAGGTTATGTGCATTTATTGTGTTAGGTCCTATGTTGATGAGGCTTGTTTTCCCTGTATTTGAGGTGCAATTTGAATGCATGTTAAATAGGTCATAAAAATCCTAATGAGCAGAAAACATGTCAATTTAGAGACTATAATTGACCTGCTTTGTATTGCATTTTGCTGGATTTCTCTGGACTCAGCATGTCCTACTGAGGTGCATTTAAGCAGCGGTAACAAAAAAGACAAAAGCAGCCTTTTCTTATCATACACTGTATTTTCAATTTAAATGCAGTGGAATACATTTGAATGGAAAATGCATGTAAATGGAAAATGCTAATATGAGCCTTTACTGTGAGTTGCAGCATAACTGAACTAGTGAATGCTCATACCATTACTCTTGCTGCCATTTACAAAATTTAGTAGATAGGTGTATGGCGGCAGAGATGGATTAAGAAACAATGGGGCCCTAGGGTAGCAGCTTTGACTTTCTCCATTCCTTCAAGTGATGAGCTCAGTTTTGTTTGGATCTAATTCCGAACCTGCCTGAGCTATGCCATCAGGAAGTGGTCACTGCGGACTGACAAACACAGGCATTCCCCGCCCCACAGCCACATGTATGCAAGGAGTGTGTATATGCATAGCTGAGAGGTGGGGAACTCCTTGGTCTCCTATAAGGCTAGAGGGCGAAGAGGATTTCTGCTGGGAGCATGCAGAATAGTGCTAAATCTTTTTTGGAGGGGGACATTTTGGATTCTCCTGACCCCTACACTCTATATTACCCACCCCTGACTCCTGCACTCTTTTCTTTTTGTACTTCCAAACCTTATGCATTACACACCCCGGTCCCCAATTCTGTGCATTATCTAGCCTGACCTCTACTCTGTTTGTCATGTACTCCTAAACCCGACACTGACTGCCGCCCTCTGTGTGTTACATTTTTCTGACCCTTGAACTATTTGCATTTCACACCCCGGACCCCTGAACTCTGCCTTATGTATTCTTAAATCTGACACCGAGTGCAACACTGTGCGTTATGTACTCCTGACCCTTGCACTCTGTGTATTGCATACCCCTGATCCCTGCACACTGTCTTACAGATTCATGCACTGTACAAGCTATACAGTACTGTACATTACAAATTTCTCACCAATGTGTTCACTGTCTTAACAGATGCTGGTTGTTAGGTGCTAAGATATCCCCAACTATTTTAATGAAGTTCTTCTTTAAGAGTGTTACAGTGTACACAAAAGCATATTTAAAGGAAACATTTTTCTAAATCATTGTGCTGTGTTTTATATGTGTCTGTGAGACTCTTGATTGTGGCACTGCAATGAAAGCATATTTTAAAGGTACAAGGAGGCCTGGGCTTTGTTTAACCATACTCTTAACCTCCTCCCAATATTAACAGTAAGGTCACTTACTCTCCTTGGGATGCTCAAAGGTGCCTCAGTTTTTTTACAATTAAAGCAATGCCCCTGGTGCTGAGGAATATTGTCTTCTCCAGGCCACAATCATTTAATCACACCCACTTTTTGCTGTAGCGTGCTACGTGCGCCACAGGTCACTATCTCTCTCAAGTGTCCCTCATTCTCAAGTTCTAAAGTTGGGAGGTATGCTAATAGGCAGCCTGGTTTGCATCCAATTTTGTCACTAAAACTGGACATACCTCACTGTTTTTGCCAGCTGAGCGAAATAAATCAGCTTGATTCCTCCATCCATAAAACATGGATGGACAAATATCCATTGGAATACCTTAAGAGGGGCTGCATCTGATTGAATGCAGCTGCTGTTCAGCTGACATTTTTCCTTGTGGATCTTTCAAATTTTCAGTCAAAAGATTCAGGGACGAATGCTGCCAAAGGGCCACCCACTAACCAAATTTCAGCAGGTACATCAGGAACTGGCTAAAATATGAACAATGTATGGCCAGCTTTAGATGCTTAAAGCGGGGTTCCACCCAAATTTTGAACATTATCTCTATGCATTCTCTTCCTTGCCTAGATGCTGACATGCTGTGTAAAAAAATTTAAATCGCCGTAATTACCTTTTTTTTTCTAATCTTCTTAGCACTTCCTGGTTTTCCTCCCATGGGAGTAGGTGTGTTTCTAGCCTCTCCCAGACCTCCCACAGTCCCCTGGGAGCTAGTCTCAGGCTTCCCAGCATGCATTGTGCAACAGCATCATCACAACATCTCGGTGAATGCTGGGAGCACACGCATCCAGGAAATACATGCTTGTGGGCTTCAAATGCCCACAATGAAGATGGAAACCGCCTTCAGTGAATTTTATGTTATTCTTTACAATGAAATCGGACACAGGCGGACTTATTACACAGAACATGTGAGTAGATAATCATGAGAAGAAAAGTTTGTGAATGAACTCCAAAAAAAAAAAAACGATAGATAGGTGGACCCCCGCTTTAATAAATGATTGGTGTTTCATATTTTTGTGGTATCTCATAATATGATATTTTCATAATGTTGTATATTGTAGACATCTTTAAATGCATAAAAATGTGTCAAGTGTGTAAAGAAAAGTATAGTGATCATTCCATTTCTTGTGGGTTACTTTAGTTTTATCATTTCATCAGCTGTGGGTTTGTACATTACTTTTATAGGAAATACAGAACTGTGTGGCTAGTGAATGGCCCAAGAATGATGGCCTAGGAAAACAAAGATTTGAAGTCTAGCCCTGGACCCATGATGACAGATTTTTTGCTGCCAAACAATTCAATATACCTTTTATTAAGTAAAACAGTATAATTGTCAGGCAATTAGGCATTAAATCATTATCATGTCTTCTTCATAGATTACATAGGATGAATTTCGCAACCCTTGAAATTTTGCCAAACTAGGCTTAAAGTTATTTGTAACCCTAAAAAAATGATCCTGATCCTTTAAAGGAGAATACACAGCATAGTGCTTGTGCTGTGTCATTTGCCCCTCTCTATGGTCTAAAAAACCTGGTTGATCCTGCCTGTTCCTGTGTCCCCCTATGTAAACTGGCCACGGTGATCATGGCTGCTGGTCCATGATACCGCTGTCAGTTTATGTTACTCCCTCTTCCCTTAGTCTCTCCTCTCTCCCCCTCCCTCCTTGCCTGTCAGCTCTGGAATCTGTGTGTGATTCATCTCCTCCCTGCCCCTCCCCTCCCTTGACTATAGCTGTAAAATTACTACTGAGAAATCCTGTAATCCCCTCTCTTACAGGAAGATATAACTTGCAGTATCTGTGTTTTTTGAAAATTATTCTTCAAAATACCTTACTTATAGAGCTGCTGGGTGCTCATGTGACCTCCTGTCGCTCTCCATCTCTCCTCCCGGTTGACGCCAGCAAGGAATCTCAGCCCCTCCCATTGTAGTGCTTGGATTGGGGAAGGAGAGTGTCGGCAGGTCATGTGAGTGCCCAGCAGTGCTGTAAAATAAGGTATTTTGCGGAATAATTAAAAAAAAACACAGATACTGCACATTGACTCTTCCTGATATCCTGATCCTGATCTTTCAGATATCCAGGCTTTGTCTTTATCAATAAAATATTTGCTCATAATCTGCCTGATGCTATTTCTACTAACCTTTTATATAAAGTAAATTGTAGCTGAATGTACTGTATCTATATTTTCAATATAGTTTACTCACAGAAGTGTATAACGCTACTATAGGATTTGTGCTACTGTATATTTTAGGTATAGTATGCTTGTAAGTAAATTAGAAATGTATTTTGCTTTGCTTATGCTTAATAAATATCTTGTTTTACCTTAGTCTTATCTCGTTCTTCTCAGTAGTTTCATTTCGAGCCTTTTTGGCTGGAGGAGAGCTGCAAGTAAACATTAGTTCATTATATTCAGCTCCCAGCTCTCCTAGTTTTGCCAGATAAACCCAATTCTTGTAAAAGCAAGGCAGTAAGGTTCTCCTAAAGTGGCCATGTTTCTTAAAGAATACAGGCTTAAAATTGTACAGTATTTGAGGTTTGCAAATACTAGGTTAAATGCCAACACTTAAAATATTCAAAAGTGTGATACACAGGAGGGGGCACCACAAAGGTCTGAAAAGCCTGCTCATTAAACCAAATACAGTATATACAACATCAGCACCTTCATTAATTGAACTAAGCAGAGAAATTGACAAAGAAAAAAAAATGTTTTCAAACCTCTAATTTCTAACCTCGGAGAACAGGCAGTAACCATACAGACAATGTGAAGAAGGAAGGATCACTGATGTTAAACCAAGGAACACAGAAAAAAAAATTATAACAGGAAATCCTGCTTCTTTTGCTGGAACTTTGGATGTGTCTGGTCCAACATCAACAGATGGACCTTTTCAGATTTGGTGGAAATAAAACTGGACCTCAAGAGTAAAAATGTCACCACTGGAGTGTCCAAGAGATACAGATAACAGCTGGTTTAATTAGCATCCCCATTGGAAGATTTCCCCTCTATTCCTGTTCTAGTGATGACCCAAAATTTAGAATGTTTTTTCATATTCACACCTAGTGATAATATAAAAAACACAAAAAGGGTTGAGCTACCTAACGGGGGCACAGACGGCAAACAAAACCTTACAGGTGTTCTAATCCCGCTCTACTCTATCCAAACAAAATAAAGTTTTGCCTTTAGTTATACTTTACTCCAGGCTTTCTCAGCCTAATGGTTCCCCATGGTTCCGTTATAGATTGCTAGGGGGTCCTTGAGCAATGAGTAGTTTCTGCCCTTCAGATCTATAACCTCTGACATCAAAGATCTTTTAAGTTACGAGTGTCAAACTGGCGGCCCTCCAGCTGTTGCAGAACTACAAGTCCCATGAGGCATTGCAAGACTAACAGTTACAAACATGGCTTGAAAAAGCAGAGGTATGATGGGACTTGTAGTTCTGCAACAGTTGGAGAGCCGCCAGTTTGACAATCCTGTTTTAAGTTGTCTGTAAGATGGGGCTTCTTCCTACTGACCATAAATCTTAGGAGCACTCATTCCCACTGACCATCACACAAATGTCTCATGATACTGTGACTATAGCAATAATAAATAGGGGATCCCTGAGGCCAGAAATGTATTTAAAGAGTTCCTCCATATTAAAAAGGTTGAGAAAGGCTTCCTTAATCTATACATTTCAGTGACCTAAGGAATTATTATTATTATTATACGAGATTTATATAGCGCCAACAGTTTACGCAGAGCTTTACAATGTATAAGGGGGACAGGAATGAGCAGTATAGGATAGAAATTGTCATAGTGATGGGAAATTTCTTGCTTGACAACATAAGAGAAGGATATCTAAAAAAGTATTTTTTTTACACTAGTATAAATCACTTAATAATAATTTTACCTCTGTGGTTTGCAATACACTGTGGAGAAGACAGCTGTAGAAGTGTCCCTCCTGCAGAAAAGTTATGGAATATAAATACATTTTTTAAAGAAAAAAAATGATAGAAGTGCGGTCATTATTATATAACTAATGTTACTCACGTTATCTGTATATCTCTGATATTGCGATGTGTAACAGCTGACTTTACCAGTGACAGAATATTTATCGCATTTAACTCACTGTTGCTTAGGCTGTAAAACACAAAACAATCAGTATTTTTTATGGTGGTTTAATATCTATGTATTAAAGAGAAAAAGAGGTAAAATAGGAGACAAGAAGAGTAATAGAAAGGAAAAAAGTAGGCAACCCACTGGCTTTTTGTGTCTTTTATATTTGCCTGGAGTTGAGCTTTCAATTATTTCTCATAATTCATATATTACATTGTTATCACATCACATAGGAAATGTACAGTCACATATGGTCTTACAGTGCCTACTGTTGCTTTGTGCTTTTTCATAACCCTCGTTATTGCAAAAATTGAGTTAGGCTGCCTATTTACTATTGACACCTAGACATCAAACAGCCATCTATCCACTGATGAAGAGAATGAGTGAGAAGTGCAAAGAGAGCTCCTGACAATCACATACAGTATTTGGACATTTTCTCAATATGAAAAATGAACAAAGCAGACACATACAGTACAATGATAATACATACGATTTTAACAAATAGAAATCAAGGAAAAAAGGATCAAAACGTATACAACCATCTCCATGGTGAAGTTGTTGAGACAACCTTCTTTTATCCCTTACAACTTTAATATTAGCAGAACACATTGAAGAGCAGGCATCAAACTCTGCCCAGGTCCACCAATCCTGCCCACGTTTTTACAAAGCCGTGCATAAAACATCAAGTTCAAGCTCATCCTAGAAATGTCACATCCATTTTCAAAACTGTCACAATGAGAATGGATCCTTCCAGCTCTTGGGTTCCACAGGTAACTCTTGCCAGGAAATTAAAAAATATTAAGCTGACATTTTACATACAGAGCCTGAAAATCCAAAATTACTAACTTACCTAAACAGTATCCTGTGTATAATGCAAGTAAAGTGCTAAAATAAAATACTAAGCTGATATCACTTACTCTAAATTCTTTAACTGATCCATCTCAGAAAATAATTCAAGCAGAATGCCCATGTCCTTAAGTTTCAGACAGTTACCTTCCAAGCTAGAAAAGTAAAATGTTACAAATGATTAATGATGAAAAAGTAAACTTATAAAACTTTTTTTTTTCAGTTTATTTTAGGATTTGTTTAAATTTTGCCAGCTTTAAAACATAACACAAATTTATTGGCTGCATATTGTATTAGACCTTATAATGGGTTTCCACCAGTGGCGGCTGGTGCTCGATTGCTCGATAATTCGGGGGGGGGGGGGGGGCGCCAACCGTTGAGTCGAGTCGGTCCACCCACCCTTCCCAGGGAAGTGAATGCGGGGATTGCGCCCCCCGCGAGACGGACGGCCTTTTTAACTCCGATCTCCCCTCCCCTGTCCAAACCGGGGAGCGCCGCTGCGGGTGAGCCAATTCAGTGGCGGCTGGTGGGTTGGCGGGTCTTCTCCTCCGGCTGTGCTCTCCTCTCTCCTCCTTCTCCCTTCTTTTAGGCGTTCAATAGGATCACCTGGTGTTTTGGCCAATCAGGAAATGGGTCTTATAACCCACTTCCTAAATTAGCCGTGAGGAGGATTAGTGTGAGAATAGTGAATATTCAATCACTGTTGTCACACAACTGGGTGGGCTTGGATCGCAGTGCTCTGTGCCCTGAGCCCATGCTTTTTTTAAGCCTATTAGAGCCTCTGGCTCTAATCAGATGCTTAAAAAAACACCCCCCCAATGAAATCCATGGTCATTGAGTAGTGACATTTTGGTAGTAATTCTCTTCTGGGTTCCAATGCAGGAACAATTTTTCTATTTGGGTCCCCAGATTTAAAAAATTATATCCCTCACTGGGTTTGTACCCCTGGGTTTGTCCCTCACTTCTGGTTGACTCCTGAAAAAGGGTTATACTGGACTGTGCGGTGGAAGGACTGGCTCAAGCCAGCCTCAGACGCCTATATGTATGCCTTTCTTCTTTTTGAGTCAAAACTAGTGATTATTAAAACTGTGGACTGTTCCCGGATAGCTCAACATTTTCTAGAACTACCAGATTGAGATCTGGGACTATACTGGATGTCCCTCAATTTTGATACTACTCTATGCCTTTAACATTCTGATAGCCTCAACAATGTAAAAACATATACTGTATTGTATTACTCTATTTTGTAAAACGAATAAAAACCATTGAAAACGTTTAAAGAGTAACTCCACTTTTGTTGAGAAAAAAACATTCCCCTCCGGGTGATCTACAGTATCTGCATTACAAAGATTTTGACAAACTTTGTTGTAGATTCTTACTTTTTGTTATTCTGAAGAAATCCCTGTGTGTTTGTCTGTGCCCATGTTCAGAAGTGAGTCTAATGGGAGTGGCTTCATATTTATCAACCAGCTGCTGCACCTGCAAAGCTCTAATGAGGAAAATTGCTGGGCCTGCATCCCTTTAACCGGTTCCAGACGGCCTTCCGCACATTTACTGTACCTGTACATTGTTTTGTGCAGTTGCCACTGGGAGGCGCGATCGCGCACTGATTAGATAGAGGGGGAGCCAATGAGCGGGTCCAGCGACCACCCGCGATAATTTCTGAGCGAGGCAGAACGCCGATCTGACAGGGGAGAAGGTAGAGATCTTGTGCTCCCGCTAAGCAGAAACACTGATCTCTGTCTTCACCCAGTCAGAGCACTAAGTCTCCACCCCTTCCCTGCCAGTGTCATTAGTACAGTGACAGTGCATATTTTTAGCACTGATCACTGTATTAGTGACAATGGTCACCAAAAAAGTGTCAAAAATGTGAGTTAGGTGTCCCATTTCTCCGCCGCAATGTCACAGTCCTGCTAAAAATTGCTGATCATCGCCATTACTAGTAAAAAATATATATAAATAAAAATTCCATAAAAATATACCATAGTTTGTAGACGCTATAACTTTTGCGCAAACCAATCAATATACGCTTATTGGGATTTTTGTTAACAAAAATATGTAGCCGAATACATATTGGCTTAAATTGATGAAGAAATCAGATTTTTTACATTTTTTTATTGGATATGTTTTATAGCAGAAAGTAAAAGATATTCTTTTTTTTCCCCCAAATTGTCACCCTTTTTTGTTTATAGCGCAAAGAAATTAAAACCGCAGAGGGGATCAAATACCACCAAAAGAAAGCTCTATTTGTTTGGGAAAAAAGGACATCAATTTCATTTGGGTACAGTTTCGCAGGACCGCGCAATTGTCAGTTAAAATAACGCAGTGCTGTAAAAAATGGCCTGGTCATTAAGGGGGTAAAACCTTCCGGGGCTGAAGTGGTTAAATGTGATTTCCTATTGGGAGTATCTTATCAAAAATTAAATTTTTGTTGCAGAGGATGCCTGAAATCTGACTTGTATCTTAGTGCAGACTTCTGGGAAAACCAGTGAGCCAATCATACAAGCAGAAAATTACATATCTGGGGGGCATTTTGTACACATTCTGTACAGAACACCACCAGGTTTCCACATTGCATTGCATTTCACAGAAAATTACAGAGCTGCAGATTGAAAAAGAAAGGTAATTTTTAATAACATATAACATTCAATCACAATATGATTTGTGTCTCAATTGTATATGCTATATTTTTTTTGCTTTTTTTTTCACAAAAGTGGAGTTACCCTTTAAGGATCCCTGTATTAGGCCATGAAGGATAGTCATTTCCTTATTGGAGAAGTTCATAGCAATGTACCAAGTGAGCTGAGTTTAATTTTGCCACTGAATTTTTTGTTGGTATATGCAGAGAGTTTGTAGCCTAATTGATACCTTTTATTGACTAACTCAGTCCCTGTAACCCTGTCCACTTGCCTTTATATCTAGCTAGACCTTATATATTGCAGTGGTGTCACCTGCCTATGATGTCCTCTCCCCTAGTGTTCTGACCCAATACATCACACCACTTCAGCAGCTCCTTCATCCTAGTTAGAATTTGTACTGCAGTCTTCTTCCGAAATACTTTTGACATAGTATCAAAATGAAGAAGTTGCACTTCCACTCATTCTTTTTTCTTTGCATTCAAAAACGCTTTATTGTAACCTGACCATATTTTCTTGTAGCACAGACCCCATGGGAAGCAGCTGAGATGTTGGTCCCTCCTAACGCTTCCAGTGGTGATCTGCCCTGAACTGAACCCAGACTCACTAACACACCAGTAATGTAAAGCTGGGGAGGAAGTTTGGCTACAGTAAGACAGTACAGCAATAACAAGACAAATACACATTTCAGAAACAAACACTGTTATTACTGGATATTTAGGACAACAAGATGACCTATAATTTTAGGGCCCTAACTATACCACTGGCCAGTGGGAAGAGGGGTGGGGGTCTAACACAATCTGCCAGCAGTGGGGCCCATGAACTTCCCTTAGATAACTTTCTCTCTATCCCTTCCCAAGGGGGATATCCCAAATGTCCTGGGACAGTTCTCCAGCAAGTGTCAGCAAAGTTTCTAAACAGCCAGCAAGCAAAACCAGTATCAATGCAGGTGGCTAAGAGGCCTTTCACCACTGTACACTTTTTTCTTCCCTCTGTGGCCACTCATGCTTCTTTCCTCCTAGGCTCATTGGGTTGTGGTTTTAGTCCTGGTTGCTGATGCAGCTAATTTGGATTCTCCTCTTCCCTTATCCTGCCACACTATCCTGTTACAGCAGAGGAGAAAGAGAAACAAGGTGGTGGATGGCCCAGGAATGCCCAGGCCCTGCAGCTCTGAATTAAATCTAGTTCAAGAACATCACTGTCCACCATACCCTGCTCCTACTCCATAAATGTGATTCACCCCAAGAAGGGCTTAAGCTGAATATAGATGTATCAAAAATCTGGACGCTTTAGCGGTCACTGGCCAAATTTCAAACCATATATGGGTGTTCCTGCCTGACAGAAGTCAATCTAACTGTTGGAAAACATTTGTCAATCGGCAGCTTGCAGCCAATTGGCTGCAGCCGCTGATCAGTGTATTCTCAGTCTTTGGACAGCATTAGTCAATATGTGACTTCAATTCTAAGGTGTCATGATTTCAGTTCTTACCCTGTTTCCCCGAAAATAAGACCTAGCGTGATTGTTGGTGATGGCTGCAATATAAGCCCTACCCCCCCAAATAAGCCCTAGTTAAAGTCCTTGTAGGTCTTATTTTCAGGTTAGGGCTTATTTTCAGGGAAACAGGGTAGGGCTTATATTGCAGCCATCACTGACAATCACGCTAGGTCTTATTTTCGGGGAAACAGGGTAGGTGAATTGAGCTTATCAAGCCCACACAACACAGGTTACAAATGCAATGGTCCTTGGTAGATATATGGATACAATTATGAGTAGCCTTGGTTGGGAAAATAGGTTGCAGTTTCTAACTGTGATAGGGTATATGAAAACCTTTGCTGGCAGTGGCTAAAGCATACCATATTGATTTTCTTATTTTACTCTTTTGCGTAATACAGTGCTGGCATGTTCCCCAGTTCTTTACTGAGAGAACTGAACCAACCACATAAGTCCTTGCTGACAAAGTTGTGTCTAGACAGTCTAGTGTCTATACCACAGGCACACAGACACACATGTGCACACTTTGATGAATAATATATGGAGATAATGTGGGAGGAAAACACCTGGAGGAAACCCACAAAATTATGGTTAAAATGGTTAAAAACTATAAACAGAAATATTTTTTCAGAAGATTTTTAACAATATCATAGACTATAGCTCAGTTGTCATCAACCCTGTCCTCAGGGCCCACTAACAGGCCAGGTTTTATGTATTACCTTGGGGAGATGCAGACTGGAATACTGCAATCACTGAGCTGCAAATTATATTACCTGTGATGTATTTCAGTTATCTTGCAAACCTGGCCTGTTAGTGGGCTCTGAGGACAGGGTTGATGACCACTGCTATAGCTTCTCTATAGAGATACACGTGAGAGCTGCAATTTTTGTTCATTTTCTGGATTTTGGTTATGTTTAGTCCTACAAAAATTTTGAATCCAATAAAAACTAACCTTTTAAACTTTGATGCATTTTGGAGGACTGAATCTTCAAAGTATATGAATGGAGCATTGAGTGTAGACTGACAATTATGGACAGCCTTTCTTGAGGAAGATAATGGTGTTTTATTGTGTGGAAAGAAAGAAAACTTTCTCCACTGAAATGTTGAACCATAACTGAAAGTCAACAGGTTTTTAAAACAGAGAACAGTTTTGGGTGAACTTAACTTTTAAGCCATGCAAGACAAACCAACATAACCCTCAGCAGCAAACACTTCCTTTGTTTCCCTGTCCCCTTTGTTCAGTCACCAACAGAAAATACCTGGTATATTTAGGTATAGGGAAGCAGCATGTGACAGCACTGGTGCTTGTTGATAGACCAAGCACTGTCACACTGGATGCGGGAGACTGGTGAAAGGTCCAACTTGAGGAAGGTGCATCCTGCAGGGAGCTGAGTGGAATAAAGTCGTACTGTTGATTTGCCTTGCATCGGAAAACAATAGAATTACTTTAAGTAAAAGATGATTTTTTTTTTTTTATTACAATCAAAGCCATGGTGAAATTAGAGGAATTCATTTGTTTTCATAAAGCACCTCTTTAAAATGAGGAGTCTACTTCACCAATATTTTTTTTTAAGTATATAAACAATGAACAGACATAACTGTGTAACTAAAGAACAAAAGGGGGTGCCAACTAAGTGCAGCATTAATAAAAGCTTTTAATGATTAAAAGACAATTGGCGACTCACATTAACAATTATGCATAGCATGCAAACCATACCATTTCATGGCTTGACAAAAGAGCAGATTGCTCCGTAATGCAATACCACACACACTAGCTGCAGGTCCTCTTACAGAGTGATATCACATCCACTTTCGCACTCCACATTGGTTCCATTGGACTTCCTGGTTCAACTGCTGAGTAGCTCTGCTTTCCATTGACAGTCCTCTTATCGTCTACCCTTCTACAGATAAGTGCTATTCATGCTTTTAAATGTGATTTGCCAATTGTCTTGTTAAATGGGGCTTTCAGATTCCAATAAGCCCCCCGCCCGCAGACCCCCACAATCGACCACCAGGGTTGTAGGGAAGGGGCCCTTGTCCTCATCAACATGGGGAAAAGGTGCTTTGGGGGAGGCAGGGCCCCCCTTTCCCAAAGCACCCCTCCCATGTTGAGGGAATGGGGCCTGGTATGGTTCAGGAGAGGGAGCCTTCTCGCCCCCCCCCCTTCCCTGACCTGCTGGGCTGCGTGTTCGGATAAGGGTCTGGTAAGGAATTTTTAATTTGGCATAGGGTTTCTCCTAGAATCCATACCAGACCCGAAGAGCCTTGTAAGGATTGGGGAGGCCCTACGCTGTTTTTTTTCAGAATTTTTCATTGCCAGCATTTTTTTTTTACATTTCAGCTGGTAGTGGGAAAGCCCACTGACAGCTGATGAGTCATTGATTGTTAAGGACGTGGCGAGTGACTTTCGATTCAAATTCAAATCTTTCCGAAAAATTGGATATTGTTAGAAAACCAATATATGAAACTAAACGAAATTTCAGCTAAATTCGTTACTATTTCATTCAGAGATTTGGATACATTCGACTCTCCGAATAACCAAAAATTCGTCCAAATTTATATTCAGCCCGAAATGTCTATTGTCAACAGAAAAGTGTCCCCTTACATTGGTGGCCAATGGAAAAATGTCCCCTCACATTGGTGATCATTGTAGAAGTGACCTCTTACATTGGATGGGTCCACAGCTCTTGCATAGCAGTGATATTTTACTTTTAACTATGTCTTTATTTCAAGGAAAATTTTGGTGGTTGGTGTGTTGGTTGTGGTTGGAAGGAGAAGGGGGCTACCAGAAGCTCACGCATTTACAGATAGAAACCTAAGGTCTAAATATGGGAAAGTCTCCAAATCTTCTGGTAAATTGCTGAAACAAGCAATCAATAAACCATGTCCCTCTTCCTTCCTGTACTTACTGTTATGTGTATAACTGTTTTCGGGACTGAAGTTCACAGAAAGGAGTTACTGTGGCTAGGTAGAACTATACTTTGCTTATAAATTATCGGTAAACTCTAATTAAGGACTTCTCCTAAACAAAAATTAGGTAAATACCAGAGTAAAAACCCCATGAACCCTACAAAGGTGGACTATAATGGCCGTAAAATGGAGACCTATTTTAAAAATGTAATAACAACGTTTTTTGTACAATTAGGGCTGAGGGGACACGTTGCGTCATGACGTCATCGCTGTGTGCGTAGCGCGTGGCTTTTGATAGCGCAGGCGCGTTGGGCGTATATCAGGAAGTGGGATTCCATCAGCATAATTTGAGCGGCGTTTGGCGACAAACACACGTGTTGACCATTTTGGCGTGGTAAGCTTCCTTTTCTCATTGTGGTGGATCCTCTTTTGGAGATGTCTTTGGGGGGGGGATGTCTTTGATCATCTGATATGCTACAAGCTATTTTTTACTTGTTACAATTCTTGGCATTACCCAAAGGACACACTAAGGGGAATATATGGATAATCCTACATGACTTATGGGGGATTGTTCTCTTACCTGGTATAGCTATATGGTAAAGCCTTTTATAGTTTACATACCGAACCTTCTGGTTTCCACGCATTGTACTGCCTGTGGTCCCTTATTGATTGGCCTGTTTTCATCTGGTCTATATGTTTTATTTACAATTTAGTAAGTGCATTATGCCTTCCTTCTTTTATATTGGATCTTTAATTGGATAGGCTTTTGGCCTATGGGAATAGTATTCATATAGTTTATACCTTGGTACTTACCGTATTTATCGGCGTATAACACGCACTTTTTTCCCCTTAAAATCAGGGGAAAGTCGCAGGTGCGTGTTATACGCCGATCCCCTGCGATCCCGTGGTGTCAAAACTTCAAAATCGCCGACCGCGATTTGAAAATGGCGCCGCTGGCGCCGAAATACACAGAGCCGGTCCTCGGCTCTTTCCGGCGGCTCTCGTTCATTTTCGGCTCCACTCGTAGTCCCGAGCGGAGCTATCCGAACCTGCTAGGCAGGGACAGGGGATCGACGGCTGCAATGGGGCAAGGCTGCACTGGGGAAGGCTGCACTGGGGAAGGCTGCACTGGGGAAGACTGCACTGACAAGGCTGCACTGGGGAAGGCTGCACTGACAAGGCTGCACTGGGGAAGTCTGCACTGGGAAGGCTGCACTGGGGAAGGCTGCACTGACATGGCTGCACTGACATGGCTGCACTGACATGGCTGCACTGACAAGGCTGCACTGACAAGGCTGCACTGACAAGGCTGCACTGACATGGCTGCACTGGGGCAAGGCTGCACTGAGAAGGCTGCAATGATGGGCATTTAAATGTAAGTTTTTTTCCCTTCAACTTCCCTCCTAAAAGTTTTTTTTCCTTAAAATTCCCTCCTAAATTGGGGTGCGTGTTATACGCCGGCGCGTGTTATACGCGATAAATACGGTAATTATACTCCTTTTTCATTTGTACCCCAAATAGGACAACCGTTTTTACTCCCTGCTCTGTCCCCTCCTGGTGTGCACCTATGCCCCCCTTAGGCATTGTGGTTGGCCTGCTGGCTATTAGGTCTAACCGGTAGGAGCATGCATTGTTTATGTTAATGCAGCAATTATGTAATACTATATAGTTCATGATTTTTTACTAACTTCATGTTGTTATAGGTCAGTGATGGCGAACTTTGGCACCCCAGATGTTTTGGAACTACATTACCCATGATGCTCATGCACTCTGCAGTGTAATTGAGCATCATGGGAAATGTAGTTCCAAAACATCTGGGGTGCCAAGGTTCGCCATCACTGTTATAGTTAAACATTAATCCACTTGGTGTCTGGGTCCTGAAGAAGCCATTTTCTTTTGGCGAAATGTCGACTGTACAGACAACACCAGATTAATCGATTTAAACCTTGTATAGTGTACTAACCACACACTGTGTTTTTTTAATACTTATGTCTTAGTCCTCCCTTGTGTGCTGGGAGAGGACAATAGTCTATTTGGTGATTTTAAAATTGTACAATAAACTTTGTTATACGGTAAATCTTTTTAAATATGTCTCCACTTTATGGCCGTTATATCCCGCCTTTGTAGCGTTCATGGGGTTTTTACCCCGGTATTTATCTATTGTTTGTTTAGAATTTTTGGATGAGGCCTTAGTCCCAACACATCCTTCAATAAGGACTTCTCCTATTTTCTCTCTTTTAGTTTGTTAAATATATAATTGGAAGTGTTTTTCTATCTTTTCAATAAGTGCACACAAGACAGGTAGAGGTGTTCTGTAATCCTAACACACTTCCTGTCCTAGGGTGACAAAGCTGCTCTTCCAGTACAATTTTAACATTTCTCTCCTACATGTAAAAATCTTTTTTTCTTGCTAGAAAATTACTTCAAACCCCTAATAGTGTATATATATATATATAGATATATATATAGATATATATATCTATATATATATCTATATATATATATACAGTATCTCAAAAAAGTGAGTACACCACTCAAATTTTTGTAAATATTTTATTATATCTTTTCATGTGACAACACTAAAGAAATTACACTTTGCTGCAATGTAAAGTAGTGAGTGTACAGCTTGTATAACAGTGTAAATTTGCTGTCCCCTCAAAATAACTCAACACACAGCCATTAATGTCTAAACCCCTAAGTGAAAATGTCCAAATTGGGCTCAATTAGCCATTTTCCGTCCCCGGTGTCATGTGACTCATTAGTGTTACAAGGTCTCAGGTGTGAATGAGGAGCAGGTGTGTTAAATTTGGTGTTATCGCTCTCAATCTCTCATACTGGTCACTGAAAGTTCAACATAGCACCTCATGGCAAAGAACTCTCTGAGGATCTGAAACAAAATAATTGTTGCTCTACATAAAGATGGCCTAGGCCAGTGATGGCGAACCTTGGCACCCCAGCTGTTTTGGAAATACATTTCCCATGATGCTCCACTACACTGCAGTGCATGAGCATGATGGGAAATGTAGTTCCAAAACATCTGGGGTGCCAAGGTTCGCCATCACTGGCCTAGGCTATGAGAAGATTGCAAAGATCCTGAAACTGAGCTGCAACACAGTGGCCAAGACCATACAGCGGTAAAACAGGACAGGTTCCTGTCGGCCTGTCGGTGTTCAGACCATATACCGCACACTGCATCAAATTGGTCTGCATAGCTGTCGTCCCAGAAGGAAACCTCTTCTAAAGATGATGCACAAGAAAGCCTGAAAACAGTTTGCTGAAGACAAGCAGACTAAGGACATGGATTACTGGAACCATGTCCTGTGATCTGATGAGACCAAGATAAACTTATTTGGTTCAGATGGTGTCAAGCGTGTGTCGCAGCAACCAAGCGAGGAGTACAAAGACAAGTGTGTCTAGCCTACAGTCAAACAAGGTGGTGGAAGTGTCATGGTCTGGGGCTGCATGAGTGCTGCGGGCACTGGGGAGCTACAGTTCATTGAGGGAACCATGAATGCCAACATGTACTGTGACATACTGAAGCAGAGCATGATCCCCTCCCTTCGGAGACTGGGCCGCAGGGCAGTATTCCAACATGATAACGACCCCAAACACACTTCCAAGATGACTACTGCCTTGCTAAAGAATCTGAGGGTAAAGGTGATGGACTGGCCAAGCATGTCTCCAGACCTAAACCCTATTGACCATCTGTGGGGCATCCTCAAACATAAGGTGATGGAGCGCAAGGTCTCTAACATCCACCAGCTTCGTGATGTCATCATGGAGGAGTGGAAGAAGACTCCAGTGGCAACCTGTGAAGCTCTGGTGAACTCCATGCCCAAGAGGGTTAAGGCAGTGCTGGAAAATAATGGTGGCCACACAAAATATTGACACATTGAGCCCAATTTGGACATTTTCACTTAGGGGTGTACTCACTTTTGTTGCCAGCGGTTTAGACATTAATGGCTGTGTGTTGAGTTATTTTTAGGGACAGCAAATTTACACTGTTATACAAGCTGTACACTCACTACTTTACATTGTAGCAAAGTGTCATTTCTTCAGTGTTGTCACATGAAAAGATATAATAAAATATTTACAAAAATGTGAGGGGTGTACTCACTTTTGTGAGTGTGCTGTCATGTGACCGCTGTGAGTGGCTGTCACAGCGGTCACATGATCTGAAAGCTCCTGATCCTTAGTATGCATAGGGAGCTTTCTGGTAACCACTGGCTACCATGCTGGGTGCGCGCAGGGAGCACGGTAAGTGGTTTACACAGGGCCGCATATATGCCGTTGCTCAGCGTAAAGGCCTACACCATGATTTGTACAGGGGTAAAATTATATCTCTCTCTCTCTTTGGAGTCCATACCTCTCTTAATACAAGAAAGGATTTTGCTCGCTTTGGAAACCGCAGCTTGGCATTGTATGTTATTATTACGTTTATGATCTAGCAGAACACCCAGATCCTTCTCCACTATGGATTTCCCCAGTTGTACTCCCCCTAGTATGTATGATGAATGCATATTCTTAGCCCCCAAGTGCATAACTTTACATTTATCAACATTAACATGGGTTTGGATCAAACCCAAGCTCATTCCTATTGGTCAGAGCCAAAACAATTACTTCTACAATTGCAGCCTATGATTATAAAGCCAGTTATTCCAAAATGTATACAGCTGTTTCAGGGTTACTGGCCATTATTAGAGCAGTGCATGGAATCGATCATTTCTCTGCAGTAGGGTTTGTGGACCAATGAGAACATAAAAATACACAGATTATGATGATGTTTCAAGAGCCTTTGTTAATGCAAATTAGAAAGTTGACTTAGGGATAAGAATTTCACCACCTATCATCATACTTGCCCCGAACCCTCTACCCCCTCTCATGATGGAGGAAGCCCAATCTTCCTCCAGTGCTGTGCACGAAAGCCTCTGCTCTCCAGGGACTCTCCCTCCTCATTGGCTGAGCCACTGGCTCCCGCTGCTAACGATCACAGCCAGTAAGCCAATGAGGAAAGAGAGGGGCGAGGCTGAGCAGCGGCTCTGTTTGTGAATGGACACGCAGAGCAGCGGCTTGGGAGCGATTGCGTTTGAAAGACCGCTTCGCAAATACCGTGTGACATAAAAGATTTGCAACGATCGCCATTTTATTCTCTAGGGTCTCTGCTAAAATATATATATGTATATATATATATATATATATATATATATATATATATATATATATAATGTTTGGGGGTTCTAAATAATTTTCAAGCAAAAAATATGGATTTTAACTTGTAAGCAAGATGATGTCAGAAATAGCCTTAGGCATGAAAGGGTTAATATCACTTTTAGTGCAATGCAATTATAGCCTACAGGGAATTTTTTCCCACTAGTAATGGGAGACTTGAAGTTGGCATTGGTGAGTGACTTTCATGGGCTAAGTGCACATTAACTTCCTTTGTTCAAACAAGTTTCTTAATTTCAAAAAAACTGTAGCAAAACATAAGACCTACTATCTAAAAATGGTTCATTTTGGGAGTGTTTGTAATGTCCTGGCATTCTTATTTGATATATTTTATAACTGAAAGTAAGAAAAACTGTTTTTTTTCCCCCAAAAATGTTAATTTTTTTTCCTTTGTATAGCAAAAACCCAGTTAGTAATAAATACCATAAAAAAAAAAGATCTAGTTGTCTGAAAAAAAAAATTGAAATGCATGTGAGTACAGCATTACATTGCCGGGTAAGCGTCAGTCAAACTAACACAGCACTGGAAATGGAAAAAAATGGACTGGACAGGGGTGTAACATGCCGATATGAAGGTGGTTTTAACCGCCACATATGAAAACACATATACTGTAGAATAATATGATGATTCTGGCACTTTAGCATTGTTTGAAAAAAACATATTATAGCAGGAGCGACCAGTCCATTAGGAGCCCAGGGGCGCTGCCCCCCTGCCGGGTGCCAAACTCATACGTTTATATGAGTTTTTTCTTCTTTTTTTTTTGCAAGCCACATGATTAGAGCCGGAGGCCCCAAACCCTTCTACTTGTGACAATAGCAAATTAATATTCACTATTGTCTTCTGTCTTCTCCTCCCAGCCAATCAGGACAGGAGGCAGATTGGGTTGGCCGGGAGGAGAGGCGAGGGGACCGTCACCACAGAGGGGCCGAGTGCTAAGGACCGTCACCTTTGAGGGGATAAGTGTCTGGGACCATCACCGTTGAGGGGCCTGTGTGCCGGGGACCGTCACCGTGAAGGGGCTGAGTGCCGGGGACCATCACCGTGGAGGGGGCGAGTGTCGGGGACCATCACCATGGAGGGGCCAAGTGTCGGGGACCATCACCGTGGAGGGGGCGAGTGTCGGGGACCATCACCATGGAGGGGCCAAGTGTCGGGGACCATCACCCTGGAGGGGGCGAGTGTCGGGGACCATCACCATAGAGGGGCCAAGTGGCGGGTATCGTTACCGTTGCGTGGCCGAGTGCCAGGGACCGTGACCACGGAGGGATGAGTACGGGGGACCCTCACCGGCGGTCATTGATTTGCATGTCCTCATGATCTGCTCCCAGGACATCTCCAACTCTACCATCGACTTCAGGAGAGGCTGAGTGTGGGTGAACCTGGGGAGGAGTTTGTTTGCTGCCCCCCCAAAAAATGTCTGCACCAGCCGCCAATAATTATAGCCCGAAACTCTTGAAAAGCTTCTGCATTATTTTCTATTTGTTGCATATTATTTCATAACTTCTATTTTGTGCATATGCATGTGCACTATAGTCATGTTGATATAATTACCCCGCACAGCCATTCATGTCTATGGGCAGCTGTGCACAGCACCTGGGCTACCTGGGCGGGAGGCGGGGGGGGTGCACAGATTTCCACTGCAAAGGCTCAGGCGCCCTCAATGTAATGTGCAGCTTAAAAAGGTATGCAAAGTGCCAGGTGACGGGTGAGACGTGAACAAACCGGTTAGCCCGACAGATTTAGGCAGTCTGTCACCATGAGACACCCCGACCTGTACCGGGGATTGGCACCTTTGTGCCACCATGGTGCGGACGCCCTGACTCGGGGGGAACCAGGTGGGAGGCGCTGCGGGGAGAGGTTAGTTGGAGGCATATGTGCGTCCCCCATCCCCTAGCGCGCATCTGTCCGACTCACTCCTTAATCTATACAATATACCATAATTTACGTACTGTCCGGGAAGCCGGCCAAATTTAAAATGCACAATAATCCCCCTCCGGAGGCTCCGGAGGCCAGATCCGCTTTACGTGCAACAGTCAGGCGGTTGGAGCCCGACTCGCCCGTTGAGTGGGTTGGGACCTCACCGCTGACCCGTTACCTGATTATTGACTCATTTTATATTCTCGATTGCATTAAATGTCCTTTTGTGAACGTTTGTCATTTATGTTTTTATAGTTTTGTATGGAAAAACAAAAAAAAGAAATGACAGGTGCAATATTTGACGTCTCTTCTTTTTACGAATGTTTATTGAATTGTACTGCCCTGCCTTTCATAAATAAAGATTATATAAAAAGGTATGCAGACTACAAGCTTTACACCACCTCAATTCTGAGCTAAACAGACAATCCAGAAAGTATATACAAAGGCTTCATCTAAATAGAGCCACACATTGTAGACAAGACAGGAAATTATTACTTGATTTCCTGCAGAGCGAGGCAGCAGGGGAAAGATCTCCTTAGAGCTTCAATAACGCTGGTTGTCAGACATCCTGCCATCAGTCTGCAGAACAAAAACAGACAAATAAGCATTTAGAGTATGGTATAATAATATAAGGTTTACTGGAGTGGGAGCATGTATATGAAAGGAGTGTGTGTGCTGGTCTTCCCAAAAATCCAGAAACTGGGGACAGTGCCAGGACAAGGTCATCTAAAGCCCAGGGCGAACATGCCAAACTGCGCCTCCCCAGGATGTATGAGCATTATGTGTCAGCAAAACACTCCCCCACAAAAACACTGAGCACTAATCTGCATGCTTACCCTCTAAGCATAAATTCCCCCTCCTCCCAGTACAAATCCGATCCCATGCTGGAAGCACAAATCTTTGCCCCTCATCCCCCAAATCCCCCCCACCAAAAAAAATGTACCCCTCCTAGCACAAATCATCTATCCCTAAATGTTCCCCTCCTACTACACATCCCCCCCCCACTTCAAATCCCTCCTCCCAGCACAAATTCCCCCTAAATCCCCTCCTCCTAGCACAAATCTTCTTCCCTCCATCTCCCCTCCCAACACAAATCCCCAAAAATCACCACTCTTAGCCCCCGTCAAATCCCCTTTCCTAGAACAGCACTTACCCCTTGCTGCCCCCAAATGCCCCCTTCCAACGCAAATCCCCTCCCCCCAATCTCCTTGTGGCGCCCCCCTACCACAGTGCCCAGGGCAGCCACGCCTCCTGCCCACCCCTTGACCCGGCCCTGACTGGGGATACCACAGAAGTGTCACCTACATTTCAGCCATAGCAATTGTCAGCCTACCACCAGTGAGCAGCAGACATATCCAACCACTAGTATGCTGCTGTCCAGACTTACACATGTCCATATGTTGGATGTACTATACCAGTGATGATGAACCTTGGCACTCCAAATGTTTTGGAACTACATTTCCCATGATGCTCAACTACACTGCAGGGTGCAAGAGCATCATGGGAAATGTAGTTCTAAAACATCTGGGGTGCCAAGGTTCGCCATCACTGTTTAACTATACTGATACCAGGCATGTAGAGATGTTGCATTTAAATTGAAGGATCTATTTACTTTTTTGAGATCCACATATCAACAATAGAAGCCTTTACAGATCGGTTCTTTACATAGTGAGAGAACAGCAATGAAACAGAGGACATAAAGTTTCTTTTTGACTCTGTTGGGTCTTGTTTACGGATTGGGTAATGACGTAGCTCTTTTGAGCAACCTCCACGACTTTTCTTCAGTAATGATTACCACAAAAATAGAACCTTGGATGTGCTACGGGAAACAGGATGCTACAAGCTGTATGTGCCAACCACCCACTGGGGGTGATTTACTAAAACTGGAGAGTGCAAAGTCTGGTGCAGCTGTAAATGGTAGCCAATCAGCTTCTAACTTAAGCTTGTTCAATTAAGCTTTGACAAAAAAAAAATGGAAGCTGATTGGTTTCTATGCAGAGCTGCACCACATTTTGCACTCTGCAGTTTTAGTAAATCCATCCCACTGATCCTGACGGTCCTCCCATCAGGGGCTGGTTCTCTTTGCCAACCCCACACCTTTCCCCTCCAAGTCCTGCTTTTGAATTAAACCCAGTTTGACTTTTGACCATATGAGGAGAAAAAACTTAGGGAGTGTGATAGGCAGATATAAAATTTGAGAAGAGGTAGGGGACAAGCACCGGACATGAATCTCCAACCGCTACAAATAGAAGTCCTTAGCTCAGTCTGATGGCTTAGGTTCTGTAGCTCCCCATAAAATGGGAGCCCCTACTGAGGGGCAGGGGTCACCCAAATCGAAAAATCTATGTATGTTTGAGCCATAAGGAGTGCCAAACAAATGTTTTTCAGAGTCCAAAAGTAGGTTCGGTAGCTCACCACAAAATTGGGCCCCCCCCTACGGAGCAAAGGTCATTCAAATTGTACAACCCCTGGCAAAAAGTATGGAATCACCACTCTTGGAAAATGTTCATTCAATTATTTATTTTTGTAAAAAAAAAAAAAGAATTACAGACATGCCTCAAAACTATTTTCATTTAACATTCCGACCTTCTGGCATTAAGAAACACTTCCAAAAATAAAAAAAAGAAAGAAAACTGTAGTCAGCTGAGCTTTTGCAGCTCAAGTAGAGAAAAAAAAAATACGGAATCACTAAATTCTGAGGAAAATATTATGGAATCACCATGTACTTTGCAGTTCTAAAACAAACATCTGCATCAGATTACATCCTGAAAAATTATGTCATCATCATCAAACATCCTTTCAATTGATGGAATAAGAAAAGTGTCCAAAATCTCAATATAAACTTGTGCATTTATTTTAGATTTAATGGATGTAATCTCCCCCGTACCTTTACCTGACATGGAACCCCATATCATCAATGATTGTGGAAATTGTCGTCTTCATACATTTCATTGGAACAGCACCAAACAAAAGTTCCAGCATCATCACCCTGCCCAATGCAGATTTGTGATTCATCACTGAATATCACTTTCATCCAGTCATCCACAATCCATGATTTTCTTTAGCCCACTGTAACCTTGTTTTTTTTTTGTTTAGGTGTTAATGATGGACATCAGCGGAGAACAGAGAAGACCCAGAGAGGGAAGAAGAAGTCGGAAGAGACGCCAGCGCTGCCTTAATAAATTACTTTAAAAACCTGTGTACTGCGTTTTATTTTTGACACTTTTTTTAGGTGAATGGGTAGGGGTACAATGTACCCGATACTCATTCACATAGATTAGGGGGCCGGGATCTGGGGGCCCCCTTGTTAAAGGGGGCTTCCAGATTCCGATAAGCTCCCCGCCCGCAGATCCCGACAACCCAGGGATGTCGGTAAGAAGCCCTTGTCCTCATGAACATGGGGACAAGGTGCTTTGGGGTGGGGGGCACCCCAAAGCACCAACCCCCCAAGTTGAGAGCATGCGGCCTGATACAATTCGGGGGGTGCTTGCTCATCCCCACCCCCTTTCCTGACCTGCCGGGCTGTGTGCTCAGATAAGGGTCTGGTATTGATTTTGGGGGGGACCCCACGCCATTTTTTCAGCGTGTGGGTTCATCTTAAAATCCATACCAGACCTAAGGGCCTGGTATGCTCTTGGAGGGGGAAGCCATGCTGTTTTTTTTTTTACATTGTGCGTGGAGGTCCCCCTAAAGATTCATACTAGACAGTGCCTGGTATTGTCGGGGATCAAAGTCGGATCCCTGTTCATTAAAGTAGGACGCATGTCAGACTTCAAGTCGCAGGGCAAAGTCGGATCCACAGTCGCACGATTGTTGTGTCGTACCGGTGTGAAAGGGGCCTCATGGATTGTGGATGGCTGGATGGAAGTGATATTCAGTGATGAATAACAAATCTGCATTGGGCAGGGTGATGATGCTGGAACTTTTGTTGGTGCCGTTCCAATGAAATGTATGAAGACGTTTGCCTGAAGAAAACATGCAAATTTCCACAATCAATGATGATATGGGGTTGCCTGTCAGGTAAAGGTATGGGGTGATGACAGTCATTACATCTTCATTAAACGCACAAGTTTATATTGAGGTTTTGGACACTTTTCTTATTACATCAATTTAATGCAGATATTTGTTTTAGAACTGCAAAGTACATGGTGATTCCATAAAATTGTCCTCAGATATTTCCTTAGAATTGAGTGATTTCATTTTTTTTCCTTTGTTTGATCTGCAAAAACTGTTGCAACTGACTACAACTTTCTTTCTTTTATTATTATTTTTTTTAAGTGTTTCTTAAAGCCAGAAGGTTGGAATGTTAAATGAAAATAGTTTTGAGGCTTGTCTGTGATTAGTTTTTTTTTCTACACAATTAAGCAATTGAATGAACAGTTTCCAAGAGTGGTGATTCCATACTTTTTGCCAGGGGCTGTATAATGCATGTATAATTTAGCCAGAAGGAGCGCCACACAAATATTTTTCAAAAAATATTTATTTGATTCCACAAGTGACCAAAAGGAAAACAAAAAGCATCCAATGCATATGGGGAGCTCAAACCATCTCCCTTCTTAAAGAGGTTTAAAAACAAAAAAAAAAACCTGCAAGACATACTAGAAACAAGAAATACATCGCATACTAGCTCATTATGAAATACTTACCTTAGAAGTATGCCCTGCAGTGCCGCCCGCACTCCGCTTCCATGGCCGACATCTTTCACCGGAGTTACTTCCGGATTTGCGGGCTCCGGCGCTGTGATTGGCCGGAGCCTCGATGAAGTCACTCCCGCGCATGTGCGTGGGTGCCGCCAGTCACGGCACGGGTACTGAAGAAATGGCAGGAGCGGGCCGTTTCTTCAGTGAGCATGTGCAGATGACGTCGGCAGCAGCGCCTATATGAATATCACCTAAACTGTGCAAGTTTAGGAGATATTTACAGTACCGACAAATAAGCCTTATTATATGCTTACCTGTAGGTACAAGTGCTGTAACAGAGTTTTCAACCACTTTAAGGCCCTGCCACTAACACAGGCATTCACATACTAGTGTCTTGGCTTTATAAAAAATAGGCTCCCTGTACTATTCTTAGCTTGAAAAAGGAGTACGCATGCGCCAACATAGCACAGCACAGGCTCCGAAACACGTCGACCAGCATACTGGGACCTGTGACGTCTGTACCCTCTGAACTACTCGCGCAACTCTGTGTTCCACCTCGGATCCCGGAACCGTCTGTGTGGCTTTCTTCCGGCTACAGCTCCTGTCTCCCCCACAGTGTGAGATACACCGCTACTCTGCGCTCGAGAAACAGATGGACAGACCCCTCAAAGTGTACCCATATTGATGAGCCTGTATACTGCCTCCCTCTTCTGAGTAGCCCATTATGGGAGCCTTATTAAACTGCATCTAACATGCTACACTTAGTGGCGCTTTTTTTTCTTCTTCTTGTCTGTTTACTACAGAGTGAGCTGCGCTCTGGATTTTAAGCTGAGACAAGTGTATGGACTTATACTGAAAATTCTTTGGACTATTATTTGTGCGTTTGCCTTTGCGCCTACAACCCACTTTATTGTTAGTGTCCTGGCTTTGATGGATGTGTTTTGGAGCTTTAGACTGGGTACACACAGGCCAAAAATGGTTGGTTCAGCAGGAACCAGATGACTTTCGGACTTTGTGTATGGCTACATGTCTGACAGAAGCCAGTCTCGTGTCCGGCTTCTGTTAAACGAGCGTGCTTGAAAACCAGCATCCAATCAGCGCTCGCAGCCAATGGCTGTGTTCTGGCAGGAGGAGTCACAATAGATCAGCGGAGAGATTGCAACACTAACATTGCTTGTGTTAGTAAGTAGACATGTAGGTTTTGTTTTTTTTTGTTCAGATCACTGGGTACCCACCTGTCTATTAGACACTGTTTAAAATATTAAAGCCCTCATTAAGAGGTATTGATTGGGCATCTCAAACATAGTGGCTACCTTTTTGTTTTACACCTGTTTCACACCGGTGTGATTTGTCATGCGATTTGACAGTTCCAAATAGCATGACAAGTTGCACCCTATTGCTGGGAATGGAGCCGTTCAAATCACAGTGACTCATGCCGCAGCGACTTTGAAAAAGGTTCCTGCACTACTTTTTCCCAATTTAATTGAGACTTGCATAGACTTCTATTAGTTGAAGTCACAAGCCGCAATAAAATTGTAAGTGCAAATTGCACTGATTTGCGGCTTTGAAATCGTGCTGATGTAGCGTGATATCAAAGCCGCACTGGTGTGAACCAGGGCTTATTTTTAGTCACTTGCGGAATTAAAAACTTTTGGACTCCAAGAAACATTTGTCTGGTGCTCCTTCTGGCTCAATCATTTATAGGAAGTTAAAAGACCTACAATTAATACTGTTATGTATTAAAAAAAAATTAACACTAATTGTATTTTTACATAGCACCTCAGCCTGTCTTTATATTAAAATATGTGAAGTATACCTTGTAAAACAACCAATTCAGTTTAAGGCTGGGTTCACACTTATGTGAACTGGATGTGGGTTTTACCACATCCAATTCATATGATAGGGGAGAGTGTGACTGGCTCCCAATAGGCAAAGTTAGTGTAAACCCGGCCTTAAATATATATCTATATCTATCTATAGATAGATATAGATATATATTTATATACACATATACATATATTTAAATATATATATATATATATATATATATATATATATATATATATATATATATATATATATTATATATACATACTATTATATATTATATATCTATATATCTATACATACATACATTATAAATACCTTATTTTTTTTTTTTTTATATACACGGTCACATAATCTCTGCTCTCAGCAGCATAAGAGGGCTTACTGAGCTAGGGGTGGAGAAATAGCAGCACACTGATCTTCCCAGGGAATGGCTGTGCAGGGGGGTATGTCAGCTAACATCTGACCATTAGAGGACAGGTATGCTGTTCTCCCAGCAAAGCCAGAAAACTGATCCCACTGGCATGGATGTTCTCTGGAGTCTAATGTTGTAAGTTAGAAAGATGAAATGTTGGGGTAACATATCCTTTAATTTTTTATTTAAAACTGTCACCAGCATGTTGATGGTGGTGGTGGTGAATGAATGAATGATTTGTATAGTGCTGCTTATGCGAACTGAATCGCTTTAAGGCGCTATGGTGGTGGTGGTGGGGGCGGGGGCACAGTAGATTGAACCAGGAAAGGTGAAATATAAACAGATTAAACTTCAACTTTAAGTTAATTTAAATATTAACATTTGTTAATATTAAATCTTCTCTTATCTATGTGTTTTTTCAAATGTGTAGCATAAACATTTATTACACTGACATGAATGATAAGGAAATTGGTGCTTATTTCCTCCTCGACAATTCAAGGGTCAGGAATGATTCTTTTCTCCCAGTGTAGACATTTAGCAGAGTAGGGGATAAGCACATACAAGGTACTAAGAAAGGTACAGCACCTGATCCTCCTCAGATATTTCATACCAGCTATCACTGGGGAAAGTGCTTCTGCAAATGTACCGCCATATTTTTTGCTTTTGAAACTAAAAGAAAACAAACCATAAAAAATGTGTTAGTGTTTAGTACTGTATGATTACATCCCAAATATATTGCTAAGGATATTAGGATTATTATGGAAATGAAAAAAAAAATGTGTAAGGCCTCATTGATACGCACCAGAAGCATTTTAATAAATTGCCTTTTGTGGAATTTTCCAGAGCATACAAATGTATAGACATGAGAAAAGCCATTTTTTTCCCAACAACACTAATTTGTGGTGCATTGAAAAAACCCTACAAGCTGCATTTTAGGTACCTTAACCTGCATTGTGCAATAAACACATCCGAAATGCATATAAACATATATTCTCTTGCACTCATGGCTTTTGGTACTTGCCAAGCTATAGTTTATAAATGCTGTATTTTAGCAGCTAATTTCTAATGTTGTCCAGGAAATGTTACAAACATGGGCAAAAACCGTACTCAATTTTCCCCAAATTAGATTTTATCCATTTTTCCCATCTACACAGAGCTTTTAGACTGCCTCTTACCAGTCATTCTCCACAGTTCAATCACATTGAGGTTGATTTATTAAATTAAAATAGGCTGAGAACTTTGCAAGGGAATGTTTTCTTTGCAGGAGAAATTTCACTTAGCTTAGTGAATGTGGTAAACTTTCACTTTGCAACGAACACCTAATCTAGTGCAAGAAATAAAAATAAAAAAAACTGTTTTATTTGCAGATGATTGGATGATGAAAGTCAGAAGAACTTTACCTCATTCACTATGCTAAGGGAATAACAGCCTTTTTGTCTTTAGTAAATCAACATGTTTTCAAAAGACTGCAATGGGGGGATCATGGTGAGTGTGAATAGTTCTGTTATAATGGATCAGTGTATTTAAAGGGTAAGTTCACCTTTACAGAAAAATCTGTAAGGTGTACTTACACAGGACGCCCTCCTCGCCCCCCAGTCCCGCTGACCTGCATGGCGGCGATCTGCTGTTATGAGCCCTGCTATAGCCGCCTCACGGCTCTGGGGCTTAGAAATCCCCGGAGCTTAAAGTGGAGTTCCACCCACTTTTACAACTCTTCAGCATCCCTCACTAAACTGTGCACTGTAAACAAATTGGATATTTTTTAATTTTTTTTTCTCAGCACCTACTGTATATCTGCTGTATTCATTTTTCACTTCCTCCTCCTCCCTGGCCTCGGCCCATCGCATCATTTCCTGTTTGCAATGCCTTCTTGGAAGGGGCAGCAACTTCCTCTGAAACTGCCGTTGCTATGGAAACCTGACCTGAAACCTATTACACTGCTTGTGCTGCACTGAGCATGTGCGAGATCTGCAAGGATGAGATCCAGGAAGAAATACAGTCTGGCTTCAGATGCCCACACTTAAGATGGCCACGGCCTGCTGTAAGTTTATAAAATAACAAACTACTGCTATAAACTAACAAAACAGACCTTAGTTTACAGACTAACTTTACTAGAATACATTAAGCTTGTGTATTATAGGGGTATTTTTATATAAAAAGTATAATTTCGGCCGGAACACGACTTTAATCGCCTAAACATACCCCGTCAGGAGGGTCTGCACGCTGTGATTGGCCGGGCAATCTTCCGGGACCTGTGACGAGTCCCAGAAGATTGCAGGGAGGGAGGGGGGAGGGTGATGTTCCTTCTGGCCCCACAGCGCCAGGGGATGAAGTAGGAGCTGGGTGCCTGTAAAAACAGGGTACCCCCTTCCCCCCCAAAAAAATGACATGCCAAATGGCATGTCAGGGGGTCACCAACACTTAAAGCGGAAGTTCAATTTTTGGGTGGAACTCCGCTTTAAGATCATTGACAAGATTCTCCCATGTAGTTCTGGGCTGATTCCCCACCATTCTCATGATCATTGAAACTCCACAAGGTGAGATCTTGCATGCAGCCCCAAACCGAGGGAGATTGACAGTTATTGACAGCACCAACTATTGTCACCCTCTCATCAAGCTGCTTGGCGATGGTCTTGTAGCCCTTTCCAGCCTTGTGTAGGTCTACAATTATGTCCCCGACATCCTTGGACAGATTTTTGGTCTGAGCCATGGTGTAGAGATTGGAATCTGATTAATTGATTGCTTCTGTGGACAGTTGTCTTTTATACAGGTCACAAACTGAGATTGGGAGCATTCCCTTTAAGAGAGTGCTCCTAATCTCAGCTTGTTATTTGTGTAGAAGATTCCAGGGAGCCAGAAATCTTCATATTAATAGGGGATCAAATACTTATTTCACTCATTAAAATGCAAATCAATTTAAAACTTTTTTTAAATGTGTTTTTCTGGATATTTTTGTTGTTATTCTGTCTCTCACTGTTAAAATAAACCTACCATTAAAAATATAGACTGATCATTTCTTTATCAGTGGGCAAACATACAAAATCAGCAGGGGATCAAATACTTTTTTCCCCTCACTGTCATTGTGGTCTTATGATCAGGATGTTTCCAGGACTGCAAATGAACAGTAATAACAAGGAATTTCTTAACATATGCAAAGTACCCTTGCTTCTATGATATTTATGTGGGTAGGTTATAGCTACTGCTTCAGCATTTCATAAACACAAAGACTTCCTGGACAGTATAGATAGGTGGTTTATTTTATTTCTATATACCAGAGGTGTCCAACATGTGACCCGTGGGGTTCATACAGCCCAAGACGGCTTTGAGTGCAGCCCATCACAATAGCTTACTTAAAAATTTTGAAGTTTTTGCAATTTTTTGGAAAAATGCATTTACACATAGAAAACACATGCAGCTGAATGACTGTATCTCTTTACTGGACTTTCATACGTTTTATTTTTCCAAAGAAAAATCTCCCACTTCTCACAATCACGCCTTATTCATGTCAGTTTTTGGCAGCACCTATATTTGTGAGCAACTATTTTCAAGAATAGAGCACATGAAGGGAAAAATTGGAACCAAAATATCTGATGAGCAACTTGAGAACTAATTGAAAATGTCTACTACATCCATAGAACCAGGTATCGATGCGTTGTTTTATCGAAAATTGTCAAATATTACACTACTTTTATGTTGCTCTCTTTTACATTTATAATAAAAAATATTGCGGAAAAAAATGTTTTTTTTACTCAGGTACATTATCTATATCAGCGATTGTTAACTTGTGATCTGCCCAACTTTTTCTGCTTGTCAGCTATCCTTATTGTAATGCCCCGTACACACGGTCGGATTTTCCGACGGAAAATGTGTGATAGGACCTTGTTGTCGGAAATTCCGACCGTGTGTGGGCTCCATCACACATTTTCCATTGGATTTTCAGACACACAAAGTTTGAGAGCAGGATATAAAATTTTCCGACAACAAAATCAGTTGTCGGAAATTCCGATCGTGTGTACACAAATCCGACGGACAAAGTGCCACGCATGCTCAGAATAAAAAAAGAGATGAAAGCTATTGGCCACTGCCCCGTTTATAGTCCCGACGTACGTGTTTTACGTCACCACGTTCAGAACGATCGGATTTTCTGACAACTTTGTGTGACTGTGTGTATGCAAGACAAGTTTGAGCGAACATCCGTGGGAAAAAATCCTAGGATTTTGTTGTCGGAATGTCCGAACAAAGTCCGACCGTGTGTACGGGGCATTAGTGTATTTTATGTGTGGCCCAAGACAATTCCTCTTCTTCCAATGTGGCCCAGGAAGGTCAAAAGGATGGACACTTCTGCTATATACCTAATATTACCTGCCTTTAGCTATGGAAGAAAAAAATGTCATAATCTGTACAGATATATTTTTAAAGCCTGGTACACATGGGCCAAATATCAGTCAGTATCAGCCGGTTCAACAGAAACCGCCAGACGTTCGGCCTGTGTGTACACCAGCCTGTCCCACAGAAGTCAGGCGAACATGCATGCTGGAAAACCAGCATCCAATTGGCATCCAACCAGTCCTGGCAGCCAATGACTGCGAGTGCTGAGCTGACATAAGTCTTATGGTGGGGGGCAGCCGCCCTGTCAGAACACGCAGTGGGGAGATTGCTGTACTAACATCAGATAGTACAGCGAGCTCCTCAGTTTTTTTTTCCTTTCAGCCTGCTGTGTACTAGGCTTTAAGTTGTGCACTGACATTACCTTAGGCTTTCCACGTTTTCACATGATCCTAGGACTTCCAAGCACTCCAGCTCCATAGGGCATCCTGTAAAATCTAAGGAAACCAGGCATGATCCATGTTTAACCACAAACGCCACAGCTGTCATATCTACTGGGGTGATCCTGAAATTTTTCAGACCGTACTTGTGGGCCAAATCCTTCCCTACATGCTTTGCCAATTTTTGATCCTGAGTTTCATAAATGCAGTGACACAATTCGATCAGCTTGGGCCCCGTGAGTTGGGAGTCTGCCAATTTCACTAGAGATTCTAGAATGGTTTCTTGTTTCTTTTGGATCAAATTTTCACTGTGTTCTGACAACTTCAGAAGAAACGGTTGACAATCTTTGGATGACAGCCCAGAAAGGAATATATGAAATTGATCTGTAAGTTCTTCCTTTGTCTTAAATTTTAAATTCCACTTTGATTTTAGATGAAGTCTTTTATGTAGTGCGGATGGCGTTACTGTCTCATCCATAATTAAGTATAAAGCAGCAAAAAACTCTTGAGAACTAAGGTGCACAAAGGAATAACCCAAACCTGTGGTACCGTCAAATTTCTTGACCTCAAAGACTGACAGCAATCCATGGGTTGCAGCAAAGACTTTTATCTCTTCTGAAATTTCCCCAGAGTAAAAGATGGTTTTGTTCCGATCAAGTCCATTATGTGCTAAATGAGCTAATTCAAAGATCCGGGACCTAAGTGTCTTCAGCATCGTTGCCTCATCTGTCTGAGATGTCTGTCTTTTCTGAATGAAAATCTTTAACATTTCCATATAAAACTGTGTAATTGTCTGAGGAAGACCTGACCGTACAGATGTGTTGAAAAGGTGCTCCAGGCAAACACATACAATGTGACACAAAGCGGGAACAAAACACAAGTGCATCAACTTGCTATTCTCTCCTAAATAGAGTAAAATGTCATCTTTTAGTGCATTTGTGGTACAAAAGTCATCAACGTATTGTACAATTTTTTCTTTATTGAATCCCAAAACCTCAGCAATGTCGTCAATGTAGTCTAGAGGAAGACTGCTAAATAGTTTAGATCTGCAAGTAACTATAATTGTACAGCCTTGCAGGACTTTCCCAAAAAGAATGCATGTAAACAAATGAGAAATGGAGGTCTTCTGGTCAACTTCAAGTGCAAAGTTCGGTGGACTGGCTGTGAACTGTCCTCCAAACTCATCCAGTCCATCAAATATGATAAGGACCCTATGTGGATTCTGGATTACAAATTCATACACTTCTTCTAAATACAGTTCTGGCATCAAAAACAAGTTGAACAAAAGTTCCCTGAGCGTAAAATGTCTACTGATCCGATTCAGCTGGCGAAATTCAAAAAGAAAAGTTAATGTATACTGACCGAACTCTCCTAGTGCCCACTGGTAGCAGATCCTGTGAGCCAGCATAGTCTTACCAGTTCCTGGCATTCCTGTCAGTAAAATAACATGTGTTTGGGTAGGATTGGTCTTCAGAAACAGATTCTTTATTTCTTCTGCGCTGGAAGCCTCTGAGGTCTGGTCAGCTCGACTTCTATGCCCGGCCTTTATGATCTGAATTAATGGTTCAACAAACATTGGATTGCAAGAGCTTCTGGGATCTCCTTTGTCCCTAAATCCATACGTTTGAAGGATAGACTGTCTTATCTGTTCTCTGTATTGTGTTGCTGACTCTAAAAAAAGAAAAAAAGAAAAAAACATTAAAAATCTGGTTAGATATCATGTTGAATAGACAGTTTGGTTATTTTAAGGGAACATATAGCATTAAGTATATGTTTTTCATTATCATTTATTATGTTAATGATAAAAAGATATATACTCTCTTTTTATGTAAGGTGTGTGTGTGTGTGTAGACGCCTGCCTTTAAACGCACATAAACTTTAATGGCATCCCAGTCTTAGTCTGTAGGGTTCAATATTGAGTTGGCCAACCCTTTGCAGCTATAACAGCTTCAACTCTTCTGGGAAGGCTGTCCACAAGGTTTAGGAGTGTGTCTATGGGAATGACCATTCTTCCAGAAGAGCATTTGTGAGGTCAGGCACTGATGTGGACTCTGTGCAGGCCATTCAAATTCCCCCCCCCCAAACTCACTGATCCATGTCTTTATGGACCTTGCTTAGTGCACTGGTGCGCAGTCATGTTGGAACAGGAAGGGGCCATCCCCAAACTCTTCCCACAAAGTTGGGAGCATGAAATTGTCCAAAATGTCTTGGTATGCTGACACCTTAAGGCTCGGTTCACACAGGGGCAACACGACTCTGGCCGCGACTTTGCGAGGCGACCTGGACACGACTTTCCAGTCGCCAATCAAACAACAATCAGGGAGGGGGGAGGGAGGGGTTTGCTTGAGAAAACCATCTTCTCTTCCTGTATTGTTGCTTCAGTTAAGACACGATCCGACTTTGGAGGCGACTTCCATTGAAATCAATGGGTACAAGTCGTCTGGAAGTCGGATTGAAGTAGTACAGGAACCTTTTCTGAAGTCGGAGCGACTTCAGTAGCGTACATTAAGACGGCTCTCATTCACTTGAATGGAATTTCTGATGTCAAGCGACTTGGGGGGACTTGAGGTCTGACAAGTCGGATCCCAAGTCGCGGTAGTGTGAACCGGCACTAAGAGTTCCCTTCTCTGCAAACAAGAGGCCAAGCCCAACCCCTGCACACCATAATCCCCCCTCCACCAAATGATTTGGACCAGTGCACAAAGCAAGGTCCATAAAGACATGAAAGAGCAAGTTTGGGTTGGAAAAACTTGACTGGCCTGCACAGAGTCCTGACCTCAACTCGATAGAACACCTTTGGGATGAATTAGAGAGGAGACTGCGAGCCAGGCCTTCTCGTCCACATCAGTGCCTGACCTCACAAATGTGCTTCTGGAAGAATGGTTAAACATTCCCATAGACACACTCCTAAACCTTTATAAACACTATCTCACAAAAGTGAGTACACCCCTCTCATTTTTGTAATAATTTTATTATATATTTTCATGTGACAACAATGAAGAAATTACACTTTGCTACAATGTAAAGTATAGAGTGTACAGCTTGTATAACAGTGTAAATTTGATGTCCCCTCAAAATAACTCAACACACAGCCATTAATGTGTAAACCGCTGGCAACAAACGTGAGTACACCCCTAAGTGAAAATGTCCAAATTGGGCCCAAAGTGTCAATGTTTTGTGTGGCCACCATTATTTTCCAGCACTGCCCTAACCCTCTTAGGCATGGAGTTCACCAGAGCTTCACAAGTTGTCACTGGAATCCTCTTCCACTCCTCCATGACGACATCACAGAGCTGGCGGATGTTAGACCTTGCACTCCTGTAGCATTGTAACAAAGTGTAATTTCTTCAGTGTTGTCACATGAAAAGATATGATAAAATATTTACAAAAATGTGAAGAGTGTACTCACTTTTGTCAGATACTGTATATCAAAATAAAAAAGTGTAAAAGTTTGCGCTGTCTGCTATCTCTGCCACAACATTAAAGTGAAAGTGATTAAGTGAAACAATGTTGCTACAATTGTATCAAATATATCCATCAAAACTAACCAGTATTACATACTATAAACCAGTGCATGTATAAACAAATCAATCAATGGAAAATAAACAAAAAATGTCTATACAAAGTTCCAAGATGTATAGTGCACAATTTCAAATCGTGATTTAGACACAATCAAGTGCTAAAATAATCCACACATGCCAAGAAAAAGATTTCAATTATTGAAAAAACAACAAAAAATGTCCATATGAAGTTCCAAAATGTATAGTGTACTATTTCAGATAGTGAATTGGACACAATGAAGTGTTGCAATAATCCACGCGTGCCAAAAACATTTTTTAGGCTCTTACCAGAAGTCATGATCTCTAAATTATAGGCGATCATGAGAAGCGTAGAACACATAGGATTCCCTGCGGATTTTCTGGTAAGAGGCTAAAAAGACATTTTTTTTGGCACGTGTGGATTATTTTAACACTTGATTGTGTCTAAATCACCATTTGAAATAGTGCACTATACATCTTGGAACTTTGTATGGACATTTTTTGTTGATTTTTCACCTTCACTTTAATGTTGTGGTAGAGATAGCAGACAGCACAGTCTTTTACACTTGCTTTTTTTATTTTACATATGTTTCTTCTAATCGGAAATTTTAAAGTGCAGCAGTCTGCTTCACAGTTTTATTTCTCTTTGTATTTATTTTTTGAGAGCGAGGTTTACCTTTTTTTTAAATATATATTTATATCAGCCAGGGTATCATGTGATCACTATGATTGGCCATAGAGATCAAATTATCACAACATAAACAAAATAGCTTTCATTCATGATAGGTTTTTTTTTTTTTACCATTTTGATGCTGCGATTGGCCCACAACTATGACATCTTTCCTGGGCCAATCACAGCACCCTGTACCATGTTATTAGCAAAGCCATTCAAGACAGCTAAAACTATTGCTTGTAATAGTGATTATAACAGTGATTATTACTGTTATAAGCAATAATAAGCAATAATAATGTAAAAAAAAATCCCTGATCAACCCCCCCACACACACACACACACACTATGGTGACATTGAACTACGCTGATGACATTATATAAAAAACAAACTGTAATAAAATTAAAAAAATCTTTAAAAAAGTTTGAAATCTTGAATAAAAAAATATTTTTTTATTTATTTACACACTGTCAGTATACCTGATCACTGCCACACCAGTCATATGGTGATGTTGTACTACACTGGTGACAGTGTGTAAAAAAAAACTATATTAAAAAAAAATATTTAATTTCTTAATTTTCCAAAAAAAAGTGACAAAAAATTACAACTTAAAAAAAACTCACCATGCTTCTTACTAAATACATTTGACTGTCTACTTTTCATTTGGGGGTATTGTCCTGGCATTTTACAAGAAATGATAGTTTGTAGACTCCATGACTTTCACACAAACCAATTAATATATACCTGTTGGGATTTTTTTTTACCAAAGACATGTAGCAGAATTTATTTTGGCCTAAATTTATGAAGAAATTTGATTTTATTGAATATGTTTTATAAGAGGAAGTAGAAAATATTGGGTTTTGTTTCAGAATTTTCTGTCTTTTTTTCTTTATACTATATAGCAAAAATATATATGTAAAAAATCCTATGGTGATCAAATACCACCAAAAGAAAGCTCTATTTGTGTAAAAAAAATATATAAAGATGTAATTTGCATACAGTGTTGCATGACCGCGCAATTGACGGTTAAGGTAGCACAGTGCTGAATAGCAAAACATGCTCTGGTCAGGAAGACGGTAAAACCATCCGGAGCTCAAGTGGTTAATGATAGTAATGGCTGAGAAGTTTTATTCTATGTTTTAATGAGAGATGAATTTAAAATAAGCTTCTAGCTATTAACGTTTACCTTGTATCCTTCCTTGTCTGCTGTCTTCATTTGAAAGTGAACCATTCCAACTATTTTCGCTTGATTCTAAAATAAAAACACACATAAAGTTTCCACTGGTCTAACGGAAATTAAACAAAATTCATATTATTCTGGTTGAAAGAAATGTTTTTAATGCAAATAAATATACTGTATATCTGATGATTCAGTTATTAATTTGTTTCAACCAAATGAGAATAAGTGGACATCTTATACTGGTCACCTTTTAAGGTTCCCGCTATAAAAGTATGGAAGATATATAAATAGTGTTATAGGAATAAGTGAAATGTAATTTGTTAATTTAGGGAATGCTACACTGCAGGGAGAAATTACTGGGGGGAGATTTACTAAAACTGGTTTACACAGAATCTGGAGCAGCTGTGCATGGTAACCAATCAGCTTTTAACTTCTAAGGCCCCTTTCACACGATCGGACCGTTCAGGTCCGCCTGTCAGTTTTGACGGTGGACCTGAACGGGCGCTCCATGTTAGCCTATGGAGCGTCGAAAGTCAGCGGAGACATGTCCGCTGACATCCGACCCGGTCCAATCCGCTGAAAAGCAGACGGATGGCCCTACGTCCAGGTCCGTCGCTGGCGGATCGGATCGGGGGAGATCTGACGAAAACGGGCACGCTGTCCGTTTTCGTCCGATCCCTCCATAGGCGGCAGCGGCGCCTGACAAGCCCCTCCCCGCTCAGTGAGCAGAGAGGGACCTGTCATCCGCCGACTCAGCGGAGATCAACGGACTGATCTCCCGCTGAGCCGGCAGACCGAGGCCGGCTCCGTAGAAACGGAGCCCGCCTCGTGTGAAAGGGGCCTAACTCTAGCTTGTTCAATTAAACTTTGACAATCAAATCTAGAAGCTGATTGTTAACTATGCACAGCTGCACCAGATTTTGTGTGCATCAGATTTAGTAACTCTCCCCCACTGTGTAATAGAGAGTTATTAGGCACTGTCTATAATCCAGAGTTATAAAGCACTGTGTATAATATAGAGATACAGAGAATTACATAAAATATAAGAAATATAAGACACAGTCTATAACAGGTGTGATATACGTGTAATATAGAGGTGTGACAGACCTAACCAGGACAGGGGCTTTTGGAGAGGACTAGGGGCAAGCCTCCTACCCACTGATTATGGCCCATGGAGAGAGAAGATCATTCTCTAATGATGGACAACCATGTAATGGACGCTGAGAGCAAGGCATTGATTAATTTTCTAAGGGCAATAAAGCATCCCTACTGGAGTGGATGGAAAGGTGTAATACACCTCTTGTACAGGTTAATGGTCAGAGGAAATATGGTGGAGAGGCTCCTTCACTTGGGACAGACATATTTATCAACAATGTCCCTCAAGAAATCTATGACAATAAATTAATTCCACCTTTTCAGACTGCTGAAACATTGTATGAGTTTGTCTCCACGACTGTCTCCTTTGTCTCCTAGACTAGGTCTCTCCCATTGTGTGCCTCCTAGGTGTGCATTTCTATTGTTAATTAAGTCACCTATTGTTTCTTTCTGTTGGCTAATTTGGCTAACTCTTGGAGGTTCCTCTGATAGTATTAGCGTTATGCCAACTCTACCTCGTTAAGTAAACCATTGTGTGATGTTTTGGGTAAAATTTGGTTTTATAGTTCATGTGGTGACTGACCTACTTTTGAAGTGTATAAAAACCTGTATTTCTTTTTAATAAACTCTTAAGGTCAATAACAATCATTCCTTTGGTTAAACTTCAACATCTTGTCTGTGTACGATGCTTGTGGTAAAAGGGCTGGTATTAGCCCTTTTACCACAAGCATCGTACACAGACAAGATGTTGAAGTAGAACCAAAGGAATGATTGTTATTGAACTTAAGAGTCTGCCAGAAGGATTTGGAGAGCAGTAGGCTCTGTTTGGCAGAAACACCTAAGCGGGGTGTCAAGCGTTCCATCACAAGAGGTTTGGGGTATTGTGCGTATAGAGGCTCGAGGCACTGTGTGTAACACAGAGGTGCAGTACAGTATAAGGCACCGTTGATTAATTTTTGTGTTAAAGTTGTCAGATTTAGGAGGATTGATGCAAAATGGGCAAATGTAATTTATATTATGGAGAATAAAGCAGTAGGAGCCGGTGGGTGCAAAAGTTGCTGTTGACAAAGTAGGAACTTTGTCAGGTATATCCCCCTGCTGGAATGCCCAAGATATGGCGATGATTCAGTCCACCAGGCTCCACCTATAAATAATTACCACTTTTTGTCAACTGTGTCTTCATGCTTTGTATAAACTAGTAGAATTTAAAATGAAAATTCTTAGTACACTCAACATCCTGACGAATGTCATTTGAAAGTATTTAAAATTCTGTTTGCTTTTAACATTTGATTTTGGTGTGAATAGACTTTCTCCAACGAAAAACTGCACACACTGTTAGAATTTTGTTCATTCAAGAAACATTTTCCATTCTGTTGAGGTCAACAAAACCAACTTCAATGTGATCCTACTAATAATTAGAAAATCAAATGAAAATTCTCATTGTTTGTAAACCTCAGACATGTAATTTGAACAAAGCATATCCCTCTATAGTTTTTACTTGTCTGAATTAAGAGCACTAAGTATCATTTCTGTCTGCTGCCTTGTTCCTCTGCTATCTGCACTCCTTACTTCTGCAGTCACTTTTGACAAGTTTTCCTGACAGTGACCTGTTATCTCTTCCTGTGCCGCTCAGGGTATAAGGGGTAGACAGGTGGGTTCCTTCGCATCTGCTGCTGAGAGTGGTGGCAAGGGATGGAGGCCGTCCCAGCTCCTGCAATGGCTCAAAAAGAAAAGGGGTGATCCCTAATGCCGCACATCTGAGAAATCCTATGGAGGTGAACAGAGTGGCAACCTCAGCCTGGACTCCGACCAGGCCACGCCCCCAATATGTCTCGCTCCGCCCCTGGAGCATAGTCATTGGGAAGTTTTCCTGACACCAAGAGAAAAAAGAGTGAAGCTCCATGCACACTGGCATTTTTTATAAGCTCAAAAAACGCTGCATGAAAAATTCTGATAATAGCAGTTTTTGTGCCGGCTTGTAGCGCTTTAGTAGTTTTTAGAAGCTTTTAGGAGCATTTAGGGGCCCTAGCATTTTATAAGCCTTTTTACAATACATAAAGAAAAAAAACTTGCTCGAAAAAAACTGTTATGCCGCGTACACACGAGCAGAATGTCCGACAGAAAAAGTCCAACGGAAGCTTTTCATCGTATATTCCGATCGTGTGTAGGCCTCATCGGACTTTTTTTTTTTTTTTTTTAATTCTGACGGACCCTGAAATAGAACATGTTCTAAATATTTCCGACGGAACCAATTCCTATCGGGAAAACTGCTCGTCTGTATGCTGTTCCGACAGACCAAAAACGGCGCATGCTCTGAAGCAAGTACGAGATGGAAGCTATTGGCTACTGGCTATTGAACTTAATTTTTCTAGTCTCATCGTACGTGTTGTACGTCACTGCGTTCTTGACGGTCAGACTTTGGTGTGACTGTGTGTATGCAAGACCGCTTGAATGGAATTCCGTCGGAGTTACCTTCGGAGTTTATTCCGTGTGTACAGGGCATTAGGAGCATTTTAGTTGCATTTAGGAGCATTTAGAGTTTATTTTATGCTGGGAAAATGCTCCCAAAAACTCTACAAAAATATTTTTTTCCTGCTCCTAAACGCTGAAGCTTGAAAAAAGCTTCTAGCATAAATTAGTGTGCAGGAACACATAGGATAACACTCTTAGCTTCTAGGAGCAGAAAAAAATGTTCATAATTGTTTCTAGGAGCTTAAAAAAAGCCCTTCCCACCAATCAGCTAGCAGAGCTTCCCTCACTGAGCCCCCAAAGAGGGTCATTTCAACTCCCCGCCCCCTTTTTTTGACAGCTCAGACAACCTTTTATAAATCCTGGACTTTGAACAGCTGCAGAGGAGAGAAAACCACAGACAAACAGGTACAACTTAGGTAGGAGGATTTGTTTCAGCTCTATGCAGGCCAGCCACTTCACCGGGTATATGTAAGGGTTTACAACCACTTTACAATGATACATTTCAGACAATATTCTACTAGTGTATTCCACTAGCTTTGGACTATGACAAACTGAAGTAAAAGGGTGGGCAGACGCAGGTTCAGGTTTTTTTTACTGTTTCCACTTCTGCCTGCCTCAAAAAAGCATGGGGAGCTACTGAAAAAAGGGCTGCTGCTCTTGAAATTGCACTGGGATTATGTTATGTGGAGGGATTAGGTTCAGAGTTTGCACAACTTTCTCTTTAATATTCCCGTGCAGCTCCAGTTTCAGGTATTGTTTATAGCAATGTCTATGTACTGTATATGTGTGCTTGTTGCTATACATTAGTAGGCTGTTGAGATTCCTCTGACATTGTTTGCATTGATCTATGTGGCTGTTTGTTTGAGTAATAAACTGAATGCGCTTGTCTCAGACAGACGTTACTGTTCTTAGCAAACAGGAAGATATTTATACTGCTAAGTTACTCTTTCGGTCTTAACCTCATGCTATTTAACAAATTAACCACTTCTTTGCTATACATCGAAATTAAAGAGGAACTGTAGTCTGCTCACATAATTTGTAATAAAAACATCTTTGCCATTCTGAAGCTTCCCTCCAACCACTTTGCATGCTATTTTATATATACTGTGATTCTGTACTTGCCAAACATACTGCAGAAATCTCCCTCCGCTAAGTCTGGCTGCAATCATTTCAACTATGGGCAGCTGAAGCTGCTGCCTGTTCACTTCCTGGATTTACACAGAGGCACACTCCCAGCTCTGCAGCTCTCATTGGCCCTCTTATGACTCACCCCCCTCCCTTCCTTGCAAACTCTTACGAAAGTGAGAGAGAGAGCTGCGCATGATGTCATAAGCCTAGGCTTTTTTTCCAGACAAGAAACAGGAAGTGGGCTGTATAAGGTATTTACTGGCAGAAAAAAAAATGTTTTACTATCCAAAGTTAAAACAACAAGGACAGCAGATTTAATAGATGGAAAGATGAAAAATGGCTGAAGTTCCGCTTTAATGTAGTACAAATATATTAGACAGACTTTTGCAAACTATGTAGCCTTAGAGATGGGTTGATAACAAGAAGGCCTATGATAAGCATCCCCTTCATACAGCAATAAAAGCTTGCTTTTGTCCCTTTACGGTTCCTGTGCCTGCTTACTCAAGGGGGGGGGGGTTCAGTTCTCGTGCTCTTTATTGGTCATTGTGCCCGTTGTAAATGACTTTAGTGTTATGTGTTGCTGTGAGTCGGCCTCCTCTCTATATGTAATATCACCTAGGAGCATTTTTCTTTTAATGTATCAGGTTCCTTTAATTTATGGGCTTTTGATAAATTCATTTATATTAGCTACATTCTCAGAATGAATCTAGTTGACTGATTGACAGCTGTGAGACGTTTTCTGGGCCATTTGGCAACCAAGCTTACATTGGTATACATTGGTATATTTTATCATTCTGTTTTTAGTCACTATTCATGATCCCCCTATATAAGGCTGTATTGCAGTGTCACTCTGATGACGCAGACTAGGTGGGCGGGTCGGATTGCCAGATCAGCACCGCTATTAGTTACTATGGCAGCTAGTTCACTGGAGGCTCCCATTGACTGGTCTTATGTCTTATGACGTGTCACGTGTTCTTGTTCTTTGAATGATGTAAGTGCTGTGGGCGGGACGGATTGTCTCGTACTGTGGTGTTGACAGTTACCATGACAGGAGGGTGTGAGGGTATCATAACCCGGAAGTGAAGGGTGTTCTGTGGATCCTCTGCTAGCCTATCATGCTGCGCACCACAACCTGGAAGTGATCAGTGTGCTGGGCATGTTTTGATGACCAATCACGCTGTGTGTTACTTTTTGACACATTTCTCAGCTGCCAATAGCGTCATCCCTGACAGACGTCCCATCTCTGCTGGGTAGGCGGGGTTTTGAATGCATTTTCAAACAAACCAGGATTAGAACATTTATAAAAAGAAACTGACACACGGGTCCCCAACTTTATTCGCTGAGGAAGTCCTTACCCATGGACGATACGCGTGCGGGGGACTACATGACGTCAGTACAGTCACCTACCTGGTTCTATGCACTTTATATGTCTTGTATCCAAGCACTGGGACTCAGTGCCGTTTTTGTGAGTAATATTTTTTTTCATTAAACTAGTGTTTTTTATACATACGGAGAGCACTATATTTCTTTTATTTGAATTTTACATGATCAATGCATGCCTAAGAGTGTGATTTTTGGTTATCGAACGAATGTGGAGATTGACTGAAGGACCATACAGGAAGTCAGCCCTGTCAACTGCTATTATTACCCTTGTTAAGGGATTGCATGAATGACCTATCTGTTAGTTCAGAGGTCCATTCATTAAGGTGAGCAGCCTGTGCCTCTGGTGGCGGACAACACTGAAGTGGTTGCACAGTGGTTAATACTGTTTTCAAGCACCCTGTTCACTATCAAGGAGTCTTCTTTCTTCCTGTTGGTTTATCGGCTGATGACACCTTTCTGCTTCAAGAAATTTCACACTCTGAGACTTTCTGTTGTTGTTTTTTGTATTAGTAGTAGTTTCATCTGAGCGCTGCACTGCTTTTTTATCTGCGCTGATGGATAAAATTGACCATATACAGACAAATGTGGACTTTATCCGCCAGAACCTTGACTCCTTCCGCGGCCGTGTGGCGCAGGTGGGTCAGCGGGTCTCGGCGATGGAGGACACAGTGAGGGAACACTCCGGAGACCTACACTTACTGATGGCTAGAGGAAAAGCCCTGTAGAGCTGTGCAGAGGACGCTGAGAACCGAAACAGGCGTAACAACTTGCAAATCGTCGGCCTGGGCGTGCTTTTCCCCCTTCTTTACTATTGGGAGAGCTCATCGCATGCCGGCTACACGGGGACCACCGCCCCCCCGTACATTTATTTTCAAACAGTTACACTTTAAAGACAGGGACATGGTTCTGAGGGAGGCCAGAGCACTGCAGGAGCTGAAATTTGAGAACACCCGGCTAATTATATTCCCTGACTATTCCATGGAAACTCAGCGCCAGCGCAAATTGTTTGATGCTATTCGCGCCAAGCTGCGGGCTAAAGGTCTTAAATACAGCATGCTCTTTCCAGCAAGATTGCGGGTGAAAGATGGGGAGACAACTTGTTTTTTTACTTCGCCCGTAGAGGCCTCCTCCTGGATAGAGACAGTACACAGACATTGAGAACCACTCCTTTTCCCTTTTTGTTTTCCTTCCACTGCTGCAATAGACACTTCTCAGGAATATTACTATGGCCTGCTTGCAAAACGAGACAGTTTCACCTGCCTGGTGTAACTCATTACACATCACTGTGCCTGCATCCTGGGGAGGACCCTTGTGCAGAGCTGCTGGACGTGCTTCTGCTCCTGAGGGGTCTCTCCTGGAACTATGAATAGGACCCCTTGTCTTGTGACAACCTCCCCTCACTTCATTTACCCCCCCCCCATCCCAGCGGGATCCTGGTTCTTACACTTCTAACTCTGAAGGGGGAAGCTAGAGGGAAGCTGTTAAGACAGACTCTATGGAGATGGATATAAAATGGTGGCTGCGGCATGTGATTCTATTTTTCTGCCTGCAGGGGATCTAAACCCCTCCTCCCTCCTTCTTATCTAGGACTCATGTTACTCTGCAGATATGAGGAGGTTATAGGAACATGCTGTATACCTCCTGGGACCCTGCTCTCTTGGGCGGGGGTGGGGGGAGGGCTGATCTGGAATTACTGCAGATTTGTCTAAAGATCATTCATGTTATGTTACGTTTGCAACTCAAGTTTGTTTGCCCGCAGCTTAGGCTGGGAGACTGCACCGGTTCTTTATAATCCGGACTCCAATGCCCGGTCCATGTACTGTACTCCAGAGGACGGGCCTCTGGTGCCCTCTTGCACACTGTACCCCACAGAAGCCTGTTGCCTCTATTCTTTTTGGGTTTTTGTTCGGTTTGTTCACAATACTGCATATGAGAGTCAGTTTAGCCAATGTATTACATGTCTGTTGCTTTGCGTAGGGATCAATTTACAGGTTATTACGAATGGTAATGTGGTGGGCGGTCAGCTAACTATGGAGGTGCTCCCCCCTTCTTTTGATACGGCATTGAGGCTCTATGTCTATGTGTAAAATAGTGTCCTGGAACACCAAGGGCCTAAACTCTAAGATTAAGAGCTCATTGGTGTTTCAGTTCCTGCAGAGACAGTCCCCTCACATATGCATCCTCCAAGAGACCCACCTAATAGGGGAGAAAACTATGAGTCTCCGTAGACCGTGGGTGGGCCATGCATATCGCTCCACATTCTCTAACCTTGCAAGAGGGGTGAGTGTGTTGATCCGTAAGTCCCTATCTTTTCGCTTATTAGCACTAGAAGTGGATCCTGTTGGGCGGTATTTAATTATTTATGCAAATATAATGAGTCTAGAGGTGATCATTGTGGGATTGTACGTCCCCCCTACTGCCTCAATCTCTTTCCTCTATCAATTAGTGTCTAAAATCTCACAATATGCCACTGATAATGTTTTGCTGCTGGGAGACTTTAACATGGTCCCAGACCCTGGGGTGGACAGATTGTCCCAGTCATCTGGCTCTGCCATTGACCTACAGGCGTAGGCAGCGGCATTTAATTTTACAGATATATGAACAACAGGAACTCTGCTCCACTCTGCAAGACGACAAGCAAACCAACTTTGAAATTTATTTTATATTAGGTTAGTTTCCCACTCTCTAGCCACTAACATGCTCCTTATTCTCTTCCTTCTCACATTGGTGTCTTCTATCCTCAAATTATCTTTACTCTACCCCTCCTCTCTTCCCTGCAGCATGCACATATCACCCTCACTCCTACCCTCTCCCTACTATGGCACCCATCATCTCCTGCATTTGCTGCACCCACATGCTGACATAAACTCCAGGGCCACTAGACACGTGCGCTCATGCACATCCCACTCCCACCTTGCCTTCCTCACCCTCCTCCTTCTCCTAGTCTCAGGTGATATTTCTCCTAATCCTGGTCCGCCATTTTCCAAATGCAAGCCACATATCCAATACCCCTCCCCCTCTGGCAACCACCGCAATCCACTCAGTTTAATTTCTATCCCCCTACTTCCTCAAAGCACCCCACCAATCTCATGTGCCCTGTGGAACGCCCGCTCCATCTGTAACAAGCTAACATCTGTACATGACCTCTTCATCTCTCATGGCTTGAACATACTGGCCATAACAGAAACCTGGCTGCAAAATTTTGACTCAGCTTCTCCTGCTGCCCTCTCCCATGGTGGTCTCCATTGGACTCACTCCTCCAGACCCAACAGACAGAAAGGAGGTGGAGTTGGCTTCCTTCTGTCCCCACAAAGCACCTTCCAAGTCCTTACTGTCCCTCCCTCTCTATCCCTCTCTTCTTTCGAGATGCACTGTATTCGTCTGTTTTCTCCCATTTCTCTGAGGATTGCAGCAATTTATAGGCCTCCAGGACCGGTATCGCGCTTCATTGATGACTTTGCTGCCTGGCTACCCTACTTTCTCTCCTCTGAAATACCCACCATTATTCTTGGTGACTTTAACATTCCTGTCAATGTCAACAGCCCAACTACAGCTAAACTTCTCAACTTAACCTCATCTTTTGACCTAACCCAATGGACACATACTTCCACTCACTCCAATGGTAATACCCTTGACCTTGTATTCTCCCATCTCTGCAACCCTGGCAACCTCACCAACACCCCCTTTCCTCTATCTGATCACAACCTCATTACTTTCACTGTATCCTTGCCTCCAACCACCCATCCCTCCAAGCAGCAAACAATTACTTGTAGAAACCTTCGCCACTTTAACCCTTCTCTTCTCTATTCTGCTACTGACAACCTATATGACATAATCTCTCCCCTGTCCTGTCCTGACCTGGCCACTTCTGTCTACAACAGTTCACTCTCATCATCACTAGATGCACTTGCTCCCCTAACCACACGCAGAATTAGGCCCCGACCGTTACAACCCTGGCAAACTGACAACACTAGAAATCTCAAGAGACATTGCCGTGCTCTTGAACGACTGTGGCGTAAAACCAAATGCCTGCAAGATTTCACCCTATATAAATCTGCCCTTCTAAAATACAATTCATGCCTCCATGCTGCCAAACAAGCCTACTTTGTCTCTCTTATTAATTCCTTGTCATCCAGTCCCCGTCGGCTCTTCTCAACCTTTAACTCTCTGCTTCGTCCACCACCCCCTCTACCCACTAACTCACTCACTGCCCAAGAGATTGCCAATCACTTCAAAGACAAGATCAATGCAATTCGTGAGGACATCTCCACTGTGCGTACATCTTCCCCACCCATCATACCTTGCCCAGCAGCACATTCAACCCTCTCCTCTTTTGAATTGGCTACTACGGAAGAGGTTACAAAAATTTTCTCGAATGCCCACCTAACCAATTGTCCCTTGGATCCTGTTCCCTCACAACTACTACGGTCACCCTCTTCTTCTATCCTATGCTCCCTCACCCACATCTTCAATCTCTCCCTTTCTAGTGGCATTTTCCCCTCCCCTCTAAAACATGCACAGATCACTCCCATTCTTAAAAAGCCCTCACTGGACCCTACCGACCTGAACAACTTAAGACCCATCTCATTACTCCCATTCACCTCTAAACTTCTAGAACACTTAGTCTACAACCGTCTTAGCTCCTACCTCAATGAAAATAACCTTCTTGACCCCTTACAGTCTGGCTTTCGCTCGCAGCACTCCACGGAAACTACCTTACTAAAACTCACTAACGATTTACTAACTGCTAAAACCAACAGCCAGTACTCCATACTCCTACTACTTGACCTCTCTACGGCCTTTGATACTGTTGACCACCCGCTCCTTCTCAATAAACTACATTCCCTTGGCCTCCGAGATTCTGCTCTATCCTGGTTCTCTGGCTATTTATCACAGCGCTCCTTCAGTGTCACCTACAACTCTGTCTCCTCCTCTCCATTGCCCCTTTCTGTGGGGGTCCCCCAAGGCTCGGTTCTTGGACCCCTTCTCTTCTCTATCTACACCACCTCCCTTGGTCACCTAATAACTGCCCACGGCTTCCAATACCACTTATACGCTGATGACACCCAAATCTATCTGTCTACTCCTCACCTCACTCCTTCAGTCTCCTCTCGCATTACTAACTTACTAACTGACATATCAGCATGGATGTCGCACCACTTCCTTAAACTAAATCTCTCTAAAACTGAGCTATTAATATTCCCCCCCGCCCGTGCCCCCCTCCATGACTTTTCCATCAAAATCAACAATGCAACCATCAGTCCCTCCCCTCACGCCAGCGTACTAGGTGTAATCCTAGACTCCGACTTGTCATTTCAGCCTCAAATCCAATCATTGTCAAAAGTTTGTAGAATTCACCTCCGTAACATCTCTAAAATTCGCCCTTTTTTAACAAATGAAACCACCAAGCTCCTCATTCACTCCCTTGTTATCTCTCGCCTTGACTATTGCAACTCCATTCTCATTGGCCTACCGCTCCATAGGCTATCCCCTCTTCAGTCTATCATGAATGCTGCTGCCAGACTTATCCACCTTACCAACCGTTCAGTGTCTGCCAGCCCTCTACTTCAATCCCTACACTGGCTCCCAATCACCCAGCGAATTAAATTCAAAATTCTAACCACAACATACAAAGCCATTCACAACTCTGCCCCAAGCTACATCACTAATCTTGTCTCCAAATATCACCCAAATCGTCCTCTCCGCTCTTCTCAAGACCTCCTGCTTTCAAGCTCTCTCATCTCCTCCTCCCATGCTCGTCTCCAGGATTTCTCCAGAGCCTCTCCCATCCTCTGGAACTCGCTACCTCCATCTATCCGGCTATCCCCTACTCTTGCTACCTTCAGGCAATCCCTGAAAACTCATCTCTTCAGGAAAGCCTATCACGTCTCCAACTAATCTCCTACCACTTCCACCAGCTCATTCCCCACAGTTACAACCTTTTGTACCACCTGCCCCACCCTATTAGATTGTAAGCTCTTCTGAGCAGGGCCCTCTTAATCCTATTGTATTGTATTGTATTATATTATAACTGTATTGTCTCCCTTTTATATTGTAAAGCGCTGCGTAAACTGTTGGCGCTATATAAATCCTGAATAATAATAATAATAATAATAATATATGGCCGTGGAGACACCCCCAACTGAGGCATTTACCTGCCACTCAGCCACCTACAAAACGTTCTCCAGGATAGATTTGGTCTACTCTGGGGGGTCTGTCCTTTCTAAGGTAAAAGACATCACCATCCTCCCCAGGGGGATCTCGGATCATGGCCCAGTCTCCCTGCAGCTTGAGTTGGGGTGCACTACTTCGGAGGGCCTATGGCGACTCTCCAGATTCTGGTTATCTGAGTTGTGGGTAGATGTCCCAGGCAAGACTGATATGAAAGCTTTCTGGAATACTTGGGACAGATCTGTCCCCGTCCCTGACATCTGAGATGCATTTAACGTCTGTATGAGGGATATATTTCAGGCACACATCGGTAACGTTCGCAGAGGAGCCCACAGGGAGCTCCAAGAGGCAGAGGCTAGGGCTGGGGCGCTTGAGGCTGCCTACGTTAGGGACCGTGCCCCCCAGGTATATTCATCCCTTTAAGAGGCCTTGAGGGACGTGTCCCTTATGTGTATATCCACCACAAAAATACATCTCCTCCGTCATAGTCAGAGGATTTTTGAGCAAGGAGAGAGGAGTGGTCGTCTGCTGGCATGGTTGTCAAGGGAGCACTCCTCTCCAGTGTCCATATCCCGTATCCAGTCTCCTAGTGGGGAGATCCTAACGGATTCTTCTCAAATTAATGCCCAGTTTGCAGCTTATTACCAGGAACTGTATAGCTCTAGAGTGCAGTTTACTGATCAGGAGCTGCAGGCATATTTGGAGCAGGTAATTTTGGCATGCCCTACAGATGCTACCAGGGAGAGGCTGGATAGCCCCCTTACCCTTAAAGAAATTCAGGTGGCAGTCAAGTCTCTGCAAAGTGGGAAGACGCCGGGACCTGATGGGTACCCAGCGGAATTCTACAAACAATATGGGGACGATCTTTTGCCCACATATTGCGAAGTCCTACTGAAGGCTCTCAAGAATGGCGCCCTCCCCCCCTCTATGTCGGAGGCAGTGGTAGTTGTCCTTCCTAAGCCTGGCAAGAATCCTAAACTATACTCCTCTTACCGGCCAATAAATGTTTACTTAAGTGTTGACTTAAAAATACTTGCTAAAGTATTGGCCGGTCGATTGAATTCAATAATAACAGCCCTAGTCCACCCTGATTAGTCTGGGTTCATGCCGGGCAGAGGGACAGATATACGCAGACTTTTGACGCATATAGATAGTGCTCAAGGGGACAGCCTGGGAGTGGTGGTGTCTCTTGATGCCGAAAAAGCATTTGATTTGTTTGAATGGGAAAACCTCTGGGCTGTCCTCCAGAAATTTGGATTTGGTCCAACATTTATCAAATGGTTGCGCCTGATGTATGCCTCCCCAAGAGCTAGGGTGCGTACTAACAACTCACTCTCGGGGGACTTCCCACTGGGCAAGGATACCAGACAAGGGTGCCCACTGTCACCTGGGTTGTTTGCTTTGGCTGTGAAGACCCTGGCATCAAGGATTCGGGCAGAGCCTGCGATCCGGGGAATCCAGATGGGAGTGGTGGAGGAGAAAATATCCTTATATGCAGATGACACTATCCTGTATTTGGATGATGTCTCCTTTTCACTCCCAGTTGCCTTGCAGTTGGTCAACGAGTTTAGGTCATACTCGGGAGTTAGAGTGAATTGGGGAAAATCTCTGATCTTCCTCTTGAACCCTGCCAGGCCCAGACCACCTATTCAGAGTCAGTTGGTTTGGGTTGACAGCTTTAAGCATCTGGAGATCCGTAGGGGGGGGGGGGGGGGGGGGGGCGATGGCCAAGTATATGGATCTAAATCTAAATCCCCTGCTAGCACAGTTTTCAAAATGCTGCACAGATTGGAGGTCACTCCCTCTGACACCAGTAGGGAGAGTTAATCTAATTAAGATGGTCTTCCTCCCAAAGTTTCTCTATCTGTTCAGAAATAGCCCGATACTGATTCCGGCATCATATTTTAACAAACTTAAAACCATAGTCACCTCCTTTCTGTGGTTGGGTAAGGTGCCGAGACTGGCAATGTCCACACTACAGTTGTCAGTGGGGCAGGGAGGGTTGGCCCTCCCCAACTTTCAGCAATATTATTGGGCGGCCGTACTAGTGACGGCCCGATGGTGGTTCTCGCAACCCAAGGACAATCCGGCAGTGACCCTGGAAGCTGCGATTCTGGGATCATATGCCGCGCTTAGCAACTTAGTGTTTAGTGGAGTCAGGGCCCATCCTAACTTGACGACCCTAATGCGCACAACCATTACAGTCTGGCACAGAGCCAGGGCGATTTATCGCTCTCCAGACACAATTTCACCCCATACATCCCTATGGGGCACCCCTAATCTAACGGAGGGTGGGTTGAGCACATTCCCGGAACTTAAAGAAAGGTATAGACTACCCAACTGGATGTTCTTTCGTTTTCTACAAGTGAGACATGCGTTTCAACATCAATTTCCCAGTGGTGTCACCCTTGAGTCAGACCCGGTGGAACGATTGCTAACCACCAAGTTCTGACAGCACCTCTATCATCAATATATTTCCACATATCAGCCTCCATGCCCACAAAACTCACTAAAGCATTTGCAAGCTGGAAAGGAGATTTGCCGTCTCTTGAGGAGGAGGAGTGGGAGACCTGTGTCTCCTCATATGTTTCTAATATGATCTCCACTAGAGACCGATTCCTGCAACTAAAATTCTTGCACAGGGTCTACTATACGCCTTGTAGACTGGCTGCTATCTACCCGGACAGGTCCCCAGCCTGCCCTAGATGTGGAGACCCAGAGGCCTCCTTTATACACATGACATGGTCATGTCCCCTATTGCAGGAGTTCTGGGAACAGGTCCTGGCGGATGTTAACCAGGAGGCGGGGACCTCTATCCCATTGTGCCCCAAAACTATGCTATTAAATGTGACCACTGACTCTAGTATTGGGAAATATACGAAATTGTTTATAGCATACTCTACCTATTACGCCAGTAGGGAAACTATGCTGAAATGGAAATCAAGGACACCACCTGCCGTCACCGCCTGGAGAAACACCCTAAACGCTGTTTGAAGGTGCTCCCCTCCCTCCGCCCCCTCCTCTCCTCCCCCCCCCCTTCCCTTATCCCCCCCCATATATCTTCCACATCCAGTTCAGCCTGACTCACGTCCCTCCCCCCCCCCCCCCCACTCCCTTCCCCCTTGGGGAAACCCCTTCTATCATAACTATTTAGAACTCACTGGTTCGGGTGAGGGTGTTCTCCTGGTAATGATTTGCTAACCATAATCACAAACTCTGTTGAAAGCTTGGCAGTTATTGATAATGCAAATACCTGTAAATAATACCACTGTGCTCATACTAATCTCATGCTTTATGTACATTACACATGTCTAAAAGTCAGTTCACAAATAATAGTAAACAAATACATGTGTTAAAAAAATTTTGTGGTCTAGCCACATGCTATTTACCAAATGTATTCAATTACTAGCTGTTTGTTAAGTTGCCGGCACCCTTTGCATCCTTAACAACCAATGACTCATCTGCTGTCAGTGGTGATTCATGGCAGAATGTAAACAAAAGAGCTGACAGCTATTTTTTTTTAATTGTGTACATGTCTCCCCTTCAGATCTGGTATTGATTTTGGAGGAGACCTCACGCATAAGGTTCCCCCCAAAAAACCATAGCAGACCCTTATCCAAGCATGCAGCATTCATTCACCAATAATTAGAATATGAAATAAACACATCCTGATATGGATTGGGGGGAGAGGGGAAATCACTTGCCATTTTTTTTTTTTTGTTTGTTTTTCTTTAAACTTGTTACTGTTGGCTCTTTTTTTTTTACATTCTTCTGTCAGCGGGGAATCCCCCACTGACAGCAGGGATGAGTCATGGTTGTTAGGATGCTGGCGGGTGCCGGCTCTTTAACAACCAGCATCCCTGAACTGAACTGTCACATTTAGCAGTAGTATGAACACCACTGCAATATGTTTCACTTCCAGCTGCAGCCAGGGGTCCGGTCTGCGCTAAAATAAGTTGGAGAAATACACGCAAATACCACAAAAGAAAAAATTTAAAGCAAGATGTATTAAACATGTGTTTGTTTGTAAATTGACTGATTTCGAGATAAACTCTAAAACTCTAATGCTCATGTGGTATTTAACTCTTAGTGAATTGGGCCCACAAAGAGAAATAAAAACCCGACAGATGTTCTAACACTCTTCCCTACTTTAAAAATAGAATGTACTTTTGTTGCTGTTCCTGAACCCATAAGAGATAGGTATGTCTTCGCTTCCTGTACTTGAGACACACAGGGATCGATTAAGTTAAACTGGAGAGAGAAAAATCTGGTGCAGCACTGCGTACAAACCAATCAGTTTACAGTTTTATTCTTAAAGCTTAGTTGAACACGCTGAAGTTAGAAGCTGATTGGCTCCCATGTACAGCTGTTTCAGATTTTGCTCTCTCCAGTTTGGTTAATCAACCACACTGTCACTGTTACAGGAAGAGAAGGTACATTTCTTCAACGTGAACACAGAGAGGAAAACAATGACCTGAAAGAGGTTAAAACCCTTCCCCAATGTAAATACAAAACTAAGAAACCATTCCCCATTCTATGCACCAGTTAAAATAAAGGAAAATTGCTTGATTGCCCCATCAACACAGAATTGATGGGGGAATCCCTCCTGCAGCTTTTGTATTCTAATGCCACGGACACACGATCGGAATTTCTCCCGCAAAAGACCGATGAGAGTTTTTTGGCGGAAAATGCGACCGTGTGTATGCTCCATCGGACTTTTGCTGGCCGAATTCCAGCCAGCAAAAGATTGAGAGCAGGTTCTCAATTTTTCGGTCAGAAAAAGTTCCTATCAGAAAATGCGATCGTCTGTAGCAATTCTGACGCGCAAAATTCCTACGCTCGCTCGGAAACAATTCGACGCATGCATGGAAGCATTGAACTTCATTTTCTCGGCTCGTCTTAGTGTTCTACATCACCGCGTTCTTCACGGTTGAAAGTTCAGCGAACTTTTGTGTGACCGTGTGTATGCAAGGCAAGCTTGAGCGGAATCCTGTCGGAAAAGCCATCATATCTTTTTCCGACGAGAAGTCCAATCGTGTGTACATGGCATTACAGTGGGAGGTTTCCATCAGAACACAATGATCACTGCTGCCGGCTATAGCCACAGCAGTGTTGGTTGTACTGAAGTCGACCATTAGATCAACTCCAGTACAACCAGCTTGCTTATAGATGGGTTTAAATTTGGCCAGTTCCTGCTGAACCGGGCAAATTTCTATCTGTCTATGGCTGATCAAAGTAAACTTTCGCCACTCAATACAAAATGAATTAACCCTTTCCCATTCTACATACAGTATATCTAATTAACCCTTCTCTACACACAACTATCTAACCCTTACCCATGCTATACAAAACCCAAGCAATGGCTGCAGTTGAGCTTTCCAACTATCCCCCCAAGCACAAAATGAGACTAACCTCCAGCCAGGCTGATGAGTTGTGCCTCCAGATCCAGAGGAAGTTGACAGTACATGCAGATGTAGTCTATAAGATCCCTCCATTCTGCAATGTGGAATCTCCTCACTTGTTGGATAATGGCGGAGACCTTTCCTCTTTCATCTGTCATCTGAAATGCATGGCTAAAGTCTGCATCAGGAAGAAGATTTTGCACGGTCTCCACCAGCCAAGCAACATTCGAGCAAAGAAATTCCTCCAACCGGGGTATGACATTTTCTATATCTTCCATTTTGAAACTGAAAGAGAAGATTATTTTTACACATCTAATTTTTCTTTTATACTCAAAAAATAAAAACTCCAGTGAAGCAGGTCATTGCACGGTTTAATTATGATTATTTCTAAATTTTAAGCTGACAGATTTGTGAAATGATTGACATACCCTTATGATGTGCTCACCACTACCGTGCTATAAGGTTGCACAGGATAAGTGACAACACCGGGCATGCAGAGCCTGGAAACATCCTGCCACTTGTCCAGCTCCTGGTTGTTCTTTGGGTGTATTTACACTTGTGATCGCTACCAAGAGTTTTTTAAGCTATCACATATCACATAAGTATCACATATGCTTTTTTTTTATGTAAAGAGAATGCATACTAAGTAATGTGTATTAGTAACACTTATGCCGCGTACACACGGGCGGACTTTTCAACCGGACTGGGCTTCATCGGACCTTCAGCTGACTTTTTCTGTTGAAAATCAGACGGACTTTAGATTTGGAACATGTTTCAAATCTTTCCGACGGACTCGAGTCCGGTCAAAAAATCAGTTTGTCCGTATGCTAGTCCGACAGACAAAAAAGGACGCAAGGGCAGCTATTGGCTACTGGCTATCAACGTCCATATTCTGGTCCCTTCGTACGTCATCACGTTCATACCAACGGACTTTAGTCCGTTCGTGTGTGGGCAAGTCCGGTCGTCCGAAAGTCCGTCGTAACTCCATCGAAAGTCCGTCTGAAAGACCATCGGACGTTTGATGCTGAAAAGTCCGCCCGTGTGTACACAGATTTACAGGTATTTCTCTTTACAGGTATTTCATCTACTTTTCATCTTTGTTTGAACGTCATCCAAGGTCACCATCTAGTTCCCACACTAAAGTTGAACTATTAACTACACTATTCAATTTACACTCTTAAATCTTTTTTGTTCAGCCTACAGGCTGAATCGATACAATCTAAGAGATTACTCCATCCATGCTACAGAGCATTGATGAACGAATCTCCCGCTGCGACTATTTTGTATTCTCACATGAAATTTAGTTTGCTATAGTACTCAGTATCATTACCAATTGTGGTTTTTTTTTAAATAAATACTTGTTTTTCCTTGCATGCATGTGCTCCAGCAATAGCTATTGTACATGGCATTTTCAGGGCGGTTTTCCTGATTGTGACAACAATAGACCATGTCGGTGTCATGTGTGCTTAAATACAACAATGGCAGCTATTCTGTCTATTTTGTTGCTCTTTTGGATTTATTGCACATACAATAAAAGTCTTCAGCTGCCTTGGAAAGATGATATCTCAGCTTCTGGTTTGTTGCTGTCCTTTAAGGAGGAAAGGGCTGCGTCCGGGTGAGCCCACTCCCAGCGTGTGCACTGTTACATTAGAAAAACAAAGAAATCCCAGCGCTAACATAAAAACCCCCCAAATAAGCTGCAGTTCAACTGTGGGATATGCACAACAAACAACAAAGAAAAAACGGCGCTATACTCTGAATGAAAAGTGCATAAAACCTCAATATATGCAAATAACATAAAAAAAGAGCATCAAATCGCATCAAATAATGCATACATAATAACAAAGTCCGTGGATATAGAAAAAGAAGAAAAAGGTCTAGTGAGGGGATGGGAAAAATCCCCAAACAGTTCTCCGTGAAAATCAGATGAAAAATAGAAATACAACACACCATACACCGTGATCCTCCACCACCAAAAATATGCGCTTACCAGATGGCAAACGCAAACAGGCACGTCTCAGGATTACATCCAGGTTGGGCAGCTGGCACTGACACACTCCTCCGGATAACACAGTGGATGGTAAGCGTCTCAAGCGTGTCAAGGCTGGATCCAGAGTCTTATCAGCGATATCCCTCTGTGCAGCGTACCTCCAACCACACAACAACCCGAGTTTAAGGGCATAGGGGTAAAGAGAAAGCAGCCATAGCGTAATCCCGATAGAGCAATAGACCTCACTAGACCTTTTTCTTCTTTTTCTATACCCACGGACTTTTTCATTATGTATGCATTATTTGATTTGATTTGATGCTCTTTTTTTATGTTATTTGCATATATTGAGGTTTTATGCACTTTTCATTCAGAGTATAGCGCAGTTTTTTCTTTGTTTTTTTTTTCCGTGTTACATTAGACCCATAACTTGGAATGCAGATAGTTTAGAGTTGAAGGTCACAGTTATCAGAGATGCCTTGACATGGCAGTGTGGGTTCCATAGCTGGGACATTGTAGTTTAGAATTAGGGGCCACACTTATCAGAGGTGCCTTGACATGGCAGTGTGGCTTCCATAGGTGGGATTTCATAGTTTAGAATTAAGGGCCATGCTTATCAGAGATGCCTTGACATGGCAGTGTGGCTTCCATAGGTGGGATTTCATAGTTTAGAATTAGGGGCCAGGCTTATCAGAGATGCCTTCACATGGCAGTGTGGCTTCCATAGGTGGGATTTTGTAGTTTAGAGTTAGGTGCCATACTTATCAGAGGTGCCCTGATGTGGTCGTGTGGATTTCACATGTATTTGTATATGTATGCTGGGGAACCCTTCTGTTTAGAACACTTGTACTCTCCATCAAAAGCCCTTGTGAAAACACAAGAGCTCAGCTGGGAGACAGGGATGGAGTGTGTTCACCCTAGACCAGCAAGGCCCTGAGCAAGGGTCAGCAAATGAATCAGAGGAAGAATGGATCCCTCCTAAAAGGGCACGGCGCTCTGGAAACCAGGCAGCCACCAGCAATATACCCCACGATCAAATTCCCAGGCCCAGTACCAGCGTTGCCGCCAGCGATAGACCCAAGAACAAAGGCCCAGTACCAGAGCTGCCACCAGCGATAGACCCCAATAACAAAGGCCCAATACCAGAGCTGCACCAGCGATAGAATCCAAAATCAAAGGCCCACTACCAGCGTTGCCGTAAGCGAAAGACCACAAGAAATGCCTAGGCCCAGTGGCAGCGCTGCCGCAGCATCTTGCCCAGATACCAGCACAGAAACTTCAATTCCCCAACTACGAGCACTGGAGTGCCACGTCCCCCAAGAGCCAGGGCTGCTACACATCTTCCAGCTGGTCTTGCCAATCCAACATGGCTGCCTTCCAACTCAGGATCAGCAAGAATTCCCCCTTTCACCGCACAGCCAGGTGTGCAGGCCAATACCCAAACTTTTACAGAAATAGATTGTTTTTTTTTAATTTTGCCCCACACTTTGCTGCAATCCATCGTGGACTGGACCAATTTATTTGCCCAGCAGCATATTGCCAACAACCCCCAATCATCATACACCTGTCCATTTGAGTGGAAGCATTTGACTCTGGAGGAGTTCAAAGGGTTTATGGGCCTCACCATAAACATGGGGCTTACAAAAAAAATGAAGGACATGCCTATTGGTCCACCAACCCCATCTGCCACAAGCCCATTTATTCTGCCGTAATGCCCAGGTCCCGATATGAGATGATTATGCTATTCCTTCATTTCATTGACACCCAGTGCCCTCCCCGCAATCATCCAAATTACGATAAGTTATATAAAATTCACCCACTCATAAATTTCTTTTCCCAACGATTTGCAGGACTCTATGTCCCCATTCAGCATATATGTGTAGATGAGTCCCTGGTACCCTTTTCAGGCCGACTAGGAATAAAGCAATACATTCCTAAGAAAAGGGCCAAATATGGAGTGAAATTTTATAAGCTTTGCGAGAGAGATATCTGTATGCGTTCCCCATATACGAAGGAAGAGATTCCCAGCTCCAGCCCCCTGAGTGCCCGGCCTACATGGGCACAACTGGTAAAATTGTATGGAACCTGGCATACCCACTGCTGAAGAAAGGTTACCACATATACCTGGATAACTTCTACACCAGCCTGCCCCTTTTCAAATACCTTGCAGAAACCCTGGCCTGCGGAAGTTCCAGAAAGGATAGAAAGGGATTCCCACAAGCCATAGTGAAAAAAACTGCGAAGGGGAAAAAGAGCAACTTTGAGATGCAACGAAGTGCTGGCCTTCAGGTGGAAGGATACCAGGAATGTGTACATGATGTCCACCATCCATGATGACACTACAATTGAAGTTCAGAGAAGACGAGGTCCCATTGAAAAGCCAATATGTGTACAAGATTGCAATCTCTACATGGGGAGGTGGATTTCAACAACTAAATGTTTCAGCCCTATTTGTCAATAAGGAGGTCCCGTTTCTGGTACAAGAAAGTAGTAATCTATTTAATTAATTTGGCCATTTATAATGCCAACATAATTCACACCAAATCCACGGAAAGCCCTGCCCACTTACGAAGAAGTTGTCATGTCCCTCATCTACCAACAAAGACCCCCCTCAGAAAACCTTCGCTCTGATGCTGTTAGCTGACTTCGTGAGCGCCACTTCCCGGACAACAGTCCACCATCTGAAGCAGGCCGAAGACGTCAAAAAAGATGTTGAGTATGCAGCAAAAGTGGATTTCAAAGAGATACCAGCTACCATTGTCCCCAGTGTCCCTCCGAATCCGGCCTTTGCATTGGTGACAATGGTGAATGCTACCGACTGTATCACAACTAAAATATTAGCTCATATTCTTAACCATTTCCCCATTTTCATCATCTGTGCTGACCATTTCCCATGCTTCCTCAAATAACCATGCCACTGCCTTTCACGTGAACTGACCCTGGCCTGTTTTTGACTATGCCTCTGCCTACTGTTTGGACTGCTTGCACGTGAACTGACAATGGCCTGTTTTATGGACTATGCTTTTGCCTACCGCTTAAGGTAAAAGCTTCTGGAAAAAATGAACCGTTCAAAAGACTCATTATGCCTCATAGATTATACATTGGTGTGATTGCTTTCCAAAATAGGGTCATTTTGTGGGCGTTTCCATTGTCCTGGTGCTCCAGGGCCTTCAAAAGTGTGATAGGTCATCATGAAATTATATGTGTAATTTATGTCCCTAGAACACCTGACGGTGATCCTTGCATGTGGGGCCTCTGTATGTGGCCAGGCTGTGAAAAAGTCTCACACATGTGGATGTGCATACTAAGGAGGAGTAGCGGAATGTGTTTTGGTGTGTAGTTGCAAGCATGCATATGCTGTGTGAGAGAAATAACCTGTTAGTATGACAATTTTGTAAAGGAAGAAAAAAAAACACAAATCTTCAGTTTGCAAAGAATTGTGGGAAAAAAATTACAACTTCAAAAAACACACCAGGCAACTTACTAAATATCTTGGGATGCCTACTTTCCAAAAGGGGCCATTTGTGGGGGTATTTGTACTTTCCTGGCTTGTTAGCCTCTCAAGAAATGAGATAGGCCTTCAGTACATCAGGTGTGATCAATTTTCAATGATTGGCACCATAGCTTGTAGACTCTATAACTTTCACAAAGACCAAATAATATACACTAATTAGAGTTATTTTTACCAAATTTTGTAGCCGTATAAATTTTGGCCAAAATTTATGAAGAAAAACTACTAATTTACAAAATTTTATGACAGAAACAAAGAAAAAGGCAGTCTTTTTTTTTATTTATAGCACAAAAAATAAAAAACCCACGACTGATTAAATACCACCAAAAGGTATTTATTTTAAAGGTATTTTTTTGTGTGAAAAAAAGGATGCAAATTTCATGTGGGTACAGTGTTGCATGACTGAGTAATTGTCATTCAAATTGCGGGAGAGGCTTGTTTCATGTCATTGACTATATAAATTAAGAATGATCAGTTATAGTCCTAGGGCGTATGGCTACCACATACAACTTGATTTCCTCTCACTCAGCCCCTTCCATGCTAATCCTTATTGCTGATTATTATATTCATGTAGCACCTGTCTGAATACTTGAACAATGACTACATCTGATAGGATGCAGGTTCTGTTCAACGGATAATTTTCTAGCTGACTCATTCAGTTTTATAAATGTAATAGAGCTGGGTGGTGCTTGCATGGCTAGAATTGCAAGGCTAGAATTTAGGCCGGTTTAGCAGGAATGAGCTGTGATGGCAGTTATTGTATTTCCATCTCCCCATGTTCATATCAAGCATAACCAATAATGACTAAATGGACAAATCGTACAATGTTAGGAAACAGGCTGGACAGGTTCCCCAACGTTTTTTTTCGTTTATAAATATTTTTATACAAATTCATATAAATTCTTAATACTTACAGTATCTCACAAAAGTGAGTACACCCATCACATTTTTGTAAATATTTTATTATATCTTTTCATGTGACAACACTGAAGAAATGACACTTTGCTACAATGTAAAGTAGTGAGTGTACAGCTTGTATAACAGTGTAAATTTGCTGTCCTCTCAAAATAACTCAACACACAGCCATTAATGTCTAAACCACTGGCAACAAAAGTGAGTACACCCATAAGTGAAAATGTCCAAATTGGGCCCAATTAGCCATTTTCCCTTCCCCGTGTCATGTGACTCATTAGTGTTACAAGGTCTCATGTGTGAATGGGGAGCAGGTGTGTTAAAGTTGGTGTTATTGATCTCATTCTCTCATACTGGTCACTGGAAGTTCAACATGGCACCTCATGGCAAAGAACTCTCTGAGGATCTAAAAAAAAAGAATTGTTGCTCTACATAAAGATGGCCTAGGCTATAAGAAGATTGCCAAGACCCTGAAACTGAGCTGCAGCACGGTGGCCAAGACCATACAGTGGTTTAACAAGACAGGTTCCACTCAGAATAGTCATCGCCATGGTCGACCAAGGAGGTTGAGTGCAGGTGCTCAGCATCATATCCAGAGGTTGTCTTTGGGAAATAGACGTATGAGTGCTGCCAGCATTGCTGCAGAGGTTGAAGGGGTGGAGGATCAGCCTGAAAGTGCTCAGACCATACGCTGCACACTGCATTAAATTGGTCTGCATGGCTGTTGTCCCAGAAAGAAGCCTCTTTTAACCACTTCATCACTGGGCACTTAAACCCCCTTCCTAACCAGACCAATTTTGATCTTTCGGTGCTCTCACATTTTGAATGACAATTACTCAGTCATGCAACATTGTACCAATATGAATTTTTTTTTCCTTTTTTTCGCACAAATAGAGCTTTCTTTTGGTGGTATTTAATCACCACTGGGTTTTTTATTTTTTGCGATATAAAAGAAAAAAGACCGAAAATTCTGTAAAAAAATGAAATTTTCTTCGTAAAATTTTGAAAATTAGTAATTTTTCTTCATAAATTTTGGCCAAAATTGCTGGGTATGGCTGAGTATGGCTGGGTATGACTGAGTATTGCTGGGTATGACTGAGTATTGCTGGGTATTGCTGGGTATGGCTGAGTATGGCTCAGTATGGCTGGGTATGACTGAGTATTGCTAGGTATGGCTGAGTATGGTTCAGTATGGCTGAGTATGACTGAGTATTGCTGGGTATGGCTTAGAGCTGCACGATTCTGGCTAAAATGAGAATCGCAATTTTTTTGCTCAGAAGATAGATCACGATTTTCTCACGATTCTCACGGCATAACATCATCTTTCACATTAAACAAAATATTTGGGCTAACTTTACTGTTTCGTTTTTTTTTTTTAATTCATTGAAGTGTACTTTTCCCAAAAAATTGCGTTTGAAAGACCATTGTGCAAATAAAGTGTGACATAAAATATTGCAACAATCCCCATTTTATTCTCTAGGGTCTCTGCTAAGAAAATATATATAATGTTTGGGGGTTCCAAGTAATTTTCTAGCAAAAAAATCTGATTTTAACTGTAAGAAACAAGTGTCAGAAAAAGGTTTAGACTTTAAGTGGTTAAACTTCCTGCATATTCACACAGAAGTTTCATCCCTTTGATCTAAGTGGGAGAGTTACAATGTTGTTAAAATCTTGGCAGAATGCCCCAGAGAACTCTATACTTGTAACATGAAAGAATCCAGACACTCCACATCGTCAGAGTGGGTGAATCGAGATCGTGACCTGTTAATGATTAATTGTGCAGCTCTAGTATGGCTGAGTATGGCTGAGTATGGCTGGGTACCACTGAGTATGGCTGAGTACGGCTGGGTACGACTGAGTATGGCTGGGTATGGCTAGATATGGCTGAGTATGGCTGGGTGTGGATGGGATGACTGAGCATGGATGGATGGATGAGTATTGCTGAGTATGGATGGATGGATGAGCATAGATGAGTCTTGCTGATTAGGGATGGCTGGCTGAGTATGGATGGATGGATGAGTATGGATGGCTGAGTATGGATGGATGGCTGAGTATGGATGGATGGATGAGTATAGATGGCTGAGTATGGATGGACGGTTGAGCATGGATGGCTGGGTATGGATGGTATGGATGGCTGAGTATGGATGGTATGGATGGCTGAGTATGGATGGTATGGATGGCTGAGCATGGATGGCTGAGTATGGATGACTGTGTATGGATGGTATGGATGGCTGAGTATAGATGGTATGCATGGCTGAGTATGGATGGTATGGATGGCTGGGTATGGATGGTATGGATGGCTGAGTATGGATGGTATGGATGGCTGAGTATGGATGGTATGGATGGCTGGGTATGGATGGTATGGATGGCTGAGTATGGATGGTATGGGTGGCTGAGTATGGATGGTATGGGTGGCTGAGTATGGATGGTATGGATAGCTGAGTATGGATGGTATGGGTGGCTGAGTATGGATGGTATGGTTGGCTCGATATGGATGGTATGGATGGCTGAGTATGGATGGTATGGATGGCTGGGTATGGATGGTATGGATAGCTGAGTATGGATGGCATGTGTGGCTGAGTATGGATGGCATGGTTGGCTGGGTATGGATGGTATGGATGGCTGAGTATGGATGGTATGGATGGCTGGGTATGGATGGTATGGATGGCTGAGTATGGATGGTATGGGTGGCTGAGTATGGATGGTATGGTTGGCTCGATATGGATGGTATGGATGGCTGAGTATGGATGGTATGGATGGCTGGGTATGGATGGTATGGATAGCTGAGTATGGATGGCATGTGTGGCTGAGTATGGATGGCATGGTTGGCTGGGTATGGATGGTATGGATGGCTGAGTATGGATGGTATGGATGGCTGGGTATGGATGGTATGGATGGCTGAGTATGGATGGTATGGGTGGCTGAGTATGGATGGTATGGATGGCTGGGTATGGATGGTATGGATGGCTGAGTATGGATGGTATGGATGGCTGAGTATGGATGGTATGGGTGGCTGAGTATGGATGGTATGGGTGGCTGAGTATGGATGGTATGGGTGGCTGAGTATGGATGGTGTAGATGGCTGAGTATGGATGGTATGGATGGCTGGGTATGGATGGCTGAGTATGGATGGCTGAGTATGGATGGTATGGATGGCTGGGTATGGATTGTATGGATGGCTGAGTATGGATGGTATGGATGGATGAGTGCTGGAGTGGGCACATATCAGCGCTGTGGGCACTACACATCCAGCCCACAGCGCTGCAGCACTCGGTCTCTCCCCTCTCCCCTCAAACTGTACCGATCTGTACGGAGAGGGGAGAGAGGAACCGGACGCGACGTCGATTTGTTTACATGTGATCGCTCCATCATTGACGGAGCGATCACGTGGTGAACAGCCACTGTCAGTGGCCATTTACCGTGATCCGTGATGAGCCGGGTTCTCCGGACCCAGCGGTCACAGATATTACTGGGTGCGCGCCCCAGGGGGCGTGCGGGAGCAAGATTCTGGGAGGACGTCCATAGACGCCCTCCCAGAATAAGCCGCTCGCGCTGTAGCCATCTTTCGGCTATGGCCCGGTCAGCAAGTGGTTAAAGATGCTGCACAAAAAGGCCCACAAACAGTTTACTGAAAACAAGCAGACTAAGGACATGGATTTTTCGAACCATGTCCTGTGGTCTGATGAGACAAAGATAAAATTGTTTGATTCAGATGGTGTCAATCGTGTGTGGCGGTAACCAGGTGAGGAGTACAAAGACAAGTGTGTCTTGCCTACAGTCAAGCATGGTGGTGGGAGTGAATAAATGCTCAGAATAAATTAGGAGACAAAAGCTATTGGTTACTGCCCCGTTTATAGTCCCTACGTACGTGTTTTATGTCACCGCGTTCAGAACGATCGGATTTTCCGACAACTTTGTGTGACCGTGTGTATGCAAGACAAGTTTGAGCCAACATCCGTCGGAAAAAATCCATGGATTTTGTTGTCGGAATGTCTGATCAATGTCCGACCGTGTGTACAGGGCATTATACAAGCTGTACACTCACTACTTTACATTGTAGCAAAGTGTCATTTCTTCAGTGTTGTCACATGAAAAGATAGAATAAAATATTTACAAAAATGTGAGTTGGGTACTCACTTTTGTGAGATACTGTATATGCAAGCATTTTAAATTCAATTTATTTAGGAGTATAATTTTTATGACCAAAATTGATTTCTTAAGCTAAAATACTGTGTATGCACTTAGCTATTTACATAAATATGAGAGGTCTGACAAGTCAAGTCATTTACTTTTTGATGACTGAAGGTTTTTAGGGTATAGCATTAATAACCTAAGTTATTATTATTATTATTATAATAACCTAAGTTAAATAACCTAAGTAGTATATATGTGTCTGGTTATATACTGTAAATATAAAATCCCTTGACCTCATGTATGCATATGCATACTCACAGGTATATATTTGTATAAATGTATATATTGTGGTAGTGTGGTACCCCACCAGTGTATGGGTCCAGGATTCTCAACCGGGCAGGTTGAGGGGCTCCAGTGTATTTGCTTGTTTGGGAAGAAACTGGCTTTTCAGTTTCCTCATTATGTAGTAAAGTCCACTTTGGGACCTGGAGCCCGGTGGAGATCCAGGTGGGATGAAATCCCCAGTCCTGGGTCCAGGTTTTGAGACTCAACAACACACTGATTGTTCAGGTGTGTGTGGGCCTGATAGTAGAGTCAGGACCATGGTTCTGAGCTCCACCCTCCCGAGGAGTCCAGGCTTGAAAGGGGGAATCCAGAGAGTGCAGGTGTGCACTGGAGTAGGCAGAGAGTGCAGACGGCATTGTAAAAGCCAGAGACCCAAGCCTGAGGTCCCTGACAGGAGTCAGGAGGGCTCCGTGTGGGAGTCTGAGCAGTGGTGCTTCTGCTGCTGAAGATTTTTCATTTATATTGTTGCTGTGGAAAGCTGAAACCCCTGCGTGGGCAAGTGTTCTGTTATTGGATTTATTCTTCCTTTAATAAAAGTGGGCTAACAAGCCCTATAAATGGCACAACTCAGCTCTCTGGTAGGCTCTACATTAAGCTAAACAACCCCCAATATATATATATATATATATATATATATATATATATATATATATATATATATATATATATACACAACAGGTAAACAGATTGATATATGCATATATATATTTGTGTATGTATACATTGTATGGAAAAATTATTTAAATACAATACTTTCCCTATCGTCTTGTATTGTAGGTTTGCTCCAGAGCTGGCAAAATGAAAGGGCATCTAGTGCTAGTAGACTATAATGTATGGCCTAATGCAGTAGGAAGTTCTTATATTTGATTGCAATTTTTGAATTGCAGTAATCAATGGGAACCAATCAGAATCCATCCTGTAATGTTTTGACTAAGGCCTCTTTCACAGGGACGGATTGTCTATCCATTTTTCTTCCATCCATCAATGGACAACAATGCATTCCTATGGGCAAACAGATGACCATCTGTTACCATCCATTAACCTCCGCTTCTGTTTTTATCTGTCTTTTTTAACGTACAAGGTTACGTCCAGATCCGTGAAAACAGATATTAACTGACGTTGACGGACAATGTCTGTCAACGTCCGATCAGTTAGGATCCGTTTTGAAGAAATAATTTTTTTTTCCGTTTGTCTGTGAACTCAACCTATGACCCAGACAGTAGTTGGACAATAGGAAGTACATCCCCAGTACATGCCCAAGGAGAAACATGGCAAGAGATGTCTCCTCATATAGGCAAATACGACAAACAATGTCACATTGTCCCAAAAATTGTTGGAATCCATTGCACAATGCACATAGCACACACAAGGACAAGGACGAAGGAAGGACACGGCAAGGACAAGTCACTCACTGAAAACTGCAATGCAGCATGGGAGGAGCAATGCTTTTTGGGTAATTTCCTTAAAGGCACAGAAACTGCTGTAAACGGATCAAAACGGATACAAAAACGGATGAAAAAACGGATGTAAACGTGTACATTAACGGATGAAAACGGATATTAACAAAACGGAAGACGGATGAAAACGAAGATTAACGGAACAGAAGACGGATGAAGCAACGGATAAGAACTGATATGTTTTTAACGTGGCTAAACTGACGGTGGCCGTGTGAATGAGGCCTTAAGCTACATGATATCTATTTGGTTGCTATGCAGACATCCCAACCTGCAAAAACTCATTTCAGGGAGGTGATGCTTCGTGCCAGAGCCGACCCCTTCCCTCCACCCAATAAAATGCAGCCTTACTAGTGCCAATTAAATGCAGCCTGATCAGTGCCAATTAAATGCAGCTTACCAGTGCCCAATGAAATGCAGCCTGATCACACAGCTGCTGGGGCTGGGCTACTGGTCCTGGAGTCTGGCTGCTGGGGCCAGGGGTCTGGCTGCTGGGGCCAAGGGTCTGGCTGCTGGAGCTGGGCTGCTGGTCCTGGAGTCTGGCTGCTGGGGCCGAAGTCTGGCAGCTGGGGCTAAGGGTCTGGCTGCTGGGGCCGGAGTCTGGCTGCTGGGGCCAAGGGTCTGGCTGCTGGAGCTGGGCTGCTGGGGCCAGGGTTCTGACTGCTGAGCCCAAGGGTCTGGCTGCTGGAGCTAGGCTGCTGGTCCTGGAGTCTGGCTGCTGGGGCCAGTGGTCTGGCTGCTGGAGCTCGTCTGCTGGTCCTGGGGTCTGGCTGCAATGGGGCTGGTGAGCCATCCCAGTCAAAGAATTTCCCAGAAGGAAGGGGGTGGGTTGAGGCAGGGGGGGGGGCAGGCCACACTGCTGTCCCCAGCCTGCTGCATGGGTACTTTTTTGGGGGGTCGGATTCAGCAGGAAAGGAAGGGGGTGGGCGGAGGCAGAGAGAAGACTGTGATCTGCAGGCTGTAGCAATTAAAAGAGAAAAACTTTCCCCTGTCAAGCAGATTTTTTCTCCACTTTTGGGTGCCGCTGCGCAGTGATCTCCTGTGCGACCAGTACATGACAGTCCCGGTCTGCCCAGCGGATTGACATAGAAGGGATTGACCCCCTCAGCGCTCAGCCACAGACAGAGCGCCCGTCCTCCATTTGGCCGCTCGGGCTGCCCTGTCTGTCTGTGGCTGAGTGACAGACCCAGCTGGGAGATCGCCCTTCACTCGCGGTTGTCCGGGAGTCGCAGCCAAATGCAGGAGACTCCCGCGGCTCGTGGGAGCCTTGCGATGTCTGGCTATGCCTTATGAATTAGCACTAGAATAAGAACTCTTTATTGAATGTCATCAACGTATTGAGATGATATAGCAATGCACATAAAGTCAACTAAAAGTTAAATAGGAACACATTTAATTTAATACTCTTCCTTCTTTTTTTTTTTTTTTTTCATGAAATCTGTTTTAAAAGCCGTTGGTAATTTGCAACAGAAATTGGGTGTAATACAATACAATACTGATATCAGCAACACCAGTCATAAATGGAGAGGGTTCAGGACACATTTCTGATATAAAGAACTACATTGAAATCCATACAGTGAAGTGATATTAAACAAAACAATACAGTTTCCTGCAATATATATATAACAAGGTATGAAAACGTGAAGGATTATGTGATTATTCATGCTGATAGTGAGATAGTGACTGTTAAGAGGTCACATTTGAGGTCCCAAATAACGTCTATATGTGTGGGAGTTTGCATGCACATGTGATATATTTTGCCAGCATTTTTTGTGATGAGAACAGTTGAGTTCGACAACTACAACCACAACTACAACTGCCTATCCTAAAATCCTATGCATTCAAGAAATTGTACAGAAGTGATTGCACGAAATTAATTACTTACCGTTAAAATTTACGTTTCTTGCGAGATCTGCGAAGCATGTCTTTATCGTCCGAAGCGAGTCTACCTTCGATACAAAAAGAAAGTAAATAACATGAGGAAAACCCCTTCTAGGGGGTAGGGGCGTGATCTTCTGCAATAAAGAATGGCAGAGTGAAAATGACAGTTGGAATCAAATAATCCACAAATGGTAAAAAATAAAAATGCCCCTTTTTGCAGACAAAAATCTTCAAACCAGGTAACGTCTGCTACTGTAAAGACAAAGTTCCCACAAATGCAATAAGCTGAATGTGTTTGGCAGACAACTGGAGTCTGTGTAAACTATTTTCAGTTTCACTTTACTCTAATGGGCATGTATAAGTGATACACATTTATTTCTTGTGCAATGTTATAACATGTGGCGACAGTGGGAGTTTATCAGATAGTAACAAGTAGATGATTCAGATTAAAAAAAAGCAGCAAGGGAAAATAGGAGGCACTTACATAATGTAATATAGGCATCCCTAGTTTTTATCTTAGAATGCAATTAATTTAGCGTAGCTATCAACGGTCCCTTATTGACAGGGAAATTCCCAGAAATTCACGATTAGCCCCATCAAATATTTTCTTTGGAAATGTTAATTTCCTTGAATAGGTTATTTATTAAGACTCACAAATAACCGCTTGCTGACCGCCACACGAACATTTACGCCGGCAGAATGGCACGGACAGGCAAATGGGCGTACACGTACGTGACTCTGCCGCAAGCTCCGTGAGTGTGATCGCGGGTCCCGCGGACTCGATGTCCGCGGGGTTGCCCGCGATCGTCTCACGGAGAGAAAGAACGGGGAAATGCTGATGTAAACAAGCATTTCCCCGTTCTGCCTAGTGACACTGACACTGATCACAGCTCCCTGTGATCAAGAGCGGTGATCAGTGTCATGTCACATGTAGCCCCTCCCCCCCACAGTTAGAATCACTCCCTAGGACACACTTAACCCCTGCAGCGTCCCCTCCTGCTTAACCCCTTCACTGCCAGTCACATTTACACAGTAATCAATACATTTTTAATCGCACTGATCGCTGTATAAATGTGAATGGTCCCAAAATAGCGCCAAAAGTGTCCGGTTTGTCCACCATAATGTCGGAGTCACCATAAAAATCGCAGATCGCCGCCATTACTAATAAAAAAAAAAAATGAATAAAAATGCCATAAAACTATCCCCTATTTTGTAGACGCTATAACTTTTGCGCAAACCAATCAATAAATGCTTATTGTGATTTTTTACCAAAAATATGTAGAAGAATACCTATCGGCCTAAACTAAGGAACAAAAATGTTTTTTTATATATATTTTTGGGGATATTTATTATAGCAAAAAGTAAAAAATATTGCATTTTTTTCAAAATTGTCTTTTTGTTTATAGCGCAAAAAATAAAAACCGCAGAGGTTATCAAATACCACCAAAAGAAAGCTCTATTTGTGGGGAAAAAAGGACGTCAATTTTATTTGGGAGCCACGTCGCACGACCGCACAATTGTCAGTTAAAGCCACGCAGTGCCGAATCACAAAAAACGCTTTGGTCTTTGGCCAGCCAAATGGTCCGGGGCTTAAGTGGTTAAACCACAAATGTATCATTTTGAAGCTGAACTCCAGGATAAGCAAATACTGTTTAAATACAAAAGGCATGTGTCTTATTTAAAGTGATATTAAATGCTAATTGCTTTTGGTTTAAAAAAAAAAGAAAAAAAGATTGTATATTTACCTGCTCTGTGCAATGATACTGCATAAAGATGTCAATTACCTCCTCTTTTGGTGGGCCCCTGCAAGCGCTGTCCACTTCTCCCTGCTCCAAGTGCTTCCTTAGCAAGCCAGGTGCTAAGGAGCCACCAGTACATGCATGCTTCTGAACCAGGTTGTGTGCGTCCATTGACATACACAACACAGGTAAGCCACGCCCCCGCTCCCTCTCCACAGGAGTTTGACTGACAACAACAGAAGCCCATGGCTCCTACTGTCCTCTCTGTCTCCTGTGAAAGCAGAAAGTGAGAGGAGCAGTGCTGCAGCAAGTGTTTGGAAATGGGGGTGGTTGGGACAGGTAGTAGGGCGTTTTGCACCCTAATACAAATAATGCATTAAAGTTGTAGTAAATCGCAGAAAAGAGAAATGGGCCCCAGGAAGTTTAAGTCATAATGTACTATTATGCACCACATACTAGCACATTATGACAGACTCACCTGCAAACAAAACGTGCTGTCACCGCTGTAGGTGCTTCCATCTTTACCCGGTCTTCCTTCTGGGTTTGAGGGCTTCGTTGGTATTTATAGCCAAGCCGCGATGACCTCACTCATGCACTTGAGCGCGTAAGTCACTGTTTGCGGCACAGGGCTCTGAAGGAACGGTGCAGGTATGCCATTCCTCCGGAGCTCTTGCACCGATGCATGTTTAAGAGATGATTACTGTACCTATAGGTAAACCACAGGAGTTTATTCCCACTTTAAGTTAAAAATACTTTTAGACTTTAGAACTACTTTAATTTTTGGGGTGCTCTGTGTATTTTTTGCAGATTTGCACAGTAATTTAGCATGAAACCGGTCTTGTATTCTCCCCTTGCTGTAGTTTTCTGCAGACAGCCTGTAGCAGTTGGGACTGTTGGGTCCCTCGCACAGCTCTGTTCAGGTTATGCGCAGCAAAGCAATGATGTAAATCACTACATTTATATGTTAATAACCAGGAACTCCCCCCGTCTGAGTCACCCCTTGTCTCTGTCCCCTACCCACCTCTGACCACTGTCCCTTGATTCCACTCCCTACCCACCTACCAGTACTGCCCCTTTTAGAGAATACAGAACCAAGTATCATTTTGTGGTGCTAAATCATTTATATGGAACATGTTAATGATAAAAAGAAAAGCAGTAAAATAGATCCCCTGCAGCCAGCAACAATAGGATCCCAGCAATAGATCCCCACACAACAATAGACTCCCCCAGCAACAATGGACTCCACCCCAACAACAATAGATTCCCTGCAGCAACAGTGAACCACCCACAACAAAATATCACACCCAGTAACAAAATATCCACCCAAGCAACATTAGACGCCCCCAACAGCAACAACAGATCTCCCAGCAGCCAGCATCAATGGATCCTCCAGCATCCAGTAAAAATAGACCTCTCCCTCAACAGTAGATCCCTTCCAGCAACATAAGACCCCCCCCCCCCCAGCAACAATAGATTCCCCATCAGCAACAATAGACCCTCACACAAAATCAGATCCCCACCAGTGACAATAGATCCCCCAGCAGCCAATATCAATAGACCCTCCAGCATACCCCACACCCCTTGCTATTACATACATTTGGTGCTGGAGGTGCCAGAACTGCGTTCCCCCGCGTTCTCGCTGAAAAAAAGCCCTGTTAATAACTAAGTTTGCAAAACCTTTTGGGGCACACAGGGTGGGTTCATATCCTTTGTGGCTATTGAGGAATATATTATTTTATTAATTACAGTTATTTATACAGAGCTAGCAACTTGTGCAGTGATTTACACATAGTATATACATTCATCTCAGTCTCTGCCCTCAAGGATCTTACAGTCTAAGGTCCCTAACCCAGGTTAGCATAGCTCCCAACTGTCCCTGATTTTGAGGGACTGTCCCTGATTTGGAACAACGTCCCTCTGTCCCTCTTTCCTCCTCATTTGTCCCTCATTTTGGTCTGATCTATATAGTTGTATATAAAACGCACTGCTTATATTTTATGAAGTCTTTACTGTGCTAAACCTTTCATCCAATTTCTAAACTGCTGCATTTGTAAATTCCAAACGCCAATATAAAGGAATAGTAGTGGTAAAAGAAGCACTTACGGGTTTAACCAATAATTTTTTTGTACAATACTCCTTTAAGGGGGCGTGGCAGGGGGTGTGTCCTATGATTACATTCTTTTGCTAATAGGTGTCCCTCTACCTCATCTCAAAAAGTTGGGAGGTATGGGTTAATCAGGAGGAAGTTCTTTCTTCTGGTGTCAGAATCTCAGTGCTGAATGATTTTTGCATGAGACCTGCACGTTATTGATGCAGAGACATTCAGAACAGCTGTGGCTTCAAGCAGCTATGAGGCTGGATTCACACCTATGCATTTTTAGTGCTTTTTGCATTTTGCAGATTTGCACTACAGTCAATTTACCATGGGTTCCTATGGAACACGTTCTGTAGAGCAAATCTGCAAAATGCAAAAAGTACTGAAAATGCATAGGTGTGAATCAAGCCTAAAAGTGGATAAACAGTTGTGAAGTCTTCCGTCTTCTAATGTCTAACGCTTTTAAGCCTGATTCACACCTATGCATCTTTAGTGCTTTTTGCATTTTGCAGATTTGCACTACAGAACGTGTTCCATAGGAAACCATGTTAAATGGGCTGTAGTGCAAATCTGCAAAATGCAAAAAGAACTAAAAATGCACAGGTGTGAATCAGGCCTTAGGCCCCATTCACACTAGCGCGTTTTTTGATGCATTTTGCATTTTGCAGAAATGCACGGGAATTTTTTAACATGGGTTCCTATGGAACATGTTCACATCAATGCTTTTTTGTATCTCTGCGTTTTTGGAAAGGGTCGGGGACTTTTTTTCATGCAAAAAGCAGCGTTTTGCATGTAATGGTTTTCAATGGACAAGCATCAAAAACGCAAGTGCAGCGTTTTTGCAGCGTTTTTGATGCGTTTTTGGTGCGTTTTTGGTGCGTTTTTGCCGTTTTTTTATTTTTTTTTTTTTGTAATTTTTTTGTAAGACTGTAAAAAAAAATGAAAAAAAAAAAAAAAAACGCAAAACGCAAAACGCAAATCGCGGCAAAAACGCGGCAAAAACGCAGCAAAAACGCGGCAAAAACGCGGCTCAAAAACGTGGCAAGCATGAAAAAAAAACCTCCAAAAACGCTCAAAAGCAACATGCATAGGTGTGAATCGAGCCTTATGGTCAGTCAGGCTGGATTCACACCTACGCATTTTTTGTGCTTTTTGCATTTTGCAGATTTGCACTACAGATCGTGTTCCATAGGAAACCATGTTAAATAGACTCTAGTGCAGATCTGCAAAATGCAAAAAGCACTAAAACTGCATAGGTGTGAATCCAGCCTCAGTGCAGAACCCCCACTATAATAATTAGTGAAGATATATAATCTCTTGTGGTGCTCCTTTTGTGGCTAAGGCTGGATTCACACCTATGCAGTTTTAGTGCTTTTTGCATTTTGCAGATTTGCACAGCAGTCCATTCAACATGGTTTTCTATGGAACACGTTCTGTAGTGCAAATCTGCAAAATGCAAAAAGCACTAAAACTGCATAGGTGTGAATCCAGCCTAATAGAGTTTGCCCAGCTATATTGTGTTTTTAATCTGGTTTTAGATTGTACACGGTTTATAAATTTGGGCTCTAGAAGTGTTATATCTTCGGCAAGTTATGAATAACCTGTTTTTCAGGTAGTGGTTTATCTATTTAGAGCAGGGATAGGCTACTTTGAAGAGGTGGAGATCTACCTGAGCACCATGGAAGATATCAAGATTTTTAAAGAGATATCTTAGCAAGGCCCCATTTAAAAGTAAGAAAGGTTTGAAGCATTCATGGGATCAGTAGTATGGGTAGGTAACACAGAGGTCAGAAGAATGTAAAGCAAAGTGCAGGGGTCAGTAGTATATAAAGTTTAGAACTGTGTATTATGTAACGCAGGGTGCAGAGGTCAGGAGTAAGTAAAGAGGAGTACAGAGGTCAGTAGTAGTTAATGCACAGTGCTGGGGTCAGGAGTGGGTAATGCAGAAAGTAGGGATCAGTAATAAGTAAGGCAGAGGTCAGGAGTAAGTAAAGCAAAGTGCAGAGGTTAGTAGTATGTAACATACAGTATTGGGGTCAGGAACAAGTAAAGCAAAATGCAAGGGTCCGTATTATGTATCGCAGGGTTAAGAGGTGAGGAGTAAAGCGTAGTTCAGAGGTTGGTAATAAGTAAGGCAGAGTGCAGGGGTCAGTAGTAAGTAATGCAGAGGTCTGTGGTAAGTGACACAGAGTGTAGAGGTCAGTACCTAAGCACAGATTCTCCTTGTCTCTCTTAAAATTGACTCACTAGACCCTAACAGCAGTGTCTGACAGATTGAGGGAAGTCCTTCCGGGTTGCCCCTTGGCTCTGACATAATGCATATCAAGGCCAGTAGGAATGTGCAATTCGTTTCGTTCCGAATTCGTTTTTTAACGAATTTTGACAAATTCGTTAATTGGGGAATATCCGAATTAACGAAAACCCGTTTAACAAATTTTTTCCGAATATTCATAAATTTGATAAAATTGGACATTCGTAAATTTGGGCATTCGGGCATTCGTAATTTACGAATGTACATTCGTACGTTCGTACATTCGTACATTAGTAAATTAGTGAATTCGTAAATTTGTAAATTTGAAAATTCGGAAATCTGAAATAATAGTTAACTAATAATAACTTAACTATTAGTAATTACTAGTAACTTTTAAATTATATGTATTGTAATTTCCTTTCAAATTTGGCTGTTAGTGAACGTAACAAATACCAATTTATCCGAAGTTATGAATGATCCGAAAAAATGGAATGGAACGTAATGAATTAATAATAATAAATAATAATAACAACGTTTTATTATTATTATTTATTATTAATTTGTTCCGTTCCATTTGTTTAGATGCAGCATTTGTTTTGGATAATTCGTAACTTTGGATAAATTCGTATTTGTTACGTTCACTGACAGTCAAATTTGAAAGGAAATTACAATACCTATAATTTAATAGTTAGTTACTATTTCAGATTTTTGAATTTTCGGGTTTTTGGATTTTCAAACTTTGAATTTACAAATTTCCGAATTTTCTAATTTACAAATGTACGATTTTACGAATTTACGAATGTACGAATTTACGAATTTACAAATGTAAAAATGTACGAATGTACGAATGAATGAATGAACGAATGTTCAAATTTACGAATGTACGAATGAACGCATTTACGAATTTACGAATGAACAAATTTACGAATCGCGATCATAACGAATGACCCGAAAAACGAAAAAAATAATAAAATAATGAAATGAAAACGAAAATGAACACATTTTTTTGGCTGTGCACATGTCTAAAGGCCAGGGAAGAACCCTTGGCTCTGCATTCGCATTGTCATTGTAGACTGAGGCAGTGTCTGGAGCTGGCAGCACAACAGAGTCGCAATCTACCCATCACATAGTAGCTGTGATCGACAGGCAGATTGTAATCAACTGGTTACCGACCCCCGGTTTAGAGCATAACGTGAAATAATTGAGCTGCGTAGGGGCTTGAAAATCAAACGATTCAGCAATTTACACATTTGTGATTTTCCCCAAAATAGTGTTGATTAGCCTTACTTAATCTTTTAAATATGGAGAAGCCCTTGTGATAAGCTTCCTGTCCCAGGAAACCCCTGCTAATTATTACTATATCTACAGCTCACATTTCTTCAGTGTGTGATGGTCAGTGGGAAGAATCTTCTTTACACTTGTGGTCATTGCTAAGAATCCTACCCCTTACACATTACTAAAAGTATTTTTGCTGTCAGTGGTTATTTATCTGGGAGCCAGAAATTACTTATTGCACAAGGACCACCTAGCAACTTTTGGAGGAACCCTAGGGTTCCACATAACCCTTGTTGAGAAATGCTGGTGTAGACTTTTAGATTCAGAATGATCAATTGATTCCTCTCTAAATCTGGACTTGTTGCACCCTTTCTCTTCTGTCACTGGGTGGCGTTATGCTAGTGACATTATATAAGACAGGGGCTTTGCAAGTTCAGACATGAATGGATGGGGTGTCTCAGCCAATGGGCAGAGATGTTCTTTGGTCCCTTGGCCTGCTGGGAGAGCCTATTTATTTGGTTCTAGTGCAGTTTATATTTATCTCTATTTACATTTTTTATTTGAGTCTGCATAGGCAGATTAACTAGATCTAGGTATATACCTCTTTGATCACACATTTACAACGAGTGTAGTCCCTTATTAATGGCTCATTATACCAGCTGAATGCTAATCCTTCTCCATGTAACAGCCTTAGAGACATTCTAGCTCCTGCATCTTAGCCATTAGTGTCTTGTTCTCACTCCGGGGTTGCGAGGTGCCTAGCTTCTCTCCCTCTCCCGTCTCACCCTATGACGGGAGTGGGCGTTAACCTCTGCACCTCGGCGCCATGCCTCCGCACTTTCCCGTACAGCGTCTTCATAGGCGCTGCCCGGGGTAGTGCGTGTACTTCACCTCTCACGCTACGGCTACTATGGAGCTCCTCCTTGCCGTTTGCGTTGACGCATGACGTTGGCGGGGTCCCACCCCCTTTGCACGGGTACTTCAGCCGTGAGGGAGCCGATGGCTGCCTTCAGTTTGCTCTCTCCATTTGGGACGAGTTATACTCAACCTTACCAGATCTCCAGGTAAACAGGGTTTTTCCCTAGGACCATAGATCCATACACATATATTTCTTTACATACACTTATTGATACATTATACCTTTACATACCAACACATACAATTACTTACCTTCATACACTTATTCATTTATACCTTTTCTTAGCAATTTCTATTCATATATACCCAATATATTATCTTATACTTAGTGTGCTTGCTATATATATTTTGTAGGGTCACCATATGGACATTCCTTCCTCGGATGGACCCATTACTCAGGCATATCAACACACCTTGGGCTTTTAGACCTTTACTCTGCTTTCTGTTTGGTGGTCGTCCGCCCCTGCCCCCGGTTGTTTGGCCTCGTGATCCCCCACTCGTTGTGCCCGACCCATCGGGCATTGCGGTGAGGGACTGTCATTGGTCTGGGTTCTCCCGCCTCAACCCCGGAGGAGACATACTACTCTTGGCTATGTTTAGCTACTGCAGGCTCATGTGTTTTTGGAGATACACTACAGGTTAAGCACCATCAATAATTTACCCCCTCAATAGAGTTGTAGGTATCTGTACATTGTACCTAGGTCCATTTACTTATTTTTTCCTTATTTTGTTCATCTTTATAGCATCCTACTCCTGACGATTGGCTTTAAACGCCATGAAACGCGTTGAGTCCATACTCAAGGATGCCAGGTTTATGGCTTATATTATGATGAATTCATTTCAGTATATTCTGTTTAACTTTATACTCTATCATGTATTGTTTATGATTATTATAACTATGTATCAGATTTTTTATTCACTATTGTTTTTAATACCAATCATGTTCCTTTGTTTATACTTGAATAAATATGTGACTATTGCGCATTGAATATGGCTATATCGTGCCTATATTGTACACACGTAATATTTGTTTGGGATATCCATGATAGGAACTACCCACAGGGGATTGGTTATTACCAAAAGTGTTTATTTATGTAACAATATATTTAGCTACATTATTCCTTATTACAGAGACAGACCTCATTTAAAGTCCCATGTCCGTTTCTTTTATTTGTATATATTGTCCAGGGATGGAGGTATGTCTCTGTTATATTAGGGGAGTTCAGGGTCACTTTTTGTTTTTTTATTATGTATTGTTTGTTCTAATGGAATTCAGGGTGGAAGACACCCAGCATAATCTGTGACCCCATTTACCCTACCTTACACACAATTGTATCTATTCATTATTCACAAATATCCATAGAATTAAGTTCTAGTGCAGTTTATATTTATCTCTATTTACATTTTTTATTTGAGTCTGCATAGGCAGATTAACTAGATCTAGGTATATACCTCTTTGATCACACATTTACAACGAGTGTAGTCCCTTATTAATGGCTCATTATACCAGCTGAATGCTAATCCTTCTCCATGTAACAGCCTTAGAGACATTCTAGCTCCTGCATCTTAGCCATTAGTGTCTTGTTCTCACTCCGGGGTTGCGAGGTGCCTAGCTTCTCTCCCTCTCCCGTCTCACCCTATGACGGGAGTGGGCGTTAACCTCTGCACCTCGGCGCCATGCCTCCGCACTTTCCCGTACAGCGTCTTCATAGGCGCTGCCCGGGGTAGTGCGTGTACTTCACCTCTCACGCTACGGCTACTATGGAGCTCCTCCTTGCCGTTTGCGTTGACGCATGACGTTGGCGGGGTCCCACCCCCTTTGCACGGGTACTTCAGCCGTGAGGGAGCCGATGGCTGCCTTCAGTTTGCTCTCTCCATTTGGGACGAGTTATACTCAACCTTACCAGATCTCCAGGTAAACAGGGTTTTTCCCTAGGACCATAGATCCATACACATATATTTCTTTACATACACTTATTGATACATTATACCTTTACATACCAACACATACAATTACTTACCTTCATACACTTATTCATTTATACCTTTTCTTAGCAATTTCTATTCATATATACCCAATATATTATCTTATACTTAGTGTGCTTGCTATATATATTTTGTAGGGTCACCATATGGACATTCCTTCCTCGGATGGACCCATTACTCAGGCATATCAACACACCTTGGGCTTTTAGACCTTTACTCTGCTTTCTGTTTGGTGGTCGTCCGCCCCTGCCCCCGGTTGTTTGGCCTCGTGATCCCCCACTCGTTGTGCCCGACCCATCGGGCATTGCGGTGAGGGACTGTCATTGGTCTGGGTTCTCCCGCCTCAACCCCGGAGGAGACATACTACTCTTGGCTATGTTTAGCTACTGCAGGCTCATGTGTTTTTGGAGATACACTACAGGTTAAGCACCATCAATAATTTACCCCCTCAATAGAGTTGTAGGTATCTGTACATTGTACCTAGGTCCATTTACTTATTTTTTCCTTATTTTGTTCATCTTTATAGCATCCTACTCCTGACGATTGGCTTTAAACGCCATGAAACGCGTTGAGTCCATACTCAAGGATGCCAGGTTTATGGCTTATATTATGATGAATTCATTTCAGTATATTCTGTTTAACTTTATACTCTATCATGTATTGTTTATGATTATTATAACTATGTATCAGATTTTTTATTCACTATTGTTTTTAATACCAATCATGTTCCTTTGTTTATACTTGAATAAATATGTGACTATTGCGCATTGAATATGGTTATATCGTGCCTATATTGTACACACGTAATATTTGTTTGGGATATCCATGATAGGAACTACCCACAGGGGATTGGTTATTACCAAAAGTGTTTATTTATGTAACAATATATTTAGCTACATTATTCCTTATTACAGAGACAGACCTCATTTAAAGTCCCATGTCCGTTTCTTTTATTTGTATATATTGTCCAGGGATGGAGGTATGTCTCTGTTATATTAGGGGAGTTCAGGGTCACTTTTTGTTTTTTTATTATGTATTGTTTGTTCTAATGGAATTCAGGGTGGAAGACACCCAGCATAATCTGTGACCCCATTTACCCTACCTTACACACAATTGTATCTATTCATTATTCACAAATATCCATAGAATTAAGTTCTAGTGCAGTTTATATTTATCTCTATTTACATTTTTTATTTGAGTCTGCATAGGCAGATTAACTAGATCTAGGTATATACCTCTTTGATCACACATTTACAACGAGTGTAGTCCCTTATTAATGGCTCATTATACCAGCTGAATGCTAATCCTTCTCCATGTAACAGCCTTAGAGACATTCTAGCTCCTGCATCTTAGCCATTAGTGTCTTGTTCTCACTCCGGGGTTGCGAGGTGCCTAGCTTCTCTCCCTCTCCCGTCTCACCCTATGACGGGAGTGGGCGTTAACCTCTGCACCTCGGCGCCATGCCTCCGCACTTTCCCGTACAGCGTCTTCATAGGCGCTGCCCGGGGTAGTGCGTGTACTTCACCTCTCACGCTACGGCTACTATGGAGCTCCTCCTTGCCGTTTGCGTTGACGCATGACGTTGGCGGGGTCCCACCCCCTTTGCACGGGTACTTCAGCCGTGAGGGAGCCGATGGCTGCCTTCAGTTTGCTCTCTCCATTTGGGACGAGTTATACTCAACCTTACCAGATCTCCAGGTAAACAGGGTTTTTCCCTAGGACCATAGATCCATACACATATATTTCTTTACATACACTTATTGATACATTATACCTTTACATACCAACACATACAATTACTTACCTTCATACACTTATTCATTTATACCTTTTCTTAGCAATTTCTATTCATATATACCCAATATATTATCTTATACTTAGTGTGCTTGCTATATATATTTTGTAGGGTCACCATATGGACATTCCTTCCTCGGATGGACCCATTACTCAGGCATATCAACACACCTTGGGCTTTTAGACCTTTACTCTGCTTTCTGTTTGGTGGTCGTCCGCCCCTGCCCCCGGTTGTTTGGCCTCGTGATCCCCCACTCGTTGTGCCCGACCCATCGGGCATTGCGGTGAGGGACTGTCATTGGTCTGGGTTCTCCCGCCTCAACCCCGGAGGAGACATACTACTCTTGGCTATGTTTAGCTACTGCAGGCTCATGTGTTTTTGGAGATACACTACAGGTTAAGCACCATCAATAATTTACCCCCTCAATAGAGTTGTAGGTATCTGTACATTGTACCTAGGTCCATTTACTTATTTTTTCCTTATTTTGTTCATCTTTATAGCATCCTACTCCTGACGATTGGCTTTAAACGCCATGAAACGCGTTGAGTCCATACTCAAGGATGCCAGGTTTATGGCTTATATTATGATGAATTCATTTCAGTATATTCTGTTTAACTTTATACTCTATCATGTATTGTTTATGATTATTATAACTATGTATCAGATTTTTTATTCACTATTGTTTTTAATACCAATCATGTTCCTTTGTTTATACTTGAATAAATATGTGACTATTGCGCATTGAATATGGTTATATCGTGCCTATATTGTACACACGTAATATTTGTTTGGGATATCCATGATAGGAACTACCCACAGGGGATTGGTTATTACCAAAAGTGTTTATTTATGTAACAATATATTTAGCTACATTATTCCTTATTACAGAGACAGACCTCATTTAAAGTCCCATGTCCGTTTCTTTTATTTGTATATATTGTCCAGGGATGGAGGTATGTCTCTGTTATATTAGGGGAGTTCAGGGTCACTTTTTGTTTTTTTATTATGTATTGTTTGTTCTAATGGAATTCAGGGTGGAAGACACCCAGCATAATCTGTGACCCCATTTACCCTACCTTACACACAATTGTATCTATTCATTATTCACAAATATCCACAGAATTAAGTTCTAGTGCAGTTTATATTTATCTCTATTTACATTTTTTATTTGAGTCTGCATAGGCAGATTAACTAGATCTAGGTATATACCTCTTTGATCACACATTTACAACGAGTGTAGTCCCTTATTAATGGCTCATTATACCAGCTGAATGCTAATCCTTCTCCATGTAACAGCCTTAGAGACATTCTAGCTCCTGCATCTTAGCCATTAGTGTCTTGTTCTCACTCCGGGGTTGCGAGGTGCCTAGCTTCTCTCCCTCTCCCGTCTCACCCTATGACGGGAGTGGGCGTTAACCTCTGCACCTCGGCGCCATGCCTCCGCACTTTCCCGTACAGCGTCTTCATAGGCGCTGCCCGGGGTAGTGCGTGTACTTCACCTCTCACGCTACGGCTACTATGGAGCTCCTCCTTGCCGTTTGCGTTGACGCATGACGTTGGCGGGGTCCCACCCCCTTTGCACGGGTACTTCAGCCGTGAGGGAGCCGATGGCTGCCTTCAGTTTGCTCTCTCCATTTGGGACGAGTTATACTCAACCTTACCAGATCTCCAGGTAAACAGGGTTTTTCCCTAGGACCATAGATCCATACACATATATTTCTTTACATACACTTATTGATACATTATACCTTTACATACCAACACATACAATTACTTACCTTCATACACTTATTCATTTATACCTTTTCTTAGCAATTTCTATTCATATATACCCAATATATTATCTTATACTTAGTGTGCTTGCTATATATATTTTGTAGGGTCACCATATGGACATTCCTTCCTCGGATGGACCCATTACTCAGGCATATCAACACACCTTGGGCTTTTAGACCTTTACTCTGCTTTCTGTTTGGTGGTCGTCCGCCCCTGCCCCCGGTTGTTTGGCCTCGTGATCCCCCACTCGTTGTGCCCGACCCATCGGGCATTGCGGTGAGGGACTGTCATTGGTCTGGGTTCTCCCGCCTCAACCCCGGAGGAGACATACTACTCTTGGCTATGTTTAGCTACTGCAGGCTCATGTGTTTTTGGAGATACACTACAGGTTAAGCACCATCAATAATTTACCCCCTCAATAGAGTTGTAGGTATCTGTACATTGTACCTAGGTCCATTTACTTATTTTTTCCTTATTTTGTTCATCTTTATAGCATCCTACTCCTGACGATTGGCTTTAAACGCCATGAAACGCGTTGAGTCCATACTCAAGGATGCCAGGTTTATGGCTTATATTATGATGAATTCATTTCAGTATATTCTGTTTAACTTTATACTCTATCATGTATTGTTTATGATTATTATAACTATGTATCAGATTTTTTATTCACTATTGTTTTTAATACCAATCATGTTCCTTTGTTTATACTTGAATAAATATGTGACTATTGCGCATTGAATATGGTTATATCGTGCCTATATTGTACACACGTAATATTTGTTTGGGATATCCATGATAGGAACTACCCACAGGGGATTGGTTATTACCAAAAGTGTTTATTTATGTAACAATATATTTAGCTACATTATTCCTTATTACAGAGACAGACCTCATTTAAAGTCCCATGTCCGTTTCTTTTATTTGTATATATTGTCCAGGGATGGAGGTATGTCTCTGTTATATTAGGGGAGTTCAGGGTCACTTTTTGTTTTTTTATTATGTATTGTTTGTTCTAATGGAATTCAGGGTGGAAGACACCCAGCATAATCTGTGACCCCATTTACCCTACCTTACACACAATTGTATCTATTCATTATTCACAAATATCCATAGAATTAAGTTCTAGTGCAGTTTATATTTATCTCTATTTACATTTTTTATTTGAGTCTGCATAGGCAGATTAACTAGATCTAGGTATATACCTCTTTGATCACACATTTACAACGAGTGTAGTCCCTTATTAATGGCTCATTATACCAGCTGAATGCTAATCCTTCTCCATGTAACAGCCTTAGAGACATTCTAGCTCCTGCATCTTAGCCATTAGTGTCTTGTTCTCACTCCGGGGTTGCGAGGTGCCTAGCTTCTCTCCCTCTCCCGTCTCACCCTATGACGGGAGTGGGCGTTAACCTCTGCACCTCGGCGCCATGCCTCCGCACTTTCCCGTACAGCGTCTTCATAGGCGCTGCCCGGGGTAGTGCGTGTACTTCACCTCTCACGCTACGGCTACTATGGAGCTCCTCCTTGCCGTTTGCGTTGACGCATGACGTTGGCGGGGTCCCACCCCCTTTGCACGGGTACTTCAGCCGTGAGGGAGCCGATGGCTGCCTTCAGTTTGCTCTCTCCATTTGGGACGAGTTATACTCAACCTTACCAGATCTCCAGGTAAACAGGGTTTTTCCCTAGGACCATAGATCCATACACATATATTTCTTTACATACACTTATTGATACATTATACCTTTACATACCAACACATACAATTACTTACCTTCATACACTTATTCATTTATACCTTTTCTTAGCAATTTCTATTCATATATACCCAATATATTATCTTATACTTAGTGTGCTTGCTATATATATTTTGTAGGGTCACCATATGGACATTCCTTCCTCGGATGGACCCATTACTCAGGCATATCAACACACCTTGGGCTTTTAGACCTTTACTCTGCTTTCTGTTTGGTGGTCGTCCGCCCCTGCCCCCGGTTGTTTGGCCTCGTGATCCCCCACTCGTTGTGCCCGACCCATCGGGCATTGCGGTGAGGGACTGTCATTGGTCTGGGTTCTCCCGCCTCAACCCCGGAGGAGACATACTACTCTTGGCTATGTTTAGCTACTGCAGGCTCATGTGTTTTTGGAGATACACTACAGGTTAAGCACCATCAATAATTTACCCCCTCAATAGAGTTGTAGGTATCTGTACATTGTACCTAGGTCCATTTACTTATTTTTTCCTTATTTTGTTCATCTTTATAGCATCCTACTCCTGACGATTGGCTTTAAACGCCATGAAACGCGTTGAGTCCATACTCAAGGATGCCAGGTTTATGGCTTATATTATGATGAATTCATTTCAGTATATTCTGTTTAACTTTATACTCTATCATGTATTGTTTATGATTATTATAACTATGTATCAGATTTTTTATTCACTATTGTTTTTAATACCAATCATGTTCCTTTGTTTATACTTGAATAAATATGTGACTATTGCGCATTGAATATGGTTATATCGTGCCTATATTGTACACACGTAATATTTGTTTGGGATATCCATGATAGGAACTACCCACAGGGGATTGGTTATTACCAAAAGTGTTTATTTATGTAACAATATATTTAGCTACATTATTCCTTATTACAGAGACAGACCTCATTTAAAGTCCCATGTCCGTTTCTTTTATTTGTCTTCTTTACACTTGTGGTCATTGCTAAGAATCCTACCCCTTACACATTACTAAAAGTATTTTTGCTGTCAGTGGTTATTTATCTGGGAGCCAGAAATTACTTATTGCACAAGGACCACCTAGCAACTTTTGGAGGAACCCTAGGGTTCCACATAACCCTTGTTGAGAAATGCTGGTGTAGACTTTTAGATTCAGAATGATCAATTGATTCCTCTCTAAATCTGGACTTGTTGCACCCTTTCTCTTCTGTCACTGGGTGGCGTTATGCTAGTGACATTATATAAGACAGGGGCTTTGCAAGTTCAGACATGAATGGATGGGGTGTCTCAGCCAATGGGCAGAGATGTTCTTTGGTCCCTTGGCCTGCTGGGAGAGCCTATTTATTTGGGCGGAGTCAGGTGATCGGGGTTCTGTGCCACCTGGAGGGCTGTCTGGGTGGACGTGTGTTGTACTGCCCCAGGCTGCTAGACTGGAAGCCCGAAGCCTATTCCGGGGCATCTGGCTGCTAGCCTGTCGGAGGCCTATCCACAAGCAAGAGAGCAGCGTAGGATTGGGACTGCTGGCTTTCATTCCAACCAGAAGTAGCGGTTCAGCTGAACGGGGAACCAGTTGTGGTCGGAGGTAAAAGGGGAAGCTGTCGCCACTAAGGGACCATCCACCTTGTTACCAGAGACCACTGTGAGTAATCTAAAGTCAGTACCAGAGCAGTCTTCTCACCAGCCTTGGACGTTGAAGAAGTGGGAAAGCTTCAGTGAGTGCCAAGCCAGGGACATACCTCCCAACATTTTGAGATGGGAATGAGGGACACCTATCAGCAAAAGTATACAGGCATAGGACACGCCCCCTGCCACACCCCCTTAAAGGAGAATTAACCAAAAAAAAGGTTCATTAAATCCACAAGGGATTTTTTTTTACTACTACTATTCCTTTATATTGGCTTTAAAAATGTACAATGCAGCAATTTAGAAATCAGATGAAAGGTTTAGCACTGGGAAACACTTTTTGATAGATAAAAAAGTTTATTTGATATACAACTATATAGATCAGACCAAAATGAGGGACAAATGAGGGGGAAAGAGGGACAGAGGGACATTACTTCAAATCAGGGACAGTCCCTCGAAATCTGGGACAGATGGGAGCTATGCAGGGACCCAGCGGAACAACGGAGCATCAGTGGGTGCCAAGCCAGGGACCTAGCGGGTCAGTAGGGGTGACGCTTGAAGAGTATTGCCCCGTACACACGGAGCGATCGGAGCGTGTTGTCGGATATTCCGACCGTGTGTGGGCTCCATCGGACATTTTCCATCGGATTTTCTGACACACAAAGTTGGAGAGCAGGAGATAAAATTTTCCAACAACAAAATCCGTTGTCGGAAATTCCGATCGTGTGTACACAAATCCGATGGACAAAGTGCCACGCATGCTCAGAATAAATAAAGAGATGAAAGCTATTGGCCACTGCCCCGTTTATAGTCCCGACGTACGTGTTTTACGTCACCGCGTTTAAAACGATCGGATTTTCCGATAACTTTGTGTGACCGTGTGTATGCAAGACAAGTTTGAGCCAACATCCATCGGAAAAAATCCATGGATTTTGTTGTCGGAATTTCCGAACAAAGTCCGACTGTGTGTACGGGGCATAACAGTGAGTGCCACGCCAGGGACCCAGCAGGGAAGCGGGGTGAAGACAGAGAACTGTTTGTGTTGCCAATAGTTGAATATACTACCATTAGTAACTACTACAAGACTGTTGCCATAGGAGACAGCGGTCCTACCTATACAGAAGTGGTGTCCAGCTGGAGGCCTTCACCTGTATAGCTGTCTTCCTATAGAAGTCTCGAAGTCTGCCAATTATCATTGCATCTACTAAAAGAGGAGGTCCACCTTAAAAAAAAAACATTAAAAGCCAGCAGCTACAAATACTGCAGCTGCTGACTTTTAATAAATGGACACTTACCTGTCCAGGGTGCCCGCGATGTTGGCAGCAGATGACGAGCAATCGCTCGGTCCTCGGCTGCCCCCGCCGCCATCCTCAGTCAGGGAATCAGGAAGTGGAGCGTTGCGGCTTCACTGCCCAGTTCCCTACTGCGCATGCGCGAGTCACGCTGCGCGTCTTCACTGGTTATTGTGGGAATTGTGTGTTTCCCCACACAACGGGGGGAGTACTTGCATCTGCGGCCAGCTATTCACAGAAGTGGGTGCAAATACCTGCATTATACAGGTATCTGCACCCCCCTCCCCCCTAAAAGGTGCCAATTGTGGCACCTGAGGGGGGGAGGAATCCGATGAGCGGAAGTTCCACTTTAGGGTGGAGCTCCACTTTAAGGATGTCCTGGCCCTAACCCTCTCACAGTTCTGTTCAAGAGACAATAAATCTCTTTGCATTCAAAAAGTGTCTGGCGCCCAGCATTTCATCTTGCATTACACCCACCATAATTTGCAACGCACTCTACACAGAAGGATGTCAGCTGTCCCTTACTCTGGAGGTCACAATTAGGCCTCAAGAGACTCGGGACTTTGTTACATGTATTTAACTGATGTATTTCAAATGCATCAAAGCAAAACATGTGCAACGTTTATTTTTTTAGAAGGTAGAGGAAAAGCCTACCCCCTGCAAGTATGCTGTAGAGAAGGACCCTTATGCCCTGTACACACGACCGGTTTTGCCGTCAGAATAAACTCCGAAGGTTTCTCTGACGGAACTCCGACGGAATTCCATTCAAGCGGTCTTGCCTACACACGGTCAAACCAAAGTCCGACCTTCAAGAACGCGGTGACATACAACACGTATGACGGGACTAGAAAAAGGAAATTCAATAGCCAGTAGCAAACAGCTTCCATCTGGTACTTGCTTCAGAGCATGCGCCGTTTTTGGTCCGTCGGAACAGCATACAGACGAGAGGTTTTCCCGATAGGAATTGGTTCCGTCGGAAATATTTAGAACATGTTCTATTTCTAAGTCCGTCAGATTTTTCTAAAAAGAAGTCCGATGAGGCATACACACGATCGGAATATACGATTATTCCGTTTTTTCTGTTGGACATTCCGCTCGTGTGTATGCGGCATAACTCTCTGTGTAAAATCCAAGGTCAGAAGTAGAGTTTACTAATCAGCAGGAAGCATGATCTTTGCTGATTAAAGAGCATACACATAAAGGGCAAGGGTCTATCAGTTTACATGAATTATATGATACAAATCAATATATGCAAAAAATGTTAGTCATTCAAGAGCTGTGTTATCTAAAGTGCTAGTGCAGAAACATATATTTAGAAACAGTGACTTAGAACGGTGAGTCCCACAATAATATGTGCAATATTTGTTATTTGTTGATCAGAGCTATCTGTTTAGCGGACTCCAAAAAAGATGGCGGCCGTGCTGCTTCCTGAAGATGTCATCGTGATGAAATGCATAGAGGTGGAGCTTCCGGAACATCACTTCTGGCCACATACCTTCCAGTAATTGGAACGCACGCTGGATCCTGGTTACGGTGGAGCAGCAGTGCAATTTCCAAGTAGAATCAAGCGCACATTGACTACTTTTAATTAAGTGGTCACTGGCGGTCTGATAAGTGTTTAGTACATATATTGATCACTGGGCGTCACAACAAGGTGTGATAAAGAAGATTTTGGGCTCTCTCCTTTGATTTGTTTTTTTTTGCACATATTATAGTGGGACTCACTGTTCTAAGTCATTGTTTCTAAATATGTGTTTCTGCACTAGCATTTTATATAACACAGATCTTGAATGACTAATATTTTTTGCATATAACGTATTGGTTTGTATCATATAATTCACGAATTGTTAAACTGATAGGTCTTATATATTTATTGAGTGAATTTTTATATATTTGATATTTATTTGGCACATGAACTAGTTATCACATAGGTTAGTTTTGGATTAATATTGGTATTCACTAGTGCCCCCTTCATAATATATATTTTAATTTTCAGTGTTTTTTGCACTTTATGGGAGGCAGCAAGGTTTTATTTAATTTTGTATTACTGGTATACAGTATCTCACAAAAGTGAGTACAGCCCTCACATTTTTGTAAATATTTTATTATATCTTTTCATGTGACAACACTGAAGAAATTACACTTTGCTACAATGTAAAGTAGTGAGTGTACAGCTTGTATAACAGTGTAAATTTGCTGTCCCCTCAAAATAACTCAACACACAGCCATTAATGTCTAAACCGCTGGCAACAAAAGTGAGTACACCCCTAAGTGAAAATGTCCAAATTGGGCCCAAAATGTCAATATTTTGTGTGGCCACAATTATTTTCCATCACTGCCTTAACCCTCTTGGGCATGGAGTTCACCAGAGCTTCACAGGTTGCCACTGGAGTCCTCCTCCACTCCTCCATGATGACATCACAGACCTGGTCGATTTTAGAGACCTTGCGCTCCTCCACTTTCCATTTGAAGATGCCCCACAGATGCTCAATAGGGTTTAGGTCTGGAGACATACTTGGTCAGTCCATCACCTTTACCCTGATCTCCTTTAGCAAGGCAGTGGTCGTCTTGGAAGTGTGTTTGGGGTCGTTATCATGTTGGAATACTGCCCTGCGGCCCAGTCTCCGAGGGGAAGAGATCATGCTCTGCTTCAGTATGTCACAGTACATGTTGGCATTCATGGTTTCCTCATTGAACTGTAGCTCCCCAGTGCCGGCAGCACTCATGCAGCCCCAGACCATGACACTCCCACCACCATGGTTGACTGTAGGCAAGACAAACTTGTCTTTGTACTCCTCACCTGGTTGCCACCACACACGCTTGACACCATCTGAACCAAATAAGTTTATCTTGGTCTTATCAGACCACAGGACATGGTTCCAGTAATCCATGTCCTTAGTCTGCTTCTCTTCAGCAAACTGTTTGCAGGCTTTCTGGTGCATAATCTTTAGAAGAGATTTCCTTCTAAGAAGACAGACATGCAGACCAATTTGATGCAGTGTGTGGCGTATGGTCTGAGCACTGACAGGCTGACCCCCACCCCTTCAATCTCTGCAGCAATGCTGGCAGCACTCATTTCTCAAAGATAACCTCTGGGTTTGACGCTGAGCACGTGCACTCGACTTCTTTGGTCGACCATGGCGAGGCCTGTTCTGAGTGGAACCTGTCCTGTTAAAGCACTGTATGGTCTTGCTGTATGGCTGAGCTGCAGCTCAGTTTCAGCGTCTTGGCAATCTTCTTATAGCCTAGGCCATCTTTATGTAGAGCAACAATTATTTTTTTTAGATCTCCAGAGAGTTCTTTGCCATGAGGTGCCATGTTGAACTTCCAGTGACCAGTATGAGAGAGTGAGAGCTATAACACCAAATTTAACACACCTGTTCCCCATTCACACCTGAGACCTTGTAACACTAACAAGTCACATGACACCAGGGAGGGAAAATGGCTAATTGGGCCCAATTTGGACATTTTCACTTAGGGGTGTACTTACTTTTGTTGCCAGTGGTTTAGACATTAATGGCTGTGTGTTGAGTTATTTTGAGGGGACCGCAAATTGACACTGTTATACAAGCTGTACAATCACTACTTTACATTGTAGCAAAGTGTCATTTCTTCAGTGTTGTCACATGAAGAGATATAATAAAATACTGTATTTATTGGCGTATAACACACACTTTTTCACCCTGAAAATTGGGTGCAAATAGCGTATGCGTGTTATACGCCAATACTTCAATTTTAGCTGCCTCGGAGGGGACAGGGAGGGGGCAGGACCAGCGCCGTCAGATTACATACAGTGAGAATCTACTGTTTACTTGGCGGCCTCTGTAATAGGAAGTCCCGTCTCCTGGGCCGCCACTGGACCAGTGTTCTGTCTATCATAGGAGATTCTCACTGTATGTAATCTGTCGGTGCTCGTCCCGCCCCCTCCCTGTCCCCTCTAGGCTGCAGATGGGCATCGATCAGACTGCACTGAAGGCAATGGTGAGGCTGCTGCACTGATGGCAATGGTGAGGCTGCTGCATTGAAGGCAATGGTGAGGCTGCCGCATTGATGGCAATGGTGAGGCTGCTACATTGATGGCAATGGTGAGGCTGCTACATTGATGGCAATGGTGAGGCTGCTACATTGATGGCAATGGTGAGGCTGCATTGATGTGGACTGATGAGGCTGCATTAATGTGGACTGATGAGGCTGCATTGATGGCACTTGTGAGGCTGCAGATGGGCACTGACCCTTATTTTGCTTCAAAGTTCCTTATTTAAAATTTAAGTTTTTTTTCCTGAAAGTTCCCTCTTAAAATGAATGTGCGTGTTATACGCCTGTGCGTGTCATACGCCGATAAATACGGTATTTACAAAAATGTGAGGGGTGTACTCACTTTTGTGAGATAGTGTACATTGGTGGATTTTAGGTTTAGACCCCTTTCACACTGGGGCGGTTTGCAGGCGGTATTGCGCTAAAAATACCGCCTGCAAACCGCCCCTAAACAGCCTCCGCTGTTTGTTCAGTGTGAAAGCCCGAGGGCTTTCACACTGAAGCGGTGCGCTGGCAGGACGGTGAAAAAAGTCCTGCAAACCGCTTCTTTGGAGCGGTGAAGGAGCGGTGTATTCACCGCTCCTGCCCATTGAAATCAATGGGACAGCGCGGCTATACCGCGGCTAAAGCCGCGCTGTACGAGCAGGGGCGGACTGACCATTGAGCCACTCGGGCACTGCCCGAGGGCCCTGGGCCACTAGGGGGCCCCATCAGGGTTGCCAGCCTCAGTAAAACTAGGGACAGTATGTATAAATCTGTGTTTTTTTTACATCTGTCTGTGTGTACTGTATGTACATGTATGTGTATACTGTGTGATTGTATACTGTGTGTGTGTATACTGTGTGGTCCCATAATCTCTGATTGCCTGGGGGCCCCATAATGTCCTATTGCCGGGGGCCCCATGAGTTATCAGTCCGCCCCTGTGTACGAGTGATTTTAACCCTTTTTCGGCCGCCAGCGGGGATTAAAAAAGCACCGCTAGCGGCCGAATACAGCTGCAAGAACGATGGTACAGCAGCGCTAAAAATAGCGCTGTTGTACCGCCGACGCCCCCACCGCCCCAGTGTGAAAGGGGCCTTAGTATTTTAGTCATGTCGCATTATATAATAATTCCCACATGTTATATTGTGACTGTACAATAAGCTTTACCTCTACCAAAACTAAGTAACATGAGGACCAACCTAAACTATCCAGTCAATCTCTGTAACATCAGGCAGGCCTTTGTACTACATATTAGTTGGTAGATTTAATTACGAATGTACATTCAGATTGTAAAGTATGTGATGAGCTTCAGACTTTGCACACCTTTTTGCAGAAACAACAGGAACGTATCTAGACAGTAGCAACGTGATTTTTTCACTTCAAAATCTGTTTTTATGGAACCAGGAAGTCTCTCAGTTCGTTTTGCATTTTCTGATTAAAGAAACTTTATGCGTAGGAGCCACCAGATTCCTATCATTGAATTTCATACCAGAATAGAAGAAAAAGGGAGGGGGAGGGGTGTAAGGAGGAAAAAGTAAGTGCTATAAGAAGTACAGAGGGAGGGGGAAAGAGAAAGGGACTGGGGGAGAGAACAGAACAAAATATTACAGCGCACACATGCAAAAAAGACATTTACCTCCTGCACGGCTATATAAAACACCTAGACATTTTCAAAAAACATTATCAAAAAATATGGGGATTTGGTCACACCATATTGCTATCTCATTAGTGTCCACCTATGTCATGGGTGGAGACCTTTAGTTCTCCCATATAGAGGAGTGTATTGCTCCCATGGTTCAGAGAAGCAGGATCTCCCAGTCTATGGATAGTGTAGGACCCACTAATCATGGGGTACTTTGTCGCAGTAAGTGGGCTTAAGCACCATATAGCAATATGGTGTGACCAAATCCCCATATTCTTTGATAATTTGTTTTTTTAAAATGTTTAGGTGTTTTAAATAGCCTTGCAGTAGGAAAATGTCTTTTTTGCATGTGTGCGCTGTAATATTTTGTTCTGTTTGTATGGTCTTATGGCTGCACCATCTTTAATGCATCTTTTAGGGTGTGCCCCCCAAATATCTTGTATGGGGGAGAGGACAGACACAGCTCCTCTACAGCTCAGGATCTCAGGATCTTGGTCCATCCCACAGTGGAATATCGGTGTCATAAATTTTCCATCAGGGTTGGGTATTCTGAGGAATACAAGAAGTCCAACCAGTAGAACCACTTCTGTCTGAAATTTTCTTACATGTCTTTTTCAGTGGCAATCAGATCTTCTATCCAGTATACGTTGTTAACTTTAATTGTGCGATGGAAGGTGGTTGACGTTTTTTCCAGCAGTCTGGTATGCAACTCCATGCCACATTGACTAGTAGTGGCAAGATCGAACGTTGGTAGGATTTACTAGGAAAAGTATGGTGTTGTAACAGAAAGAAGGCATGATTTATTTGTAGCAAATGGGCTGTACATTTCTGAGTAATGTAGAGAAGACCAGAAGAGCTGCAATTCTTTGCAAGAACAGAACACTTGTAAAAGGTTCCCTGTGTCCATCTCCTCCCACATCTCCAGCAAAGACCCAAGCTCGTTGGGAACATTATATATAGGCAGAAAGGGGTACAGTACCACCTGGTAAGTATTTTAAACCAAGATTCTTGACATTTAGCACAGATTGATGCTTTGTAGGAGAAAAGAAACAATTTATCTACTTACTTCTGCAATATTAATATCCCCGGGTCTCATTCCGATTTAGCCAGGTAGAGTGGCTTGAAGTCTGGTGAGGGAGAGCTAAGCAACTCATAAGTTAATAATATAGCATGTCAGATAAGGATAGAGGAATCGAACAATTTCTCAAATGAAGTAAGTTTGCGTGTGAACTGGCTGAGGGGAGTGAAAAGGGGAAATGTCATAGTTGTGATTTCTTCCAAAAATTGAGATCCACTAAGAGAGGGTGTGTTAATAATTTGTTCATAGTAGCCCAATGCATTCCTGTCGGAAAATTGTGCGCTCTGTAGTGGTTCTGGCTGTGGAGATTTTGGAAGGTTGGGTCTTCCATGAAGGAAGGATATCCCAGAATTTGTCAGAAAGGGGAAGGAAAGGGAGAGAAGGATTCCTTTTGGAATATTTTTGGCAAATAGACCAGGTGACCTGGATCATGGGGTAGGCTTTGACTGGATGCAGTATGGTGCTGTGCACCATAAAAGTGCAGATAAGGGAATCAGCTACAAGGCTTTTTGAATTGCCACCCACTGTTTATGTGATCCATGTTTTATCCAGTCGAAGACATCTGGGAACGCCATTCCCCCTGGAAGGATTGAGTGGGGAAGTCTTGGGGATTTACGAGCCCTCAAGAAGTTGACAAAGAGTCAGTTTTTTTACTTCAGGTAGGACAAAGGGAGGTGTAATGGAAGGGTCTGTAGGACATATAAGTTTGAGGGCATAACATTCATTCTTTGGATATTACATCTCCCGTACCACGAAAAAGTGCCTGATTGCCAGATCGAAAGGTCTTGTTTGATATTTTGAAAGTTGGCTAAGAACATACTTGCTACATCCAGGGTCGATGTTAGACTATTTTGTGCCTTAGGCAAGACCAGCTACTTGCACCCTCCCCGCCTCCTCTCTTACTGTCAGTTCAATTTCAGAACTGGTTTACCCCCTTTCATGACCAGGCCATATTTTGGGATACGGCACTGAGTTACTTTAACTGACAATTGCACGGCCATGCAACGCTGCCTGTACGCAAATAAAATTGATGTCCTTTTTTCCCCCAAAATAGCGCTTTCTTTTGGTGGTATTTGATCACCTCTGCGTTTTTTTTTTTTTCCCCATAAACAAAAAAAAGGCAGACAATTTAAAAAAAAAAACAATATTTTTTACTTTCTGCTATAAAACATATCCAATAAAAAAATAAAAAAATCTAATTTGTTCATCAATTTAGGCCAATATGTATTCTGCTACATATTTTTGGTAAAAAAAAAAATCCCAATAAGCATATATTGATTGTTTGCGCAAAAGTTATAGCGTCTACAAACTATCGGATAGATTTATGGAATTTTTATTTATTTTTATATTTTTTTACGGGTAATGGTGGCGATCTGGGATTTTTAGCAGGACATTGCAGCGGACAAATCGGACACTAAGTGACACTCTTTGGGGATCAGTGACACCAATACAATAATCAGTGCTAAAAAATATGCACTGTCACTGTACTAATGACACTGGCAGGGAAGGGTTTAACATCAGGGGCGATCAAAGGGTTAAATGTGCTCCTAAAGGGTGTCTAACTGTGTGGGGGGTGCTTTGACTGGGGGGACAGAGATCTGTGTTTCTGCTTAGCAGAAACACAAAATCTCCATCTTCCCCTCTAACAGAACGGTGATCTGCCTTGTTTACATAGGACCCACTGATTGGCGGGAGCGGATCGCTGGCAGCATGCATGCGCACCCCAGACCTGGAAAAAAAAACATACAGGTACGGTACGTGATTTCGTGCTGAAGGGCCGCCCTGCCGCAGTAGATGTGCGTGGGGCAGTCCGGAAGCGGATATATACAAAAGCAGCAGTCTTTTATTATAATAATATTATATATAATATAATATTATATTTACTGCTAATATATAATATTGGGGATCACACAAGACTGCTGCTTTTGTATATATTATATTTTCCTGCTGATATAATATTGGGGAATGGCACACAAGACTGCTGCTTATATAATTTACTTCTGATATCACACACTGGTCATCCCCATCTCTTCTCTCGTCTTAAGATCATAATTTTTTCTACTCTCTGTGCTTAGGTGGGTTAAGTACCCACAAAGGCTGGATTATTAATTTTGTTAACCGAGGGGACTTTAGTAACTATGTCTGCCACAGTGCCACTGCCCAATCTCCTTGTTTTAGCTCCTAATGCCGTGTACATACGGGCGAACTTTTCAGCATCAAAGGTCCGACAGTCTTTCCGACGGACTTTCGGACGAACGGACTTGCCTACACACGATCACACCCAAGTCCGACAGATTCATACGTGATGACGTACACCGGACTAAAATAAGGAAGTTGATAGCCAGTAGCCAATAGCTGCCCTAGCGTCGGTTTTGCGTCCATCGGACTAGCATACAGACGAGCGGATTTTTCGACCGGACTCGAGTCCGAACATGTTCCAAATCTAAAGTCTGTCAGATTTTCGACTGAAAAAGTCCGCTGCAGGTCCGATAAAGCCCACACACGGTCGGATTGTCTGACGGATTCATCCCGTTGGACCAGTCCAGTCGAAAAGTCCGCCCGTGTGTACACGGCATAACAGTGTGACTATTTTGGAGGGCTGGAGGGTGGATATTATCTATCTATGTAGCTCCTGGTACCTACTTGCAGTATGCCTTGGGTTTGCCAATGCCAATGTTTCCCCACAATCCAGTATCCAATATTTGTCCAGTCCATAGCATACTATAATAAATATGTACATGATGCCATAATACTGACTGTACACAGGGAATTCCGAATATGACTGCTGCAGCTACAGACTGTGTATATACTGTTTGTCTACAGCTTCAGCCAGGCAGCAATTATTACAGGCCACACTATCTGTTACACTGACACACTGTACCTTCTCTTCTCTTCTTCTCAACTCCAGCCTGAGCCACCACAGTCCACACTGTGTGGGACAGCCAGGGACTGCGTAGGCTTCTCTGCTCTGTTGTGGGTGGGACTGGACTGGAGGAGGGAATGCCATCACGTTGAGGCGGGCAGTGCGCCGTGCCCACGCTCAGCACCTCATTGGCTGACATGGCACCTGTCCTGGCACACAGTGCCAGCCAGGCCACAGCCTAATTGTAATCGCGATTGGCGGGGTCTGGCGAGTGGCAGCGTCACCACCAATCCAATTTGCGCACAGACAGCGCTACCCTGATGGACCATGAGGCCTCCTGCACACTGCACAGCAGCAATGCACAGTGTGTGACAGAGTCAGCACACAGGACACAGCACTACTCCAGTGGAGCTGGGCCCGGCGAACTGACATGATGATTGATCCTTAATCCATCCGGGCTGGCCTGCACCCTCCCGGATAATCTAAGCAGCAGTGCGCCCCTAGGCGGCTGCCTAGTTCGCCTAGCGGAAGCACCGGCCCTGGCTTTATCTCTGGAGAGATTGATACCCAGGTACTTGATGTGAGAATCTGCCCATTTAAAGGGGAAAATAGATTTAAGAATTTGCACTGTGGCATCTGGAACTGACACTTTCATAGCCTCTGATTTTTGGTAGTTAATGCGAAAATTCAACAAGGCACTGTTTCTTTCAATCTCCTCCACAAGGTTTGGGAAAGAGCCTGAGGGGTCGATAATGAAAAACAGCAGGTCATCTGCATACAATGCTATTTTAATTAAAAGGTACCCTATATAATCGCTGTAATGTCTGGATTCACCATAATTTTTCCTAAGGAGGGGTTCTTTTTTTTTTTTTTTTTTATATTTACTGAGTTTTCACAATGACCAAATGGGTACAAACATGAAGTACAGAACTGAAGAGCCTTAAACGCAGACTCTGTATATTATGCAAATATATGACATAAACAAGGGCGCATCAAGGGCAGGAGGGGAGAGAGTGGAGAGGGGAGGTGAGAAAAAAAAAGGGGGGGGGGGGTGGGAGAGGAAGGGTAGGGAGGCAGAATCACCCGTAATCAGTATAATGAAAAAAGCAAAGTGATGCAACAATTTGAAATAGAACCCTCAGGAGTGTAAGCATAAGCAATATGCATGTAGGTGGTTAACACAAAGGATCATATGATGGCATTAGTGATTAACAGGGCAACCTATGAGGGACATATGAGTTATCATAGGCCAGTAGTCCCCTAACAAATCTGGTTCTCAATGGAGGGGGAAATCAAGCGGCTCCTTATTTGCCAAAAGAGTTGGTAAGGTCCCGTTTCAGATACCAGTCAGTGTAGTGAAATGGGCTCATAGCAGAGGATAGTTCTTCCTGGGTAAATGTGAACTTCATAAATATTCGCCATCTGGCAAAGAAGCTTTGAGTAGAACGAACGTTCAATATAATGTTGTCCAGTTTTTCTAGGTTATAAAGTAACAGTAGCGCCCGTTTTACAGCCGGAAGACAGGGTGGTGAGGATTTGATCCAATTATTCATGATCTTCCTGCGAGCTACCAGTAAGCATATTTGAGTACATTGTGAAAGGTTGTTCGATGTAATTGTTGCTGATGAAGGAGCTGGTACTTCACATCCAAAAAGGCATATTAAAGGGTCTTTGGGTAGTTGAGTCTTAGTAACTTTGGAGATGTAGGCAATAACAGAGTCCCAGTATCGAGAAATAGCTGAGCAATCCCATAAGCGGTGTAGCAGTGTAGGGCGTGGTAGTGTGCACCAAGGGCCTTGTGCTTGGGAGGAGTCTGACGAGTTAGTGCGGAAGGGGAGGTAAGCCCTGTGAATGATCTTAAACTGAGTTTCCCGCCAAGTCTCCAATACAATAAGTTTATGGATGTAGCGGTAGCTTTTAAGGATTTTCTCTGGTAGGTCAACGTCATCAAATATGGAAGCCCACTTCCGGAATGGAGCAAGGTGGTATTTGTACGACTGATGTAAGATGAGTTGTGATTATAGGCTGGATATAGAGTAGCCATCACGTTGGAGCACTACATCAACAAAGGACTTTTGGAGAGGATCAACCTGAGCACCGTGGCAAGTTCGTAGGTAGCTTGTAAGTAGTTGTTGGTGATGGAAGGATTCGGAAAGTTTTAAACGCACTAGGGCTGCCATAGTATAAAGATGTTATATTGATGAGGCCACAGGTGAGGCAACAGGTGCCAATGATTTTATAAATGGTAGATGGGAGAAACATGGGGTTACCCTGGATAGTTAAATGACGGGCTACGTTTGAGGGTAGACCCAGCAGCCTCCACCCCTCTCTCCATGCAATGACTGTGTCTCTAATGAGACAAGGCCCTTGGTGCACACTACCATGCCCTACACTGCTACACCGCTTATGGGATTGCTCAGCTATTTCTCGATACTGGGACTCTGTTATTGCCTACATCTCCAAAGTTACTAAGACTCAACTACCCAAAGACCCTTTAATATGCCTTTGGATCTGAGGTGAGATAGCAATGCCCTTAATGTGGAATGACGAACGGCAGAGGGGTTGAGCAGGGAGACCAGGGCATAATCAAGCATGAGATTAGAGTAGCATGAGTCTAGGCCCTGCCTGAGTAAACAGGAAAGATTGTAAAATTGTAAATTGGGCAGGCCTGCACCACCCTCAGACTTAGGAAAACAAAGCTTTTGGAGAGCTATGCGTGGTCTCTTACCAGACCACAGGAAAGCAGTCAATGCCTTATGGATTTTATGTACATCAGAGTGTTTCAGTAATAGTGGTAAGGTTTGCAATGGATATAATAGATGTGCAAATAATACCATTTTAAAAAGGTGACTTCACTCAAAGAGCGAGAGGGGGAGGACCGCCCAAGCTTCCAACTCTTTAACAATCTTAGTTACTAAAGGTGGGTAGTTAAGGCTGTATAGAGAGGAAGGTTTGCGGTCTATGCGTATACCCAAGTAAGTGATGTGCTGTGTGGCAACAGTAAATGGGGAGGATAATCGCCAATTAGCAGACAGTCTAGGATGTAGTGCTAGGACCTCACTTTTGTCAAAGTTAATTCTGAGGCCAGAGCTAAGTCTAAAGGTCGCAAACAGTTTCTGGAGCTTGAAATCCAATGCAGGATTGGTGGAAAACAGCAAAATATCACTCGCAAATAGGGCGGATTGAAAAATTTGGTCTCCAACATTGATACCACTAACATCAGCAGAAGAGTTGCGAAGTCTAGATAAGAGCTCAATAGCTATATTGAACAGTAGAGGGTAGAGAGGGCACCCCTGCCTTGTTCCCATCGTCAATGGAATGATGTCTGAAATAAAATCTGGAGTGACAAGGCGGGCCATCGGAGATGCATACATTCGTTGAAGAAAGCTCACGACCAAACCTGAGAAACCAAATTCAGCCATCACTCTAAACAGCCAAGAGAAGCTAATGTTGTCAACTGCCTTTTCAGCGTCAAGAGAGATGATGGCGACATCCCGTCAGGGTGCGATTTAGTATATTCCAGCGCTAACAAAACTCTACGGATGTTCAGGGTCGCAGAGCGTCCCGGAACAATGCCAGATTGGGCTGGATGTAGCATGGAAGGTAGTAAGGGAGCTAAGCGTGATGCTACATTCTTGGAAAGTATTTTTACATCTACATTGATTAGGGAAATCGGCCGGTATGAGCCAGGGTAAAAGGGATCCTTCTCTTTCTTGGAGATAAGTTTAATGTGCACCTGTGTTCCTGTAGTCATATAAGGACCACCTTCCCATATGGATGTATAAACATGTTTTAAAGTGTCAGGGATGAAATCTTTAGTGAGTTTGTAAAATTGGGCCGTGTAGCCATCGGGACCTGGGACCTTAGCCGACGCCAGAGATTAAATGGTGGACTGGATGTCTTCTAGGGAGATGGGAGCATTAAGAGCCTCTAAGTGGGTCGAATTAAGTTGAGGTAAATGCATTTTGGCTAGCAGAGCTTCAGCTGCTGTCTGATCGATCGGGTCCTCAGAATAAAGGGAAGTGTAATAATCAGCTAGGACTTTGCTACTCTCCGTAGGTGAAGTAACAAGAGAGCCTGTGGTATTCTTTAGAGCAGAGATATATGTGGGCCGCCTAGGACCTGCACAAAGTTTGGCTAAGAGTTTGCCTGCTTTGTTACCAAATCTATGAAAACGCAAGGCAGAGTAAGATGTCTTAGCTGCCTGTTGTTGCTCTGCCCACAGGCCAAAGGTATGTTTGGCCAGTTGCCAGGCTTTTATAGTAGCCAACGTACGAGCCTGTGTTAGGGTTTCATGTGCTAAATGCAAAGCTTCACTAGCCGGTCGGAATTGCTGTTGGAAATGTTTTTTAGATTGGGTAGTATAAGAAATAATTTTACCTCTTAAAAAGGCTTTACCTGCCTCCCAGAAAAGGTTTGGATTGGTAAGATGTGCTCCATTAGTGGAAGCGTATTCTGCCCAGGCATCATTAAGCATGTAACGAAAGTCCTCATTATCAGCTAAGTAGGAGGGAAAGCGCCAAATGGGTGAGGGGGGTGAAGGTTTGGCATTAAGTAAGTTAACAATAATTGGGCTGCGGTCCAGTATCACCTATTGCCATATCGGTGAGTGTCAGGACTAGCGCAGTGGAAGCAAAAAAATAATCAATACGTAAAAAGGAATTATGTGGGGGTGAAAAAAAGGTGAAGTCCCGTTCAATCGGGTGAGTTTATCGCCATGCGTCTATAAACCGCATAGAGGAGATGGATTGGGGCAAGAGGGTAGGTCCCACAATCGAGGAAGCACAATCTTGCGACAAAAGGGGTCTATAGCTTGTACGATCTTCTGATGGTCGCATAACAGAATTAAAGTCCCCTCCAACTAAGTGAAGGGCTTCAGGGGCTTGCAATATCCAAGACACCATATCTTAAAAAAAGGGAGCATCAGGCGAATTAGGGGCATAAATGTTAGTGATAGCAATGTCAATGGAGGTTAGCGACAGATGTACCGTAATTTTGCAGCCAATTGAGTCAGTCCTAACACTACGGATTGTGTGTCTTAAATTTTTATGTAATAAAATAGCCACTTCAGCCTTACGGCCTAATGCCGGTGAGCCGTATACAGTACCCAACCATAATTTACGGAGACAAGATAAATTGTCTGTGCATAGATGGGATTTTCTGGAGGAGGACCACATCAGCATGGAGACGTTTTAAATGTCTAAGAATTTGCATTCGCTTACTTGGAGAGCGCAGTCCTTTGAAATAATCCTTAGGTGATTCCGATCACTTTGAGGAGCCATGTCTGTTTTGGTAGGGAGTAAAAAGGCGATAGCACATAAAAAAAGGCCTCCTGACAGGCATTGTTCCTTGCATCTGAGGATCACCAGTACATTGAAAATTGTCTGAGGGTACAAAAAGAATGCAGGTAAATCGTTCTTACGAAAAAAAAATAAAAAACTAGAAAAGCAAATGTAAGGTGAAAAAAACACTAAAAGGACATTGTGGCTTTCACTTTCTTCCGCATGAGGATTAACTCCTATACAGAGCTCCTGCCAGTCAATTGTTCCTCTCAAAGGAATGAAGATATAGCTTTCAGGGGGGGTTAGAGAGGGGGTGGGAGGAGGGAAGAGGGAGGGGGAAGGGGGAGAGAGGGGGTGGAAGGGGGAGAGAGGGGGTGGAAGGGGGAGAGAGGGAGGGGACCCGTACAGTGCTAACAGGGGAGCAGAAATGTAGCCCAGGCTTCAACCCAAAGAGGGAGCAATGAACTGGTCAATAATAATATTAAGCTCGTGTAAAGCTATAACAAGGACATGAAAAAGCTAAAACAAGTGTATAACAAGCATTACAACAGTAATGCAACAGTTAAAGTCATTTAAGTACAAGAAAATACAAAAAGGAAGAAAAAGGTACAATTACCGCTCCCTATAGAAACTCTAAAAGCATCAGAGTAGTATAGAGATATCAGCAGATTGCTGAAAGTCCAGCCAGGTTGGCGTAGCGGCCTTGTTTGTTTGGAGGTTTATAGGGACTACTCTGGTGCTGAGGCACGGAAAAGGGATCTTTGGTGGTGCTGGGAGAAGGACCATCAGCAGGGGTTTGGTGATCCGTATCCATATCAGAGACACTGATAATTTAGTGCTCTGCATCCTCCGGAGAGGTAAAGGTGAGATGTTCCCCAGTCGAGGAGTGGATATGTAAAACAGCCGGATAAGCCAGGGTGAATTTGATGTGCTTATGGTACAGCGTCAAGCAGATCGCGGAGAAGGCTTTGCGCTGCTTCATCACCTCCACTGAATAATCTGCAAAGAGCAGCAGGTCTGCACCATCAATTGATAGGGTACGAGAGCGCCAAAACTTCTGCAGAATAGCATGCTTGTCCGCGCTGTTAAGATACCGGACAATGACAGGCCAGGGTTTATTACGATGATCCGTCTGCTGACAAATATGGTAGGCATACTCTACAGTGCAAGGAATGCGGAGAACAAATTGTTCAGGAATGTATCTGGCACATAGGTCTGTGAGCTGTGCAGAAGAGATAGATTCCTGAAGTCCGACAATGTGCAAATTATTGCGTCTTGCGCGATCTTCTAGATCATCCAGCTTTTCCCAGATATCTCTCTGGGAGTTGGAAAGGCGTGCAAGTATAGCAGAGTTAGCTGTATTGTCATCTTGTAGGGACGAGATTCTTTCCTCTGCATGTGTGAGCCTCTGTGCTTGTGCCTGGATTTCCACATGCAGCTCCAAACCCCTCTGAACTGACATATCCACTGTGGCAGTCAGGGTGGGTGTAAGAAGGGCTACAACAGCTTGGGCAATGCCCGCGGGAAAAGCAAGGTCATGTGCTGTCATAATCTAACTGTGGAGAAGGCAGTGATCTGTCCTCAGCGTCGGGAGCGGCGCCATCTTAGCTGCGGCGCTCACTGTGACTCCCGCTGGTTGCTGCAGAGAAGTGACAGATCAGTTATGGGATCATTCCACAAACCGATCCATGGAGGTCCCGGAGGGTAGTGGAGGCGGGGGGGGATAATCTGAGGTGTCAGCCGGTGTTCTGCCGAAAAAGTTCCCCTCGGCGGATAAGGACCCCCCTGTACTGCGCAGGCGCAGCGCTTGCGCAGTAGGAGCCGGCGGAAATAGCCAAAGCCCAATAGTTGTAAATCAGCTGTAAACAGCGCCTGTAAGAGGGCCCCTCGCGGGCTCGCTTCGCTCGCCACGCTTCGGGCACGGCCTCGGTACGCTCGGCAGTTTTTTATTCTACCTCTAGGTCCACTTGGATGGTGGGGCTTGAACCTGGATTCAGGGCGCAGCCGCCGTGTACAGCTGATTGAAGGTTTTCAGCTTCGGCTATTTTCGGTGGCTCCTTAGTCGTTCGTACTGCGCAAGCGCTGCGCCTGCGCAGTACAGGGGGGTCCTTATCCGCCGGGGCAACTTTCTCGGCAAGACACCGACTTGAAAAGCAGGTATAGAGAGGTGCACAGCGGGAGCTGGGTCTGCTCACCTCCTCATCATGCGGCGCCGGAACTTGAAGGAGAGGTTCTAATGTAAGAATGAAAATCAGTGGGGATGGAGGGCCACACTTATCGTTTGTGTTGATGCACCCGGAATGTACGTATATGTGAACTCTTACCTGTTAAAACAACTCATTCAGTGTAAAATAGAAATTCAAGGCAAAACCTTTGTGTGTATACACTGTATAAGTATGTGTGTATGTGTGTATATACATACACACGGTTACACACATACTTGTACATGGTTACCACCATGGCCTTTATTCTTAGTGTATTACAGTCAGGTCCATAACTATTGGGACATCGACATAATTCTAATCTTTTTGGCTCTATACACCACCACAATGGATTTGAAATGAAACTAACAAGATGTGCTTTAACTGCAGACTTTCAGCTTTAATTTGAGGGTATTTACATCCAAATCAGGTGAACGGTGTAGGAATTACAACAGTTTGTATATGTGCCTCCCACTTTTTAAGGGACCAAAAGTAATGGGACAGATTAACAATCATCCATCAACAATGGCGACCCTAGGGGGGGGGCCAGAGGGGGCCCTGACCCCCCAACATTATGCTGTGCCCCACCATGTGCCCCCCCCCCCCCCCCCAAAAAAAAATTTTTTTTTTTTTTACAAAAAAATCAATGTCTAAGAGGGAGAGAGTCCCCAGTCAGCTCCTGCGGGTGATTCCTCCCCCCTCCCCTGCTCGCTGACACTGCATAATGCGAGCGTTCACACAACCACGGCCGCCTGATCTGCTCCTTCACCTGCATCCTCATTGGCAGGGAGAAGAGCGAGTTGCAGGAAGGACTCCACCAGGACTTTCAGTTACTGAAAAAACAGACTGATTTCTCCCGTCCTTAGGACAGGAGGACCAGCCTGTAAATTCCAAGAGATGCCAGACCAGTGCTGTCAATAGCAGGGGCAGGACAGCAAGAGGAGGCTGGGGAACCCCACAGTGGCAGAACACCAGGGCCCGGAGGCAAGACAACCTTTGCAACCCTGATAATTCTCCCACTGCTTTGGATCCTTATATTTTCTTGATATGCTGGTGACATATATCTCTTGTTTTCTGCCACCCTGGGGGACCCCAATACAGTAGGAAGGGAGCTCACTGCAGAACATGTGAAAGGGCCCGTTGTGGGGTCGTAGTAAAGGGCCCCAGGATATATATATATATATATATATATATATATATATATATATATATATATATATATACATTTTATAGTTGCCCCCCTACTTTTGTCCCTGTCCCCCCATGTGCCCCCCCTAAATTTGAAAGCTGGAGACGCCACTGTCCATCAAACTTTCACTTTTTAATACTTGGTTGCAAACCCTTTGCAGTCAATTACAGCCTGAAGTCTGGAATGCATGGACATCACCAGACACTCCCTGGTGATGCTCTGCCAGGCCTCTACTGCAACTGTCTTCAGTTCCTGCTTGTTCTTGGGGCATTTTCCCTTCAGTTTTGTCTTCAGCAAGTGAAATGCAGGCTCAATCGGATTCAGGTCAGGTGATTGACTTGGCAATTGCATAACATTCCACTTCTTTCCCTTAAACTCTTTGGTTGCTTTCGCGGTATGCTTCGGGTCATTGTCCATCTGCACTGTGAAGCGCCGTCCAATGAGTTCTGAAGCATTTTGCTGAATATGAGCAGATAATATTGCCCGACACATTCATCCTGCTGCTTTTGTCAGCAGTCACATCATCAATAAATACAAGAGAACCAGTTCCATTGGCAGCCATACATGCCCACGCCATGACACTACCACCACCATGCTTCACTGATGAGGTGGTATACTTTGGATCATGAGCAGTTCCTTTCCTTCTCCATACTCTTCTCTTCTCATCATTCTGGTACAAGTTGATCTTGGTCTCATCTGTCCATAGGATGTTGTTCCAGAACTGTGAAGGCTTTTTTAGATGTTGTTTGGCAAACTCTAATCTGGCCTTCCTGTTTTTGAGGCTCACCAATGGTTTACATCTTGTGGTGAACCCTCTGTATTCACTCTGGTGAAGTCTTCTCTTGATTGTTGACTTTGACACACATACACCTACCTCCTGGAGAGTGTTCTTGATCTGGCCTACTGTTGTGGAGGGTGTTTTCTTCACCAGGGAAAGAATTCTTCGGTCACCCACCACAGTTGTTTTCCGTGGTCTTCCGGGGTCTTTTGGTGTTGCTGAGCTCACTGGTGCGTTCTTTCTTTTTAAGGATGTTCCAAACAGTTGATTTGGTCATACCTAATGTATTTGCTATCTCTCTGATGGGTTTGTTTTGTTTTTTCAGCCTAATGATGGCTTGCTTCACTGATAGTGGCAGCTCTTTGGATCTCATATTAAGAGTTGACAGCAACAGATTCCAAATGCAATGCAATGCAAATAGCACACTTGAAATTAACTCTGCACCTTTTATCTGCTCCTTGTAAATGGGATAATGAGGGAATAACACACACCTGGCCATGTAACAGCTGAGCAGCCAATTGTCCCATTACTTTTGGTCTCTTAAAAAGTGGGAGGCACATTTAATTCCTATACCGTTCATCTGATTTGGATGTAAATACCCTCATATTAAAGCTGAAAGTCTGCAGTTAAAGCGCATCTTGTTCGTTTCATTTCAAATCCATTGTGGTGGTGTATAGAGCCAAAAAGATTAGAATTGTGTAGATGTCCCAATATTTATGGACCTGTATGTTACTGTATTGTTGGACATTCTATGAATTCAGGGTGTCATGGTGGGGCATCATCACAGTGCCCTTCGTTCATAGTTTATTGCATCAGTGCCACTATATACATCAGCAATGAACTGCCCTGGGTCAAAGAGAAGCCCTAGCTCATTTCATGACCATCCCTAAGTCTCCTGAAAATGGTTAATAGGAAATATAATAAAATAAAACAGACAGTGGGGAGGGCCTTAAAGGGGGAGGGTAGATAATTGGGGGACATTCCTATTTATCCCTATGGCTAAGCTTTGCTCATGGCATCCTTCAGTGGGTTCTCGGAGTGTAACTTGCCCATAGAAATGAATGGGGCCACAGCAGCTTGTGAAGCACGAGGAGGAGCTGGCCAGGATCTTGACAAAGGAAAAGTCCCTGGATCAGAGAGCAAGGTAAGTGTCATCCAAGTGAGTGGACTGCACTCGGAAAGGTGGGTGAATATATTTAGCCTTCTTTCTGTGGCTGATTAAACTTTTAAGCCGGCGGCCTGCTGCTCTTATTTGTTTACATTTTTACAGTTTATGGTAGAGCTATTGACTTTCACATAGAGGGGATTCAGACACCCTGTGACTTCTATATATTAGTAGTGCAGCCACCCCTGTCCCCCCACCTAATCTGTCATGTGCCCAGGGCTCACCCGTCCCTCCTGGGTGCTTGGGACTACTTTCGTCTGTGAAGAATGAACCTGGAAGTGCTCAACAGTCTGTGTTTAGTCAGCCCCAGCAGAGTGCAAAGGTGATGTAGGGATCCAATTGGCTATGTTATAGCATATGAGACTTGTCGGCCCCCTTGTGTTTTCATAAAAGTTAAGTTAAAAAAAAAGAAATGTTTTAAAAATTAAAGTTTAATAAATTAAATTAAATAAAAAAAATCTAAAAACCTCCTGCTGCCACATACATGCATACGAACACAAACACATGTCCGGTGCACACACGTGCAAAAACAACATATGCAGCACACATATTAGGTAGTTGTGTGCATTGCACATGGAGTGACAGCATTTGTTCTAGAGCAGCGTTTCTCAACCAGGGTTCCTCCTGAGGTTTCTAGGGGTTCCTTGAGCTTTGAGCAATGGTGGATTGATCTCCCACCTTCACTGATCACCAATGCAAGTGGATCATTTCCCATTACTTCCAAACTGACCACTAATGTTAGAGTGGACACTAGGTACCCTACATTATTTATTCTTACTGTATATTAAAAACTTTCTTTGATATATAAATCACGCTGATGTATCAAGAGCTGTAGGCATCATTCTTTTTAGCAGGGGTTCCCCAAGAACCTGAAAATAATTTCAAGGGTTCCTCAGGGGTAAAAAAGTTGAGAAAGGCTGTTCTAGAGCCATTATTCACTGTTATCTCTAAACTGATGAGCTGTAAAGTCTTTTAAACTGTCGGGTGGCTGATGAGTGTGCAGTCGGGGAGGACTGTGGAGAAGTAGCCAAGTGGGCTAGTGAAAGGGGCAGCTGCAGCCAGGTGGGCTGGCAGTGCCTTAAGAGGTGGTGCTGGGATCAGTAGCCACAGGGATGTAAGCTGAACACTGTATTTTGCTACACAACCCAAGGGGCCCAGGTCCCTGCCTATAAAGGGCTTTTGCTTCACAATCTGACTGTTACCTTTCTGTCAGATTACCCATCAGTGTGCCAGCTGGAAGTCTGCATGCAAGTTTAGTGCTGGAGGAAGAGTGGAGTGTATATAGCTGTACATAGGAAAGCTGTCCCTGAAGAATTGTTCTAAAGTCAAGAGGGCATCCCATAATTTCCCTAATCCCTATATAAAGTTTGTTCCCCTCAATAAAACGCAAAAACGAAGTGCTGGACTGATCACTGACTCTAATGCCCTGTACACGCGACCGGTTTTGCCGTCGGAATAAACTCTGAAGGTTTTTCCAACGGAGTTCCGACGGAATTCCGATCAAGCTGTCTTGCATACACACGGTCACACCAAACTCCGACCGTCCAGAATGCGGTGATGTACAACATGTACGACGGGACTAGAAAACGGGAGTTCAATGGCCAGTAGTCAATAGCTTCCTTCTCGTACTTGCTTCAGAGCATGTGTCGTTTTTGGTGCGTCGGAACAGCATACAGACGATCGTTTTTTCCGATAGTAATTTGTTCCGTCGGAAAAATATAGAACATGTTCTCTATCTAAGTCCGTCTGAATGTTCGACAGAAAAAGTCAGATGGGGCATTAACACACGGTCGGAATATACGATGAAAAGCTCCCATCGGACTCTTTCTGTCGGAAATTCCGCTCGTGTGTACGTGGCATAAGTGTGCCTGTGAAAATTGGGTGTGCCTGGCTGTGCAGGGTGGGGGATCTCTATTCACCAGCGGCTCCTACGCGGGGTGCGCTACACATACTTACCCAATCCCTTGCTCCAGCCATCTCCAGTATTGACTTCTTCTCTGGTCTGTGGGCAGTCCCTCAACATCATCATGTACAATGCATTGTACATGGAGGGGCAAGTGTGCAACCACAGCTGTTAGCAGTTGCAGACACACACAGCGCTGGATTGAGTGAGGACTTGGGTAAGTGGGACATTTTTTACCTTAATGCAGGGAATGCATTTTTTAATTCAATAAAGTTGTATTTTAAACTGCTCAGCCCTGCCCAGCCACACCTGATCTCTATTGGCACACCCCAGGTCTATCATCTACCATGAACTGTCCAGTTGCTAGACCCCCAAGAGCAGCACCACGGCTCAGAGTTCCATTGAACTTTATGGACCCTGAGCCATACAGGCCAAGGTGGCACAGAAGTCAGAACTAAATTGTGCACATTTTTTTGTTGTTGTTTTCTGGAGTCCACAGACAAAGTGTTGTCAGACTTTGTTTCCTGTTACAGCCTCAAAATTATTCACCAGTAGTGAAGTATTCTACATATCTTTACAACATGCCTATCACCAATGAAGACATTTTCCTCTCCATGATGACCAATGTGAACATTTTCCTCCTGTTGACCACCAATGCCAGGTGTTTCTTCTGCCCTCTAACAACAGAGAATGGACATTTTTTTTTTCCCTCCCACTGAAAAGTAATATTATGGGCCACAATGACAATGCTGCGAGATTTACATTTTATGGTACATTAGATACTGCTGACCCCTGTACATTACACATTCTTCACCAGAGTGTCTATTTTCTCAACATTTGCTGCTAAGTAGTTTAAAACTATTTTGATGAACTTCTTCTTTAACCACTTGCCTACTGGGCATGTTTACCCTCTTCCTGCCCAGGCCAATTTTTAGCTTTAAGCGCCATCACACTTTGAATGACAATTGCGCGGTCATGCAACGCTGTACCCATATGAAATTTTTATAATTTTTTTTTTTTCACACAAATATAGTGTTCTTTTGGTGGTATTTAATAATCACTGGGATTTTTATGTTTTGCTAAACAAATGAAAAAAAGACTGAAAATTTTGAAAAAAAAAATTAAAAATGTCACAGTTTGTTATAAAATTTAGCAAACAGGTCATTTTTCTCCTTCGCTGATGTGTGCTAATAAGGCTGCACTGACGGCCACTGATGAAGTGGCACTAATGAGTTGGCACAGATGGGCACTGATGGGCATTGATTGGTGGCACTGATAGACTCTGATAGGCAGCACTGATAGGTGGCACTGATAGGCCGCACTTATAGGAGGCACTGATAGGTGGCAATGATGGGCACTTATAGGCAGCACTGATAGGTGACACTGATGAGGAGGCACTGATGGGCACTGGCAGCACTGATGGGCACTGATTGGCAGCACTGATGAACACTGATTGGCAGCACTGGTGGGCACTGATTGACAGCACTGGTGGTCACTGTTGGGACTGCACTGGTAATCAGGATACTGATAATCAGTGCCGATGTCCCTTTAACACAAGGGAGAGAAAAATATCACCGCTCTGAAAGAGGTCTGTGAGGAACAAACATTTTCTCCATGCTGGAAGTAACGGGTGCTGGCAATGCTGGTAATAGAGAGGTAAACGAGAAATCCTGGACAGCCGCACGCAAAAGTAATCTTCGATCTTTATTTAAATATGATCATAAAAATACATCCCACAGCATCACAAAGCAGGAAAGCTGACGCGTTTCACACTGAAGTCAGTGCTTAATTAAGCACTGACTACAGTGTGAAACGCGTCAGTTTTCTGCTTTGTGATGCTGTGGGATGTATTTTTATGATTATATTTGAATGAAGACCGAAGATTACTTTTGAGTGTGGCTGTCCAGGATTTCTCGTTTACGTCCCTTTAACACAAGTCATTTATCGGCTCTCTTATTTTCTCTTCGCACTGACAGTGTAAGGAAAGAAAAGCAAATAACTGGCTTGTGTTTACATCCGTGATCAGCTGTCATTGGATGCAGCTGATCATGTGCTAAAGGGCTGCTGTGATCGGCCCTTTACCCCGATCTGTGATCAGCTGAGTCCAAAGAACTCAGCAATCACATAGCGCGCCGCCCACACAATGGGTGAGGTGGCTTCTGAGCATGTGTATGGGAGTTTATTCATTCCAATAACAAGGTGTGCCAAGAACGTACATTGCACTTTAAAGTAGGCTTAGGTAAAGTGTTAGCGCTCTGTCTTAGTCTGTTTCATATGTTTTTTAAATGATCCTTTAGGATGATGTGTGTTAAAACTCTTGGGTTGAGTAGGCTCAGTGTTTTTACAATGCAAGGAACTATTTTCCCCTTTTTCCTAACTTTATAGAAATGTCACAAAGTGGAATTCCACCAGTGTCTATGCACTGCAGCTCAGCTGTGGTGCATAAAAACACAAGGTGCAATGAAGAGCTGCGGAGTGGTTCAGAATAATGCAGACTTGTTGCAGCTTTTCTCACAGCTCTGTCCTGCAGCTGACAGCTGTGTGAATGGGGCACACAGAAAACCATTGTTGCACCCAAGCTGCATTTTTACGCAGAACAAAAAAAAACTAACATGACACCAACGTGTGAACAGACCCGTCAGAAAAAAATTGTTTAATTTCTGTCCTAAATTAAAACAAGTTCAAAATTATTCTATGCAAGTCCAGGTGTACAGAACAAACAAAGCAACCATTTCCACATCACATTTACTAGCTAGCCAGCAAAAATAATGGCACTGTCTAACAATTTGTGTTAAACACAGAGGTTTTGCAAATATACTGTACGTGGAAGGCACACTGCCTCATCAACACTTCTCTGTAAAGTGTGGTCCCTAAGGCCCTGTTCACACCAGAGCACGGTTCAGGAGTCCCGCGTTCTGTGTGCCTTTTCCTACACCATGTTCAAAACGCACTGCAGTTGCAATCTGCAGCAGGTGTCAATGTTAAACTGTTACTAAACCCACAACAGTAAAATCTGTCTGTATATGCAGTAAAGCATGCTTGTTATACTCACTGTGGAACTTAAGGGGTTAATCCTCTGCATTGTGTAAAAAGGCTGTTTGATTTTGTATGCATAGATCCTTCTCTCCCTGCTAAGGATGAGCTCCGGCGTGTTCGCACACTCCACGTGCCGAGCCCGCCAGGAAGTCGGCACGGCGCTGCGCTAATCACAGGCAGTGAGACATTTCCCGATGTGCGACTGCAGAGATTGGGAAATGTCTCACTGCCTGTGATTAGCGCAGCGCCGTGCCGACTTCCTGGCGCGCGAACGCGCCGGAGCTCATCCTTACTCCCTGCACTGTCCCCCTGGACAAATCCAGATAAGACAGAGCCTTGGAGACAGGCTTCACATGCTGAGACAGTTTAGTGTGTATTGCTAAAGAGGTTTTTTTTTTTTTTTGGGAGGGGGGGGGAGTGCATATGATCAGCACAAGGCCAAACAGAAAACTCCTCCTAAAACTGCTATATACTCAGTGTTGCCAACCCCCCGAAGTGAAATTTACAGGCAGAATGCCAAAATTTACAAACGGCGCCAATTTTTTACTGCCAAAAAAATCATGAAAGTTACTGGCGGATCCACATTCTTTACTAGCACTTCAAAAAAGTACCTAAAATTACTGTTTTTAGTGCTAAACAGTGCAAATATCAATGTTTGAACTATAAACACATAGCCAGTGCTATTAGCAATGTATTTAAGTTAAACAAAAGTCAAAAAACATATTTCTCAATTTACATGAAGGTCAGGATACTATAACCCAGCCAGCACAGAGTTCTCGCTTACATCAGAGTCTGCAGGATGGTGACCAGAGACCACCTTCCATAGAGTGAATACACTAAGGTAAGGGGGGATTACTAATATAGGGGGGAACCTTTTATATCAGTGCCCCCTTACATTATTGTATTCACTCCACCCTTACATCAGTGACCCCCCTCAGACTGGCCTGGTGACACTGTCACTGACCTCCTCTCAGGTGCACCGTGCAGGGCTGTCAGTCGGCTCCAGCTTGGCGGCTATTCTATAGTCTCCTCTCCACAGTCCACACGTCTGTCTCTTCCCGTAACCCCCATCCCGGTGGCGCTCCCACTCTTGACTCCTTTCTAGAATCCTCTCAGAGACTGCAGACATGATAAAAGACAAGAGATGGCCAGAGGCTGCGGACATGATACAGGAGGTGTACGGAGGCTGCGGACATGATACAGGAGGTGGACAAAGGCTGCGGACATACTACAGAAGGTGGACAGAGGCTACGGACATACTACAGGAGGTGGACAAAGGCTACGGACATACTACAGGAGGTGGACAGAGACTGCGGACATACTACAGGAGGTGGACAGAGACTGCGGACATACTACAGGAGGTGGACAGAGACTGCGGACATACTACAGGAGGGGGACAGAGACTGCGGACATACTACAGGAGGTGGACAGAGGCTGCAGACATACTACAGGAGGTGGACAGAGACTGCAGACATACTACAAGAGGTGGTCAGAGACTACGGACATACTACAGGAGGTGGACAGAGGCTGTGGACATGATAGTGTCCTCCTCACAGTAGCCTCCTCCTCTGCCCACCATCATATTACTTCTCCACATCATCAGTGTACTGTGTCCTCCTCCTGTGCCCTTTTACCTGTGGAGAGATGAAAGGGGCACAGGAGGAGGACACAGTACACTGATGATGTGGACAGAATAAGTAATATGATGGTGGACAGAGCACATTAGTCTCTGTCCCCTGCATATGCCATGCAGGGAACTGTGACTGATGTGCTCTGTTCACCGTCATATTACTTCTCCCGGCTCCCCAGCAATGTCCTACTTTTACTACGGATATCCCCCCACAGCTTCACTCTCCTCCGGTACCTCCGCCTATGATGAGTGATGACTGAATGACAGGACAGAGTCGCCTGGACTCCCTCTCGAACGATTCGAAAATGGTGCCGGGCAGTGCCACTACGGTACTGCGCATGTGCTGCCCAGCCAAGCGTATACGAGCTTTCCCGAGCCCGCCCAGCTTCGGAACAGCACATGCGCCGTTGCGTGGTCAGCTCGCGGCCATCATTTTTATAGGCACCGGTGCCCGTAACAGACTTTAACGGGCAGCCCGAAAAAGGGTTTAAATTTATGGGCTGCCCGTAAATCTACGGGTGGTTGCCAACAATGCATATACTGCTGATGAGAAAAGGTATTTAGCTGTTTATATTTACCAAAAAAATTGCATTTCCATGTTCTGTGTACTGTGGGAGACCAGATATAGTGAATGCAGGGTCATGGGTTTAGTAACATGTTAAGTTAACTACACCCCAAATGCAGGTCGCGAACGCAGCGGGTTAGAAGTACCTTGCAATCTGGTTGCAGTGCGTTTACAAAAGTAGTGCAAAAGTAGTGCAAAAGTAGTGCCTGCCATGAATGGGTGTCAGGGCCTGGACTTAAACCTGAGACCTCTGCTGGGTGTGGCAATCTCGCTCTCGCGGAGCTACTTATGGTGCTGGACAGCACCTTGTCTGATCCATTGGACAACCCTGCCTTGTGCCTTGACTTCTGCTGAACCTGCTACTCCCATAAACTTCCTGATTAAAGCTATGTCTCTGCACTTCCTGTTTGCCAGATTATTGTGCTCTATCCAGCCATTATCTCGCTCTGTCTTCCCTGCTGTCGTCTGTATCTTTGATACTACTCGTTCCCAACCCTTGGTTTGTTCCTCGACTACGCTTCTGTCTGATCCCAACCTGCAACTACTTGTTACTGACCTTTGGCTTGTTTACTGACTACACTTCTGTTTGATCCTTACCTGCTATATCCGCTTCTGGACTAAGCTTGCTCACCTCCTTATGGGGTGATCCTGAGGACCGTGACCTGGTACTAACACTCAGCTAAATCCATCTCCACCATCAGGAGCTCTGGTGAACATCTGTCATAAACAGGATGTGACCAGAACTGTGTGACTGCGACAGAGTAAACCATACATAAGTAGGTGAAAGTTAGTGATTTATTAAAGATAAGTGAATAAATATAAACACAACTTCCTCCAGTAACACTCAGTGCACAACAACCAATACCAAACAGGAACCCACAAATAATTATAGTAACAGATAAATATATATAAGTAAAGGGGAATACCAAGATCATAAACAGAGCCAGGCCAGGGTCGTCAACGCGAGGTCAGCAGCTGGGGAAGGGAAACAAACAGGACAATGAGAGGATGAATGGATCACAGGAGGGACGGGTCAGATACAAGGCTCAGGGTCCAGGGTTCAGGTAACAGACAGGGAACAGGATAAACAGGTTCCAGGAATCAGGTTTCAGGTTCAGGAATCAGGTTTTTAGGATCGGGGTAACAGGGTGCAGGCTGTGGGTCTGGGCTTAAGGACAATACCAAGGCAAGGTGTGTGTGTGCACTTGCCGGGTATTTATACTACAGCTGCTAATTAAAGTCAGGTGATGCCTGTCTGCAGAGGGTAATACCTGCTCCATACTGCCAGGATCCCTCCGCTGGTGGCAGCAGGAAAAAGCTCTCCTGACAGCTCCAAACTGCCAGGAGACACCTGCTGGTGGACCTCAGTACTGCACACTAAATGATTGATATTACCAGCGGAGGGGACCTTTCCTGACAACATCGGTCAGTACTTAGTCCCTGCACCTCAAGTGAGCCTGCGTCATCCACCAGGGTGACCCGCTTGTATACCTATCCTGCTGGTTGGTGGAAGTCCCACTATTGCTATAGCAACTGGTCTTCGAGCCTGACCCCTGATCGCGGCAATGGGACAAAATAGCACTGCACGGAACTGCATGTAAATTGTACAGAAACGCGCAGCGGCCCTAACTTTAGTCTAGGCTTTTCTCTGCTGACCACAAATCAATAACAGTTCCTAGGTGATGCATTAAAACTTCCACAATATTGCAAGGACAAAAGCATATTAATCTGACACTCTACTGTTAAGTTAGATAAGCAGCAATACACATAATTGGTGCAACAAAGAGATAATAATTAGAAAGACATCTTTAGAAAGTACACTGAGCTGCACTCTTGTAGCTCTGTGTATAATGTGTTCTTGGCCCACCTTGGTGCTGGACTGCGCATGCACAGGAGTTACAACATCACCCATTGGCCAATCAATCAGCATACATAGTGCAAAGCACCATGCCATTTAAAAAAAAAATCATGCTCACTGTTTATTACATTCTCTGTGTGACATTTAAGTTTAAAACCAGGAAGTCTACTTTTTGTTGGTATTGTTAGTGACACTAAACTCCACTTTAAAAGCAAATTCTATTCACGTATTTATTCTTAACTCACAAAAGTCCCTGCAAATTTCTCACAGCCTCCTCCAAATCCCTGAATTCCTTTTTTTTTTTTTTGCTTCCAGGTAGAGGGTGGCTATGTTCATTCTTGATGGTCCCACTATATGTAGGAACATATCCATACTTTCTTGCTCACTCCTGAGATGGACTACAAGCTATGGACTATTTGGAGTGTGCATAGAACAGTGCACATGATCACAGCTAACATGCATTGCTCGTTTCAAACAAACATAAGTGAGGAGGGGAAAATAAGAGGTTCGGGAGCTATCAGAGGACATTACAAGGAGGCAAAAAAACACAGTAAGAAAACTATTTAATGAATACTGGAATATAATACAGGCCATTAGGTAGTGAATGTGTGTGGATTACATTTTGGAGATTAAGGATATGGTTTTGTGTCATCTTAACATTTACATATTGTTTATATTGCTTAAAATTTGTGAAACACATGACAGAGGAAGCGATAGCACCTCTCTTCTTATCATCTCACACCAGTTGATATTGAGGATTCAGGTGCTGGCTGCAACAGGGGAGCACTGGCAAGGTGGGTATTAGTGGGTGGAAGCTTTATAATGATTGGGCAAGGGGACAGTCGCTCTTGATCTCTCCTTTTGGAAATGCCGGCTATCATGTGGATCCAATGATTCAATATTCTTTCTGAGACACTAAAGCTGGTCATACACTGTTTGAATTTGGTCCAGTTCCTGAAAAACTGGACACAATTCATTTAGTGAGTGGGCCGATCGGCCCCTTCCAGCGCGACATCCTTCAATCCTTCATTTGAAAAATAGAAGGAGCTGGGTTCAGCCGCTGTTCAGGTATTCTGACAGCCCTGCAGGGGGATTCATGCATCTGCACTGTATAGCATGAATGGAGTAATCTATTATGCCACGTACACACAACCGGACTTTTCGGCATCAAAGGTCCGACGGAACAAATCCGTCGGACAATTTGAACGTTTGTGGGCTTCATCGGACCTTTTCTGTCGAAAAATCTGACGGACCTTAGAAAAAGAACAAGTTTCAAATCTTTTCGACGGACTCAATTTCTATCGAACAAACCGTTCGTCTGTATGCTAGTCCGACGGACCAAAAACGACGCAAGGGCAGCTATTGGCTACTGGCTATGAACCTCCTTTTCTAGTCTGGTCGTACGTCATTACATGCGATCAGACTTTGGTGTGATCGTGTGTAGCCAAGTACATTTCATTGGAACTCCGTCGGAACTCCGTTGAAAAGTCCTTCGGAGTTCAGTCTGACGAGAAGTCCGCTCGTGTGCACGCAGCATTAGATTGAGGAATGGCAGGATCCATTCTGTGGCTGCATGCTTGCAGTGGCACCGGGTGCATGCTAGTTCCATGTCCCGCTGGAAGCTGGAAATCACTGTAGTTGGTGCTGCTACTACAATGCCCAGATAGCAAGCAATTGTGCTGCAAGTTTGAAAATGACTTGCTAAGCTATTGCTAGACTTGCCAGGCTTCACAAGTTTGTTGCACAATTGCAGCGAGTCCACATTGCATGACTCCAGATCAACTTTCTTTGCAAACATTCTGCAAGTTTGCTGAAAGTTCTGGTTCTGGTTCAGTTATGTTGTGCAATAGTCATCCCACCATAGGGGGTCACTGTGGCTGAATTTTCATGCTGTAGACATGCAGAGCTCTTGCTGTAGACCCACCACTGCAACTTTGCTCTTTCTAGAGACTTGCCATGCAAATTTGCTACAAATTGGGAAATTGTCAACTAGAACTTGTGCTTTAAGTGCTCTGCAAGTGTACAACTTGCCAGTGAAAATGTGAAGTTAACAGACTTTTGCTCTGTACACACGATCAGACATTCTGACAACAAAATCCATGTTTTTTTTCTGATGGATGTTGGCTCAAACTTGTCTTGCATACACACGGTCACACAAATCTTGTCGGAAATTCCGATCGCCAAGAACGTGGTGACGTACAAGACGTACGGCGAGCCGAGAAAAATGAAGTTCAATAGCCAGTGCGGCTCTTCTGCTTGATTCCGAGCATGCGTGGAATTTTGTGCGTCGGAATTGTCTACACACGCTCGGAATTTCTGACAACGGATTTTGTTGTTGGAAAATTTGAGATCCAGATCTCAAATTTTGTGTGATGGAAATTTCCATGGAAAATGTCCGATGGAGCCTACACACGGTTGGAATTTCCGTCAACAAGCTCCCATCAAACATTTTCCTTGCTATCTGGGTGATTGTCACTGGCTTTTGGATTCTGTGCTGAGTGGCTGACCTACTGCTTAGTGAACAGAGGAAGTCATTCATTTGACACAGATGCCATTTAGAGAACACTTTGCATTTTCTAATTGAATGCAAAATGCTTGCTGATTGGATGAGGTGGAGATTGTGAAGTCAGCACCCTGATGTTTAGGCAGGGTTGCTCTTAAATGTATTTAAGTGATAGTTGCCTTGGCCAATTGCTAGGGGGTCAACTGACTTTGCCCTAATTCTGGAATTGCTGCACTTCTCTCTTCTGTCGTTAGGTAGCCAGGTACCTAACGACATTAGATAAGACAAGGTCATTGCAAGGACAGATTAGGAGTATATGGGGTATCTCAGCCAATGGGCAAGGATTTTCTTGAATCCCTTGGCCTACTGTGAGAGCCTAAATATTTAGGTGGAGTCAGGTGAGCAGTGTTTTGTGCCACCTTGGACAGCTGTCTGAGTGGACATGTGTTGTGCTGCCCCGGGCTGCTAGGCCAGAGCCTGAGGCCTATCCCAGGGACATCTGGCTGCTAGGCTGTCTGAGGGCCTATCCAGAAGCAAGAGAGCAGCGTAGGGTTGGGATTGCGGCTTGCAGTCCAACCAAAAGTGACGGTTCTGCCAGCCAGAGGACCTGTCGTGGTCGGAGGTAGAGGGGAAGCTGTTGCCACTAAGGGACCATCCACCTTATTACCAGGGACTACTGTGAGTAGCTGAAGCAAGTACCAGAGCAGTATTCTCACCAACCGGGGACGGTGAAGAATTGGGAAACTTCAGCAAGTGCCAAGCCAGGGACCCAGCCAGTGGAGTTGACGCTTGCAGAGCAGCCTTGTGTGCCAAGCCAGGGACCGAGCAGGCCAGTGGGGTGACGCTTGAGGAGTATCTGTGAGTGCCAAGCTAGGGACCCAGAAGGGACGCAGGGGTGATGCTTGAGGGATATACTGAATGAGAAGATTGGAAGAGTTCAGGAGATCCAGTGGCTGTGGATCAGCAAGTCTAGTGAGAGAGACTGGGAGCTCAGTTGAGTGAAGATCTACAAGAGGACATTGTAGAGGAAGTAAAGAAGTTCATTACAACTTGTGTTAGAAACTGTGTTAGAAAGTTATAAGACTGTTGCCATAGGAGACAGCAATCCTACTCATGCAGATGTGGTGTCCTGCTGGATGCCTTTCCCTACATGGCTGTCTGCCTATAGAAGTCTTGGAGTCTGCCAATTGACATTGCAACTACTTAAGGGTGTCCTGGCTCTAACCCTCTCTCCCACAGTTCTGTTTAAGAGAAAATAAATCTCTTTGCATTCGAGAAGTGTCTGGCGCCCATGAATCTACCTCGCATTACACCCGCAATGCTTTGTAACCCACTCTACATAGAAGGATGTCAGCTGTCCCTAACTCTGGAGGTCACCATTAGACCAAAAGGGGCCCAGGACTTGGCTACTCATTGAAAAAATGTGAAGTGTTCTGTGAAGGGCGCCCCCTGTGTATACAATGTGGCAGGGCAGTCGCTCTGGACGGTACCTGGATGCTAGTTGAGATAACTGTACAGTGATTTCCAGCTTCCACAGGAATCCCACAGATATGGCACATATATTCTTACACTGGTCCAAGCTGGACCAATGTAACTATGTAAAATATTACCATATCTAAGCTTCAGTTTTAGGACCTACTCACACATTGCAATTTCAGAATAATACCCTTCTCTTTCAGTTCCTCAATTGAGCTAGGAATCTTGTCACATGTCACACCAGCCAGTCTGTAACAGAGATTTTTAGCAGCTAAAGATTTGTTTCTGTAGCTGGCTTATTATGATAGCTGCAAATGGTCAAAGAGCTACTGAAGTTGCCAATTCTTTTCCTAAAGCCAAGGTCACATTATTCTATAGAAGAAAGGAAAACACAATAGGGGAACCCCAAAGCTGCATAACCCAAAAGCATACACAAAACACAGGAAGTTTCCCCAGGGGTTTTTTTTTAGCAGCAATGAATTTGTATAGAAATGGTTGATGTAAAAATTAGTTTATTTTACAAACAATAATTTAGAATGAACAATAATGAATCATACATATAGGTGTTGCGACACAAAAACAGACATGAAACATCACTCATAGCAAAGAACACCCTATGTACAAGCATTGTTTGCCAATTGTATTTATAGCATATGTATCCACATGAGAAACCTCGATGCATTTCGACCCTTGCGATTTCGGGTCTCTTCAGGGGGATTTACAGTGGGGACGGAAAGTATTCAGACCCCCTTAAATTTTTCACTCTTTGTTATATTGCAGCCATTTGCTAAAATCATTTAAGTTAATTTTTTCCTCATTAATGTACACACAGCACCCCATATTGACAGAAAAACACAGAATTGTTGACATTTTTGCAGATTTATTAAAAAAGAAAAACTGAAATATCACATGGTCCTAAGTATTCAGACCCCTTGCTGTGACACTCATTGATTTAACTCAGGTGCTGTCCATTTCTTCTGATCATCCTTGAGATGGTTCTACACCTTCATTTGAGTCCAGCTGTGTTTGATTATACTGATTGGACTTGATTAGGAAAGCCACACACCTGTCTATATAAGACCTTACAGCTCACAGTGCATGTCAGAGCAAATGAGAATCATGAGGTCAAAGGAACTACCTGAAGCGCTCAGAGACAGAATTGTGGCAAGGCACAGATCTGGACAAGGTTACAAAAAAATTTCTGCTGCATTTAAGGTTCCTAAGAGCACAGTGGCCTCCATAATCCTTAAATGGAAGACGTTTGGGACGACCAGAACCCTTCCTAGAGCTGGCCGTCCGGCCAAACTGAGCTATCGGGGGAGAAGAGCCTTGGTGAGAGAGGTAAAGAAGAACCCAAAGATCACTGTGGCTGAGCTCCAGAGATGCAGTCGGGGGATGGGAGAAAGTTGTAGAAAGTCAACCATCACTGCAGCCCTCCACCAGCTGGGGCTTTATGGCAGAGTGGCCCTACGGAAGCCTCTCCTCAGTGCAAGACACATGAAAGCCTACATGGAGTTTGCTAAAAAAACACCTGAAGGACTCCAAGATGGTGAGAAATAAGATTCTCAGGTCTGATGAGACCAAGATAGAACTTTTTGGCCTTAATTCTAAGCGGTATGTGTGGAGAAAACCGGGCACTGCTCATCACCTGTCCAATACAGTCCCAACAGTGAAGCATGGTGGTGTCAGCATCATGCTGTGGGGGTGTTTTCCAGCTGCAGGGACAGGACGACTGGTTGCAATCGAGGGAAAGATGAATGCGGCCAAGTACAGGGATATCCTGGACAAAAACCTTCTCCAGAGTGCTCAGGACCTCAGACTGGGCTGAAGGTTTACCTTCCAACACAATGACCCTAAGCACACAGCTAAAATAACGAAGTAGTGGCTTCACGACTCCGTGACTGTTCTTGAATGGCCCAGGCAGAGTCCTGACTTAAACCCAATTGAGAATCTCTGGAGAGACCTAAAAATGGCTGTCCACCAACGTTTACCATCCAACCTGACAGAACTGGAGAGGATCTGCAAGGAGGAATGGCAGAGGATCCCTAAATCCAGGTGTGAAAAACTTGTTGCATCTTCCCCAAAAAGATTCATGGCTGTATTAGATCAAAAAGGTGCTTCTACTAAATACTGAGCAAAGGGTCTGAATACTTAGGACCATGTGATATTTCAGTTTTTCTTTTTTAATGAATCTGCAAAAATGTCAACAATTCTGTGTTTTTCTGTCAATATGGGGTGCTGTGTGCACATTAATGAGGAAAAAAATGAACTTAAATGATTTTAGCAAATGGCTGCAATATAACAAAGAGTGAAAAATTTAAGGGGGTCTGAATACTTTCCATCCCCACTGTATATTCTAGGAAAATATCAAAATATCTAATTAAAGACATTGAACAGTATAAAAAATATATAGGTATAGCATTTCAAATTGAGCAAAATTATATCTCCATACACATAGAGGTATAATTACCAATGGGTGAATGAAGACATGAAGATGTATCGCATAAACCAGCATTGCAGGATTGTAGTTATCCAATGATCCCATCGCCGCCGCACGTCCCCCCCGCATCCTCCGGGTGGGCGCATAGTCCACCGAGCTTGCAGGGGGCCACGATTTTTTAACGATTAATTGCGCAGCTCTAATGGCCATGCAAAGACTTTTTGTAAGTCATCGTTGGTTAATATTAAGCCCCGGTTCACACTGAAGCAGCGCGACTGCTCCAAGGCGACCTGGACACGGCAGGGGCGGCGACTGGCAAAACGACTTCTATATAGAAGTCTATGCAAGTCGCCCCCAAAGTAGTACAGGAACCTTTTTCTAAGTCGGAGCGACTTGCGTCGCTCCGATTAGAACAGTTCCATTGTACAGAACGGGACGCTACTTGTCAGGCGACTAGGTCACCTGACAAGTCGTCCTAGTGTGAACCGACCCTAAGAGAGTGTCTAGAAGTGCTCGGCAGCTGTAGGCTGGTTAATTGGTCAATAATGGATTCATATTATAGGAAAATTAAGTTATGCATAACATGGCGTCGTTTGTTTGTTTGTTAGGTTGGTTATAAGAGGGGTTAGCTGGCAGTGAAAGAAGGTTGGGTGGGGGATGGGGTGTGGTGATGTAATTAGTGATTTTTTTCACTTTACGTACACAATATTTAGTGTCACATCACTTGTTGTTTGGCACCTAAACTTATCTCACTTTCATCATTTCATTATTTCCCCTTTCCACTCCACATATATGTTCCCCCCTCCCCCCACCATCAACACAGGCACTCCACACTCACACTCATCCCACAGTCCTCTACACTTTTACACTTGTTTTTTAGTTTGCAGTAGCCACATTTTTTTTTTCACTTTTACTGTCCCATCATCAGTCACCTCACATCATGCACATTCACTTCACTAATTACATCACCACACCCCATCCCCCACCCAACCTTCTTTCACTGCAAACTAACCCCTCTTATAACCAACCTAACAAACGAACAAAAGACACCATGTTATGCATATTTAATTTTCCTATAATATGAATCCATTATTGACCAATTAACAATCAGCCTACAGCTGCCAAGCACTTCTAGACACTCTCTTAATATTAACTAAGGATGACTTACAAAAACTCTTTGCATGTCCACTAGAGCTGCACAGTTAATCGTTAATAAATCGTGATCTCGATTCACCCCCCCCCCCCACGATCTCTCCTGCAGATTCTGCAGATTCTTTCATATAACAAGTGGAGAGACTTATCTGCTCACTAAGCTGTCAAAAGAAAGCATCCAGGCAGTCTGCCAAGTCTTTAACTTGAAACATTGTAACTAAGCTTCCTTCTTAGATCAAAGGGATAGAACTTCTGTGCAAATAATAATCCAGGCAGTCTGTCAAGTTTTCAACAACCTGTAAATGCAGGAAGTTTAACCACTTAAAGTCTAAATCTTTTTCTGACACTTCTTTCTTAAAGAGCTGCTGCTGACTTTTAATTGGACACTTACCTGTCCCAGGGTCCAGCGATGCGGGGGATGGAAGCCCCGCTCGTCTCCCCCTCCGTTCGGTGGCGCCGGCATTGCAACTGTGGGCGCCGGGCTGTGGCTTCACAGCCTGGCACCCACTGTGCATGCGCGAGCGGCGCCGCGCGCCATGATTGGCCGCTCAGTCACCTGGGACCTGTAATGGGTCCCAGATGATTGACAGGAGAGAGGGAGCAGAGCTGAGCCCTTCCTGTGCTGAGGGGGAAGTGATGTCACCAGCCCAGGCACTGGAAGAGGCAGACTACGAGGGACCCCCTAGCAACAGGCATTTAGAGGTAAGTTAAAAAAAAAAAATATATCCAAATTTTTTTTTTTATTTTTTTTTTAATTTTTTTTTAGGCACAATCATGACTATTTTTTATGGTGGAACACCACTTTAAGTTAAAAATCAATATTTTTTTTTTATGGAAAATTACTTGGAACCCCCAAACATTATATATATTTTAACAGAGACCCTAGGGAATAAAATGGCAATTGCTGCAATATTTTATGCCACACTGTATTTGCCCACCGGTCTTTCAAATGCAATTCTTTGGGAAAAAATACACTTCAATGAATAATAAAAAAAAACTAAACAGTAAAGTTAGCCCAATTTTTTTTGTTTTAATGTAAAAGATGATGTTACGCCGCGAGAATCGTGAGAGAATTGTGATCTATCTTCTAAGCAAAAAAATCGTGATTCTCATTTTAGCCAGAATCGTGCAGCTCTAATGTCCATTTGCAGGTGCTTCACCCCCCATCCTCCTCTCCAGGTCCAAGAACGTGGCCCCCTGCAAGCTTGGTGGACTATGCGCCCACCCGGAGGATGCGGGGGGGGACGTGCGGCGGCGATGGGATCATTGGACAACTACAATCCTGCAATGCTGGTTTATGCAATACATCTTCATGTCTTCATTCACCAATTGGTAACTATACCTCTATGTGTATGGAGATATAATTTTGCTCAATTTGAAATGCTATACGTATATATTTTATACTGTTCAATGTCTTTAATTAGATATTTTGATATTTTCCTAGAATATAAATCCCCCTGAAGAGACCTAAAATCGCAAGAGTCGAAATGCATCGGGGTTTTTCATGTGGATACATATGCTCAGGGCTTTTTTTCAGGGGAACTTGGTGGAACTCAGTTCCACCACCTCTGGCTCAGACCCTTTGGTGCCTGCTCACCACAATCACTTGTAAACACAGAAGCCTGGTTTCTGTGTTTACAAGTGACAGCTCTGTACTCTGTATGTAATGCAATCCTGGTATCTAATGCCCCTTTAAGACCCTCCTACTGTTTTTGTGAACACACCCACTATTTGAAGTGATTTGGAGGGTATGTATGGGGGGAGGGGTTTTGTGGGGCCGTGGTTAAGTTCCAGCACCTATTGTTTGAGAAAAAAAGCCCTGTATATGCTATAAATACAATTGGCAAACGATGCTTGTACATAGGGTGTTCTTTGCTATGAGTGATGTTTCATGTCTGTTTTTGTGTCGCAACACCTATATGTATGATTCATTATTGTTCATTCTAAATTATTATTGTTTGTAAAATAAACGATTTTTTACATCAACCATTTCTATACAAATTCATTGCTGCTAAAAAAAACCCTGGGGAAACTTCGAGGTCACATTATTCATCCTGTCTCTTTTGGCTCCTAGCCTGCAATAGGATCGCTAAGGCTGGATTCCCGCTGTTCCAGGTTTACATTGGGTATAGAAATTTAAAATAATCCCATTTGTTGCTTTTTCAGCCTGAAATGAAGACAGGCACAGTTTTTGTTTTATCCAGCTGTATTTACTACAAATTATAACATCCAAGTGAAAGATATAACACCAACATGTCAGAAAAAAAAAAAAATATATATATATCAAAAACAGAATCACTGAGTTGGAAAAAGGATCACCCCTCTCCTATAAATGACTTGTAAACTCAATCAGGTGTAGCTAATCACCTTCTCAATGGCACACAATGCCAAATGAATTTCAGCTGTGGTCATTTTCATTAGCTCAGCATGAAAAGAGCTTTCCTGGAGCATTTCAGTCCCTGGTAGCAGGGCCGTCTTTAACCACTTGCCGACCAGCCGCCGTACTTTTACTGTGGCAGGTTGGCTCTTCTGTGTAAACCGATGTACCTACGTCGCTCTGTGCATGTGAGATTGCGGGTGCTTGCACGCCCGCTGCGGGCCGCGGGAGCGTGCCCGTGGGTCCGGCGGACTCGATGTCCATCGGCCGCCCGCGATCATTGTGCACAGAAGCAGAACGGGGATCTGTCCTTGTAAACAAGGCGTTTCCTTGTTCTGACAGGTGACATGACAGAGATCTGTGATCACATCCCAGTGATCAGGAACAGTGATCTCTGTCATGTCCCTGGCAGCCCATCCCCCCTACAGTTAGAACATGCTGAGGGAACACAGTTAACCCCCTTATTGCCCCCTAGTTTTAACCCCTTCCCTGCCAGTGTCATTTTTACATTGATCAGTGGATATTTATAACACTGATCAATGTAATAATGTCACTGGTCCCCAAAAAGTGTAATTTGGGGTCAGATTTGTCCGCCACAATGTCAAAGTCCCGCTAAAAATCGCAGATCACTGCCATTACTAGTAAAAAAAAAAATAAAATAAATAAAAGTCCATAAATCTATCCTGTAGTTTGTAGATGCGATAACTTTTGCGCAAACCAATCAATATACACTTATTGAGATTTTTTTTTTACCAAAAATAATGTAGAAGAATATGTAGAAGAATACAAATTTATGAAGAATTGTATTTTTTACATTTTTTGGGGGGATATGAATTATAGCAAAAATTTAAAAATATTGTTTTTGTTTTCAAAATTGTCGCTCTTTTATTGTTTATATTGCAAAAAAAAAAATACTGCAGAGGTGATCAATTACCTCTATTTGTGGGGGGAAAAAAGACATAAATTTTGTTTGGGTACAGTGTCGCACGGCCACGCAATTGGCAGTTAAAGTGAAGCAGTGCTGTATTGCAAAAAATGGCCTGGTCAAGGGGGGAAATCCTTCCGGGGCTGAAGTGGTTAAAGTAGAACTATAGGCAAAACTTTTTATTTCCATTTTGGATAGAGCAGGAGAGGGTTATAACCCCTGTCAGTTGTGGCCATCTGTGTCCAATTGCCGAGATTTTCCTTCACTTGCTGTCCCATAGCCAAACAGGATGTGAGAGGAAATTCCAGCAAACTAAGGGAATCCCTTGGGGACCCACAGGTCACCAGAACTAATGTCCCCATTGGAAGATTCCATGCTATTACTTTTCTGTGGACAACCCAAGATTCAGGATATTCTTTTAATTTAACTTTTAATGATAATGGTAAACAGGACAAATAGAGAGGGTGAGCCTGACAAGTCGCGTTCCGTTCTGTACAATGGAACCGTTCCAATAGGCGCAACCCAAGTCGCTCCGACTTAGAAAAAGGTTCCTGTACGACTTTGGGGGCGACTTGAGGCGACTTGCATTGACTTATATATAGAAGTTGTTTTGCAAGTCGCCGCTGCTGTCGTGTGCAGGTCGCCTGAGGCAGTCGCGCTGCAAGTCGTGTTGCCTGAGTGTGAACCGGCTCTTAATCTCCTTAAATCGGTTGTATACCCGCAAAATAAAAAAACAAAAATAAATAAATAAAGGCAAAGGCATAATGAGCTAGTATGCACAGCATACTAGCTCATTATGAAATACCTTAAAAAGAAGCATCGGCATTGCATCACCGCCAAGGGAGCTGACATTTTCCCCTCTGCGTTTCTTTCAGGTTTGTGGCTCCGGAGCTGGGAGTGTCTGGAGCCACGATGACGTCACTGCGCGCGGGAGTCCTCTGTTCCGCCACGATACACCGGGCCTTCACTGCGCATGCGCCGCTAACATCAGCAGCTGCATGCAGGGCGAATATCTCCTAAACCGTGTAGGTTTAGGAGATATTAATTTTACCCACAGGTAAGCCTTATTATAGGCTTACCTGTAGGTAAAAATATAAAAAAGGGGTATACAACCACTTTAACGGGGACACAGACAGCAATAAAAACCTGATAGGGGTTCTAATTCCTCCCCACTCTATCCAAATCGAAATAAAAAGTTTTGCCTTTTGTTATACTTTAAGGCGAGGCAAATGGGGCAGCTGCCCTGGGCCCTGTCATTGTTGTGGGGCCTGAAAATCTAACAATCGCTCCCTGTAACATAGTGCAGCTGTAGCTAAAGGGAAAAGGAAGCAGTGATTGGAGTAGTTCATGTCGAGTGGAGAGACACACTGACAAGCAGTGGCAGAGAACGGAGGAGTGGAGGAGGATGGCATAGAGGAGACAATGACATTCCTAAGGCAGCAAAGTTAAGGAAAGCCGGTGGTGCAAAAGTTACAGTCTGAAATAGAAAATGTGCTTGCTATTAACATTACTAGGAATGCCTAAAGCACATAGCAAAAATCAGAACACAATGGTTGAAAGAGAAAAAGGTGAATGTCCTTGCATGGCCTATGATCCTTGTTCCAACTCAGTGATTCTGTTTTCGATTTTTTTTTTTCTGTCATGGTGTCATATGTGTTATATATTTAACTTGGACATTATAAGTTGCACTGTAACTGCTAGGACTCAGACCTTTTCTTTTTTTTTTTTTTTTTTTTTTTTTAAACAATAAGCTTTTATTGATGTTAAAATATAGCATTTGTACAATCATACTAACATTTGTACATGAGTATCATATAAAAATATAACTGTATATAATTGAATTTAATGATAGAGTATTTTACTAGCGAAACCAACAAGATGTCTTTGTAATCAGCCTATCTTTACATCAATTGTTTATTTGAAATACTCTGAATTTATGTATCAAAATCTATTATTTAATTCAAGAGAAAAATAAATTCAAGGGTCTATAAAAAATACCCTTCTAAATATATATAGTAACAGAAATGAAAATTAAAGAGAGGGAAAAAGAGTAAATAAAATATAAGAGAGATGTAATTATTCACATTTCTTTATGTTAAGAGGTATATCCCTATGTGAAAGTGTTATAAGAATCAGAAAATTTAAAGATGATCCACGGCTGCAATATTTTATTAAAATTTTCTGTATTCCCTTGTGTTGTTGCCCTGATCTCCTCCATACCTTTGAGCAGATGTATCTCTTCCAACCATTCTTTAATTGTAAGTGCGGCGGTTTTCTTGACATCAATTAAGATGATTTTAAACTTAAACTTAACATTTTTTTTATTAAAATAAAAAAGACGTTATACTTACCTGCTCTGTGCAACAATATTGCACAAAGCGGTGCCTTACCTCTTCTTTGGTGGTCCTCCTCTGGTGGTCTGCTTCTTCTTCTTCTTCTTCTTCCAAGTACCCCCATAGCAAGCTGTGTTCTGTGGGAGACCCGTGTGAGTGTACTTCTGAGCCAGGCTATGTGCGTCTATAGACACACACAACGTGGCTTGGCCACACCCCTCACACCCTCATTACAGGATTTGACTGACAGCAGCAAGAGCCAATGGCTCCCACTGCTCTCAGAGTCTCCTGTGAATTCAGGAAGAGCACTGCTGCAGCTGAGGACAGCGCTGGATCATGAGACTAGCCAGGTAAGTCAACAAAAAAGGGGTAAGGGGGTTTTTGCGGTGCCAAATACAGAGATAAAAGATTTACTTCCATCGATTAAAATAGAAAAGAGTTTTATTACATGACATATTTAAAAAAAAAACAAATTTAGAGCAATTTAAAATTACAGGTGTTTGGTGGTCATAGAATAAAGAAATGAAACACATTTCACAATGGAGACGTTGCACACTAGCCCGACATGTTTCGCTGTTAGCTTCCTCAGGGTTTGTGCAAGGCTTAATTGAAAACACCAAACAAATGCTAGCAACCGCAAACCACCAGGCTGGACCCTAGACAAGCAACCCAAATGACCCAATCCAAGAGAACCAGTCAGGTGTGACCATAGAGGGCAGATAGGGCGACAACAAAAAGATATTTGTCTAGTGATCCATGAAGGAGACACAGCCTGCTAAGTGTGTCTCCTTCATGGATCACTAGACAAATATCTTTTTGTTGTCGCCCTATCTGCCCTCTATGGTCACACCTGACTGGTTCTCTTGGATTGGGTCATTTGGGTTGCTTGTCTAGGGTCCAGCCTGGTGGTTTGCAGTTGCTAGCATTTGTTTGGTGTTTTCAATTAAGCCTTGCACATCCCCTGAGGAAGCTAACAGCGAAACATGTTGGGCTAGTGTGCAACGTCTCCATTGTGAAATGTGTTTCATTTCTTCAGAAAAAAAAAAAAGAAAAATAAAGGGAAATGCAGCGCTATAAAAGTGAAATAAAATTATAACAATGTGTCAAGTCCATAGGTGTTAACCCTGGTGGTGAGTCGTGTGTTAAATCAATTGTAAATCTAATATAAAAAGAAGTCCACTTGTGTCAACACTGTAAGAAAAACACTTCCAAAATGAATGGTGGAAAGTCCTGGAAGGACTAATAGGGATGGTGAGAGTCCATAGATGGAAAACAACATCAATAGTATGCGGTGTGACTCCATAGATGGAAAACAATGTTGGTGATATTAGACATCAGTGAGTAGATAAAGATGGGTACTCTTACCGGATGAGGTGGACTCCTGTGTCTTATGACATGGAGTCGGTAAAGCAATAAGCCCCACCCGGCTTTAGAGAGATGTCCGGAAACCTGGAACTCACAGGGTGCACTTCTCCAACGAACCTCGAACGATCGTCAGGATTGATCAGCAAACCAGGAATTCCAAGAACATGTAGTTCCAATGGCCAAAAATATGCAATCTCTCTCATCAAGATGATATGCAAGAGAAAAATTAAAACTTCCGCATAGTGCAGGTAAAAACAGGGATTTTTATTGCTAAAAAAGCCATACAGATGTAAAAAATAGTGATCACTTAAAAAACAAACAAGGGCAGCATGGAGAGGGGGAGACCGCCCCCTGTTTTTACCTGCACTATGCGAAAGTTTTAATTTTTCTCTTGCATATCATCTTTATGAGAGAGATTGCATATTTTTGGCCATTGGAACTACATGTTCTTGGAATTCCTGGTTTGATGATCCATCCTGACGATCGTTCGAGGTTCGTTGGAGAAGTGCACCCTGTGAGTTCCAGGTTTCCGGACATCTCTCTAAAGCCCGGTGGGGCTTATTGCTTTACCGACTCCATGTCATAAGACACAGGAGTCCACCTCATCCGGTAAGAGTACCCATCTTTATCTACTCACTGATGTCTAATATCACCAACGTTGTTTTCCATCTACGGAGTCACACCGCATACTATTGATGTTGTTTTCCATCTATGGACTCTCACCATCCCTATTAGTCCTTTCAGGACTTTCCACCATTCATTTTGGAAGTGTTTTTCTTACAGTGTTGACACAAGTGGACTTCTTTTTATATTAGATTTACGATTGATTTAACACACGACTCACCACCAGGGTTAACACCTATGGACTTGACAAATTGTTATAATTTTATTTCACTTTTATAGCGCTGCATTTCCCTTTTTTTTCTGTATTTTATTGCTTGTCACAATGTATGCAGCTGCTGTCTTATTTTTGTTCACACTTTAGAGCGCAGTGTTTTGTATACTTTTTGTTTCATTTCTTTATTCTATGACCACCAAACACCTGTAATTTTAAATTGCTCTAAATTTGTTTTTTTTTTTAAATATGTCATGTAATAAAAATCTTTTCTATTTTAATCGATGGAAGTAAATCCTTTATCTCTGTATTTGGCACCACAAAAATCCCCTTACCCCTTTTTTGTTGTCTCTACCTATATTGGGATGAGGTGTCTAATCTAGGGGTGCTGCATCATCAACCAGACCAAACCCATGTTCTAGCCAGGTAAGTGTTTAGGGATGGGGAAGAAAAAGTAGTGGGACGTTTATTTAACGTTAATGCAGGTAATGCATTAAAGCGGTTGTATACCCACAAAAAAAAAATGAAAAATAAAAAACCTTTAAGGCAAAGGCATAATGAGCTAGTGTGCACTGCATACTAGCTCATTATGAAATACTTACCTTAGAACGAAGCATCGGCATCGCATCCCGGTCACCGCTGAGGGAGCTGATATTTTTCCCTCTGCGTTTCTTCCGGGTTCGCAGCTCCGGCGCTGTGAGTGGCCAGAGCCGCGATGACGTCCCTCCCACGCGTGCGCGTGGGAGTCTAATTTCCGGCAAGGCTCTGATTTTCCAGGAACATCCGCCGGACCTTCAGAGCGCATGTCTCTAAGGTGAAACATCAGAGGTCTGTTTAGACCCCCGATATTTCACCAAAGCCCCCCAACAGGGCTGCTATTTTTTTTTTTTAAATAATAAAAAATTAAATTGTAAAAAATAAACTAAACTAACATAAAATAAAATAAAGTTGTAAAAAAATAAAATAACATGGTAAAAAAAATAAATAAAAAAAATAGATTTACAAAAGTAAAAAAGCTACTGACCACATTCACTGCCCTACTGACACTGTCCACTACTCTACTGACACCATCCTCTGCTCTACTGACGGACACCAGCCTCTGTCCTACTGACACTGTCCACTGCTCTATTGACTGACACCATCCATTGCCCCACTGACAAGTCCACTACTTTACTGACACTGTCCACTGCCCTATTACCACCATCCATTGCCCTACTGACACTGTCCAATGCCTTGCTGACACCATCCACTACCCTACTGACACCATTCACTGCTCTACTGACTGATACTGTCCAATTTTAAGGTAGGCTAAGTCAATAGTTTTACAGTGACGTTCGTTTAATGATCTTTTTCTAAGTTTTCCTTAATATTTAGTTAGGCCTTAATTTCTCTTTCTAAAATAAAATGGTGGCGCACCCAGTGATTTTTGATCTCTTTCATGTTGTCATGATCTTCAGGTGGATCTCCACCTCTCAAAGGTTGCCTACCTTTGGGTATTCAAAAGAATTGGAGAGGTATGTCTAAATGTGGGCAGTTTCTCCAAAATCTTTTGAATTACTTTCTCAATATGTAAATAAAGATCTGAAATTACACTTTAGCCACTTGGAGTATCTTGGTGCGCGATGGAAGCAGCAGGTGGTAGAGGTTGGGCACCAGCTTAACTTTTGCACCAGGGCCCACTAGCAGTGCCAGGACAAGGTCATCTAGAGCCCAGGGTGAACATGCCGAATTGTGCCCCCCTCCCAAGATGTATGTCATTGTGTCAGCGAAAATCCCGTCCCCCTCCAAAAATTGAGTACTAATCTGCATGCTCGCCCCCCCAAGCATAAATTTCCCCTCCTCCCAGTACAAATCTGCCCTCCTGCTGAAATCCCCCTGCCAGCACAAATCTTTGCCCCCCCCCCGCTCAAATCCTCTCTCTCCCCCAAAACAAAACAAAAAACCCTCCTATCACAAATCCTCTATCCCTCAATTTTGCCCTCCAAGCACAAATCCTCTCTCCTCACTCTAAATCCCCCCCTTCCAGCACAAATCCCCCCAATCATCCCTACTAGCACAAACCCCTCCCCCCCCCCCCAACAAAACAAATCTATTTCCCCTTACTTTAATGGCACAAACCCCCCCAAAACCCTCCTCCTAGCACAAATCCTTTTCCCCCATCCCCCTCACCAATCCCTCCAAATCACACGTCCTAGCACACCTCCCCAAATTTGCCCTCCTAGAACAATTCTTATCCCCTGCCACCCCCCAAATTCCCCTTCTTAACACAAATCTCCTCCCCCCAATCTCCTTGTGGTGTTGTGGTGCCCCACCACCTCACATGATACCACAGTGCCCAGTGCAGCCACCCCCCTCCTGCCCACACCTTGTCCCGGGCCTGACCACAAGCTTCAAGCTATGACACTGATGTGAAGGACAACATTTTAATACAGATAACTGATAAAACTTGTATTTATTATGATTTGATTACCCTATTTAAAACTCAAACCCACAGAATGCAGTTAAAACTATGTACCAAGTTGCATAAGAAAACAGCTCAATGTCATGCACAATAGGAAAGTGGAAAATAAACATTGCAAATATTTCTGTGGTCTGTAACAGCCGTGGAACAAAAAAGTACCAACATACCCTGCCTGTTTCTACAAAAATGTTGCTATATACTGTACATCGTACAGAGGCTGTGCAGTTGTATACTGGCCTCTCTGTATCACATAGGACTCCCAGCAAAGCACAGGCTTCTGCAAGGTCTATGTTTGTATAAATGTGATCATTTACCATCTGTACTTATATGATCAGATATTTGTGCACATCATAAACAGTTAATAATCACAAAAACCTACCGATAAGGTTCACAATCTTCGGCTAAAGACAAAACGTATCTTACCTCTCCGGATTAAAAGAAGCTGCATGACTGGAAAATGAAAGTGAAAGGCATTTGAGCGCAAAACCACGGAAGGCAGAAGTGAGCAGAACTGTCACAGGGATAAAAGTAAAGAGTTGTTACTGACTTTATTTGTCATCTTTTAAAGACAAGTATAAAGAGGCAGATAAATAAAATAGCACAAATTAAAGAAGAATTCCATCTTTTGCAATAAATAAAGAAATACACCCACAGACATCCCAACCTTCAAAAACTCATTTCAGGGAGGTGGCGTGACAGCGCCCCCCCACCCCCCGCCCCCCAATTAAATGCAGCCTGATAAGTGGCAATTAAAGTTTGCAGTTTTTGACATACATAGGCATTCTGTGTCTCTTATTTTTCTTTTTTACTAGTAAATGTTTTTTGAATAAGTACTGTCTGCTTCAGAGAGAAGGGAGAGTGCAAAACTGTAAGAGCCCTTCCACACCGGGAGCGGGCAGGCGTTGGCTATTTTTAGCGCCGCTTTACCGTCGCTATTCGGTCACTAGCGGGATGGCTGAAAAAAGTTTTAAAACCGCTGGCATTGGTTTTCAATGGGCAGGGGCGTTTTACAGCGCTGCAAAGATGCGGCTTGCAGGACTTTTTTTTTTTACCGTCCTGCAAGCGCACCGCTCCAGTGTGACAGCACTCGGGGCTTTCACACTGGAGAGACAGGAGAGGCTCTTTACAGGCGCTATTTTTAGCGCTGTAGCGCCTGTAAAGCGCCTTAGTGTGAAAGGGGTCCAAGTGCTGGAACATGGAAACTTCAAGTTAAATTTGCAATAAAATGTATTATGTCATATTATGGCAAGTTCTCCTGCCATATCCCCAGCATTCAGCTCTTCAGAGAGGAATCTACTAGGACTGCCATTGTAACATCAAATATTATAAAGACTTTTGGCATAATCTACTGAAAACTTCTATTTACATTACAGTGGCATACAGTGGCATACCTTGGGGTGTAGAACATGAAGAACAGTCAGCCTCCTGTAGAGCAAACTGGGGATGCTCTATAATCACATTCCAATTCACCTGCATCTACAAGCAGCCCCCAGTGGCAGGAAGGGAGAAGTGCACGTCTAGAGGGAAGCCAGGGGTGCTACCTATTTTATAACACTGGGAAGGGAAGCTGCAGTTCAGCCGGGAGATTGCCGGGTGCTCGCGGGTGTCCTTGAGCCCGCAGCCAAATGCGGGAGTCTTGAGATGTCTGCACCCATACTGCAAAAAGTAAAAATGTGCATTTATTAATTTTTTGCATTCAGCCTGCAAAGCATTGCAACCATGATTAGTGGATTGCGGGTGCAATGCTCTGGCTCCTGCAGGTCTACCAGCTCAGGACCATACTAAGGCTCCATTCACACTAGCGCATTTTTTGATGCATTTTGCATTTTGCAGAAATGCATGGTAATTTTTTAACATGGGTTCCTATGGAACATGTTCACATCAATGCCTTTTTGTACCTCTGCATTTTTGGAAAGGGTCAGGGACTTTTTTCATGCAAAATGCCGCATTTTGCATGTAATACAATTCAATGGACCAGCATCAAAAACGCATGTGCACCATTTTTGCAGCGTTTTTACAGCGTTTTTGATGCGTTTTTGCCGTTTTTTATTTATTTATTTATTTTTATTTTTTTAAACTGTAAAAAAAAAAAAAAAACGCAAAACGCGGCAAAAACGCAGCAAAAACGCAAAACGTGGCAAGCATGACAAAAAAAACTCCAAAAACGCTCAAAAGCAACATGCATAGGTGTGAATCGAGCCTTAGATACGGACCTTCAATTATGGAATTGGAGATAGTATCAGTGGACTGCAAGTGTGGTGGCCATTACAGTCCCTCTGCTGTATTGTCATTCACAACTCTCTTTGAATGAATGACATGGCTGTGCAGCCTAGGGTTGCCACATCATCCCTTTAATCCAGGACACATATTAATTACACAGGTTCTGAGGCTGATTTAATGCAGATAAGGCACCAAGTGAGTTTAATTACCACCTTAATCAGCCAGAGAACCTGTGTAATTAATGTGTGTCCTGGATTAAAGGGATGATGCAGCCGGAGCCATCAAATTCAAATATGACAGGAGCCAATGTGGAGAAGAACTACTGGATCCTATAAGTGTAGGGAGGGCTTTTTTTCTCAAACAATAGGTGCTGGAACTCAACCACGACCCCCCCAAAACCCCTCCCCCCACACACACCCTCCAAATCACATCAAATAGTGGGAGTGGTCAGTCAAATTTCACGAACAGTAGGAGGGTCTTAAAGGGGCACCTGTGCTTGCGGGAGACAAAATCCCGTTATAGGACTGGCAGAGTAATACTTGACTTCTAGTTGAATAGGTCCCAATCATGTCAACCGAGCACCGCAGTGTCCACACTGAGCCCAGGCGGTAACTCCAACTGTAGGTCTGTGACATCCGGGACACAACATACAAAGTCTCTCGACTCCTTGAATCACTCCAAGCGCCAGTCCTCCTGTGAGCTTCAATCGAACACCGGTATGGATCAAAACCCAGTCCTGCAAATCAGATAACCGCTGCATGGCGTGTGTATTTCCGCTACCTCCCGTCATCTTCCTCCGCCTCTCTCGGCCTGGCGCGTGGCACGCTGAACATTAAGAGACTGTCCCTCTGGGGCGTGGCTCCACCCCCCACTTGTTGGTTCAGCGCGCGAGGAACTGTAGCTGCACATTTTCAAAGTCCTCCCCAGCGATCCCTGGTGGCAGGTACTGTTGTATTGCAGGCTATCTTGGCAACAGTTACTGAAATGCAGGTTTCGTAGCTATGGGAGATGGTTAGTGGCAAACGTGAAACAGATATCCCGGACGACGCCCCCACGTGTAGCTGCACGTTTTCCCAGAGGAGCAGCTGATTCAATGTTATATCCGTAATTCACGTCTACCACCCAACCCTCGCAGCCCATAGATTTACAAGTCACAGTTCTTAGTGCTTTTTCACTTGCTTCTTTCAACAACACAAACTGGGATAGGAGAAGGACTTCCTCTGAGATGCTCTTTTGTTACATTATCATCTTTTAACCCCCCTGGCGGTATTCCCGAGTCTGGCTCGGGGTGGATTTTACATACCAAAAGCTGTATCCCCGAGCCAGACTCGGGCTTGCATCGCAGGATCCAGGAAGAGGTTACTTACCTTGTCCCCTGGATCCTGCGATGTCTCTCCGCTGTGATCGGCGAGCCGCTGTGTCTCGCTCGATTCACAGTGCCGAGCTCCGTTCCCTGCGAGCGTTACGACGCACGGGGACGGAGTTCGGCGGTAAATTCAAAAGTGAAACACACAGTATAGATACAGCATACTGTAATCTTACAGATTACAGTACTGTATCAAATAACTACACATCCCCTTTGTCCCTAGTGGTCTGCCCAGTGTCCTGCATGCAGTTGTATATATATAAAACTGTTCTTTCTGCCAGGAAACTGGAGATTGTCCATAGCAACCAAAACTGTCTCTTTACATCAAAAGTGGTTTTAGACCAGCTAGAAAAAAGCGATAATAAATTATAATCACTTGCAGAATTGAGCGATAGTGATTTGTGGGGAGATCCGTCATCAAACACTAAAAGTAATAAAAGCTAAAATTCTGCAACTGAGCAAATTTCAGTGTTTTTGATTTGATTACATTATTATATAATTTTTATTATTATTATATTATTATGTGTTTTAATTATTTATAGTTATTTATTATATTATAATTTTTTATTTCGTTTTTCAAACTTTATCATACCCGGGATGTCTACTAGACTCTTGTTTGGACAGATTTAAGTGAACTATTCCTAAGAATTACAGGCCTACAATATAAAACGCCAAATTTCTGTGCAAAATAATGGTACCGCTTTCAGCACCTAAAATCTGAAATAATCATACCGCCAGGGAGGTTAAGTGAATCTTGCAGGAATACTATGATCAGTTGCGGATAGTTAAGAAATCATCTTTAAATGATCTCTTAAATCAGGGAAGATGGAAGTAGATTTTTTTTAGAGAAAATTTGATAAAGAGTCACTCTGAATAACCTCTTCATCTATGCGACGTTTAAAGAACTGTCCGTATCTCTATATATGTGCTTGCAGCTTCACCGCTACCTGTTTGCCACTACTTCCCATCTGCATTGTACTTCCAAGAAAAGTCACTCTGAATAACTTTTCCCGCTTGACTGATTGGAATCCCCGGGGTATTGCTGAACCCAAAGTCATAGGCCATCATTGCCCATCTCACTGACTTGTGCACCAACAACCCTCAGTCTCTGGTAGTACCCTTCCCTTGGGCTTTCACTCACGTGATCAACAGTCCATGTGCCACTCATAAACGATCGATCGCCCAGTTTCCTTCCGCTTTGTTGCTACTTCTCCCGCAATGATTCTTAGCTCCTTTTCTTCTTTGTGGCCCGCTCCCTTCCCTGCAGGATGGCCAACTACACCAGCGATCACATGCTGTGAAGTGTCGTCTGTTCCTTCATGGAGGACCAGTTCTCCATTCCCCCTTTACTGCAAAAGCTCAGTTGGTTCCCCGGAGGGGAAAACATCCCTCCCCCCTCCGGGAACCAGGCTGGCCTCCTCCGCTCCTCAGAGCAGGACTGCAAACGAACCTCCCCGGACACCACGTGACCCCCTTTTATATGAGAGTCCCGGGTATTCCCAAGCAGGTTAATGATTGGCCGAGACTAGCATACAAACTACCTGCCACTCAAAATGGAAATTGACAACAGACAGGCCTGCTGTAATGGCGCAAGCCTGTCTAAATTTACCTGGCACGAGAACTACCAAGAAGGGTCACCTACCTAAAAGTAGGTGCCCGCTACACACACAATCGAGTTGAATAAAGGAATCCTCCCAGCTTTATCGTATTCTGACAGCAGGATTACACAGATTAGCGCTGCAGCCGATTGGCTACAAGAGCTGACTTAATAAAGACACACCAACTATATGTTGAAATGGAAGGAGCTGCTTTGTCGTGAACTCTCCATGGCGGAAACTTTGGTCGCAAGCACATACAGTGCCTTGAAAAAGTATTCATACCCCTTGACATTTTTCACATTTTGTCATGTTACAACCAAAAACGTAAATGTATTTTATTGGGATGTGATAGACCAACGCGAAGTGGCACATAATTGTGAAGTGGAAGGAAAATGATAAATGGTTTTCCAAATTTTTTACAAATAAATATCTGAAAAGTGTGGCGTGCATTTGTATTCAGCCCCCTTTACTCTGATACCCCTAACTAAAATCTAGTGCAACCAATTGCCCTCAGAAGTCACCTAATTAGTAAATAGAGTCAACCTGTGTGTAATTTAATCTCACTATAAATACAGATGTTCTGTGAAGCCCTCAGAAGTTTGTTAGAGAACCTTAGTGAACAAACAGCATCATGAAGGCCAAGGAACACACCAGACAGGTCAGGGATAAAGTTGTGGAGAAGTTTAAAGCGTTGGGTTATAAAAAAATATCCGAAGCTTTGAACATCTCACAGAGCACTGTTCAATCCATTATCAGAAAATGGAAAGGATATGGCACAACTGCAAACCTACCAAGACATGGCCGTCCATCTAAACTGACAGGCTGGGCAAGGAGAGCATTAATCAGAGAAGGGCCAAGAGGTCCATGGTAACTCTGGAGGAGCTGCAGAGATCCACAGCTCAGGTGGGAGAATCTGTCCACAACTATTATTCGTGCGCTCCACAAATCTGGCCTTTATGGAAGAGTGGCAAGAAGAAAGCCATTGTTGAAAGAAAGCCGTAAGAATTCAGTTTGCGAGAAGCCACGTGGGGGACACAGCAAACATGTGGAAGAAGGTGCTCTGGTCAGATGAGACCAAAATTTTACTTTTTGGCCTAAAAGCAAAACACTATGTGTGGCGTAAAGCTAACACTGCACATCACCCTGACCTGAACACACCATCCCCACTGTGAAACATGGTGGTGGCAGCATCATGTTGTGGGGATGTTTTTCTTCAGCAGGCACAGAGAAGCTGGTCAGAGTTGATTGGAAGATGGATGTAGCCAAATACAGGGCAATCTTGGAAGAAAACCTGTTAGAGTCTGCAAAAGACTTGAGACTTGGGCAGAGGTTTACCTTCTGTCAGGGCAATGACCGTAAACATACATTCAGAGCTACAATGTAATGGTTTAGATCAGTGGTCTCCAAATTGCGGCCCGGGGGCCAGATGTGTCCCTTTGCTTGCTTTCCTCCGGCCCTTGGAGCACTTTCATCCACTGACACCAACAATGGGACATAATTCCTCCCAATGACACCAACGATCGAGCACAATACCTCCCACTGACACCAACAGTGGGGCATAATTCTCCCCACTGACACCAATGAAGGGGCAGAATTCTTCCAAAAGATAACAACAATGGGGCCCAATGACATCAACGATGGGGTACAATTCCTTACACTTACACCAATAATGGGTTGCAATTACTCTCACTCTCTACTGATGTCGAGACCTTTATTACTCCCACCGGCCTAAAGTCTGAAGTATAGTAAACTGGCCCTTTGTTTAGAAAGTTTGGAGACCCCTGGTTTAGATCAAATAGCATATTCATGTGTTAGAATGGCCCAGCCAAAGTCCAGACCTACTGTAAATACAATTGAGAATCTGTGTCAAGACTTGAAATTTGCTGTTCACAGACACTCTCCATCCAATCTGACAGAGCTTGAGCTATTTTGCAAAGAATGGGCAAAAATGTCACTCTCTAGATGTGCAAAGCTGGTAGAGATATCCCCAAAAAGACTTGCAGCTGTAATTGCAGGTGTAGCAAGGTCTCTGGCCTCCTTCAGTCTGATGAGAACCTCCAGGGCCAGAGATAGCTGACATCCTTCTGTATGTGGTGGGTTATGAGGCATAGTGGGTGCGAGGTGAAATTTATTGGGCGCCAGACACTTCCTGAATGCAAAAGAGATGTTTATTTCTTTTACAAACTTTTATGGGGGAAAGAGGGTTAGGGCCAGGACACCCTTGAGTAGTTGCAAGTTCAATTAGCAGACTCTGAGACGTCAATAGGAGGACAGCCATGCAGGGAAAAGCCCCAACAAGGCGCCACATCTACACATGCAGGGATGCTGTCTCCTATGGCAACAGTCTTTAACAGTTCCTAACACAAACGTAACAGTTCTTTCAGCTTCACTACAACTTCTCCTTGTAGTTCTTCAGCCCACTGAGCTCCTGGTCTCTCACTAGACCCCCTAATTCACTGCCACTGAATCCCTTGAGCTCCTCCAATCTTCACGGTGGTATCTTCCTCAAACTTTACCCCCACCTCTCTGCTGGGTCCCTAGCTTGGCACTCCGAATACTTCTCAAGCTTCACCCCTGCTGGCCTGCTCAGTCCCTGGCTTGACACACAAGGCTGCTCTGCAAGCGTCACCTCCGCTGGCTGGGTCCCTGACTTGATCACTGTCTGAAGTTTCCTGATTGACCACCATGCCCGTTCGGTGAGAATACTATTCCGGTACTGGCTTCAGTTACTCACTGTGGTCCCTGGTAATAAGGTGGATGGCCCCTTTGTGGCGACAGGTTCCTCTCTACCTCTGACCACGTCAGGTTCTCTGGCCGGCAGAACCATCACTTTTGGTTGGACTGCAAGCCGCAATCCCAACCCTGCACTGCTCTTTTGCTTCTGGATAGGTCCTCAGACAGCCTAGCAGCCAGACACCCCCGGGATACGCCCAATCTTACAGCAGGTTCCAGCACATCATTACTATTCACTGACTGGTTGCCAGAGGTTACAGTGTATCATTATTTCTCACTGACTGGTTGCCAGAGGTTACAGCATATAATTATTGCTCACTGATGGTTGCCAGAGGTTACACCATATCATTACCACTCACTGACTGGTTGCCAGAGGTTACAGCATATCGTTACCACTCACTGGCTGGTTGCTAGAGGTCACAGCACATAATTTCTGCTTGCTGGTTGGCTGCTAAAGAATACAGAAGCACATCATTACTGCTAACGGATGGTTGCTAAAGGTTACAACCTATCATTATGGCTCGCTGACTAGTTGCTAGAGTTTACAGCACACATTAAGGCTCACTGATTAGTTGCTAGAGGTTACAGCATATCCTTCTTGCTTGCTAATTGGTTGCTAAAGGTTACTACATACCATTTCTGCTTGCTGATTGGTTGCTAGAGGTTACTGCACATAATTACTGCTAACTGATCAGTTGCTAGAGGTTACCGCAAATCATTACTGCTAATTGGTTGCTAGAGAGAATATGCTACAAACTAATACAGCAGTCCCCTTGCCAGAATAGAAGTGTTGTCCTGAATTGCAGCAGAATGTAACATATGACAGAAAAGATGGGGTTAATGAAGCTGACCAGGGTTACCTTCAAAACAGTACTGTCAACGATCATAGCAAGCAGAGAGGCAGATATAAGTGATAGTACAGTGGCTAAAGCAGTGAAAGAGTTCAGCTTGTTGAACATTCCAGCTGTCTGCTCGTCCATGCCGACCAGTATGCACAGGCAGCGTTGATAGTGTTAATAGTAAGCAGAGAAGGGCAATAATAGTTTAGCAGCTAAAACAGTGGAAAACATCACCTCAACTAAGCACACATTCTCATTCAGAGTCAGAACTCTCCCCATGCTGCCTGAGGAATGTCATTGCCTCCTCTCTGTAATACTTCCCCACTACTCCGGCCCCTGCACCTGCTTGTCAGTGTGTTTCTCCACTCCCCCATCTCCGCTGTCAGTCATGGTGCCACTTACTGCTTCCCTTTCTCTTCAGCTACAGCTGCACGTGGCTAGATGTTGGGCCCTACAACAATGTTTGGGCCCAGGGCAGCTGCCCCGTTTGCCCCACCTTAAAGACGGCCCAGACTTGGCCTTGGGATGACCTTTTCATAAATAGTATCACCAAGTACTCGGCCACCCAGTGGTAGAAGAGAAAAGTGCAACAAGGCCAAACTTGTGGAGAAATAAATGGATCACTAACAATCAACCAGGATAACTACGCCTAGCAAGTAAATTTGTGAGGAGCTCCCTGCCTAAACTTCAGGTGCTACACAGAGAAAGGTGGTTCTACAAGGTATTGACTCAGGGGGGCTGAATACAAACGCACACCACACTTTTTAGATATTTATTTGTAAAAAAAATTTTGTAAACCATTTGTCATTTTCCTTCCACTTCACAATTATGTGCCACTTTGTGTTGGTCTATCACATAAAATCCGAATAAAATGAATTTATGTTTTTGATTGTAACATGACAAAATGTGCAAAATTTCAAGGGGTATGAATACTTTTTCAAGGCACTGTAAAAGTTCCATGTGTACAGAAAATGCTTATAAGATTTTGTTTATGAGGTATCATACCTCTGAGATCCTACATACTATTTTTCCTTCTGTTTCCGATAGGTGTTGGAGATGTAGTTCGGCGGTGGGATCTTTGTTTCATATTTTATAGACATGCCCACAAATTATATCTTTCTGGGAGGAGATTAACTTGCTCATTTCTAAGGTTGCAGACAGGCCTGTTCACCTAGATCTCCTGATGCATCTTTTAGGCCTCCTGCGGGAGCTAGGTAAACATCCCAAAAAACTGATGACGCACATTCTTAGTGCAGCTAGATGTCTCATCACTGCACTATGGAAAAATACATCCCCCTGACATCTATTGCCCTTCTCCAGCGGATTAGAGAAGTGAGATCCATGGAATACCTTACGGCTACACTGCGTAATACCCTAGCTAAGTTTACAGCTGTATGGGACTCTTGGGATGATTATTTAGCCCTTAACTCACCTTAACCATCTTAGGCTACAACACACCGAGTGGCTTCTTTCTCTTCTCTCCTTGGGGTCTGGCTACCCTTCTCTTTTTTCTCTCCTCCGTGCTCTTGACACTTTTTTTTACCTCTTATGTACCGTGTTGCTGCATTGTATTGATATCATGCGTCATTTTAAATATATATATAACTAGAGTCACTTTCAAGAGGAGTTTACTATTAGATTGACTCCTCTTAAAGGGGAACAGCCACAGATGGATCAAAATTCTGCCAGAATTTGTTGTATGTCAGTGCGGCAGACTGTGAGTGACAGTGACAACAGTGACAACATCTATGGATCCGAACTCACAGATGCTATGATTTAACAACTTTGAGGTGAGAGTTCTGGGAGACCATATTTACATGAAGTTTTTAAGGGCAATACCACTATACTCTATTATTAAGAAACCACCTATTGGAAGCATACTACATCCCTATCCAGGACTTCTTAATACAGTTCAACCATTTATGAGGACCTAGTCTTTCCACTCATTTCATTTTTGGACCATTCACTATATATTGCACTTATTAATTATTATTGGCACATCATTCACCAGCATTTTTGGTAGCACTCAATAGTTATTTAAATTGATTCATTTATGTGTATCAGCTATGTAATTATGAATATATTACTTTATTATTGATTGTGTATGCACTTATGCACCTTATGCAATATATTAGTCTTGCGTTAATATATTTTTAACAACACCTTACCTAGAGGAAATCTTTCCCAGGATATTAGATCACTGCACAAAATCATATTTTGATTTTTTGTCTTTATTTATTTGTGTCACTGTGCACATTTCAGATTTTGCTGCATTTATTTAGTTCTTATTTTATCATACGTTATTGATAGCTTAAAGTAGATGTTCAGTCAAATCCTAACTATACTTAAACCTGCTCCCACCAAATTTTAGGCCTATTCTAATGACCCTGTAAAGTAAAGATGTCTATACTACCTATGCTGAGGGCGCTCTGGTCCGGTCACATGACCTCTCCAGCGTCCGGCTTCAGGGGAGAGGAGAGATCGCCGACAACAGCTGCAGAATGTGCTGATGTCACCCATAGGCCTACTATAGGGCATCCATTGTCAGGGGTCCCTCCTCTACATTGAAGCTGGTGGTCGGAGCCAGTCATGTGACCTGACTGGAGTACCCTCAGAAAAGGTAAGTATACACATCTTTCCTTTACAGGGTAGTTAGAATAGGCTTAGAATGGGGGTGTATCAGGTTTAGGTATATTTAGGTTTTGACTGAACTTCCACTGACTTGAATTTGACTTGATAACATCTTCTTCCAGTCCCTATACAGCAGAGCTTAGACTAGTAAAGGAAGAAGCAGCACAGGGAGCCACTTAGATGAGAGATTAATTCATCTGTCTACTGCTTCTTCTGTCACTGACCAGAGGATGAGAATCAGACCTGTAATCAGGTCCTCATCCTTTGCCAAACAGGGCTGTGCTGTATGACAGAGCTGTGGAAATCTCAAGACTTGAAGCACAGCAATATGAATCCTTTGGTAGGTAAAACAGCTCTCGTATAATGTTTGTATTCCATCTGTATATTTACCTTTGCCCTAAAAATGATGGCTCAAATTGCACTTGATATTATTGAGTACTACATTGAGGAATGTGTGCAAGTGTCGTTTGAGCTCATTATTGCTCACAGAAAGGTGAAATAAAATAAAAAATAAAATAAAATAAAAAGTCAAAATGGCTGCTGTGAACCGTAGGCCTGTTCTTTTGCTCTGATGATCAGACTTCATTTCATAGTCTACAACATGTCAGCAAACTAAGGCACAGATGCCACGGTGGGCAGGCAAAGCCATTTCACCCAGAAGATCAATTGTCACATGTCTACAATTTATTTGAATTTCTCATTTAAAACATAACTAAAGGGCCACCCTATCCAGACCAGGTCCACCCTCACGGCTTTTGAACACTTATGGGTTGCTGGTGACCCTGTCCCGCACATGATCTTGGTCCTATACAAGCTCCTAGCTCTACACTGATTTATATCAGGGAATGTGAATGTGACCTCCACTGTGAGTTTTCTGAAGCGCAGATGCAACATCTCTACCAATTGACTCACTCCAGCTCAGTAGACCAGGATGCAGGAGAATAGCTATAAGACTGACTAGGTGGTATCACGTGCCCACAACTCTAGCCTGAATCTGCCCATCTGTTTCTGGCCTTTGTTGGAGGGGCTGTAATCAAAGGGCTGAGTGGTGGGATTATCCTGTTATAAGGCCTTTCTGAGCTGATGTTCGAGACCTTGTAGTGGAGATTCTGGGTAAAGATCTTCCTCGTTGGGCATCGTGATTGATTATTTTATTATTTTTTAACAAAGGATTTGTCAATAACTGGCTTCTGTTTTTTTTTTTACACTACACTGTTTCTTTTTGAGTGAATGGGTAGGGATACTATGTAGGGGCACTCATCCATGTAGGGGAAGAGGGGCTGGGATCTTGGGGATTTCAAATTCCAATAAGCCCACTGCCCACAGACCCCCATATTCACCACCCAGGGTTGTGGATAAGAGGCCTTTAGGTGCTCTGAGATGGGGGGGGGCGAAGCAAGCCCCGCATGTTGAGGGCATGTGGCCTGGTATGGTTCAGGAGGGGGGGGTGATCGCTCAACCCCCCCCCCCCCTTTCCTGGCCTGCCAGGCTGCATACTCGGATAAGGGTCTGGTATCAATTTGGGGGGGGGCACGCCATTTTTGTTAAAATTTTGGTGTGGAGTTCCCCTTAAAGTGGTGTGGAGTTCTCCTTAAAATCAATACCAGTTCCAAAGGGCCTGGCATAGGGACCCCCACGCCGTTTTTTTTCCCCACATTTTTGTATTGCCGTTTTTTTCTTTCATTCAGCTGTCAGGGGGGAAGCCTGCTGACAGCTGATAACTCATCCGTTGTTAAGGACGCAGCGGCCTGGCTTCCTGGCCCGCTCCTAAACAACCAGCCATTTACTGGTTGTTAAGGATGCCAGCTGCCCCGCTCCTTAATGCTGCAGCTACTAAACGTAACCTACACACTAGGCTAAACACTCTTCCTTAACACTGGAGCCGCCACAGCGGCATGGACTGACAGCCCGGCCACGGGTTGGATTTTGTTCTGCGATCTCCCCGGCTTATGACTGCATAATGCCTGACGTCTTTTGTGAGTGGAACCTTTTATGAGTTTTATTTTGTTCATAATAAACTGTGATACACCAAGTGGATGCCTGGCGCCTCTCTCTCCCTTCCCTCTTATGCTGTAGTTTGGGTTCCCCGCCCATTTGGATCAGGCAGCCTTGCTCCCACTCTGGATCACAGCCAGTATTTTTAGATTGCTTCCAGGCATTTTTAGACTTTTTATCCAAGCTTCATAACGTTGATTATCATGTGGACAGTGCACCATATTACTTTGGGACATTTATTTTAGTTACTTTTGTCTTATTTTGGTAGAGAAGGGTAGTGCTAAGGATACTTTTTACAGCAGTTTTTATCTTTCTAGTGTGCACAAGGCCTTACTATGAAAAAAGTATCCATACCTACATGCCTTCAAAAAGTATTCAAACCCCTTGAAATTTTACACATTTTGGCATCTTAAAACCAAAAATGTAAATGTATTTTATTGGGATTTTATGTGATAGACCAACACAAAGTGGCACATCATTGTGAAGTGGAAGGAAAATGATAAATGGTTTTCAAAAGCTTTTACAAATAAATATCTGATAAAAAGTGTGGTGTGCATTTATATTCAGCCCCCTTTTCTCTGATGCCCCTAACTAAAATCTAGTGGAACCAATTGCCTTCAGAACTCCCCTAATTCGTAAATAGAGTCCACCTGTGTGTAATTTAATCTCAGTATAAATACAGCTGTTCTGAGAAACCCTCAGAGGTTTATTAGAGAACCTTAGTGAACAAACAGCATCATGTCGCGCACTCCACAAATCTGGCCTTTATGAAAGAGTGGCAAGAAAAAAGCCATTGTTGAAAGAAAGAGGGATAAGAAGGCCCGTTTGCAGTTTACGTGAAGCCATGTGGGGGACACAGCAAACAAGTGGAAGAAGGTGCTCTGGTCAGATGAGACCAAAATTTAACTTTTTGGCCTAAAAGCAAAACACTATGTGTGACAGAAAACTAACACTGCACATCACCCTGAACACCCCATCCCCATTGTGAAACATGGTGGTGGCAGCATCATGTTGTGGGGATGCTTTTCTTCAGCAGAGACAGGGAAGCTGGTCAGAGTTGATGGGAAAATGGATGGAGACAAATACAGGACAATCTTAAAAGAAGACCTATTAGAGTCTGCAAAAGACTTGAGACTGGAACGGAGGTTCACCTTCCAGCAGGACAACGACCCTAAACATACAGCCAGAGCTACAATGGAATGGTTTAGATCAAAGCATATTCATGTGTTAGAATGGCCCAGTCAATGTCCAGACCTAAATCCAATTGAGAATCTGTGGCAAGACTTGAAAATTGCTGTTTACAGACGCTCTCCATCCAATCTGACAGAGCTTGAGCTATTTTGCAAAGAAGAATGGACAAAAATGTCACTCTGTAGATGTGCAAATCTGGTAGAGACATCCCCAAAAAGACTTGCAGCTGTAATTGCAGAGAAAGGTGGTTCTACAAAATATTGACTCAGGGGGGCTGAATACAAATGCACGCCACACTTTTCACATACTTATTTGTAAAAAATTTGGAAAACCATTTATCATTTTCCTTCCACTTCACAATTATGTGCCACTTTGTGTTGGTCTATCACATAAAATCCCAATAAAATACTTTTCTAAATTTGGTTGTAACATGAAAAAATGTGGTAAATTTCAAGGGGTGTGAATACTTTTTCAAGGCACTGTACAATTCTTCTTTAATGTATTCACAGTCACATCATGCAATCACAGACTTTGCCCCAGACATTCCTAAACAGCATTTCATAACAGGTCCATGGGATGGCTGGAAAACTTCTTGTCACATGCATGAAGGCAGAGGTCACTGGTAGGAAATGTGACTTCACAAGGAGCAAAATTGAAACTACAATTGGCCAATGCTTTTGGGATTTTCATGCATAATGCTAATTCTGACACACAAAGCAAACTGAAAGGTTCAGTCAACTTCATAATAATGTAAACTTGTAGGCCACTGACTGATTAAATTTTTGCTAAAGTTATGACCTATACATTTGTAAACATTGATGGAATATCACATCCCAAAATAAAAAATAAATAAAATATGCTTTTTTCCAAGGACAGATTATAAGACTATCTGCTAAACAGGGTTGCCAACCTCCCACAGCATTTTTTTACTGGCAAAACATGGAAAATTTACTGGCGGAGCACATTTTTTTACTGACAACCTGAGAAATTACAGAACTCCTATTGAAAACTAACACAATGAATATTTGAACAGTATAAACATGGTATGGAAACATTGACAATACCTATAACAAAGTAATTTCCTTGATTAACACTTAAAAAGTCAACACAGCATGAAATGATCAGCCCCTGATATTTACTGGCAGTAAATAAAATCATTGATTTTTACAAACTGTCAGTAAATTTACAGGCGGTTGGCAACCCTGCTGCTAAATCAGAACCTTCTACATACTGTACTATCTGGAAAGATTTTACAATGCTTTACAGTTTACATAGAAAAATAGAAGTGTGATGGCAGAAAAAACGACCAAGTGGTCCATCAAGTCTGCCTCATTTTTTATTTTTTTTATTTTTAAATATGATATTTACTTTATTTATTTTAACTTTTTTTGTCTTAGAATATATATATATATATATATATATATATATATATATATATATATATATATATATATATATATATATATATATATATATATATGTTTGACCCAAACATATTTGCACCTGTAGCAAGGTCCCGGGACCCATGAGGCCTAATAGTGACCTCCAGGGTTAGGGACAGCCGACATCCTTCTGTGTAGAGTGGGTTACAAGGCATGGTGGGTGTAATGCAAGGTGGAATAATGGGCGCCAGACACTTCTGGAATGCAAAGAGATTTATTGTCTCTTGAACAGAACTGTGGGAGGGAGTGTTGGGGACAGGACACCCTTAACTGCTTCAGCCCTGGAAGATTTTACCCCCTTCCTGACCAGAGCACTTTTTGCGATTTGGCCTTGCGTCGCTTTAACTGACAATTGCGCGGTTATGCGACTTGCACCCAAACAAAATTGACATCCTTTTTTTCCCACAGAGCTTTCTTTTGGTGGTATTTGATCACTTCTGTGTTTTTTATTTTTTGCGCTATAAACAAAAAAAGAGCAACAATTTTGAAAAAAACGCATTATTTTTTACTTTTTGCTATAATAAATATCCCCCAAAAAATATATAAAAAAACGATTTTTTTTCCTCAGTTTAGGCCGATATGTATTCTTCTACATATTTGTGGTAAAAAAAAATCAAATAAGAGTATATTGATTGGTTTGCGCAATAGTTATAGCGTCTACAAAATAGGGGATAGTGTTATGGCATTTTTATTTTTAATTTTTTTTGCTAGTAATGGCGGCGATCTGGGATTTTTATCGGGACTGCGACATTATGGTGGTCACATCGGACAATTTTAACACTATTTTGGGACCATTGTCATTTATACAGCGATCAGTGCTTTAAAAATGCATTGCTTACTGTGTAAATGACACTGGCAGTGGAGGGGTTAACCACTAGGGGGCGATGAAGGGGTTAAGTGTGTCCTAGGGAGTGATTCTAACTGTGGGGGGATGGGCTTCAAGTCACATGACAGCGATCACCGCTCCCGATGACAGGGAGCTGTGATCTCTGTCATGACACTAGAACGGGGAAATGCCTTTGCCGTTCTGAGGCTCCGGACATCGAGTCCCCTGGTCCTGCGGCCAAGGTCATGCTGTACGCAGTGGGCGCGCGCCTGCTATCCCCGGCTCTTAAAGGGGACATACAGGTACGCCCATTTGCCCACCGCTGCCATTGTGCCAACGTATTTCGGCGTACGGCGGTTGGCAACTGGTTAAAGTGTTTGTTAAGGCAATTATATAAGACTATGCCAGCCCCTCTATTAGAGGCTGGCATAGCACACTGTGTAAGTTGTTTTTAAAAACGAGTGTTCTAAATACAGAATTTCAGCTGTCTTCAGGCCGATCACATTACTGACCCATCATTTTTTAGATTGTAAGCTCTAACGAGCAGGGCCCCCTGATTCCTCTTGTACCAAATTGTAATTTAACTGTAATGCCTGCCCTCATGTTGTAAAGTGCTGCGCAAACTGTTGGCGCTATATAAAACCTGTATTATAATAATAATAATAATAATACTTACTTGCGGCTGCTTTACAGCCGATGGAAGTCTTCTGCAGGAGGGGCCGGGATCTCCCTCTGACGTCAGCCGGAGAGATCACGTGGCTGCTTGTCTCCTCCGCAGAAGCCATCCATCGGAGCTGTAAAGCGGCTGTGAGTCACGTGACCAGCCTGAAGGCAGCTGAATTTCGGTATTTAGAACACTCTTGTTTTTAGCCTGTTCAGATCCACGCTATAGCCAAATGATGGCTACAGCGTGGATCTGCTTTGCCGGGAGGCCGTCTATTGACGCCCTCCCCTTTCAAAGCTGACCACTCCCCCCTGAAGGTGGCGCACGGCGCGCGCTATGATCACTTGAGTCATTGAGACTCGGGTGATCACAGATCCGAGTAAGGGGCCGATCCCGGGGTTAACAAACGCTTTAAGTTGGGGGTTAACAAACGCTTTAAGTAGTTGCAATGTTGATTGTCAGACTCCAAGACCTCTATAGATAGACAGCCATGCGGGGAAAGGCATCCAGCCAGATGCCACATCTGCATGAGTAGGATTGCTGTCTCCAATGGCAAACAATCTTGAACAGTTTCTAACAATAATTGTAATGGACTCCTTCACTTCTTCTACGATCTCCTATTGTAGATCTTCACTCAACTGAGCTCCCAGTCTATCACTTAGACCTATTGATCCACTGCCACTGGATCTCCTAAGCTCTTCCAATCTTCTTACTGAGTATCTTCTTTAAGCATCACCTCCGTGTCCCTGCTGGCACTCACAGATACTCTTCAAGCTTCACCCCACTGATCTGCTTGGTCCCTGGCTTGGTGCACAATAATGCTCTGCAAGCGTCACCTCCACTGGCTGGGTTCCTGGCTTGACATCGGCTGAAGTCTCCCAATTCTTCACCGTCCCCGGCTGGTGAGAATACTGCTCCGGTACTTGCTTCAGTTACTCACAGTCATCCCTGGTAATAAGGTGGATGGTCCCTTAGTGGCAACAGCTTCCCCTCTAGCTCCGACCACAACAGGTTCTCCGGCCTGCAGAACCATCACTTCTGGTTGGACTGCAAGCCGCAATCCCAACCCAGCGCTGCTTTTTTGCTTCTGGAAAGGCCCTCAGACAGCCTAGCAGCAAGAGGTCCCTGGGATAGGCCTCAGGTCTCTGGCCTAGCAGCCCGGGGCGATACAACACATGTCCACCCAGACGGCCATCCAAGTGACACAGAACCCCGATCACCTGACCACACCCAAATAAATAGGCTCTCCCAGCAGGCGAGCATCCAAGAAAATCCCTGCCCATTGGCTGAGACACCCCATTCATTCCTAATCTGTCCTTGCAATGGCCTTGTCTTATCTAATGTCACCAAGTACCTGGCACCTAGTGACAGAAGAGAAAAGTGCAGCAATTCCAGAATTAGGGTGAAATAATTTGACCTCCTAGCAATTGGCTGAGGCAACTACCGTCTGGCAACTCAATTTAACAGCATCCCTGCCTAACATCAGGGTGCTACACACCTACTTACTGTTGACTGACTCACTACATCTGAATGCTGAAAGTCTATTTCAAGTACCGTATTTATCGGCGTATAACACGCACTTTTTTCCCCTGAAAATCAGGAGAAAATTGTGGGTGCGTGTTATACGCCGATCCCCCGCCGATTGTGAGCTCTTCGGCCGCTCTCTGCGGCTTTTGGCTTTTCTCGGCGGATTTGAAAATGCCGCTGCCTTTCTCGGCCGCTTTCGGCCATTCTCGGCGGCTCTCGCCCGCCTTCGGCCATTCTCGGCGGCTCTCGGCCGCTTTCGGCAATTCTCAGCGGCTCTCGGCCACTCTCGACGTCTTTCGGCCGCTTTCGGCCATTCTCGGCGCCTCTCGCAGTCCCGCGGGAGCCGCAGAAAGCCGAGTGCATCCGAGAGTGGCGGAGAGCCGCCGAGAATGGCCGAAAGCGGGCAAGAGCCACCGAGAATGGCCGAAAGCGGCCGAGAACGGCGGCGCCATTTTCAAAGATGCAAACGACACAGGCTACAGAGGGACACTGACAAGGCTGCAATCGGGTACAAGACTACAGATGGACACTAACAAGGCTGCAATGGGGGACAAAGCTGCAATCAGGGACAACACTACAGATGGACACTGACAAGCCTGCAGATGGACACTGATGAGGCTGCATTGATGGGCATTTAAATGTAAGTTTTTTTCCTTAAACTTTCCTCCTAAAAGTTTTTTTCCTTAAAATTGTCTCCTAAACTTGGGGTGCGTGTTATACGCCGGCGCGTGTTATACGCCGATAAATACGGTATTAACTAATTTTATAAAATAATAAATTTAAGAGTCATTTTGGACTTTCATGTTCTTGTGTTCTTGATCTTAGCTTCATATTGACAATTGACAATACTGCGCTCCTGAACCTTATTTACAAAGATTTGCTTCAGATTCCCTTAATTATGACTCTTCTATACATTATACATTTACTGTGTTTTGAATTTGCTGCAAGGGCATTTGTGGACAGAAAAATCTTGAATGTGCCTGTCAGGACTTCAGATCAACAACTAATATATGCAAGAACAGAAGAGATCTGTAAGAGAAGGATGTCCTTGACCAAGCTGCGTTGTATGTGCAGAAAAGGTTCAGACATTTTTTGTATGTTTTTTTACAAATACCTAGTGCAAACAGTTCAGGCGGGAAACACATTTACCTTTTAATTTATCGTTCGTTCAGCGGAAAATGTCCAAACTTGTCCTTTGTTTTTTCGACTCAAAAACCTCTCAGCGATTATCTATTTTGCGCCAATTAACTGGCCGAAAAACGAACGAACTGTCTAAATGACCGAATTTCTGACGATTTTTCGTATAGTGTATGGCCAGCATATGTTTCCAAGCTGATTCTATCCCAATGTAGAGATCTGCTGCTCTCTACTCTACTGTTAGATCCTAATATCACAGTGTTTATGTATATTTACATATTAGCACTTCCTGTTTCGGGGAGGCTGGCTTTAAAGTGGAAGTAAACCCTTTTTGTAAACGTGTACCTACAGGTAAGCATATAATAAGGCTTACCTGTAGATACTGTGAATATCTCCTAAACTTGCACAGTTTAGGAGATATTCACGCTGCATGCAGCGGTGATGTTACCGGCGCATGCACTTTGAAGGACGGCATACCATCCCTTCAGAGCTCTGTGCCACAGTCCGTGACTCCCACACGCATGCATGGGAGTGACGTCATTGCGGCGCGGCCAGTCAGATGGCCGGAGGACGCAAACCTGGAAGGAAGACTGGGTGAAGAGGGAAGCGCCCTCAGTGGGGACACCGCGCGCCACTGGAACGCTTCCTTCTAAGGTCGGTATTTGAAAATGTGCTAGTACGCAATGCATACTAGCACATTATGCAATAGTCTTACAGGATTTTATAAAAAAGTGGTTTATTGCCGCTTTAGAACCCCAGAAGGAGGAAGAAGTGGAGAGAGAGAAAGTCTCAGACACGTGTCCTGTCTATGCTGCTAAATCCTGGCCAGAAGGAACTATTATGCAAGTATTCCTATGTTCTTATAGTTTAACTGCAGCTGCCCATAGCTTCTTGAGTGTGTATCCGAATCCTTGTGATAGACAGAGTATCTCTGTCCTATTGTTATTATCTCATATGTACAGTGCCAAATAGCTGGGTCTGTGCTAGTGTATGTGTGTAGAGGTCACCTTCCAGTATATTAGTAGGATAATTTGTTAATTGCAATAGAGTTTATATACAACTCTTGTTATTTTAGTTAATCTGTGCCATCTGGTCTGGGATTCTATAGCTAGTTTTAGTCTAGGGCTCAATAACCAGCATAGGCAACTGATGGCCACTTCTGGTATTTAGAGTTCTATTTGCATGTCACATTAGAAACTACCGGGTAATATAAGACGCAGAGTAGATGGGCACTCTGGGTTCCAGTTCCACGCACAGTTTCTGCCGTAGAGAAGCTGCGTTCCGGGCTGGTTGGACAAAGGTTGGAGGATTTCCTCATCACTGTTGATATTGTCTTCAGGTCTCCAACACAAAGTCGAATGCCACATTGTGACCATCCTCAGAGAACCCTGCAACTTTGCTACAACATTAATCTGGAAGTATCTTTATTAATAAATATTAATTAATAACTGCTAGTATTTATCTGGGTATATGTGCACAATTCCACAAGGATTCTTGTTGGGCCCTTTGCTGATAACACCTGTTTGTACATTGCATTATTATTATTATTATTAATAATATTTTCTTACATAAAGCTTGTATTATTTCAATACTGGTGTGCAGCTTTAGAAATTACGGTTATATGCTGGTTGCATTAATTCCTCTGCTCAGCAATTATTTTGATTAGATTACTGATTTATTTCCCACTAAGGGAACCCATCTGTTCTCAGGGGTTCTGTCTTGGATGGAGGTACTGCCAACTTTATTATTAAACCCACTCTTCCACTTAGCGCAGATTCTGGTTATCTTATATACCTATAGGTTTAGCGCAATATACTGTATGAGGAGGACCATTTGTCATAACCCCCCAAAAGAGGGCTACACCAATGCAGTTGCTTAAAATAAATAAATAAACATTTTCACTGCCAATTCTTTGACCATCCAGAACAAAATGGAAACTTCTTTATTCCCTCTATAGCTTCATTCTGAGTATTGTAAGTACCGTTAACACATTTTCAGAACAGCTACATAAGTTATAATTCACATGAACAAGCACAGTGTGGTTTATGTGGTATAAGGCTTATTTTAGATGCTGTGTGTAAATAGCAACATGCAGTACAAGCAAAGATGTGAAATCATTATCTTTGAGTTCTATTTGTGTCTAGGCCGATCTTCTGCAGATATTCGCTGCATGACCCATTACAAGTGAACAGCTGATGGCATTGTCAGCCTTCCATTGCTTTGAATGGGGCTTCCGGCCCGTAGCTAAACGCAGGAAACATCCCTGAGTATCCTGAGGGTATCATAGTCAGCCCCATATAGAAGTATGAATGAAACTGAAAGCGTACCTCCCAATTTTTTGAGATGGGAATGAGGGACACCTATTAGCAAAAGTATGTAGACATAGGACACACCCCCTGCCAGAGAATTCTACAAAAAAAAAGTGTTTTTTCTTTTTTTTACCACCACTATTCCTTTTTACTGGCTTTTGACATTTACAAATTTGGCAATTTAGAAATTGGAAGAAAGGTTTAGCACTGGGAAACACTTTTGAAAGATAAAAAGTGCATTTTATATATGACTATGTAGCCCCCTGGAGTTTAGGCAGGGTTGCTCCTCACAAATTTACTTGCCAGGTGTAGTTATCCTGGTTGATTACTAGAGATGTATTGATTTCTCCCTAAGTTTGGCCTGGTTGCACTTTTCTCTGCTACCACTAGGTGGCCGGGTACTTGGTGGTATTAGACACGAGAAGGGAACGCATCAACGCAAGGTCAGGTTATGGGTATATGGCAGGGATATGCAATTAGCCGACCTCCAGCTGTTGCAAAACTACAAGTCCCATCATGCCTCTGCCTCTGGGTGTCATGCTTGTGGCTGTCAGATCCTTGCTATGCCTCATGGGACTTGTAGTTCTGCAACAGCTGGAGGTCCGCTAATTGCATATCCCTGGTATATGAGGTATCTTAGCCAATGGGCAGGGGTTTTCTTGAATCCTTTGGCCTGCTGGGAGAGCCTATATATTCGGGTGAGGTCAGGTGATCTGTGTTTTGTGCCACCTGGACGGCTGTCTGGGTGGACGTGTGTTGTATTGCCCGGGTTGCTAGGCCGGAGATGGGGCCTATTCCGGGCACATCTGGCTGCTAGGCTGTCTGAGGGCCTATCCAGAAGCAAGAGAGCAGTGCAGGGTTGGGACTGCAGCTTGCAGTCCAACCAAAAGTGACGGTTCTGTCGGCCGGAGAACCTGTCGTGGTCGGAGGTAGAGGGGAAGCTGTCGCCAGTAAGGGACTATCCGCCTTATTACCAGGGACCACAGTGAGTAACTGAAGCAAGTACCGGAGCAGTATTCTCGCCAACCGAGGACGGTGAAGAATTGGGAAACTTCAGTGGAAATCAAGCCAGGGACCCAGCCACCAGAGGTGACACTTGCAGAGCAGCCTTGTGTGTCAAGCCAGGGACCGAGCAGGCCAGTGGGGTGAAGCTTGAGGGGTATATAGAGTGCCAAGCTAGGGACCCAGCAGAGAAGCGGGGGTGACACTTGAGGAAGATACAACCGTGAAGATTGGAGGAGATCAAGGGATTCAGTGGCAGTGAATCAGGGGGTCTAGTGAGAGACCGGGAGCTCAGTGTGCTGAAGAACTACAAGGAGTGATTGTAGCGAAAGTGAAGGAACTGTTAAGCTTTGTGTTTGGAACTGTTAAAGACTGTTGCCATAGGAGACAGCATTCCTACACATGCAGATGTGGCGTCTCACTGGATGCCTTTCCTTGCATGACCGTCCTTCTATTGAAGTCTCGGAGTCTGCCAATTAATCTTGCAACTACCTAAGGGTGTCCTGACCCTAACCCTCTCTCCCCCAAAAAGGTTTGTCAAGAGAAATAAACTTTCTTTTGCATCCAAGAAGTGTCTGGCGCCCAATAACTTTAACAACTATACACCCAGTATGTCTCACAACCCACAACATACAGAATGATGTCAGCTATCCCTGGCCCTGGAGGTTCTCAATAGACCAAAGGAGGCCAGGGACCTTGCTACAACTATATAGATCAGACCAAAATGAGGGACAAATGAGGAGGAAAGAGGGACTTTGTTCCAAATCAGGGACAGTTGGGAGCTATGCTGAAAGTGAAGTAATATAAGCAGTCCACAGAACCAACATGTTTCTAAGGGCACCTCTGAGGAATAGAAGTGGTGCATGATTCTGCTTGCCAACATCCTGCACATACTAAAGCATAGGTCAGGGTCTGACCTGATGTTTGTGCAGGCTGTGCAGAAGTAGGTCCTAAACAGAACTAGGGACATGTGGGACTTAAGCTGACCATACATCAGTAGGGACCGGCCATATTTGATCCATCTATGGGCAGGCTGGATGTACAGAAGTTGATCTTTCAATTGACTTCTGTACAACCAGTCTGTTGGAAAATGTCCGCACGATCTAAGCCACCGCCAGTGTATTCTGGCGGCGGGGAACCCTCCTCTGGACCTTTGACCCTACACTAACCCTGACAATGACCTAGATCAAACTTTAATCTAACAATTTTGTTGTTGTTTTAAAAAAAATGTCTCTCTCTACCCTCCCACGCTTAGAGACATCAGCTGCAGCCACAATGAGAGATTCACTCTCTTACCCTTCACCCTATTTGTTATGTTTACTGTTATCACCAAGACTGAAAGTCAAAGGGAATCAAAAACTTTGGATTGTCCCTATAACAGGAATTGGGGGGGTGGAGATATTTTCTTGGGGACACTAGTTCTGATGACCCTGGTAACAACCAGGAATTCCATCACTTTAGAGGGATTTCTTTTCACTTCCTGTTGCAGCGGTTTTTCTCTTGTTTTTGTTTTTTTTTAAGATTTCCACGCTATTTTTTCTAAAGCATAAATATTTGAAATCTCTCATATCCATTCTTTAATAGATGGACTATCTGGGGACTTCCAGCCTCTTAAAGTGGTTGTAAAGGCTAAAGTTTTCATTTTGATTTAAAAAAAAAGAGGGCATACTCATCTGCTCTGTACATTGATGTTGTCCTCACCTGCTCTTTTTCGGTCCCCCACGTCCATAGACTCACACAGCAAGCCACGGTCACACCCCCACTCCTTCCTCACAGGATTTGACTGACAGCAGCAGGAGTCAATAGCTCCCACTGCTCTCAGTGTAGCCTAGGAGAGCAGGAAGAGTGCAGAGAAGAGCTGCAGTCGGGCACAGCACTGGATCAATAGAATACTTAGGTAAGTGTTTAGGGAGGCGAGGGGCACATGTAGTAAAATGTTTTATACCTTAATACATAAAATAGATTCGGGTAAAAAATATTTATCTTTAGAATCACTTTAATATAATCAATTTTTGCAGCACTAGGAATAATGAGTATAAACAATAATTCTTCAGTCAATACGCAAAATCATTCCGTCTAATGAAGGCTATGTATTAAAGTACCTCACTTTGCAAAACAACCCATTCAGTTTAAAATAGAAATGCAAGGCAAATAGTTTTTGTATCTATATAAAAAAAAAATACAAATTATGTGTGTGATCACATAGCTGTTCTCAGCTGCATAAGAGACTTAGAGAGCCGGGGGTGGAGACTGAAGGTGGTGTGTCAGCAGGAGGCAGAGAAAGAGCAGTACACTGATCTTCCCACTGAAGAACTGTGCAGAATGGGGTGTCAGCCAGGGGCGGACTGACCATTCAGGAATGCAGCACTGCCCGAGGGCCCAGGGCCAGCAGGGGGCCCCATGAGAGACTCCTGGCAGAGAAAAGACTAGGCTCATTATGAAATGATGAGGATGGCGATGCTCATAGGGAATTGCAGGGAGGGAAGCACTGAAGGTGGCCTGAGAAGTTCCAGAAGTGAGAGGTTTTCTCCACTGAGCAAAGCCTACCTACAGTATCCCCAAGTGGCCATTCCATACGCTGCGCCTCCCTTGCCTCTCCCCTGTGTGGGCTCGGTGCAGCGCGCTGTGCCCTGTGTCTGACCGCTCAGTGCTATGAGAAGCAACAGTGGGACTAGAGTGGGTTGTGGCGGTGTCTGGCTCTATGGAGGAAGCTGAGGACGTTGTCTATCAGGAAAACCAAACCGCTGGTGTCCACCTGTGTCATCCTGAGCGAGATACGTTACATTCTGTGCCTGTGCCATGTGGACTGGGTGACAAACTACATGGGTAGCCTCTATGTGGCACCCCCTGACATACAAGGTACAACACCAAACTCCACTCCACACCGAGAGTACATGGTTATTATTATACTACATCAGGTGCAGACTGACCATTTGGGCCTCGGGCACTGCCTGAGGGCTAGGGGCCAATTGGGAGCCCCATGAGAGGCTCCTGGCTCATTACTTCACCTCCCAGAAGGTGAGCGCAGCACCCCCATAGCAATGCCACTGGCTAGGACAGGAGATTATACTCAATGGTGGATCATCCATTGTGCCCCGTTACACACCACACAATGGATTAAATGCGATTCCCATCATGGCCGCCATTCCCTAATTCCCTCCTCCACTGCACGAACCTCTGTGGCTCTCTTGCAGTTGCGGCATTGATAGGTGACATTGATGGGCACTGATAGGCTGCACTGATATGCAACAATGATGAGGAGGCACTGATTGGTGGCATTGATTGACTAGTATTGATGTCCCCAGAGAGAATCAACGGTTACCGGCTCTCCTCATGCTGTCACAGTGCATGAGAAGACTGCCAATAACTGGCAAGTCTCTTTATACTGTGAGCAGCTGTGATTGGACACAGCTGATCACATGGTAAAGGGCCACTGTGATTGGCCCTTTACCTCTATCTGTCCTCTATTGCTCTTTTACTTCATGTGCTCAAAGGTGCTTCAGGTCTTTTACAATCCCAACAACACCCCTGGCACATTGAAAACCATGCCCACTCTTTACTATGGTGCATTAAGCACACTGCATTTTTTTTTGTATCAAGCAATAGGGTCCAATGATCTTGCACATAGGGCCCAGTAGTGGCCGCTCCATAAAGGGCGCAGGGGCGCCGCCCCCCCCTCCCATCCATGCGTCCGGCCCCTAATCTACATGCAGAATGCCGGACGCATGGATTTCAATGTTTTTTTTTTTTTTATAGAAGCAAATGATTAGAGCCTGAGGCTCTAAATGGCTTTAAGAAAGAGTGGGCTCGGGGCGCAGAGCACTGCTCCCTGAGCACACCCACTTGTGTGACAATAGCGAATGAATATTCTCTATTGCCTTCTTCATTCTCCTCCCAGCCAATCAGGAAGCCCCTATTGGCTAGGGAGTCCTAGGACTCTGGCCAATTGTGTCTCAGGACATACTTCCTGTTCCTGTGTGGCTGGAAGGAGAATGTCCCACTATGTGCGGCCCCGGTTTTGCCTTCACCTTACTCCATAATAAAGGGGTTGTAAAGGTATACATTTTTTCACCTTAATGCATTCTATGCATTAAGGTGAAAAAACTTTAGATAATACCGCCGCCCCCAGCCCCCCCGTTTTACTTACCTGACACCTCGAAACTCGGCCGCTCGTTCCCGACCTCCATTCAGCCGATCAGCCTGGTCGCTGATTGGCTATAGTGGATGGATTGAAAGCAGCGCAGCCATTGGCTCGCGCTGCTGTCAATCACATCCAATGATGCGGCGCGCCGGGGGCGGGGCCGAGTGATACAGCGAGCGGCTATAGCCGCCGGCTGTATCACGGGAGCACGCCCGCAATAACTAACCACCATGCGAGGGAGCTCGCATTAAGGTGGTTAGTTATTGCGGGGAGGAGCTGAGACAGCCGCCGAGGGACCCCAGAAGAGCAGGTTCGGGGCCACTCTGTGCAGAACGAGCTGCACAGTGAAGGTAAGTATAACATGTTTGTTATTTTTAAAGAAAAAAAAATTTACCTTTACAACCCCTTTAAGGTAAGGCAGAATTGTCACGGCTCATATGGCTCATTCGCAGTGTCTGGTGAGCGCCGTTGTTCGTCTCTGTGGGGGATCACAATCCTGCCACAGGATGTTAAAGCTCAGTAACCTGTTCATTGATGTAAAAAAAGAGGAAGCCTTGAGTACTGGCATAGATGCAGGGAGCTGAGACCTTGTTATCTGATGGTCAAGGACTGATGAAGCTTTGTCACCTGTTAATGTATACCAGTGTGGAAGCAAATATAGGTGTATGATATGAGCTGGAGTGTGCACTGATGCTAGAAGGATGATGAGTGTGCCCCTGCCATCCTCTTCACCTGGTTGGTAACTTTATGTTTCATGTACAGACTTCATTACTGGTAACGTATGGTAAAAAAACATACAAGTGTGAAATTATGAGAAGAAAATCAGTCCTTGTCACCATCAGAGGCAGGCTGGCAACTACAGAATGAATATGTTAGACATCCTTTGTGATCATAGGATTTTTATAACAGCTTACCGGTAAAATCCTTTTCTTTTGAAGTACATCACGGGACACAGAGCCATAGTAGATACTATGTGGGTTATAGTCCACCTTCAGGTGCTGGACACTGGCACACCCTAAACAGGAAGTTGCCTCCCTATATAACCCCTCCCACTACTGGGAGTATCTCAGTTTTGTAGGAAAGCAATAAACGTGTATACAAGAAAGAGGGGCGGGACCTCTGTGTCCCGTGATGTACTTCAAAAGAAAAGGATTTTACAGTTAAACTGTTATAAAAATCCTATTTTCTTTAATCGTACATCACAGGACACAGAGCCATATTAACTACTATGTGGGATGTCCCAGAGCAATGCCAACTGAGGGGAGAGAGACACAACCAACGTAGGGAACCATGAAATCAGAAGACTTTTACTGCTGCCTGCAGTACACTGCGCCCAAAGGCGACATCCTCATGTCTTTTTACATCCACCAGATAGAATCTGGTAAATGTATGGATTGAAGACCAAGTTGCGGCAGAATTGAGCCATGGAAGCTTGGTGATACACTGCCCACGAAGCACTAGCAGCCCTAGAAGAGTGCGCTTTGATTTGAGAGGGTAGAACTACCTCTTTAAACCATAAGCTTGAACGAATACTTGTCGAATCCATTTAGAAATAGTAGATTTTGATGCTGCCCCGTCCTCTTTTAGGACCTTTAGGCAACACGAACAAAACATCTGTTTTCCGAATCTGAGCAGTCCCCTTTAAGAAGACTTTGACTGGCAGTATGGAAGCTGAGCAGAGAGAGACGATCATAGCTGAGCTGAAGGAGATCCATAGCAGTACGAGCAGCCTGGTGAAGTCATTAAGACTGTTGGTGGAATTTACAGACCCTGAGAAAGGGGAGCTTACACAAGCACAGGACAAGGTATCTGAATCCCTATCTGTGTGGAAAACCCTGTTTTCTGCAGCTGCACAATCACCTGCTTCCAGTCCCTGAGCAATGTCTGACCCAACAGAAAAGGATGATGGCAATAAACCCTTCAGTGCATTATCCTTTGAATGTCCTCATGATCCTGGCACACTGTCACTTAGTGACTCAGACCCTGAGTTATCAGATGATGCAGAGGTGGAATCTGTGAGTGCAGAGGAAGAAGAGAATGACGAAGAAGACAATAGAAAGGAAGGTGGGCATGAATCTCCTTTGCAGCCTTTCCTCTTGAAAGGAACAGATGCAGGCTTCTCCCAGCGCAGTCATGGCATTTTTGGAGGCTTGTTAGATGTACAGAAATTGCCACCTCTTTCCAAGCATAACACAAAAGGGAAGCAAGGGGTTAGTGCTAGTTTGATTCCTGAAATTCCAGCTTCTGATTCTAACCCATTCGAACAAAGGGAGAAAACCACCATATCTTCAAATACTGGAAGCTCAAGCGTTACCACTAAAAAACTCTCAGCACCGCTACGCACCTTCCTGATTATCTAGCCCACCCAGAGCGCTGGACAAAGTACAGTCTAGAGGATGTTCAAGATACCAGTGACCGCGGCAACCGAAATACGGCTACAAATTTCATGGCAGAGTTAAAACTTTAAAAAGAAGCTAAGGAGGCCTCCAAGAATACCACCAACCCACGCTCCTTCAACCAAGATTCCTCCAGTGCTGGGGAGGGAAGAATCATGTTCACAAAGCCACAGAAAAAGAGCCAGAAAGATGGTGAGAAAAGTGGGGCACAGCCAGGACAACCGCACATGGCCAAGTCATGGGGTGATGATGGCCTGGAAGATGCTGAGGGTATGGCAGAAAAGGCAACATCTGAATCTTTGGGGTTTCACGGATCTAAGAAACGGAGCCGGAAAAATATCAGACCAAAAAACATGAAAAAGAGGAAGAGGACTCTTCATAAGGAGTGCTGGGGGTGGGGAATGTCAAAATATAATCTAATTTGTTGTGGAGTGACCTTAAAAGCAATAATGAAACATAATATTGTTTAGAGTATTATTGTAAGTTCAGTCTTTAAAAAAAAATATTCTGATTTGAAGAAGACTTTGACTGATACCACATCAAGAGAATGTAGTAATTTTTGTTCCATAGAACAGGGTTCTGGAAAAATGAAGGTAGAACAATATGCTGGTTTAGATAAAAACCTGGTATTAACTTCAGTAAAAAGTTATGATGAGGACGCAATACTACCTTATCCTTGTGAACAATAAAAATATGGCTTTTTACAAGAAAGAGCAGCCAATTCTGATACCCTTCTTGCAGCAGATATGGTTACCAGAAAAAATAGTTTCCTTGTCAAAAAAGAACCAAGGGAATATGTCGTATCGGCTCCAAAAAAGGCTGTTTTGTAATGCCGACAAAACTAAATTCAAGTCCCAAGGGTTCAGGGCTTACCTAAGCCGTGTTACCCCCCTGAATAAAGTTACAAACGAAAGAATGCGAAGCAAGTGGTCGTTGAAATAATGGTGGGAATGGTACATGGTGGGAAGATATTTCCAAAATATTTTTTTTTTTGCTACTGTGGTTCTGGTTTTGCACACAGAGACTTTGGTTTCTCACAGAGACTTTGCTTTTTATACGGACTTTGTCACATACACGAGTATATATTTTTATGCATATCCGGTCTGGATATATCCTTACAGATTTGGTATATATATGTCACATGAGTTAATGTATGGTTTAATTTTATCTTCTGATTATATATATACACGTATGGTTTTCGGATAGTCCAGTAGATGCCACTTTGATCATCTCACTACAAGCAGCTATTGGATTGTATGACATATTGAGTCCACACTTGAGTATTTATTATTGCTGCTGTTTGCTCTAAGGGGCACACTGCCCACTGGAATGAATGTACACATTGAGCATACACTTTAGTATTGAACATCATTGCCGTTTGGCCTGAGGGGCACACTGTCACAGTTTAGGGTTCTGTATTTTATGTTGGTGTATGGAAATTAGTGCATGCTTATAATTACCGATACGCACATTTATGGTACTTACCTTTTTTTTTTGTTAACTGCACTGGGATCTGCACTATTTATGTTTATTATTTTTGTACTGGAATTGGGTATTTTATAATAGGTCCTAATAGGGTAGCGCCATTTCCCCATTTTTTCTAGATCTATCTCTGGGATCCCCCATTTTTGACATATTGACAGGAAGATATTGGGGTGAAGGAATATTCTTTTGGGAACAACTGCTGGCGACTCAAGTAGTCCGCCTGCCAATTTTCTATTCCTAGAATGAAGACTGCCGTGGCATTGTCAGATCAAATCCTGGGAGGACAATACCGTAAACAGAATGTTCAGGCCCTCAGGACCAAGAGCTCTGCCTAGATTTCTAAAATGTTAATGGGCAGGGCCATTTCTGATCTGGGCCACTTCTATTGGACAGTTGCCTCTTCCAGGACTGTTCCCCAACCTAAACAAAAAAGGTTGGCATATGTTGTTACCACTTCCCAGTTAACTGAAGGAAGGATTTTCCCCTTAGCAGATTTTGGATATTAACCATTAACTGCGGCTCCGGCAGGCACCCAGCCTACAGCACCTGGTATTTCCAGGTGTTCTCTCATCCGGGTACTAACCAGGTCCGACCCTGCTCAGCCTCCAAGATCAGACGAGATTGGGCGCTATCAGGGTGATGTGGCCGTAGGCTTTGGAGTCAGACACATTGAGAATGTAGAGCTTGAACCCTTTGTTCCAAGCTGATAGGATACTGTTTAGCAGCAGTCTCGAATGAAACAGCATAAGGAACGGCCTTGAATGAAGCCACCATCTTTCCCAACAACCTCATGCAAAGTTGAATAGAAGAAATTCATCTTGCTTCGACCACCTAATCAGTTCCTTTATGGCGCTGATCTTTGCCTGGGGTAAGAATACCCTTTTCTGGGCTTACCTATGATCGGACCCAAGTATTTTAGCCTTCTTCATGGTTTTAAAGAAGATTTATCCTAGGTTGTGAATCCGACCTAGATATTCCAGGTAGTTGAATGTGGTGACCATACTTTGGCCTAAGCGGGCTACCGACTGGTCTTATCAAGAACAGATCGACTAGGTAAACCATAATCGTTATACCTTGGACCCTTAATCTGGCTAGAAGAGGGGCCAGAACCTTTGTAAACACTCAAAGTGCAGTAGCTGGACCGTATAGCAGAGCTACACACTGAAAATTAAGATTTTCCACCTTGAAAAGTAGATATTACTAGTAAACAAGGAAATGGGCATATGGAGGTATGCATCTTTGATGTCGATTGACGCCAGAAGTTCTCCTCCTTGTAGGATGGAGATAAATGATTTGGATTGACTCCATACAAAAAAAAGAGTGGTTATGTTTAGGAAATTAATTTAGATTTTTGAGATCCAGAATGTCCATTCGGATTTGGCACCGTGATAAAAGAGGGATCTCTGGATCCTTAGAAATGTTTGATCTAAGAAAACGAGGAGACTCTTGGAACTCAAGTTTGTACCCTTGAGGAAGTCCCCCATTAGTCTCAACACTCTTCCTGCCAGATCCTTGAGAACTGCAGAAGAATTCCCCCTATTCGATTGAACCTGACGGTGGAAGCCGTGACTGCATGGAGGCTGATGCCTCTGGCACAGGAGAAGGAGCTTTAAAATGAAAATACATTTACTCTTTTTCTTAAATGGAAAAAGGGGTGCTTTCCACTAGAGTTTCTTTGGATGTATTATCCAAAACATCCCCTAATAGCTGTTTCACCGCAAAAAAAAAAATTAGCCAGGAGCTTCTTACAAGGCGTTTAGAGAAGGGCGCAAGGCCTGAAGGATAGAATCTCTCATAGCAACTATTGCAAACATAAAGCTGCCTCCTGGGCCTTTTTTTTTCAATAGGAATCCAACCTTTTTATCCGTTGGATCCCTAAGCATTTGAGCATTGTCTGCCGAACAAGTCAAACTTATTCACAAAGGATATAGCAGCGTTAATTGCTGGAATACCCTACTTAGTGAATTTCCTCCACCATAGGATAAAGTGTGAAAACTTTTTAGGAGGGAAAATAATGCTTATCTGGGTGGTCCTCTCAGATACAAAAAAGCTTTTCCAGCAATGAATGGACAGGAAAAGGCATGCACAGCTTGAGGAGGCTTTAGTGAACCCAAACACTCAGTTAAGGGTACATAAAGGTGGAGCGATCATTCAGCAAGAAATTGCACCATCAATCTTAAGATTTCAATAAGGTCTCAGGCAAACAACTATTCCTGCTTTACACTGGATATGTAAAGCTGCAAGACACACATTTTATGATTCTAAAGAGGCATATCATGCAGTGTGTCACCACCAACAAGGAAACCTGTACTGGGAAAATACATAAGCCATATCTGATAAACCTCAGAAAATGCTAGGAGCCTGGCTCCCTCCGAAACTGACCAGAAATAAGTATGCAGAAAGAAAAATCAGAGTAAACCCAGACTTCGTGACCTGCACTGACTCTATTGAAGGTTTTGGATCAACGACAGCCAGGCAACTAGCATTTTTCATAAATAACGGATGACCAATAGCAGCTTCCGCATTTTCTAAGCACAGTTTGTGACACCCCCCCCCCACCCCCCCCGAAATTTTGAGCACCAGCCACCACTGGGCACAGTGGGTGTATAGATATGGGAACCCCTCATAATGGCCACAGCAGGTGTAAAGACCCAGGAACTCAGCACAGGGATGGAGGGAACCCTGATAATGGGCACAGCAGGTGTACAGACCTGGGAACTCAGCACAGGGATGGTGGGAACCCCTCATAATGGACACAGCGGGTGTACAGACCCGAGAACTCAGCACAGGGATAGTGGAAACCCCTCACAATGGGCACAGCAGGTGTACAAACCCCAGAACTCAGCACAGGAATGGTGGGAACCCCTCACAATGGGTACAGCAGGTGTACAGACCCAGGAACTCGGCACAGGGATGGTGGGAACCCCTCACAATGGGCACAGCAGGTGTACAGACCCAGGGACTCAGCACAAAAATGGTGGGAACCCCTCATAATGGGCATAGCAGGTGTTCAGACCCGGGGAACTTGGCACAGGGATGGTGGGAACCCCTCATAATGGGCACAGCAAGTGTACAGACCTGGGAACTCAGCACAGGGATGGTGGGAACCCCTCAAAATGGGCACAGCAGGTGTAAAGACCTGAGAACTCAGCACAGGGATAGTGGAAACCCCTCACAATGGGCACAGCAGGTGTACAAACCCCAGAACTCAGCACAGGAATGGTGGGAACCCCTCACAATGGGTACAGCAGGTGTACAGACCCAGGAACTCGGCACAGGGATGGTGGGAACCCCTCACAATGGGCACAGCAGGTGTACAGACCCAGGGACTCAGCACAAAAATGGTGGGAACCCCTCATAATGGGCATAGCAGGTGTTCAGACCCGGGAACTTGGCACAGGGATGGTGGGAACCCCTCATAATGGGCACAGCAAGTGTACAGACCTGGGAACTCAGCACAGGGATGGTGGGAACCCCTCAAAATGGGCACAGCAGGTGTAAAGACCCTGGAACTCAGCACAAGAATGGTGGGAAGCCCTCATAATGGGCACACAGGTGTACAGACCAGGCCTGCATTACTAAAGCCCCATACACACTATCATATTTTCTGCTGAGTTTTTCCTTCAGATTTACCAAAACCATATAATATGAGGTCAAACCTTAGGAGTTTCAATGTGTATGCAATCAGGCAGGCCCTTGCACTACATGGTTTTGGTAAATCTGAAGGAAAAACTCAGCAGAAAATCTGATAGTGTGTATGGGGCTTCACAGTTTCTTTTTTCAGTTTGATTGCGCCCCCCCAAGAATTATGAGCACCAGCCGCTACTGACACAGGCCGATTGACTTCATAAAACACCCCTGATTACACTGTGGGACATGGATGGAGGAGGCTTATCTGTGGTCCATGTACATGATCTGTGGATGATCTTCTACCCTACCCTTGTGTTTTTCTCCTCTCATTTCCTCCTTGACCACACACATACAATCACATTTTTCTGTACGCTCTCCATTTCATTCACACTATATCCATTGAGCTGTGCTGACCTGCGTAGATCATTGAAGGCTTAAAGAAAAATTCCAAGCATAAATATGTAGCGCTGGTAGATTTGCAATCTACCGTATGTTAGGTAAATTTAGTAAATTGGGCATTAGGAAGGTAAAGTTTGCCTCTGTTCCAGCTTGGCTGACGTTGTGTGTGTTTCCGTGCTGACCGGTGGGTGTCACTGTTACCACTGGTCAGGGTTGGAAAGGCAACGTGTTGAAGCGTATGGATGCTCCTCTGTCCCGGAGGCACGCTCGGTGGAGGTGGTCCTCCGAGTTGCATTCTGGGCGAGGGTAATTATGGGACAGATGCCATATTTTGGGGTTCGTTTTACAGCCACCTGCTGGCCCTCCTGGCCGACAGGTATGCGTTAAGGAGCTACCTCGTGGTCCTCCGATCGGGAGGCCCACGATACAGCGGCGCAGGGGTGGGTCCAGAGGCTTGTCTGGGGCCTACCACCGCGGCCGAGGAATGGTCCTGAGCTGTCGGTCCTGTGTGACGAAGCTGGACAACCGAGCAGATCCCAGGGGAGGACCCGTCTTGGAGAGATCACGCAGCGTGCTGGTCTATAGAGAGGCCTGGTGACTCAGTTGGAGGACATGTCCAAAAGTAACTATACAGCATAGTGTTGCCGGCTCGTCTTAAAGGTTCAAGCACTGTGACTGACTTTCACTATAGAAAAACCTATACATCGTGTGGCAGAGGATTGTACGGATTTTGCTCACAAAACAAGTCTGTGGCAGAGACTTTGATTCGTGCTGCGTGCTGGCTGCTAGACTGGTGAGAGAGGCCTATTGTCAGGGATCTGTCAGCACCAGACCGGGACATTTGCATGCGCCGGCGCGCCCCTGTTCAGACTATGCAGCAATCCCCAGCTGTTGCTGTGCGTCAGCGCGTCCCTCGGGCGCGTGTGGGAGCGCAACGTGTGTGTGTGCGTGCGCGCGTTAACGTGGTTTAGCGCCAAGGAACGCATAAGAGTCCTACTGCTGCATGGGCGCACTGCTGTTTCGTCTTCAGCTTCTGTGAACTTGTTACCCTGCACCTGATTGATCTGTCTACCATACTGACCCGGCTTGTCTGACCATTCCTCTCTCTCCAATCCAACCCGGCTTGCCTGACCCTGCTGCTGTCTCTGCCAATACCGTTGCCGACCTCTGCCTGCCTACCGACTCTGCTTCTGCCTGCCGTTATTACCTGCCTTGTTTGCCTGCCGACCCGGACTGTCTGACCCTGCTTGTGCCTGCCGTTTGCTTCTGTGCTGCTGCACCTTCAGCTCCAGCTCCAGTGATCTCTGCATCTGCATCTCCAGAGCTGCAGCCTGCTGCTCTCTTCTGACCACCTTACCTGCAGTCCAGCCATCCCTGGAGGGATCTCTACTCTGCTCCAGCATCAGAGACTTCTACCTCACCGGGCACTCCTACCCCACTGTGCTCACGAGACCACTGTCCCCACTCCAGTGGCTCCTGAACCAGCGCTGTATGAGAGGTCTTCTCCTACAAGTCAGGCTCTACTACCAGGTACCTAACACCTATCCAGACGAGCAAGGAGTGTGTCCCACAAGGGGAGCGCATTTTAAATAGTCAAAAAAGGGAAAACCGCGCTATAAAATGATATAAACAATAGTCCAATTGTGAAGTCTCAAAAAAATGAAATAAATGGTCCCAGTTACAGTCCAGACAAAGAGGATAAGTATGTGATATGAAATTCTTCCAAGGGAAACAATGATGGCGGACACAGTTAGCAGAACACACCAATATATATTGCGCTTACCAGAAGTAAGTCGTAAAAGGGCGAGTGGCTTAAACCCAGCCTGGGCCTTTAAATATACGCTCCAGATGAAACAGGAAGGGCGCCCTCGTCCCGTAGATCCACAAATAATGGTCCAAAAAAATATAACAAAAATATATAGCGTAATATTGTTTACATAAACACCACGCCAAACCAAAAAAGAAGTGACACTCAATTGACCTTAAATCATGTGTAATCATATAAAATCCTATGCTAAATAGCTAGGACAATGTAGTGAGTATCATGCAAACATGCAAAAATAGAATCAAAAAATCAAATATAGGTTACAAATTATAAGTGGGTAAAGGTTGCAACGACTCCCAAAATCTGCTTACCAGATATAATTGGACAGTCGATGTGTATACATCACCCCAAAATTATATGAAAGATTGTGAGGAAAAAAACTCCCATCAGGTGCTGAGAAAACTAATAGTACGAGCTGCTTACCAGAAGACAGACCCTCATATGTAGATATAGTGAAATCAGGAACCAAACACCAAAGGAGCAGACATTAAATGGACCTTAGGGAATGTCCCCTTACCAGACAAGTAAAGCAGAAAGGCAGATGTATTGCGGTCTCAGCCAGACTCCCGAGCGTAACGGTGTAACCACGTCTTGCCCTCTCAGTCCGGACTCAGCAGCACATATGTAATGAAGAGCCAATAGTGTAATACTGCGTATAGTAGGTTTATTGTAAAAAAGAATAACACTTACATAAATACGAGATTTAAAAGCGAAAGTAAAATCGAAGCCGGCCGGCCTCCGGACACACTCCCGTCCTCAATCGAACGACGTGGTGACGTCAGCACGCCCCTCCCAGACGCGTTTCGTCATACGTTTGACGTTCTCAATGGGGAACTCAAATAGTATTTGAATTCTACCAGGACATTTTGTCAAGAGAACCCTACCAGAGAATATTTGAGTTTGAGTTTCTTCTGCAAGTTTCCTTTCCACCTCTTTCCTGCTACTTCCTAAGTCATTTGTTTTAATAAAGCATTGAAAACGTACTCCAGTGTTGGTGCGTGTGTTGTCCAGGAGTAATTTCAACAGAACCCTAGACCCGGTGCCGGTGAAACAGAGGGAAGCAGAGTGACGGTAACAGACCCGCTTAAACCAGCAGCTCCACCGTGAGTTAGTGCTACAAATATTTTTTTATTACTTACATTGGTCTATCTTGGACCAATGTAACTGTATATACCATACCCAGCCAATGCCCCTGGATGCTGGAGATCAGTGAAGTAGATGTCAATACTCCAGTAATCTCCACTTGCTTTTGGGCTTTGTGTGGGTGTGGTTTAAGTGTGGGCGGGGGCCCCATGATCTCCTATTGCCTGGGGGCCCCTGGTGTCAGCACAAGTTTGATCATTGAAGTACAGGCAGGCTATGTTCCCAGCACATTAGAGAAAAAACAAGATCTGTGCCAAATGGGAAAATAAAACAATACTTTCTTATGTACTTAGCTGCAGTTACAAAAAATTGGGATGTTTAAAAAGTCATATACAGGGGGTCCCCTAGTTACAAACATCTGACTTACAAACAACTCCTACTAACAAACGGAGGGAGACAACAGGAAGAGTGAGGAAATCTACCCCTAGGAAGGGAAATTCACTCCTGTAAGAGTTATGGGAAAAAGGTGTCTCCACTGAAACTTTATCACCAATCCTTGTTTCCACAACAACCCAAAATGTTTTAAATCCAATTGTCATTGGGATAGAAAGGGGCACAGATAGCAAAACAAATGTTACAGGGGTGTTTAACCCTTCCATATGCTTTTCAAAAAGCTTAAAAATAGTTTTTTTTTGGCTGGAGCTACACTTAAAAAATGTACCTGTTCCGACTTACAAACAGATTCGACTTAAGAACAAACCTACAGACCCTATCTTGTTTGTAACCCGGGGACCGCCTGTATATTGTAACCCAGAAAACTGACCACACTGTGAAGGATGTGCTCCCATGGCTGGCGTGGTCAGTTTGAAAGAGGAAAGCAGGGGGAATGGCAGGATCACCAGGTATTTCACACAAAGGAAGCAACACAAAGAGAAGAGGATACTCTTTAACAAAAGTACATGGTACAACAGACACATATCAGGAATTTGAAATGTTGGGCCAAAATACACTTTAATTTTAATAATTTCATTAATCATCTATCCTTTTTTCCCAAAGCTTATTTAAAATTGGACAAGAAAACTGTATACAATCATGGTCAAAAATATTGGCACCCCTGCATTTTTGCCACATAATGCACCACTTCGCCCCGAAAATTGTTGCAATTACAAATATTTAGACATTCTCATGTTTATTTCTTTTGTTTGTATTGGTATGACACAAAAAAAGTAGAGAAACAAAAAGCCAAACTGACACATTCCACGCAAAACTCCAAAAATGAACTGGACAAAATTATTTGCACCTTCTTAAAATTGTAAGAAGTAATTGCATTCCAAGTCTGTGATGCTCCTGTAATTTGTCATTAAGCTCACCTGAATCAATTAACAGGTGCTGACAATATGGAAATCACACCGGCAACCAGTTAAAATGGTGAAAAATTGACTCAACCTTTCTGTTTTGTGTCTCTGTGTGCTACACTGAAAATGGAGAAGAAAAAGAGCAGCAAAGAATTGTCTGAGGATTTGAGAACAGAAATTGTGGAAAAGCATGGACAACCTCAAGGTTACAAGTCCATCTCCATAATGTTCCTGTGTCCACTGTGTGCAACATTGTCAAGAAGTTTACTGCCTATGGCACTGTAGCTAATCTCCCTGGACATGGACGAAAGAGAAAAATGTATCAAAGATTGCAATGAAGGAATGTTCAAATGGTGGATAAAGAGCCTCGTTCAATTTCCAGACAAATTCAAGCTGACCTTCAGGCACAGGGTACAACTGTGTTAACTCACACTATACGTCGCCATCTGAATGAAAAGGGATGCTATGGTAGGGAACCCAGGAGAACCCCACTATTGACACAGAAACAAAAAAAAGCCAGATTGGCGTTTGCCAAAACTTACCTGAGGAAGCCAAAATTCTTTTGTGAGAATGTGCTGTGGACAGAAGAAACAAAATTACAGCTTTTTGGTATAGCCCATTTTTCTACTGTTTTCAGAAAAAGAAATGAGGCCTTTAAAGAAAATAATACAGTCCCTACAGTCAAACATGGTCGAGGTTCATTGATGTTTTGGGGTTGCTTTGCTGCTTCAGGCACTCAATGTCTTGACCATGTGCATGGCATTATGAAATCTGAAGACTAACAAAGAATTCTGGGTACAACATAGGGCCCAGTGTCAGAAAGTTGGCTCGCCATCAGAAGTCATGGGTCTTACAGCAGGACAATGACCCAAAGCACATGTCAAAAAGCACCCAGAAATGGTTTAAGACAAAGCGCTGGAGAGTACTGAACTGGCCAGCAATGAGTCCAGATCTAAATTCCATAGAGCACCTGTGGAGAGATCTTGAAAAGGAACCTTTCCAATCTGAGAGACCTGGAGCAATTGGAGAAAGAAGAGTGGTCCAAAATTCCCGTAGAGAGGTGTAAGAAACTCAGTGAGGGTTACAGGAAGCGATTGATTTCAGTTATTTTTTCCAAGGGATGTGCTACCAAATATTAAATTGAGGGTGCGAATAATTTTGTCCAGTTCATTTTTGGAGTTTTGCGTGGAATGTGTCAGATTTGGCTTTTTGTTTCCCAACTTTTTTTTTGTGTCATACTAATACAAACAAAAGAAATAAACATGAGAATGCCTAAACGTTTGTAATTGCAACAATTTTCTGGGCAAAGTGGTGCATTAATCATAAAATTCAATATAGATATTTTATTATACAAAAAAGCAAGAACACATACATATTAAAACATTGCAATAAATTGCAAAGCAATAGCTGGTACTCTCTCAAACATAGGGCCAAGCCTCAATGTTTGAGAGAGTACCAGCTATTGCTTTGCAATTTATTGCAATGTTTTAATATGTATGTGTTCTTGCTTTTTTGTACTTTTTGTATAATAAAATATCTATATTGAATTTTATGATTGGTGCCTACAAAGTCCATTTTTTCACTCCCTTGGGTGTTCTTTTGAGAATTTGTAGATTTAGGACGTTGGCACTGCTCTACCTATGAAATCTCCACAGTCCATCCTGTGGTGAGATTTGTCACCCCATTTTTTGTTGTACTAAAGTGGTGCATTATCTGACAGAAATGCAGGGGTGCCAATATGTTTGGCCATGACTGTATGAATATAGTATGCTAGGTCTGCTCTATGTCCACTACTTTTTTAAGACAGGCATATGAGAATCTCAATACAAAAACATTTTGGCTTTACAACTCAAGTGAGTGTTGCATGTGTGTTTGTTATATACTATAAAAGAACATGAATGAATCTTTAAACTGGATGGAAATATTGCATTCAAATGTGTTTATTGCTTAGTCATTTTAGAGACAAAACAAAAGATAACATTATCAATTTTCTTTTATCTCAATGGGATGGTGATGATGGATAAGTTCACTGCTATGTTGTCTTCTACAGAGCCTTTTTCAGGAAGTCTACAAGCAAATGATGAGGAAATCCAAAATCCAGTCGGACTATTAAGTAACCCTGAAAACGAAAAGCAAGGGTGTTCAATACAAATCTTTGATGAAATGTCAGATAGTATGGATCGAAGTTGTTATTATAAAAAAAAATGCTTGTGTTGGCCTAGTCAGATCTCCTCTGAAAATAAGAATCTTTTTGGATGCAATGAATAAAATAAATCACTTTATTTGAGGCACCTTAGATATAGAACAGTGTTATGGGATATCTTGCAGAAGGTTACAATCCCTGGGCATTACATGTACTACGTACATAAATCCACAAATGGTTACACCCACACACTGGATGACAAAATGTCTGCAAAAAATTTTATTTTATGCCAATAGGGATGGCTCAGTTTCATCCTTTCCTTACTTACTGAACAAGGCCTTTTCTAGAACTTTTTGTTTACAAGTTTAAATTTGTATTTTTTGCTAGAAAATGACTAGCCCAATCATTATTATTTTTTTTTTTTTTAGCAGAGACCCTAGAGAATAAAATGGCGATATTTTATGTCACACTGTATTTGCGCAGCGGTCTTTCAAACACAATTTTTTTGGGGAAAAAATACACGTTAATGATTAAGAAAAAAAACACAACACTAAAGTTAGCCCAATTTTTTTGTATAATGTGAAAGATGATGTTACACCGAGTAAATAGATACCTAACATGTCATGCTTTAATATTGCGCGCGCTCGTGGAATGGCGACAAACTATGGTACTTAAAAATCTCCATAGGCGACGCTTTAAAAATATGTACAGGTTACCTGTTTAGAGTTACAAAGAAGGTCTAGTGCTAAAATTATTGCTCTCGCTCTAGCGAACGCGGCAATACCTCACATGTGTGGTTTGAACACCGTTTACATATGTGGGAGTGACTTATGTATGCGGTTGCTTCTGTGCTCAAACACGGAGGGATGGGGAGCTTTAATTTTTTTTTCTTCTTTTTTTTTCTTTTTACACTGTCCCTTTATTTATTTATTTTTTTTATCTCTTTTATTCCTACTACAAGGAATGTAAACATCCCTTGTAGTAGAAATAAGCATGACAGGTCCTCCTTAAAAGCAAAAAAATTAAAAATAATTTGACACTTTGACTTTAAAAAAAAAAAAAATCATCTCTTTAAGCCCTAGAACCGGAAGTGGCATTGGAGTTCGCTCCGGTCCTCCAAGGGCATAGAGCCGAGTGAAGGCTATCTTACCCTCACTTGACTTCCTCTCTAGCCATCGGTCGCATGGGATCAATTCTGGGCTTACTGACGGCTCCAGTAAGCTCGGAAACGACCGGGAAGCGGCGGGAGGGGGAGGCACCTCTAAAAGTGATTCTGCAGTCAATCCGCCGCTGGGACTACTTTTAGTAAATGCAGAATCGCCCACAGAATAAAAAGATACCAGGGTTATGGCAGCTACTGTAGCTGCTGCCATAATAACAGTATTTAACATCAATATGATGACGTATATATACTGTGGGCGGTCGGCAAATGGTTAAAGCTCAAAAAGAGAGAGGCAGAAAACAAATGACTAGTGACCTCTATTGCCTGTGGTTCCTGAACAGCTGATCTTTTCCCTATTATTGACTTACCATTCCTTGTTCTGTACTGTATCTCTGTGTAAAGGAAGGGCTTTGCTTCCTCAGGTCAGAGCCTCCAGCGAGGAAAATAGTGAGCAACACAGTAATGACATCACCAAATCTCACGTCAAATCTCCTGAAACTAGCAGACAGTAACACCCTAGATCTCACACTGCAGATATACAGCTATGAGGCTGTAGACACAGTAGTGTCCAGGCACCTACACATACTGCTATTTTAATGCATTGGTAGAACGGAAGGTAGGGCCTGTTTTGCTGCAACGAATGAAGAGAACAGCTTTGCTAATTGACATATTTGATCAAGAAAATCTGTGTAATTAAGGCTGGCCATACACTATACAATTTTCTGATTCAATTTCCTTTAGATTTACCTTCAACTATGTAGTGCAAGGCCCTGTCTGATTGCATACAAATTGAAAGGGTTTAGGTTTGACCTCATATTATATGGTTTTGGTAAATCTAAAGGAAAGTTGAACAGGAAAATTGTATAGTGTATGGCCAGCTTTAGTTCTTATCCCAAATATTCTTCCTTGTACATTTCTTACCTCGTGTGGTATGACTTCAGGATTTATAATTTCAAATAAACTTAGGCCTTTGGTGTTCAACAGTGATGTCAAAGCTGGTCCCAAGCCTGTACAAAAATCATTCTTTAAATATATAGCTTAGTATATACTATGATATGCAATATGGTGAAAGGTAAAATTTACTTAATTGTATGCACTACTAGACACACTGTATTGTGTTTGCATATTCATAGTGAAGGACTCTTATTTCCATGGTAAGAAGAACCTGTCAGGTTTAAAGAGAATGGTGTTTTACATATTGCTATATATATATATTGAGATCATCCATACTGTAGATCAGGGGTAGACAACCTCAGGCCCTCCAGCTGTGGTGAAACTACAAATCCCATCATGCCTCTGCCTTTAGGAGTCATGCCTGTGATTGTTAGAGTCTTGCAATGCCTCATGGGACTTGTAGTTTCAAAACAGCTGGAGGGCCACAGGTTGCCTACCCCTGCCGTAGATTCTGGAAAGAAAGAATTGCCTTCCCTTATGATGATCACCCTGACCACGGACCTCAAACTAGACATGTGCAATTTGTTTTGTTTTAAATCAAAATTTGGATGAAATCTTTGTTATTTGGAGATGCGTATGTATCTGAATCTCCGAATCACAATAATAACAAATTTCAACGAATCTAAAATAAATTATAATGAAACAACGAATCCATTCATATTCATTTGTTTCATATGGATGACATGAGGCGATAGTTTGGGCCTGTTGTTAATGTTTGATGCATCCAAAATAACACAACAACATAACGAATAATCCAAATTGATTCACATCCATTTCGTTTTTATGTTGCATTAACAGTTTTCATTATTATAAAAAATGTACTACATATGAAATGGAAAACATATGGCAGTAAATACAGAAAGATATAAAAGTGAAATAAGATGATGTTTCCTACTTATTGTGTTTGGGTTGGATGGAGGTGGATCCATCAGAATCTCTGAATCATAACATAACAAATGAATCTGAAATAAATTTTGTTCTATTCGTTATATTATGACTCTGACAGATCCACCGCCATCCAACCAAAACAAAGTGAATAATTATTCTCCCAAAATAACAAATTAACACGTTAAAACAAATATCTACTGAAAACATTTCCGAAATACAAATTGATTCGAAAAAAGGATTATACAAAAGGAATCTGAACATACAGAACGAATCCTGAAAACGAATCATTCTAAAGCCGCGCACACACGAGCGGAATGTCCGACAGAATAAGTCAGACGGAAGCGTTTCATCGTCTATTCCGATCATGTGTGTAGGCCTCATCGGACTTTCTTTTTCGAAAATTCTGACGGACCTAGAAATGGAACATGTTTTAAATATTTCCGACAGAACCAATTCCTATCGGGAAAACCGCTCGTCTGTATGCTGTTCCGACGGACCAAAATCGATGCATGCTCTGAAGCAAGTACAAGACGGAAGCTATTGGCTACTGGCTATTGAACTTCCTTTTTCTAGTCCCGTCGTACGTGCTGTACGTCACCGCGTTCTGGACGGTCGGACTTTGGGTTGACTGTGTGTAGGCAAGACCGCTTGAATGGAATTCCGTCGGAGTTCCTTCGGAGAAACCTTCGGAGTTTATTCCGACGGCAAAACCGGTCGTGTGTACGCGGCATAACATAACAAATATGACAAAAGGAAATAATTAACAAAACAAATGAATCCGAATTGAAACAAAACAGATTTTTCTGTCGTGCACATCTACACCTTGAATGCGGTGTAGATGTGCACGACAGAAAAGCTATCCCTTCCTAAATTGTTTTTTTTTTTTTTGCTGAGCAGACTGTGCAGGTGTTAAGAATGAAATATAGTTAAAAAAAATCCCTGCATCCGTTGCTGCTGGAGTTGGTCAAATATGAGTGTTTGTTATTGCTGGTCATCACAAACATAAATTACATAGTTTACCTTCCAGGCGGTATTCCTGAGTGTGGCTCGGGGTTAAATTTCAGTACCATTAGCGGTAACCCCGAGCCACACTCGGGATTGCTTTGCAGGATCCTGGTGCAGTATACTTACCTTGTCCCCAGGATCCTGCGATGTCCCCCCGCTGTATCTTCCACCTGATGCCTCTGTATGCTGGGCTCTGTTCCCTGCGAGCGTCGCGACGCACGTGGATGAAGCCGACGGCAATTTCAAAAAGTACACAAAACATAACATATACAGTATACTGTAATCTTACAGATTACATTACTGTATCAAATCATTTCACACTTTTGTCCCTAGTGCTTTGTCCTATGCCCTGCATACAGTTTTATATGATATATACTGTTCTTTCTGCCTGAAAACTTGAGATTGTCCATGGCAGCCAAAAAGTGTCCCTTTACGTCAAAAGTGGTTTTAGACCAGCTAGAACTATTATTATATTATTATTTTTTATAATTATTTATAGTTCTTTATTATATTATAATTTTGTGTTTCAAACTTTATCATACCCGGGATGTCTACTAGACTCTTGTTTGGACAGATTTAAGTGTGTTATTACTAATGCCGCGTACACACGAGCGGACTTTACATCAGACTTTGCCCGGCGGACGGGATTTCGTCGGACAATTCGATCGTGTGTGGGCTCCAGTGGACTTTGTTTTCTCAAAAGTTGGACGTACTTAGATTTGAAACATGTTTCAAATCTATCCGACGGACTCGAGTCCGGTCGAAAAGTCCGCTCGTCTGTATGCTAGTTCGACGGACAAAAGGGCAGCTATTGGCTACTGGCTATGAACTTCCTTATTTTAGTCCGGTCGTACGTCATCACGTACGAATTCGATGGACTTTGGTTGATAGTGTGTAGGCAAGTCCGTTTATTCAGAAAGTCCGTTGTAAAGTCAGTCGAAAAGTCCGCCGGGCAAAGTCTGCAGTAAAGTCCGCTCGTGTGTACGCGGCATTAGAATTACAGGCCTACAACATAAAACGACAAATTTCTATGCAAAACAATTGTACCACTGCGAGACGCAAAAATCTGACATAATCATACCACCAGGGAGGTAAGGACAGTAAGTTGTATATGCAAAAAAATAATTCTGTATAACACACCTGCTCCTAGAGTTCTACTGTATTTACAGGGAGTGTTTGATATAAAATGAGATATTACTGTTGTGAGAAAGAGCCCATGTGTCCATGAAACTTACGGTTTACAACAGCTGGAATTCCAAGGTCAGCCACGGTCTCCTGGAGAAACAGTCTCACAGATTCTTCATTCTGGAAAACAAACACACTTTGTGAAAGCTCTTCATGGTTTAAGACCTCGTGCACACCGGTTATTGTAAACGTGTCATGACAGGAGAAAAGACAGCGTTAATAACTCTCCCAAGCTGCATTTTTTTCAAACTAGTTTAGGTGAGTTTATCAGCGTTTAGCAGCGTTTCGTGGTTGTCCGTTTATTTCATTGGCCGTAATTTTAATTTATTCTGGCCATTGAAATGAATAAACGCGGATGTGTGTGTTTAAGCGCATTTAGATGTGTTTAGTGTTTTTATGCTCAAAAGTTCCTCCTGAACGCAATTCTTCTGCCTCTAAACTAGGGTTCCTCCAGGGGTTGCTGGGGGTTCCTTGAGCAATGAGCAGTTTCTGCCTCTCAGATAAGTTCCCACTGATACCATTAATCTTTGTAGCTATCTGTAAGGGAATAATTCTTCCCCACGGCCACAAGTGTAAGGAGCATTCTTCCCACTGACCATCACACTAATCCATCATGAGTTGTATAGTCATTTTTTATAGGAGTTCCCTGAGACCGGAACATTATTTCAAGGGTTCCTCTGTGTTAAAAAGGTTTAGAAAGGCTGCTCTAAACTCTGCTGCTCCTAAACTCCCTTAAAAGCCTATTGGGTTCATTTACTAAAGGCAAGCACTTTGCAAAGTGCAGTTGCTCCATAGTAAATGAGCAGAAGCTCTACTGACTTCCATCATCCAATTATAATAATAATAATTATGTGGAAGCAAAAATTCTGTTTTTTTTTTCCTTGCATGTGATTGAAAACGTTGCAAGGTAAAGCATTACCTTATTTAGTAAGCAAAGTCTATTTGCCTTAAGTAAATCAACCCCTATGTGTGCATGGACACATAGGGGTTGATTTACTAAAGGCAAATAGACTATGCACTTTGCAAAATGCAATTGCACTCTGCAAGAGCAGTTGTCCCAGAGCTTAGTAAATGGGCTGAAGCTCTGCTGACTTCCATCATCCAATCATATGCAAGCAAAAAGTATGTTTTTTTAATTTTTCCTTGCATGTAAATGGGGATTCTTTGCAAAGGGAAGCTTTGTCTCATTTACTAAGCTCTGGAGCAACTGCAACTCCATAGGCTTTTATTGAGGTGAGTTCAGGGGCTTAGGCAAAAAAAGCTAAAAGCCCCAAAAACATAATTTAAGGAGCAGCAATGTGCATGAGGCCTAAATCATACATGCTACCTGAAAATGATTAAACTTCAAAGGCTGATTGGTAAAGTAGGGTAAGTGTATATACATGTAAAATAACATTTAGGGATTGCTTTACTAAAGGCAAACAGACTGTGCACTTAGCAAGGTGCAGTTGTATTCTGCAAGTGCAGTTGCCCCAGAACATAGTACATGAGGGGAAGCTCTGCTGACTTCCATCATCCAAATCATGTGCAAGAAAAAAATGCTGTTTTTTTCATTTTCATTGCATGTGATTGGGTATTCTTTGCAAGTTAATAAGCTCTGGAACAACTATACTTTGCAAAGTGCACGTTCTATTTGCCATAGTAAATCAAGCCTTTTACTGCACCTTTGCACTTCTTTTCTAATAATTAAAGACATGGATTAAACTAACCCATTGAACAAAAGGAATATTACAAGGGATACCTCCATCTCAAATGGGCACTGAGCCTGGGTTCAGACATGGCATGTGATTCGCACCCGCACTGCGGGGCCGATCACATGTGATGTCTGTGCAATGCGAGTTCAGCCATACAGTTGTATGGCTGAACTCGCATTGGATTCATACAGAAAAGGTGCAGGGACCCACCCAGCACTGGAATCACCCATGCGATACGATTCCTGTCCGAATCCACAGTTCGCACTGCGATCTATGAACCAATCTGGGAGTGTCATTAACATTGCATTGACACCCACAGCGGTTCATAGAGGGCAGTGTGAACTGCCTGTGGGAGAGATGCAATGCGGGAACTGGTACTGGAATTGCGCTGGTTACCGAATTGCTACAGTGTGAACCTGGGCAAAAAAAACAAAAAACTTGTAATATATAGTTTATGATGGCTATCCTAATTGACCTATTTTAAACCAATTTTTAACTAATTTTGATTAGCCTTCTATTATAATTTTATGGAATCTGAAAACAAATGGTTTTAGTCTTGTATTGTTCTCTGTTCCCTAAATTGGGGGATGGTAACATAATTTAGGGAACAGAGAATTGGTAACAAAGGTAACTGTGCACTTTCTCTCTTTTGTTCTATTATCAGCTTCCAGTACCCACTGGTGTGTGTTAAAAGCAGCAAGGCTTTTGGATTTTGGTTATCCGATTTAAATTGACTTTTATTTTTCTCTTTGACTATGGACTTGTCCATGCAGTGACGTCAGGCTAAGTTAGCGCAATCACTAGTTGATGGTGTTTTAGTGTGTTAAACCAAACCATTGGTCCAACATCTATTGAAGCCAGACAAGGGGAAAGGTGGATATGATTGTGACCGATTAGAAGATATGGGACACAAAGGTAGTTGTCATTTAGATAATACACTCTCCTTTCCCCATCCCAATTCTGAGGCCCTGATACATTCATTAATGCAAAGCAGTATAAGTATAAAAATAAATTTTCCGATAACTGCCTTTTAAACTAGATAGCAGTTGAAATTCTCTCTCCCTGAATCCAGATTACATGCCAAACCATCACCAAAAATCACCATCAGTAAAATTCTTGGGTCAAATACAACCCTGGCGGAGGATAAGCAGGGTAATGATGCAGTGTACACACTCTATTGTGATTATATGATTGTGTGCAAATAATACCCGGTATAAATTGTGTGATATGAGGGATTCAGCCCAGTGGTAGAAGAATTTCGTAGAGTCCAAGCCAGCCCAAACTGGTTTGAAAGGCTTACGAGCCCACTTTTATTTAAAACAGGACATAAAAGTTCAGCAAAAAAACAGAAAAATACCAAGCCACCTGGCTCTTTGTTCAGCAGAACTGCTGCTCTGGTCACTGGTCCCTCAGATCATCTCACCAAGTTTCTCATGGCTCTCTGGGCTTTCTTGGCTCACAAAGCCTGTAGTTACAGCTCCCTGCTGTACAGGTCCACTCCTGGCCTCTCGATAGGGGTTCTCCTGACACCCCAGGCTCTCCAACTTCTCTGAGACTCACAGATTCCTTCAGTCCCATGGACTCACCTAGTTTGTCCCAGCTCTCTCAGTCTCCCAGACTTGCTTAACCGCCTCAACTCTCTCAGCCTAATGGACATGGAACCTCTCCAACATGAAGTACTGTCTCCTGAGTAGATAACCCCTGTCTCCTAACAGGAGCACACAGCAATCTTTAAATGGGAGCACACCTCCCACCTGCCTGGAGCCCTGAACTTTACCCAAGCCTCACTTATAACGAGTGTACAAGCCTGCACGCTTACACAACCTGCAGGTCTCCAGTAAGACCTGGACAGAGAATTAAAGGCCAAAACCCACCCAAGACACTTTGAAGTCTTCAAGCTCCAGACTTTGATCCGGGATACCAAAAGTCGGAGAAAACCAAATACCACATTTTCTTCTCTCAGACAAAACACTCTGGAGTCCCATGGAGTCCCATGGACTATCCTAGTTGTCCCAGCTCTCTCAGTCTCCCAGAATTGTTTAGCCACCTCAACTCTCTCAGCCTGATGGACATGGAACTTCTCCAACATGAAATACTATCTCCTGAGTAGATAACCCCTGTCTTCTAACAGGAGCACACAACAATCTTTAAATGGGAGCACACCTCCCACATGCCTGGAGCCCTGAACTTTACCCAAGCCTCACTTATAACAAATGTGCAAGCCTGCACGCTCACACAACCTGCAGGTCTCCAGTAAGACCTGGACAGAGAATTAAAGGCTTTGTCCTACCCAAGACGCTTTGAAGTTTTCACTTCAAGCTCAAGACTTTGATCCGGGATACCAAAAGTCAGAGGAAACCAAATACCCCTTTTTCTTCTTTCAGTCACTCTGGAGCCCCGAACTCAGAATTAGTGCGAACCCTGGGGTTGATTTACTAAAGGCAAATCCACTCTGCACTACAAGTGCACTTGGAAGTGCAGTCGCTGTAGATCTGAGGGAAAGATCTGAAATGAGGGGAAGTTCTGCTGATTTTATCATCCAATCATGTGCAAGATAAAATGCTGTTTTTTATTTTCCTTGCATGTCCCCCTCAGATCTACAGCGACTGCACTTCCAAGTGTACTTGTAGTACAAAGTGAATCACAGTGGCAGTGCCTAGCATTGTCATAATCGGTTGCATCATTTTTATTACTAAGGCCTAATGTATATTGTAAATAAGTGTTTTTTTTTTTTTCTTACCTGACTTAGTGCCAATGAGCTTCTGAAGTCTGTTACTTGAACTCTGATACAGGGAGAGAAGCAATGTAAAATTAAGTCTTAAAAGAAAAGTTACAGATGATGTCTTAGATGATTGGTAACAGGTTCACTTTAAAGCCCCATACACACGGGCAGAATGTTGGGAGACATTTGCCGGTACAAAAAATACCATCCGACATTCTGCCCGTGTGTATGTCGGATGTGCATGCTGGAAAACCAGCAGCTGACCGACTCCAATCAGCACTCTCAACCAAGGGCAGAGAGTGCTGATTGGAGTGTTCTCGCGACGAGGGGGGGACGTCAGAACACAACAGCTCAGTGGAGGAGATCGCTGGACTAACCTCGAGCGGACAGTAGTGTGTACCAGGCTTAAAGCTGAACACTTGGAAAACAAACACCCAGATTAGGGTTGCCACCTGTCCAGGATTTACCCGGACAGTCCAGGTTTTGAATCATATGTCCGAGTTTCAACCCACCTGAAACCCAGACACATTATTCAGACTGGGCTGTGGCTTCCTAAGTAACCGAGATAGTCACACACAAATCTGTTGTCGTCCATGAGCTGCGGGCGGCTGTCTGGGGTTAGTTTTGGCATCACTAAATGGTAAGGGCAATGATGTCAACAAGAGAAATTTGGCCACAACCACTGTTCGCCACATTACTACTCTTCTTGGGGCACCCAAATATGTCCCAGGTCTTTTATAATCCTGTAGTGTTTACTGCGGGGAAAAAAAGGTTGTCCTGTGCCGCTAATGTGTCCGGGTTTGGCTTGACACAAAAGTAGCAACCCTAGTAGGTACAAGACTGAAATATGTACATGTAAACTGATTTACCTGTCACGGCATTTGTAATCCTGTTAGCCTAGCCATGTGATCCAGGCACACTTGCCAAAGAACTTAGCTAGGTCTGTGACTCTACTTTTCTCTACTGCAGCTGAGCAATACAGCTTAGCTGAGGACCTGGCCCCAACCTGCTCACTAGGCATTAGCAATGAAGGATCAGCAGTACAGAAGGTCACCCCAGTGTTTTATACTGACAGTACTATGCAAAGCTGCAAGTGGTGGCTGCATTAGTAATATGTTTCCTGATTTAGGTTGTCTCCATTCTGGCTCCATGAACTACGTAGACACGTTTGCACAGCAGCATTATCAGTGTGGGAGAGAATAGTGTTAGATGCACTAGCAGATTTAGATGGACCAGGCTAACAAGTTAAAGTCAAATTCCTGCTAACACTATTTAAACAGTTACAGCAACTGTTGTTTTTTCCCTTAAGGGATAAAGGTTTTACATAACTTAACCACTTCAGTCCCAGAAGTTTTTACCCACTTCCTGACCAGGCTATTTTTTGCGATACAGACTGCGTGGTTTTAACTGACAATTGTGCGGTCGTGTGGCGCTGTACCCATACAAAATTGGTGTCCTTTATTTCCCACAAATAGAACTTTCTTGTGGTGGTATTTTATCACCTCTGCGTTTTTTCTTTAAATCTGACCGTTAGTACGCTCCTTTTGACAATTGTCCAAATTTCGCCCAACAAATGTTGGATGACATGTTAGTAAATTTTCGGGGGACAACGGTCTGTTGTCAGATTTTCTGATGGTCAGTACACAAGTCCGTCACACAAAAGTTGAAAGTACAAACACACATGCTCAGAATCAATGCTCACTAAACATGAATGTAGCAGAAGGGGCCCAAAGGGTGGCGCTTAAGAGCTGAAATTCCTCATAGTACGTCACTACGTTCGTGTTTGTTGGCCGACAATTGTACACCGTTAGTATGCAAGACAAGATCGAGGCACACGCCCTTTTGACAAACATCAGACGCTTGGTTGGCCAACAATCTGATCGTGTGTACCAGGCTTTAAGCTGGATACACACTATACAATTTTCTGTAGATTTTTTCCTTCAGATTTACCAAAACCATATATTATGAGATCAAACCTTAAGAGTTTCAAATTGTATGCAATCAAGCAGGCCCTTGCACTACATGAATAGATGAAAAAACAGCGCTCGCAAACAAATAAATTATAATAGAAACTAATTCATGTGTTGCAGCTGCTAGGTAAAAAGTGCTGACACTTTGGTAATATATAAGAAAAAAAAAAAAAAAAAAAAAAAAAAAAAAAAAACCTGCGCTGACAACTCACCAAGTGAACGATTGTGGAAACAGTTCAAAAAATATGTGCCTTATAATGTTACACAAATACACATTTAGTGAGTATTAAATGAAAATGTACACAGAAACTGTGCATAAACACACTGCCAAACTGTATGACTAAAAGTGAATTAATAAACATAAATAATAAAGTCTAGATCAATACGTTCGAAATCTAGATCAATTCGTCCAAAAGCTAACCTTTGGACGCTATGCGACTAGACAATCACTAGACTAATAGATAAATAATCCCATATATTCGTGAATAGTAAAGTGAACCTCTATATAGTAGAACTCCAAAGAATGTTTAAATCAAACGCGTCGACGCAACATCCTGCCCACGCTTGGTAACCCGAGAACCAGTGACATCACTTCCTGGAGTTGGTGGAACGCACGCCGTTCAGCAGCGAACACCGACTTTATCTGAATGCCTGCTCTGCACAGCGGTTCCATGAGTAGCGCTTTTATGCGCAGGTGATCTCACGGTGTCATAGGTTTTATGCTATGTGTTTTCTCTTCTCCTTTTGGTGGAACGCGAGGTTTGTGATTCCCAAAGTCTCCTCTCAAGCATTTCCGGCACCAGCCTTGTCTGTCATTCAAATTTACCATATGAATGAATTAGCCTGAAGTCTACAGATTATCCTCCTGTGAAGGAACTGTGTGATCTAATAGACTTTGGTGTCCGTTTATGAAGCAGTGAAATCTATTCACTGCTTCGTTCTCCGGCATTCACAGTGAAGATTTTTCTCCTCTGTGTGCCAGTTTATGAAGCTTTGTAGATCGCTTCACCTTTGGAGGAGTGAAGAGATCTACAAATGCTTTCAACAGTGGAGAAAGGCTCCTGATACTGGAATCTCGTGAGACTTTACGAGATTACAGTACCAGAAATACAGAGATGTCAGTTTATTAAGCAGTGATAAATTATCACCGCTCAATACACGGACAGACGGCGTGAATTACTGTTAATAAAATAATGAGTCCCCCTACATTATATACATATGTATACACACACACACATTATATATACATGTATATACACATAAATATGACAGGGGGACATGCTTACAGTGTTGGGGGGTCTGAACGAGGCATAAGGAAGTTAAAAATCTTCCTTCTTCCCCCTCAGATCCCCCCAGATTTCCTCTTCACTCCCAGATTCACCACCTCTGAGCTGGTGAACCTGGGAGTGTGAATTCTGACTCAGATCACCAGTGAAGCGGTGAGATCACCGCTTCATAAACTGGCCCTTTCTGTGTCATTCAATGAGGATTCTCCGTGTGTAGAGATAATCGGAGGGAGAACAAGTTCAAACATGTTCTCCCCCGATTATCACTGTTTCATAAACTGTTTATGGACTGTGATCAGCGGTGATCCTCGGGATCACCGCTGATCACTGCTTCATAAACGGACACCTTTATGTTATGTATGATCTTTGATTTAAACATTCTTTGGAGTTCTACTATATAGAGGTTCACTTTACTATTCACGAATATATGGGATTATTTATCTATTAGTCTAGTGATTGTCTAGTCGCATAGCGTCCAAAGGTTAGCTTTTGGACGAATTGATCTAGATTTCGAACGTATTGATCTAGACTTTATTATTTATGTTTATTAATTTACTTTTAGTCATACAGTTTGGCAGTGTGTTTATGCACAGTTTCTGTGTACATTTTCATTTAATACTCACTAAATGTGTATTTGTGTAACATTATAAGGCACATATTTTTTGAACTGTTTCCACAATCGTTCACTTGGTGAGTTGTCAGCGCAGGTTTTTTCTTATACCTTGCACTACATGGTTTTGATAAATCTGAAGACAAAAATCTGCAGAAAATCTAATAGTGTGTATGGGGTCTTAGGCTTCGTACACACAATCTGATTGCTGGACGGCCGAGCGTCTGATTTTTGTCAAAAGGGCGTGTGCAGGATTTTGTCTTGCATACTAACTATCCGCAATTGTCATTTGACAAACACGAACGTAGTGATGTAGTATGAGAGTATAAAGAGGAAGTTCATTTCTCAAGCGCCATCCTTTGGGCCCCCTCTGCTAATTACATTTCAGTAGAAGTTTGGTGAGCGTTGATTCGTGACTTTCAGATCGTATAAAACAAAAGCCTTATAAAATACATTTGGCATAACTACATCAGTATCACCAGCAAAGCAGCTTCATTATTATCCCATTAAAGAAGATGAGAATTTTGACATTTCATCAATTTCCGGGTCACAAATGTTAATTCTAGATTACGAACAGTAGTTTACAAGACCAGACTCTTCCCAGTCGTTCCTTGATTCCGAGAATGCGTGTTTGTACTTTCGAATTTTGGGGTTGATTTACAAAAGGCCAATAGACTGTGCACCTTGGAAAGTACAAATTGCACCCTGCAAGTGCAGTTGCTCCAGAGCTTAGTAAATGAGGTAAAGCTTCACTTTGCAAAGAATACCCAATCACATGCAAGGAAAATTAAAAAAACAGCATTTTTGCTTGCACATGATTGGTTGATGAAAGTCAGCAGAGCTTCTGCTCATTTACTAAACTCTGGAGTAACTGCTCTTGCCGTGTGCAACTGCACTTTCCAAAGTGCACAGTCTTTTTGCCTTTAGTAAATCAACCCCTTTGTGTGATGGATCTCTGTACTGACCATCCGAAAATCAGACGTTGAGTTTACATTAGACAAAAGTTTTATAGCCTGCACATCCAGCTTTTGTCTGATGTAAAAGTCAAATCATCTGTCGAATGCACCGTACTAACGATCCGAAAATCCGCAGACAGTTTGTCTTCAGACTTTTTCCTTCTGATTTTTGTACTGTGTGTACGAGGCTTTAAGCCTCGTACACGCAATCGGATTGTTCACCAACAAAACCGTGGAATTTTGTCTGAAGGGCGTTGGCCCAACCTGTCTTGCATACACACAGTCACACAATTGGTGGCCAACAATTACGAACGTAGTGACGTACTACCCTGTTTCCCCGAAAATAAGACCTAGCGTGATTGTCGGTGATGGCTGCAATATAAGCCCTACCCCCAAAGTAAGCCCTAGTTAAAGTCCTTGTAGGTCTTATTTTTAGGGTAGGGCTTATTTTCGGGGAAACAGGGTAGGGCTTATTTGGAGGGTAAGGCTTATATTGCAGCCATCACTGACAATCACGCTAGGTCTTATTTTCGGGGGAAACGGTATGTTGTTTTTCAGCTCTTTAGCGCCACCCTTTGGGCTCCTTCTGCTAATTTCGTGTTAGTAGAAGTTTGGTGAGTGTTGATTCAAGCTTTTCATTTTGCACTTTAATTTCGTGCTTTTCAGTTCGTTTCTCAGCGGCTGTTCGTCAACCAGCCATGCTGCGGAATCGGAGGAGATAACATGTTATTTATTATTGGCCTTGGAGTTATTGCTTTGACATTATTTTTTTGGTTGAATAATGATTTGATTTGGTATATTTTCTAGATTTTTGGATGCATAGAATGCACTTTTTGGTTAAGTTCTATTGGCAGATAGCATGTCTAATTTTATTTGTATTCTTTTTTTAATGCAAAATAAAAAAAATGTATAGAATAATACTTGGCTATGTGTTTTACTTCAAATGACAGTTTGGGAGTAGGCAGTTACATTTTAAAAAATACAATGCAAAATTAACAAGGAACACTAACATAGTTGTATCTTTGATCTTAAAAACTCCGGGATAATGGTGTTGTGGTAACTTGCCCAAATAAAAAAAAACAAAACAAATAATATTATTCTTGATATCACTAGAAAAAAAAAGCCTTTGAAAATTCATTTGCAATAACTCCATCAGTATCACCAGCAAAGCAGCTTCATTATTATCCCATTAAAGAAGAAGAGAATGTGCACTGAATTTTAAGATTTCATAATTTGCCACGTCATGAATGCTAATTCTCCATTACAAACGCAAGTTTACAAGACCGACGCTTCTGGCTCGTCCTTGCTTCCGAGCATGTGTGTTTGTACTTTGGACTTTTGTCCGACGGACTTGTGTACACACGTTCGGAAAATCCAACAACACACATTCGTCCGCTGAAAATTTTAAAACCAGCTAGCTAACATTTTGTCCGCGGAAAATACGACAACAATTGTCCGATGGAGCATACACATGGTCAGATTTTCCGCCAACAGCCTGTCAACGAACATTTCCCATCGAAAAATCCGATTGTGTGTACGAGGCTTAAGTCTCTGTTTGATCTGCGGTTGCCATGATGCTGTACATGTGATTTGATGTTTTGACAATTCAGTTGGGAGAACAACTGTGACAGTTATTATTCTCAGCATGCCTTGAATGCACAACATAACTGTTTTGGGGAAGTGAAATTGATGAGTATAATTCCCCTTTAAAGCCCAGCTGAATGTTCAGTTTAAATCAGATAAATGCATTTCCAGGTGCATCAAAACACATTTTGTGCAAAGTCTTATACTTATTTCTAAAGAAAACAAACTATAAGTATAAATCTTTAGAAAAGTTTGTCCTGTTACTCAGGAGCAAACCAGCAGGATTTCACTTTAATTTCCACTTCAAGGTTCTTGAGCAGGAAACCTAGCAATCGAAAACTACTGTTATGAATAGGCTGCGACTCACATGGAATCAGTTGGGAAAAGTGTAAGTTTCTTATCACCATATGAAGTCTGAACCGTTGTAAGAGTTTCCTGCAATCAGACAAAAATACAAAGCAGAAGGATACATCAGAAGGACACTCTCCCATTGTGTTCAGTGTGTTTATGATAAAGCTGTAAATTATAAAAGTTCAATAACTCCATAAGGCTGAAGAGCAGAAGAGAAAGGCAGGAAAGGAGAGGATGGAAGCCGGAAGTGCTGCAGGGGGGCACAGGGGAGGCCAGGCAGTAGGGGGTGTCGGTGCCGCACACAGTCATAAGGATGTGCATAGGCACACCTGGCACACCTATGTTAACAAGTCTTATTTCATCGCATATCTCAAAAATTAGAGGCTTATTCCCCATTTCAGGACAGTGGGTGGAGCCATGCAAACTATTGCTTTTTGCCTATCTGGCCAGATACACATTTAGAAGTGAGGAAAAGATGATCCGCACTCTGGTGATTGCTCTTAAGAAGTATAATATTTATTGACAAGCCACAGTGACCAAACGCAAATAAGAACAGTTGACGCGTTTCAGCCTATAAGGCCTTAGTGGTGGTTATGACTAAGGCCTTATAGGCTGAAACGCGTCAACTGTTCTTATTTGCATTTGGTCACTGTGGCTTGTCAATAAATATTATACTTCTTAAGAGCAATCAGCGGAGTGAGGATCATCTTTTCCTCATTTACCTACTCAGCCAGCGACTGTGGATCGAGCACCTGGGATCTCTGCTTTCTATGTGATGTATGGGTAGTAGCACTGACTTTTTTGTTTATACACATTTAGAAGTGCTGGTGTATAGTGCAAATATAGCCTAATGTTATAGAGTCATTTAATCCAATTTGCATAAAGCTTTTTCAGGCTGTTTGCAGTGAATGGAAATTATGGCTTTTATGGAGTAAGGTTTGAGACCCAAAAATCCTGGGATATGTGATGTTGTCAGACATATGAATACCGGAAGGCTTTACTGCTTTATTTGCTTCTCAGGATAACCTGTAAGGCATAAACAGAGACCCTTAGGCTAGGTTCAGAATGGTGCGATGCGGGAACCAAAGCGATTCCTGTGCAGGTTCCCGCACCGCATCAGAATCGCAGGCAGTTCACACTGCGCTCTGCGAACCGCTGCAGGTGTCAATATAAAGTTAGTGACACCCCCAAATCGGTTCAGAAAACGCAGTGTGAACTGTGGAATTGCATTGCATAGGTCTGAACACCCATGCGATCTGATTCCAATGCAAACCAAAAAAAAAGGGTCCTGCACAATTTTGGTATGAATGTGATGCAATTTCAGCCAAACAAACTCAATGGCTGAGTTTGCATTTCACAGACATCGCATGTGATGTGCACAGCAATGCGGTGCGAATCACATGTGATATCTGGCATTGCATTAGTGTGAACCCAACCTTAAAGGGGTTGTAAACCTTCTAGGTTTTTCACCTTAATGCATTCTATGCATTGAGGTGAAAAACCTCCTGTAATGCTGCAGCCCCCCGAGCCCCCGTTTTACTCACCTGTACCCCCTCTATCACGTCCCGGGGACGAGCACACCAGCAAAAGCTGGTGTCTCAGGTTCTGATTGGATGGATTGATAGCAGCACAGCCATTGGCTCCTGCTGCTGACAATCAAATCCAATGACCTGGGCATCGGGGGGCGGGGCCGAGTCATACATTCAGCCTCTCCGGACACCGAATGAATGACTCGCAAGGTAATCCCCCTTGAAGAGCGCTTTTAACCCCCGAGAGGAGCCGTGAGAGCCGTCGAGGGACCCCAGAAGAGGATGTTACTCTGTGCAAAACGGACTGCACAGTGGAGGTAAGTATGACATGTTTGGTTTTTTTTTGGTTTTTTAAATGAAGCTTTAGTGTCACTTTAAGCCCCATGCACACTAGACATTATAAAAACACAAGTAGAGTTAGCTGTAGAAAGCTGTAGCTGTAGTATGAGTTTTTCAGCATCTTTTAGCGTTTGCATTTTTTAGCTTTTTTTTTTTAGCAAAACTAAACTCCCACAAAAGCTTATGGCTCTAAAACTTTTATAAATGCCGAATAGCCGCAGTTTTCAGTGTTTTTCAGCATTTTTTTGCGTTTTTCAGCTTTTTTTAGAGTTAGAGTGTTTTTACAGCTGAAAAACTCCTCTTCAAACCCACTAGTTCCAGGGGTTTATTCAAGCTAGAAAACACCCCTGGCAAAAAATGCAGATTACAGCCTATGTGTGCATGGACACATAGGATAATATGCTGGGGAGTTTAATGACTGCAGAAAAAATGCTTGAAGCCAAAGCTGTAAAAAGTCCAGTGTACATTAGGCCTTAAAGTGGAAGTAAAGGCAAAACCTAACTAACTTTAAACCTACTCTCAGCCACATTCTAAGCCTAATCTATCAAGCCCTGTAAAGAAAAAAATCGCTATACTTACCTGTTTTGCAGTGGTCCAGTCCCAGGCTGAGCTGTCAGCAGCAGCTTCAGTGTGTAAGAGAGGCAGCCGCAAACAAAAGCCCCATAGTAACTCTATAGGTGACGTCACGTCCCAAGCATTTCTCAACCGCTGTCAGCTGTCTCCTGTACACAGAGGGCGCCGCTGAAGACCAGACCGGATCAGCTGCAGAACAGGCAAGTAAAGCGATTTTTTTCTTTACAGGGCTAGATATATTAGGCTTAGAGTTAGTTACGTTTTGCCTTCAATTCCACTTTAAGCTGGGCACACAAGATCCGAATATCGGCTGCTTCAGCAGAAACCGGCCAGCATTCGGTCACTGTGTACTGTGTCACTGCGGGCATGCTGGAAAACCAGCATTCAATCAGCATGTGATCAGCTCTGGCAGCCAACAATGCTAGGAAGAGATCCTACTGATGAAAAATAATGAAGAAATTAAACGCAACAGTTAAAGCTTAACTTGTCAGAGACCTGGGGAAGCGGTTGTTGTTGCCCATAATAACCAATCAGGTTATCCCCTGCATAATTTCACTTGTAGATCAGCAACCTGGTTGCTTGGAAGAGCAGCTGTTTACTGGGACTTTTTGATAAATAAGGCCTTCTGCAGAGACTTAAATGGTTAGGTAACCTTTACCAAAAAAACTGCCTAAGTAGTTAAGGGGTGCCTGTAGATAAAAACAAAACTGTGCAGCTCTGACTAAAGTTGGATAATGCCCTTGTGATGGGGAAATGTCACAAATGTTCCTTATTAAAGTTGTCTCACACTATCTAAGAAAGCCTTCAATATCCTGGTTACCTTAGTTGACTTCATACCAAAGGAATGTCATTACAAACTGACCAAGTCCTTAAAAGGTCATGTTGCTTGCAGTGGGGTTGGCCACTTCCTTACGAAAAAGTCCTATTTACTACACCTATAACTTGGAATATTCAGTCTCTACCAGGGTGAGCATGCACCTGGGTCTGATCATCTGTGCTACGCCATGGAAGGGAACGGGACTCCATGGAGAAATAGCATCTTTAGTTAGGTATTTTTCTTTATATTTTCTACATACATTTCTATCTGTATCTGTCAGTAGTACTTAATTAAATGTTATACTTACAAGTGTTTGCGTGATGCCTACATGGTTTTGTGTGATCTCTCTTTTCACATCTCGAATACAGCCCTAAAAATGTAAACATCATGTGACAGTGATAAAACACCTTGATATAGGTGTAAACTATTTATGTACCTTCCAAAGCCTGATTGAAAAACTTCCAGAGGTGACAACATCCCGTTCTGCCTTGTTGCGAGGACAAAACACTCCCAACTATTACTGATCACTTCAACCATCACAGGAGCAAACTCTCAAACTCTTGCACATATGTGGTTTACCATCTCCTCTGAAGCAGCTTCGCTCAGCTCAGAGGTATTGTGATAGGGGAGAGAGTGCATGCTAAGACTGAGAGTGTCTTAGCAATGGCCTAGCAACAAGACAGATTGATGGCATATCTGCGTGTTTTTTCGGACAGGCTTTAGGAGGTACGTAAATGGCTTATATCTATAGCAAGGGCATTATTTAACTTTGTTTAAAGCAGACAGTTTGCTTTTACATACAGGCACCCCTTACCTGCATAAGCAGTGTTTTGGTAAAGGTGAACTAACCCTTTGATACTGAAAGACCTGAAAGAAAGACAAGAGGGAATAGATCCAAAGTTGGACAATTGAATGCGATTGGTTTCTGTGAAGTTTATCCACAACCGTCCCCTCTCTGATTAGTGGCTGTTGGCAGTAAAGACTTAAGTTGGCTATAGACAGAGTGAGTCTCGGCTAGTCCAGCAGGAACCGGCCAAGATTTGAACCATGTATGGGCAGGATGAATGTACCCAAGTTGATCGATTGCCGGATTTTGCATGTGATTCTCGCTAGTGGCTATTATAGCCATTAGCAATAATCACTGTGTTCTCCCAGCAGGGACGGCTTCCCCCTCCCTCCCCGTCTCTGCAACCCCCCCTCTACCCTGGGGAGAACACAGTGGCTCGGCGAGAGGGATTACACTATGGTGCTAGGGGAAAACCATGGTTGCAGGAAAGAAATTCACTCGTTCTATGGCTGGCTTTAGACAACCAAAATGACTCCACAGAGATATGTCAAAGTGGAGACCATGTAATAATAGTTCACTTAGGACACACCTTTAAGAAAAACGGAGAGAAACAGTACATAGTATATTATGCTTGGGAAAACTACTCTGATTTTCATGTTTTGCTTTGTAACCTTTTCCTTCTAACTTACTGCTTGAAAATATAATTCTTCAGTGGAAGATACATCTATTTGGACAGCTACAGATGCTTCAACAATTGTCCCCTTTGGTCTGAAGGTGATCCGAGGTCTGGTGAGGCTCCATACTTTGGCCACAGTGTTTTTCATTGGAAGGTCTTGGAGAATCTAGCTCATTGAACAGCCAAATAAATAGACACATTAGTTAAAGTTAAACACTATTGTATTTCCTTGTCAAAAGAAGTTTATTGAGTATACAATGTTATAAAGATACATAAAGTAAGTTTACAAGGATCTATAAAGTAAGCTCATTGTTTTACAGTAGGGTTTATATAGGTAAATATCATGAAATTTCAAATATTAAACATTGGGTTCACGTAAACCTAAATTAAAGATATATATCATTTCCTTAGTTACTTTTGTTGGTATTTAAATGATTTATACCTACTATACATATTGTTTACAAGTAGAGTGTATATAGGTCAAATAAATTCTGATAATGAGCTTTAATCGTAAGGTGGAGAAAAGGAAAGAGAAAGAAGAAAAAGGGTTGAAAGGTAGAGGTATGGTCCACAAGGTTGTCCCGCTCGTCAGTTTATTATTCTTTTTAGTTCTCTTTGAAGCCTTAGAATGGGTGTCTCTGTAAGTCATTTATTCTGTTACCATGGCAACAGGACAGAGTCATTGAAGTTTGACAGGAACTGTTGTTTTATCCAAGGATGCCAAAGTTTTTCAAATTTTGGAATTTGATTTTGATCGATGGCTACCATCTTAGCATGGGACATTGTATTATTCATTCTGTGAATTGTTTCTGCTAGTACCAATGTAGGAGATTTCCATGCCTTGGCCACTGTTTGTTTTGCAGCCGTTATTAGTTGGATCATAAGTTTGAATTGAGAGAGTGTTAACCATTCCGGTTTTAGATTAAGTAAAGTTAAATATAGATCTGGTTGTATTATTTTTTTAAATATTTTAGATGCAATCACGAAGACTTCCTTCCAGAAGGTTTGGATTACTGGGCACGTCCACCATATGTGTAAATATGTGCCTATTTCTGGGCATCCTCGAAAACAAAGAGCTGAGGTATTAGGTGAATATTTTGCCACTCTAGCGGGTACAAGGTATCAGCGAGTTAGGACTTTATAATTTGTCTCCAGTGCTAAGATGTTGGGTGAAGATGACTTAGATGTGAGCCATATGTTAGACCAGTCCGTGTCTTCTAAAGTTCGTCCCAGGTCCTCCTCCCACCTCTGAACGTAAGAGGGTCTATTAAGATTTGCTACTCCATATAATTGATTATAAAGTGATGAAATTGTACCTTTAGCAAATGGATCTTTTGTACAGATTGATTCAAAAATGGATAATTGGGATAATGGTGTATCCCCCTTTAGGAATGGTGTATAGAAATTTTTGATTTGGAGATATCTAAATATCTCAGAGTTTGGTAGATCATATTTTTCTCTAAGCGATGGGAATGAAAGGAATGATTTAGATGCTATGAAGTCATTTAGTGTCTGAATGCCTGATGTTGTCCAAGCTTTAAAAGAATTTGGGTAGATCCATGCCGGATAAAAGGCCGGATTTCTGATAAAAGAAAGGAGAGGATTGTGTGGAGAACACTATTGTATTTCTAGAAGAATTAAATAAAATAAAAATGCTCATAACTTTACTACAGTAACTGTACAAAGGGTTCATTAAAAAGTTTGTAAACTCTTACATATAGCCAGTGATGTGACTGGCCTCAGGTAATACGCAGAGGATTAAACAAATCCTCCTACATAAATTGTAGCTGTTTATCTACAGTCTTCTCTTCTCTACATCTATTCAAAGTCCAGAATTTATAAAGCTTGTCTGAGCGGTCAGAAAAAATGGGACAGGAAGTTACACTCTGTGACAAGAGCTCTGACAGCTGATTGGAGGAAAGGGACACACACACACACACCCCCCACACAGCACACAGGAACAGAGCTGAGGCTGGAGCTCCCTCCCCTGTCACCATTTTTCTCTTGGTGTCAGGGAAACTTGTCAGAAATGATTCATGCTGATAGCAGAGGAACGAGGCAGCAGACAAAAATTAAACATGGTGCTCCTAAATTGAGACAAGCACACAGTATAGAGCAGTGGTCTCCAAACTGTGGCCTGGGGGCCAGTTGCGGCCCTTTGCTTACTTTTATCTGGCCCTTGGGGCACTATTTTCATCCACTAAAGCCAACAATGGGGCATAATTCCCCCCACTGACACCAATTAAGTGCCAGAATTCCTCCCAATGACACCAAAGATGGGGAACAATTCCTCCCAATGACACCAAAGATGGGGAACAATTCCTCCCAATGACACCAAAGATGGGGAACAATTCCTCCCAATGACACCAAAGATGGGGAACAATTCCTCCCAATGACACCAAAGATGGGGAACAATTCCTCCCAATGACACCAAAGATGGGGAACAATTCCTCCCAATGACACCAATGATGGCTCACAGTTCCTCTCACTGACACCATCGATGGGGCGCTGTTCCTCCCATTGACACCAAATTGGCACCTTTTCTACTGCCAGTAACCACAGTCTGCCCCCCCCCTAAGTCTGAAGGACAGTAAACTGGCCCTCCCATTAGAAGGTTTGGAGACCCCTGCTATAGAGGGATAGGCTTTGTTTATATTTCATGTCTGCTTACAACCACTTTAAATACCATAATTGCACTCTACCTCTATCAATTTTCATCAGGTTGCAAAGACTTATGATAGGATAGGATAGGAACAAACTTTGCAACCTGTGGCAATCCAGGACTGGAGTGATACTTTTATTCACTAAAGGGGCTGATATGCTGAAGGAGTTAAAATGGTATTACAGTGGAACCTCGGATTGCAAGTAACGCGGATAACGAGCGTTTCGCAATACGAGCACTGTATTTTTAAAAAAGAGTGTTGTCTCGCAAAATGAGCACGATTCAGGCCAAAGTGGTGTGCAGTACTGCTTTTGGCCTGAGGTGGGGGGGCCGAACGTCACGTTCGGAAATGCACGGAAAGGCCCGAGTACAGCACTGCTGACCTTGGCAAATCTCGGGTAGGAAGTCTTTCCAAGGTTTGCCAAGGTCCGCCGAAGTGTCCTTGGGCCTTTTCGGCCATTTCCGAGGCTCTCCGGCGCCCTCCTGCCTCTGGCCGCATGCGGTATTGCATCCCATTGAAGTCAATGCGGAACTAATTATTTTAGTTTCCATTGACTTCAATGGGAAAACTCGCTTTGATAGGCAAGTACTTTGGATTACGAGCATACTCCTGGAACGGATTATGCTCGTAACCAAAAATGTAATATATAACTTCCAATCAATAAATGTGGTAGTTTTGTTCTTTAGGCTTTTTTGCCTGTTTTCACCTGGTGATCTGGCCGGTAACACACCTCCTGTATTAGGAGGCCATAACTCTGGATGAAGGAGCACAGGGGCGCCTATGGACAGCAGCATTGTCAGTCTGGGGGGAGGGGAGTGTTGGATGTACTCGCAGATTTAAATACACAAACAAATTAAAGCCAAACTTCAGCTCAAACTTTATAAACAGTTTTTTGCCTTTTGGGATAAAAGTTTAAAATAAATAAATAAAAGATGATCATTGTAAACACCCCTGCCGGTGTTAAATGGTTTGTCTTATCTCTGTAACTGATACATCTGCAAGTAAGCTTGTTCTGTTGAAAAACAGCAGACTTAGACCTCTTTCACCCTGGGGCGCTTTTCAGGCATTTTAGCGCTAAAAACAGCGCCTGTAAAACGCATGAAAAGCGCCTCTCATGCCTCCCCAGTGTGAAAGCCTGAGTGCTTTCACACTGGAGTGGTGCGCTTGCAGGACAGGAACAAAAGTCCTGCAAGCAGCATCTCTGGAGTGGTGCGGGAGCTGTGTATACAACACTCCTACACCGCCCGACCATTGAAATGAATGGGCAGCGCTGCCGAAGTGCCTGCAAAGCACTTCGGCAGCACCTCAACACGGGCGCGTTTAACCCTTCTTCGGCCGCTAACGGGGGTTAAAAGTGCTCTGCTAGCGGCCAAAAAGCACCGCTAAAATGATGGTAAAGTGGCGCTTTACCGCTAACGCACCCCCGCCCCTGTGTGAAAGTAACCTTACTGGCAGAATCACCAGGTGCAAATCAGGGAAAGAAAGCCTAAAAAAGAAAAAGAATACAGACACCACATCTAAGAATTAGTAAACTGCAATAGAATAAATGTTTGTTTTTGGGTTTAATACTGCTTTAACTTCAAATACCCAATCAGTTTCAGGGAAAAAATAGGTAATGTCCCCTAAATCTCACACAGTACTTGAAGCAAGACATTGTTAGAGATTAATTACAGATTAATTAAATCAGCCTTTATACATATTATTGCCTTGACAAGGTGTACTGCAGTGTTCTACACTTATAGTCTATATTAATCCTATTAAATATCGCAATGCCACATCAGCACATACAGCATTTGCTAGTTTAGGATGAACTTACCTCATTGATGATTTCCTGATGTGATTCTGTATTGTCATCCTTAAAGATATCCTAAATAGATGAGATTACACCAAGATGTCATGTTAGCTGTTATTATGTATTTAAAGGGCATTAGGTGACTAAGATAAAAAGCTAGATATGGAAAGCTTTAGCTAACTAACCTCTGATGATCCAGAGACATCATTGTTCTTAGCTTTCTAACTAAATCAGTAGCTTTGGCTATTGTTATGTCTTTATTTTAGAGAGAAGAGTGCAGCCAGGTCATTTGGGCCCAAGATCCTACCCCTGCCCTATAGTGGTTGTTCCACTAACTGGTCTATACTTTAACAGATCCACCTCTTATTAATGTAACCATTGTATCCATTATTACAGGGCATCCGGAAAGTATTCACAGCGCTTCTTTTTTTACCATATTTTTGTTATCTTACAGCCTTATTCCAAAATGGATTAAATTCATTATTCTCCTCAAAATTCTACAAACAATACCCCATAATGACAACATGAAAGAAGTTTGTTTGAAATCTTTACAAATGTATTAAAAATGAAAAACGAACAAATCACATGTACATAAGTATTCACAGCCTTTGCCATGACACTCGCCGCCCCCCCCCCCAAGCTTTTGTCAAAAAAATAAAAAAAATCGCTTTAAGAATGACCAGGCGCTGGACACACGGCAGTCTATGGGAAGCTTCCCTGCTTGCAATCAGCTGATTGTGAGCCAGTAGAAAAGCAGCTAGAGTCACACCGTGTAGTGGTCAGTATAGGAATACTATAGGTAGGATAGTGTAGTGGTCAGTGTAGTGTAGTGGTCAGTATAGTGGTCAGTGTAGTGGTTAGTGTAGTGTAGTGGTCAGTGTAGTGGACAGTATAGTAGTGTAGTGGTCAGTATAGGAATCAGGTAGGTCAGTGTAGTGTGAAGTGTAGTGGTCCGTGTAGGAAGCAGGCTGGTCAGTACTATTGTAGGAAGGGAAGGGACTCAGGGAGTGTAGTACAGTGTAGTGGTCAGTGTAGTGGACAGTATAGTCGTCAGTATAGTGGTCAGTGTAGTGTAGTGATCAGTGTAGTACAGTGTAATGGACAATATAGTGGTCAGTGTAGTGGATAGTGTAGTGGACAGTATAGTGGTCAGTTTAGTGTAGTGGGTAGTGTAGTTTTCAATATAGTGGTCAGTGTAGTGTAGTGTAGTGGACAGTAGGGATGAGCCGAACACCCCCCTGTTCGGGGAAGAAGATGAAGAGAAGAAGATGAAGAGAGAAGCGTCACACAGCGGGAGCCTCCCTCCATGTCATCATGGATGCGGAGCGGCCCGAGGAGAAGAAGGGAAGAAGACGCCGATGAGGAAGATGTCGGACGAGAACACCGGAGGAAGAACCAGAAGAACCAGAAGAGGAAGATGGAGGAAGAAACCGAAGGAAGATAGAAGAAAGAAGAATAAAGAAGCATTTAAATAAAGGAATTGTCAAAAACTGTCTCTTGTCATTTTTAACATTTTTTACACTTTTTTAGTGAAATGGTAGGGGTACCCCCTTACCATTTCACACAGGGGGGAGGGCCGGGATCTGGGGGTCCCCTTGTTAAAGTGGGCTCCCAGATTCCGATAAGCCCCCCGCCCGCAGACCCCCACAACCACCGGCCAGGGTTGTGGGGATGAGACCCTTGTCCTCATCAACATGGGGACAAGGTGTTTTGGGGGGCTACCCCAAAGCACCCTCCCAATGTTGAGGGCATGTGGCCTGGTATGGTTCAGGAGGGGGGGGGCGCTCTCTCGTCCCCCCCTCTTTTCCTGCGGCCTGCCAGGTTGCGTGCTCGGATAAGGGTCTGGTATGGATTTTTGGGGGACCCCACAACGTTTTTTTTTTTTAATTTTGGCGCGGGGTTCCCCTTAAAATCCATACCAGACCTGAAGGGTCTGGTATAGATTTTGAGGGGGACCCCACGCCATTTTTTTTTTTTTAATTTTGGCCGGGGTTCCCCTTAATATTCATACCAGACCTGAGGGGCCTGGTATGGAATTTAGGGGGACCCCCACGTCATTTTTATTTTAAATTTTGGTTCGGGGTTCCCCTGTGGGGAATTCCCATACCGTTTTTATCAATGAACTTTTATGTGTATTGTCGGACTGGCAATTGATTAATAGCCGCGAGTAGTTTAAATGACTTTTTTTCCTTTGAAATGTCATTTTGCTGTCAGGCTGTTCTAAACACGGGAAACATGCACCCCCCAGGTACAAAATTTAAAGGGATATTACACTTTTATTGTTTCACTTTAAGCATTATTAAAATCACTGCTCCCGAAAAAACGGACGTTTTTAAAACTTTTTTTTTGCATTGATCCATGTCCCCTGGGGCAGGACCCGGGCCCCCAAACACTTTTTATGACAATACTATGAATATAAGCCTTTAAAATTAGCACTTTTGATTTCTCCGATAGACTTTTAAAGGGTGTTCTGCGGCATTCGAATTTGTTCGACTCGAACTCGAAGCTCATCCCTAGTGGACAGTATAGTGGTCAATGTAGTGTAGTGTAGTGTAGTGGACAGTATAGTGGTGTAGTGGTCAGTGTAGGGGACAGTATAGTGGTCAGTATAATGGTCAGTGTAGTAGACACTTTAGTGTAGTGTAGTGGACAGTATAGTGGTTAGTATAGTGGTCAGTGTAGTGGACAGTATAGTGTTCAGTGTAGTATAGTGGACAGTATAGTGGTCAGTGTAGTGTAGTGGACAGTATAGTGGTCAGTGTAGTGAACAGTGTAGGAATCAGGTTGGTCGGTGCAGGAATCAGGTAGGTCAGTGTAGTGGTCGGTGTATAAATCAGGCTGGTCTGTACTATTGTAGCAAATTACTTGCCTTGCCCCGGGCACTGACAACCCACGCTATGCCACTGCATGGAGGCGAACAGCCTGTGGCACTACTGGGGTTCTGAAAGCCCAGGTTGCTTTGATAGCGGCCTTCAGCTCATCTGCATTGTTGGGTCTGGTGTCTCTCATCTTCCTCTTCACAATATCCCACAGATTCTCTATGGGGTTTAGGTCAGACGAGCTGGTCAGCAGAGGGAAGCATGAAGTGCTCTAGAATTTCCTTGTAGAGGGCTGCGCTGTTTTTGGACTTGATAAAACACAGTGGACCAACACCAGCAGATGACAAATCATCTGTCAGGAAGGGCACGCCAGCAATCAAGATGGCGACTATAGATGTCCCCCTGTTCTGCATGTTCCACTGAGAAGGGCTGAGCGGGCACGTTTGCGCGCACCTATGCACGCACAAGCTTGCACACTAAATGCCAACATTGGCGCACATGGGCGCAGACGTGCACGCGCGCTCGTCCAGTGGCATTTGTGGCGCTAACAGACTATTTAAACTGCCTTACTTCCTTGGATCGGTCCTGTCTGGTCTACAGCGTTACCTGAAACCCCTGATTGTCGTTTGCCTGTATCCTGCTCCAGTTGACCCTACCCGGCTTGCTCCTGACTATCCCTGCTTATCTGCCTGCATCTGACCTCGGCCTGTTTTGACTACGTTCCTGCCTGCTCCTTCTGCTACCTCGCTGCCAGCCTGTTGCCGAACCTGCCTGTACCTGAGACCACGTTCCTGCCTGCTCCTTCTGCTACCTTGCTGCCAGCCCATTGCTGAACCTGCCTGCACCTGACCCTGCTCCAGTGTCCACCTGCTCTGGACTTGTGTGCCTACACTTCCAGTTCATCTGCCTGCACCTGCCTGCGCTCCAGTTTCCAGTCTGACAGCTGTTCCAGCTCATCTACCAGCAACCTTGCCAGGCACTCGTGCGACTCTGCACTCCTGTTTTCTCTATCAGGGGCCTCGAGTCAGAGGTGTAAGAGAGGCCTCCCTCTGCATACCAGACTCTACCACCAGGTACTTGACATCATCACTGACTGTGGAAACTTCACACTGGACCTCATGCAACTTGCATTCTGTGTCTCTCCACTCTTCCTCCAGACTTTGGGACCTTGATTCCCAAATGAAATGCAACATTTTCCACAGTCCGTGATGATTTGGGGAGCCATGTCATCTGCTGGTGTTGGTCCATTGTGTTTTATCAAGTCCAAAGTCAGCACAGACCTCTACCAGGAAATTCTAGAGCACTTCATGCTTCCCTCTGCTGATCAGCATTATTTATGGAGATGCTGATTTCATTTTCCAGCAGGACTTGGCACCTGCCCACACTGCCAAAAGTACCAATACTTGGTTTAATGATCATGGCATCACTGTGCTTGTTTGACCAGTAAACTCATCTGACCTAAACCCCATAGAGAATCTGTGGGGTATTGTCAAGAGGAAGATGAGAGATACCAGACCCAACAATGCAGATGAGCTGAAGGCTGCTATCAAAGCAACCTGGGCTTCCATAACACCTCAGCAGTGCCACAGGCTAATCGCCTCCATGCCACGCCACATTAATGTAGTAATTCATGCAAAAGGAGCCCCAACCAAATGTTGGTAGTACATACTATACTGTACATGGACATACTTTTCAGGAAGCCAACATTTCTCTAGTAAAAATCCTTTTTTTTTATTGGTCTTATGTAATATTCGAATTTTTTGAGATACTGAATATTGAGTTTTCACTAGCTATAAGCCGTAATCATCAAACTAATAATAAAAAAGAAATACTTGAAATCTATCACTCTGTGTGTAATGCATCTGTATAAAATATATGCGTTTCACTTTTTGAATAGAATTACTGAAATAAGTTAACTTTTTTTTATGATATTCAAATTTTTTTAGATGCACCTGTACAGTAATTGCAATAATTGGTGCATTTTATGTCTGCCTGGAGTTAAGCTGTAGGCCCAGAGTCATCTTTTTCATAACCTGAGATAATACATATCAGTAGGTCCTGATACATATGAATGCAGGATGTGCACTTGTATCTATGTATTACCTTTAGCTCAGCACCTGTCAATGTCAGGACCAGTCGTTCATCAAGGTAGTAGCCCAGCAGTAAATAGTCCAGGACCTGCTCTGAAAACCAGAAGTAGAGCATCCTGTCTTCTGTCAGCAAGGAGGGTGTATATATGGAGCTGTTATAATAAACACTATGGTTCTTGTAATTCAAGAAACCCTAAGGGAAAAAAACAAAGAGACAGGTTTTAAAGATATACTAAATGTGTTTTAAAATGTTTAACATAGAAACTACAGAAGAATTTAGTGAATAAAAGTATGGAGTTTTATTGTGCAGTGCCATATGTTTCCTTATGCCGCGTACACACGGTCAGACTTTTCGGCTACAAAAGTCCGACAGCCTGTCCGACAGACTTTCGACGGACTTTCGACGGACTTTTGGCGGACTTTCTAACGAATGGACTTGCCTACATATGATCACACAAAAGTCCGATGGATTCATACGTGATGACGTACACCGGACTAAAATAAGGAAGTTGATAGCCAGTAGCCAATATCTGCCCTAGCGTGGGTTTTTGTCCGTCAGACTAGCATACAGACGAGCGGATTTCTGGGTCCGGCGGAGTTACAATGTAAAGATTTGAAGCATGTTTCAAATCTAAAGTGCGTCAGATTTGCGGCTGGAAAAGTCCGCTGAAAGCCCACACACGATCGGATTGTCTGCCGGATTTGGTCCGTCGGCGTCCATCGGACTTTTGTAGACGAAAAGTCCGACCGTGTGTACGCGGTATTAGACTTGACGAAAGCAACTACAGGGTAAGCCACATGGATAGTGTATTATTTCCAACCATTCTGAGCAGACTCAGAAGCAGTTCATAGACATGATATGACAATTACTTCATCTGGCTACTTTCACCCAGATTGGGAGACAATCTCATGTCTGTGGTAGCGGTAAACACCGGTTGGCCTGACAGCCATGGTGATTAGCATGTTGCATGCTCCATTAGCCATGTAGTGGAAGCTGCATCTCAATGAGAGAAAACTTTTACCCATAACAAGGCAGTTGATAAATAGGGTAATGCTGATTAAGGGAAACCTTTTAATCTGCATCATACACAAAACTGTCTGTCATTTCAGACGTCAGTCAGCAGCCATTTTGGGAAAGCCTGTTTCTCCAAGAGATGCAGTGCTTTCTCGGAGCAGGGCATGCAGTAATTTCAGCGTGGTGCCCTAGGTAGACAGCATGCAGCCTGTCACTTACCTATAGTAAGTAGCGCAAAAGAGAAGGGGCTGCACCGCTGCAGCATTATTAAGAGAAGAGAAAAGATGTTACAATGAAAGTAACCTTATTGCTTCCTTAGGGAACGAACACCAAAAGTAACCCGTAAAAGAAGAGGAGTATTCACATTTCCAGCAAGCTGTGTGATGAAACTTTGCTCTCTTGCAGAACTCGAGGTGCCACTGCTATCCAACACTTCTGGATTTCAGATAACATGTGCCCCTGGTCGCTGCTGTTTCTCCTACTGACTCCTACATCACTATAAAACATAATGGAGAAGCCACTGTGGTCAGCAGTGGACACATTGGGGGTTATTTACGAAAGGGAAATCCACTTTGCACTAAAAGTGCAAACTACAAGTGCAAAGTGCACTTGAAATTGCACTGAAAGTGCACTTGGAAGTGCAGTCGCTGTAAATCTGAGGGGTAGATCTGAAATGAGGGGAGGCTCTGCTGATTTTATTATCCAATCATATGCAAGCTAAAATGCTGTTTTTTATTTTCTTTGCATGTCCCCCTCGGATCTACAGTGACTGCACTTCCAAGTACACTTTCAGTGCAATTTCAAGTGCACTTTGCACTTGTAGTTTGCACTTGTAGTACAAAGTGGATTTGCCTTTAGTAAATAACCCCCACTATCTTACTCGCCAGGAAGTGTCAGATAGCAGTGGTTCCCACAGCTCTATGAGAACCAAATTTCAAGGTGGGAACAGAGCCACAAGTTAGAGATTATTGTGCACCATAGATAGAGTGCCCACAAAATGTCACCCATAACTAAAAATGTAGCACACGTCAGTGCCATTTTTTCTTTTTTTTTGACTATAGGCCGATCAAATTTAAGTATCGTGTTTCCCCAAATATAAGCCCGGGTCTTATATTAATTTTGGCAACCAATGGCCCAGTAGAGCTTATTTTTGGGGTAGGTCTTGTCATGTGCTGTCTTCTCTCCCCCTCTCCCTCCCTGCCTGTCAGGAATCCCCAGTGTAACTGAGTAAAAGTGCTTGTAAAAACCTAGAATGCACTATATTTACAGTATTATATCATGTAAACTGTGCATTTTTCTGTAATCTATTTGTGATAAATACCTCCTTATAGTGCCACTTGGCGCTTCCGTGACCCGCCGGACCTCTCTTCCCCCCTCCAAACACCCCCCCCCTGCTGACAGCAGGAGAAGAGGAGGAGAGCAGCGGGAGGTTAGCTCAGCGCTGTACTGCGCTGTAACAAAGGTATTTATCACAAATAGATTACAGAAACATATAAAGTTTACATTATATAATACTGTAATACAGTGCATTCTAGAATTTTACAACCACTTTAAACTAGGGCTTATTTTCTGGTAGGGCTTATTTTGCAGCCCTCCCCGAAAATCACAGTAGGGCTTATTTTCAGAGTAGGTCTTGTATTTGGGGAAACACGGTATATATTTGTAGCGCCCTCTAGTGTGCTATTAGTGTGAGTGCAGGAAAATGTATGCTCTAACTCATACTTAAACCTGTGAGCCTTAATTGGGTCATGGGTTTACTTCAGGTCAGGGCTGGATGACTCATGCAGGCAAGTCTCTAGTGCCTCCCCCTGGTTCTGGAAGGCTGGAGAACCTTCTGGAAACTGGAGGGCGGAGGCTAGGAGGATTGTTCAGCATGTTCAGGGGGGCTTGGCCAATCCCCGGGTGGTGGGCCTGGCAGGGTGGTTGAGTGAACCCTTTAAGTATGGATGAGTCATGCTGGCAGGGGAGACGGGTGAAAGATGGAGATGGAGTGCTGAGTGTAAGTGGCCCTTGAGACTAACCCCTTAGTCTGGGGGGTGCTCTGCCTTGGGTCAAGGCTTGGGCTGCCCTGGGAAGATCCTGATAACAGAAGCAGTTTGGAGGGAGTCTTCTCAGTGGTCACAATCAGGGACTTACAAGGGGGAAGACTGTCACATGTAGCAGATCTCTCTGGAAGATAGCGGTGTGCTTAAATCTTTCTTAACCTTGCCCTGGGAGAGCTCTGGAGCAGTTGGGTAGACTGGTGAAAAGGCACTCAGGTGGGCTGGTGAAGAAGCAGCCAGGTGGGCTGATGAAGAAGCAGCAAGGTGGGCTGCCATTTTCTGCAGTGGTAGAGCTGGGACCAGTGTTTACAAGGGAGCTGGAGGTACTGTAATCCAGGATGCAGTTCACAACATTTTGTGTTACTTTCTAAAAGGACTTAGAGTTCCTAGTCCTTAAGGGGCTTTTGCATCTTTTCACTTAAAGACTGTCAGTATCCGGGAATGAAAAAAAAATCTGAGGCTGTACATAGGGAGGAAGTTGTCCCTGGTTTTCGTTACTACCAAGTTGGGCATTCCTATTCCCCATCCTAATAAAACATAAAAACCAAGCTCAGGGACTGTTCCTTGTGTCTGGATGAAAGCTGAAAACGCTATTTGCCTGGCTGTGGGGAACCCAGTCATCTGCAACCCCTATGGGGGTAGTGCTACATATTTAAAGATTAACTAAAAATACAACAGAGTTCCTGCATAAAAAAAACTGTGGGGTTGATTTAATAAAACCAGAGAGTGCAAAATCTGATGCAGCTCTCACCAATCCAGCTTCCTTTTATTTTTTTGTCAAGGGTGAACACGCTGAAGCTAGAATCTGATTGGCTGCCATGCACAGCTGCACCAGATTTTGCACTCTCCAGTAGTAAATCAAGCCCTGTGTGTTAGCCAATTTTGCAGGTAGATCTCTAGCACTAACCTTATGATGAGACTCCATGTAGTTATCTTTTATGACTGGAAAGGATGTTATATCAATATTTACTCGAATATCTCCAACGCTCAAAAAGTCTTCTGCAATAAGATTTTAAAGGTTATAACTTGACAAAAGCGGAAAGCCCAAAATATAAAAGAAAATGTATCTTTTTTATATTTCATAAATCCTGTAACGTTTTGGGCACATTTAATAAAACTTTGTATCGAACAAAAAGCTGAATGCAGTATCCTTGACAACAAATCGAAATATTCACATTTTTGTAAATATTTTATTATATTTTTTCATGTGATAACACTGAAGAAATGACACTTTGCTACAATGTAAAGTAGTGAGTGTACAGCTTGTATAACAGTGTAAATTTGCTGTCTCCTCAAAATATCTCAACACACAGCCATTAATGTCTAAACCACTGGCAACAAAAGTGAGTACACCCCTAAGTGAAAATGTCCAAATTGGGTCCAATTAGCCATTTTCCCTCCCCGGTGTCATGCGACTCATTAGTGTTACAAGGTCTCAGGTGTGAATGGGGAGCAGGTGTGTTAAATTTGGTGTTATCGCTCTCACTCTCTCATACTGGTCACTGGAGTTCAACATGGCACCTCATGCCAAAGAACTTTCTGAGGATCTGAAAAAAAGAAATGTTGCTCTACAGAAAGATGGTCTAGGCTATAAGAAGATTGCCAAGACCCTGAAATTGAGCTGCAGCACAGTGGCCAAGACCATACAGCAGTTTAACAGGACAGGTTCCACTCAGAACAGGCCTTGCCATGGTCGACCACAGAAGTTGAGTACACGTGCTCAGCGTCATATCCAGAGGTTGTCTTTGGGAAATAGATGTATGAGTGCTGCCAGCATTGCTGCAGAGGTTGAAGGGGTGGGGGGTCAGCCTGTCAGCCCTGAGACCATATGCTGCACACTGCATCAATATGGTCTGCATGGCTGTCATCCCAGAAGGAAGCCTCTTCTAAAGATGATGCACAAGAAAGCCTGCAAACAGTTTGATTTAGACAAGCAGACTGAGGACCTGGATTACTAGAACCATGTCCTGTGGTCTGATGAGACCAAGATAAACTTATTTGGTTCAGATGGTGTCAAGCGTGTGTAAAGGCAACCAGGTGAGGAGTACAAAGACAAGTGTGTCTTGCCTACAGTCAAGCATGGTGGTGGGAGTGTCATGGTCTGGGGCTGCATGAGTGCTGCCGGCACTGGGGAGCTACAGTTCATTGAGGTAACCATGAATGCCAACATGTACTGTGATATACTGAAGCAGAGCATGATCCCCTCACTTCAGAGACTGGGCCGCAGGGCAGTATTCCAACATGATAACGACCCCAAACACACCTCCAAGATGACCGCTGCCTTGCTAAAGAAGCTGAGGGTAAAGGTGATGGACTGGCCAAGCATGTCTCCAGACCTAAACCCTATTGAGCACCTGTGGGGCATCCTCAAGCGGAAGGTGGAGGAGCGCAAGGTCTCTAACATCCACCAGCTCTGTGATGTCGTCATGGAGGAGTGGAAGAGAACTCCAGTGGCAACCTGTGATGCTCTGGTGAACTCCATGACCAAGAGGGTTAAGGCAGTGCTGGAAAATAATGGCGGCCACACAAAATATTGACACTTTGGGCACTTTTCACTTAGGGGTGCACTCACTTTTGTTGCCAGCGGTTTAGAAATTAATGGCTGTGTGTTGGATTTATTTTATATTTACAAAAAAGTGAGGGGTGTACTCACTTTTGTGAGATACTATAGTTTTCACTGATCTGACTAAATTAATTTCTGATGTTGCTATGGACTGCAGCACTGTGCCAATTGGCTATTTGCTCCATACTTCTTTTTTTTTTAATAAGGCAGATAGATTTACATTACTGTGAGCCACCAGTTTGAACTGATTAAGTTTCTTAAAATAGATGGCATCAGGGCCGATTCCAGGCGGGTGCTCAGGGTGCAGTGCACCCGGACGCCAGAGAGGTGGGGGCGCTGAAGCGCCAGAGTGCTCCCCTCCCTCCTCCTCCTCATCTCCATGTCCAGAGGTGGCTCTCTCCGCAGGTCACCGCCGCGGAGCGGCCGCTGTGTTTTTTCGCTGCTACAGCCGTCCCCCCTCCCTCCTCCTCCTCCTGTAAGAGAAGGAGAGCAGCCCTCAGAGATCAGAGCGGCTGGTCTCTGTGTGGAGAGAGACCAGCCGCGCAGTGACTTTGCTGGGGGGGAGGGCGGTCCATGCCTGCAGCCTGACACAGGTTCTCCTCCTCTGTCTCTCACTGCCGCCCAAGCCTGTCTAGATCTGCTCTTCACACGGGCAGCGCTGCTGCACACTGTTCTCTCTAGCTGCCGCCCAGGTGTTAATGGGTCTCTACTAATAGAGGGAGGTTTGTCCCTGGGGCGGTCTGTATTAATCGAGGGGGGTTTGTCCTGGGGGGTCTGTATTAATGGGGGGGTTGTCCTGGGGGGTCTGTACTAATGGGGGGGTTGTCCTGGGGGGTCTGTACTAATGGAGGGGGGTTGTCCTGGGGGGGTCTGTACTAATGGGGGGTTGTCCTGGGGGGTCTGTACTAATGGGGGGGTTGTCCTGGGGGGGTCTGTACTAATGGGGGGGTTGTCCTGGGGGGTCTGTACTAATGGAGGGGGGTTGTCCTGGGGGGGGGTCTGTACTAATGGAGGGGGTTTGTCCTGGGGGGTCTGTACTAATGGGGGGTTGTCCTGGGGGGTCTGTACTAATGAAGGGGAGATTTGTCCTGGGGGGGTCTGTACTAATGGAGGGGGTTTGTCCTGGGGGGGTCTGTACTAATGGGGGGTTGTCCTGGGGGGGTCTGTACTAATGGGGGGGTTGTCCTGGGGGGGTCTGTACTAATGGAGGGGGTTTGTCCTGGGGGGGTCTGTACTGATGGAGGGGGTTTGTCCTGGGGGGTTAATGGAGGGGGGTTTGTCCTGGAGGGTCTGTACTAATGGAGGGGGGTTGTCCTGGGGGGTCTGTACTAATGGAGGAGATTTGTCCTGGGGGATCTGTACTAATGGAGGGGGGTTGTCCTGGGGGGGTCTGTACTAATGAAGGGGGGGTTGTCCTTGGGGGGGTCTGTACTAATGAATGGGGGTTTGTCCTGGGGGGTCTGTACTAATGGAGGGGAGTTTCTCCTGGGGGGTGGTCTGTACTAATGGAGGGGGGATTTGTCCTGGGGGGGTCTGTACTAATGGAGGGGGGTTTGTCCTGGGGGGGGTCTGTACTAATGGAGGGGGTTTGTCCTGGTGGGGGGTCTGCACTAATGGAGGGGGGGTTGTCCTGGGGGGTCTGTACTAATGAAGGGGGGATTTGTCCTGGGGGTCTGTACTAGTGGAGGGGGGGTTCTCCTGGGGGGGGTCTGTACTAATGAAGGGGGTTTGTCCTAATAGAGGGGGGGTTTGTCCTTGGGGTCTGTACTAACGGAGGGGGGTTTGTCTTGGGGGGGTCTGTACTAATGGAGGGGGGTTATCCTGGGCGGTCTGTACTAATGAAGGGGGGGTTTGTCCTGGGGGAGTCTGTACTAATGGAGGGGGGTTTGTCCTGGGGGGGATCTTTACTAATGGAGGGGGGTTTGTCCTGGTGGGGGTCTGTACTAATGGAGGGGGGATGGTTTGTCCTGGGGGGGTCTATACTGATGAAGGGGGGGTCTCTACTGAGGGAGAGGTTTATACTTAGTGGGGGGTCTGCACTGACGAAGGGGGGTCTATACTTAGTGGAGGGGGGTCTGTACTGAGGGGCGACTAAAGTTGGTGGTAGGGGGGGTGACACCATGTTATACCACACCTGGTGACACCAACCCTAGTGACGTCACTGCAGCTGCGGGCTCTTCTTTCACCCCTTCCCCTCCCTCTCCCTCTCCTCCGCACGTGCACTGCTATACTAGTGAGCGGCGCTGGCCAGCACAGCCTCCCACTATGTTTCTTCCCCCGCCTTCATATCAACCAGGGAAAAAATAGAATAGAAAAAGGAGCATAGAAGAGGATTGTGGGACATGTAGTCCCGAGGACTGGCAGCCCCACTGTAACACGGAAACTGCAGCCCACACAGCATGCTCAGCTAAATGGGAGAGAGAGAGAGACAGGAGCCTGGGAAAGCTTTCAGGGAAGTACACCCAGGACTCCAGAGGGAGAGGGCAGTGCTGAGGGAACACCATCAGAGAGAGAACCCCACTGCCCTGTGCCCCCAGGGGGAAAGACACACAGCCTAGCGCCATCCCTGGTGGAGAAAGGAATGGAGTCATTGCCAGAATACAGATCTGGGTGCTACCCAACGGAGTCGCCACGGGCAATTCAGAGTGAGCTGACTCCTGATCAGAGGAAACTTTGCTGTATCGCTGGGTCAGGTGAGAGGGCCGATCGGCCATTATCTACCAACGTCCATAGGAACTGCAGTCTCTGACCAGCTTCTGTACCATGTCTGCAGTCTCTGACTGTCTCTTGTATCATGTCTACAGTCTCTGACCATCTTTCTATCTTGTCTGCAGTCTCTGACCATCTCCTGTATTATGTCTGCAGTCTCTGACCATCTCCTGTATTATGTCTGCAGTCTCTGACCATCTCCTATACTATGTCTGTAGTCTCTGATCATCTCCTGTACCATGTCTGCAGTCTCTGACCATCTCCTGTACCATGTCTGCAGTCTCTGACCATTTCCTGTACCATGTCTGCAGTCTCTGATCATCTCCTGTACCATGTCTGCAGTCTCTGACCATCTCCTGTACCATGTCTGCAGTCTCTGACCATTTCCTGTACCATGTCTGCAGTCTCTGATCATCTCCTGTACCATGTCTGCAGTCTCTGACCATATCCTGTATTAGGTCTGCAGTCTCTGACCATCTGCTGTATTATGTCTGCAGTCTTTGACCATCTCCTGTATTATGTCTGCAGTCTCTGACCATCTCCTGTACTATGTCTGCAGTCTCTGATCATCTCCTGTACTATGTCTGCAGTCTCTGATCATCTCCTGTACCATGTCTGCAGTCTCTGACCATCTCCTGTACTATGTCTGCAGTCTCTGACCATCTCCTGTACTATGATTGCAGTCTCTGACTGTCTCTTGTATCATGTCTGCAGTCTTTGACCGTATCCTGTATTATGTCTGGGGGCTCTTTCTAACAGAAGCCCTCTCTGTGTGCATCAGAGAGACTCCCCTCCAGATCTCATTAGTGTACTCTCTTCCTGTATTTTCTTTATTGTTAAGAGATCATGGGAGGATCCCAGGGTAACAAAGACTTCTTAGGGGAGCAGCTCTGTGTTTGAGTCATTGCCATAGAATCATTTGTAAAGGGGAGGAGTTGGTAAGATGACCACTCCCATGTAGGGGCGCCAGAAATATTTCTGCACCCAGGCGTCTGTGACCCTAGGATCGGCCCTGGATGGCATACTCTTTTGAGCTATTAGTGAATTGATCTACAATTGGAACGCCAATTTCTATTCAGTATACCTTACCTGCTCTGTCCTGAATAAAGTCAGCCAGTATATTGGCCACATAATTAATTTCTTTACAAATCTGAAAAGAGCAAAGGATAATATAGAGGTTATTATGTATAGGTTGTACAACGTCTCCAGTTACCAGATTACTGTACAATACACACATACACTATATTACCAAAAGTATTGGAACACCTGCCTTTACACACACATGAACTTTAATGGCGCCCCAGTCTTAGTCCGTAGGGTTCAATATTGAGTTGGCCAACCCTTTGTAGCTATGTCAGCTTCAACTCTTCTGGGAAGGCTGTCCACAAGGTTGAGGAGTGTGTCTATGGGAATGTTTGACCATTCTTCCAGAAGCGCATTTGTGAGGTCAGGCACTGATGTTGGACGAGAAGGCCTGGCTCACAGTCTCCACTCTAAATCATCCCAAAGGTGATCCTCTATCAGGTTGAGGTCAAGCAGAGCCCCCCCCTCCCCAAAGCACCCATCCCCATGTGGCCTTGTATGGTTCGGGGGGTGGGGGGGGTGGCGCTTGTTCGTCCCCTCCCTTTCCTGACCTGCTGGGCTGCATGCTCGGATAAGGGTTTGGTATGGATTTTGGGGAGGATCCTACGCCATTTAAAGAAAAAAAATTGGCGTGGGGGTCGCCTCCGAATCCATGCTAGATACTAGGCTCGAAGGACTTGGTATGGACCTGCGGGGGACCCCATGCTGTTTTTTTTCATGATTTTTTTTGCCGGCATTTTTTTTTTACATTCAGCTGACAGCTGATGACGCATTGGTTGTTAAGGACGAGGTGGGCGGCTTCCCGGTCCCCTGCTTAGCAACCAGCTATATACAGTGTTAAAATAAAAACCACAATATGCAAAACACATCAAAAATCGCATCACAAACACAACGATTGCATCTTTGGTGTGATTCCATTGAATTCTATTACCCGCAAAATGCGGGAAAAAAGTCCTCGATCCTTTACAAAAACGCACCAGCCACAAAATGCATTGATGTGAACTTGTACCATAGGAAACCATGATAAATGGACTTTAACGCGTTTCTGCAAACTACAAAACGCACTAAAAAAGGCATAGGTGTGAACCTAGGCTAAGCGTTCCCTTCAATGGAACTAAAGACCAAGCCCAACGCCTGAAACACAACCCAACACCATAATCCCCCCTCCACCAAATTATTTGGACCACTACACAAAAAAGGTCCATAAAGACATGGATGAGTGAGTTTGGGGTGGAGGAACTTGAGTGGCCGGCAGAGAGTCCTGACCTCAACTCGATAGAGCACCTGTGGGATGAATGAGAGCGGAGACTGTGAGCCAGGCCTTCTCGTCCAACATCAGTGCCTGACCTCACAAAAGCACTTCTGGAAGAATGGTCAAACATTCCCATAGACACACTCCTAAACCTTGTGGACAGCCTTCCCAGAAGAGTTGAAGCTGTTATAGAAGCAAAGGGTGGGCCAACTCAATATTGAACCCTACGGACTAAGACTGGGATGACATTAAAGTTCATGTTCATGTAAAGGCAGGTGTCACAATACTTTTAGTAATATAGTGTATCACAATGAGATCACTGACCTCAATTATAAACACAGGTGTAATATTTTACGACAGCTAGACAGCAGCATCCCAGCTCAGGGTCACTTAACACTGATATGTCATACTGGGTGGGCACAAATGGAATGCACTTATATATGTGAGTGATTTTAATTTTATTTCAATAAAAATACCTTTTGGAAAGCACTATGTTATCTCTCCATTTCTATGACTATCAGCTCCATCTTGTGGCCAACATGCGGTACTGTTCCCTGAAATAGCTCAATGAGAAAATGTAACATATTTTGGCCAATAGATGGAACTGAAGATCATGGGAAATAATCTATTACAGAAAATATTAGTGGGTTCAACTGATGGTTTCTTTTGTATATGGATCCTATAAGGTTTGTGTAGTAAGAGATGTGGTGGTGGTGGTATGTCTTCTGCCTACAGGCATTGTGCTAAAAGGCAGGGCCGCTGATAGGAATCATGGGGCCCTGTACAGCCTATCTGATAGGGCTTCTTTCAGCCCCACCCCCAACCCCATCCCTGGCCCCTCCCCAGAACCTGCCTTAAAAAAAAAGCGCAGGAACAGGCTGGATGACGAGCATGTATGTGATTAGAGCCCTTTCACACTGGGGCGGTTTGCAGGCGCTATTGCGCTAATAATAGCGCCTGCAAACTGACTCGAAAGTGCCGCTGCTTTCATTCCAGTGTGAAAGCCCCGAGGGCTTTCAGACTGGAGCGATGCGCTGGCAGGACGGTAAAAAAAGTCCTGCCAGCAGCATCTTCGGAGTGGTGAAGGAGCGGAGTGTATACCGCACCTTCACCGCTCCTGCCCATTGAAATCAATGGGACGGCGCGGCTATACCGCTGGCAAAGCGCCTCTGCAGAGGCGCTTTGCGGTGGTATTTAACCCTTTCTCGGCCACTAGCGGGGGGTAAAACCGCCCGCTAGCGGCCGCATACCGACGGTAAAACGCCGCTAATTATAGCGCCGTTTTACTGCTGACGCCGCCCCCGCCCCAGTGTGAAAGGGCTCTTATGGATATGATATTTATCATTTTGATTATGTATGAATAATCATGTTAATATAGTTGGGATTATTTTGGCAGCACTTTAAAAAACATTTACACAGTAGACATGTGCGATTAGTTTCGTACGAATCGAAAATTCGTACGAATTTAAATTTGTACATTCGGGAGGATCCAAAATACGAATTGCTATGCTTCCGAATTTCGTACGAAATACAAAATTTCATTTATGAATTTTGGATCCAAATTCCGTTACAACGGAAACGAGAATGTTTGTTAATTACGATTATTCGTTATGATGAAGTTAAAAAACCCAGGAAGTCAGCACAGCACAGGGATGGTGGGAGCCCCTCATAATGATAAATTCATCATAACGAACATTCGTAATTGTTATGAAAAGTTAACGAACCTAACAAAAACTCGTATTTCGTACGAATCCAAATTGAATTTTGGACACGAATTACGAATTAATTCTAATACGAAACGGAACGGAACGAAACAAAACAAATTTATTGACGGTGCACATGTCTATTACACAGGCATATCTATATTCACCCACCTCCAAGAACCCTGTGCTGCAGCAGCCATAAATTCCAGCTTCCCCTCTGCTTTTGGACCCTGTCAGCTGCCTGCTGCCGCCGCCCACCTCACAGCCTCTCGCTGTCCCTCTCTCTCGGGCCGACTATTGAGTGGGGAGCTGAGCGGAGGAAGGTCGCTCCGCCAGTGAAGGAAATGGGCAGCCGCAGTTGCAGGCCGGCGGCCGGGAGAAAAAACTCCCTCCACTTCCACCAGCACATCATCAGAAAGGAGGGGCCTGGAAAATAGCAATAATACACCCCCCAAAGCAAGTAGGAGCGGCTGAGCGGGGGTGTAATTTAGAAAGGCTGTTTTTTTTTTTCTGCGCTGACTGTGTGGCTGCTGGGGCCCCCCACCCCCTGCTGAACTGAGAATGCCGGGCCCGGTACAACAGGGCCAGTTGTACTGGTTTATCAGCGGCCCTGCTAAAAGGTGTCCCCCTTTATCATCTTTGTCAGCTTGACCTTTTACTGCATCCCTTGTGGTGGTGCCTGCTTCAGCCAACTGCTGGGAGCCAGAGACAGACACTTGCTAGGAAGCAGTGGTGGCTGGTGGTTTTTTTTTGGGGGGCGGGGCGGCAAACAATGCACCAACAGAGAACAACCCCCCTTCCACGGTCGGTCAGGTTACCTGCAACACCACCACCACCCCCGCCCCCCCCTCCCGTGGGTCAGTCGGGTCACCCACAGGCTCTGCGCCCCAAATCAACCCTTTTTTGAAGCCTATTAGAGTCTCTGGCTCTAATCACGTGCTTCCAAAAATAAAGAAAACCAATGGAATCCATGCGTCCAGCATGTAGATTAGGGGGCCGGACACATGGATAGGGGAGCGGGGCCCTGCGTCCTGCATTACGGGCTTCCACTGCTAGGAAGTGTCTCCTTGTTGGGCGGCCGTATGCAATGGGGGGGTGCACCCTATGCAACATCACAACTAGCGTTACAGGGCACCTAGGGAGATCGGACAAAGTACTACGTACTACATGCACTTTGTACCATCAGGAACTGAATACTGTAAAAAAGTGATAATTCTTCCTTAACCTCTTGCCACCCATGTAACACATATGTGCAGCGCCAAGAAGAGTGGACACACATCACACATATGCGTCCATAAATGAACAAGGTTTTTGTGATGAGACACTCACTGCGTGTTCCCAGAACAGTGACTTAGTTGTCATAGACAGTTCTCAGTCTCTAGTCATGATCGAAAACTGGGGGACAGGCTCTGATCATGTGACCACTGTGATCGCCTATCACAGTGGTCATGTGATTGGGAATTCTGTCCCATCCCCCAGGCATAAAGACCCATGTAAAGGGATGCCAGAGCGGGATTGGAAGAGGTTAATAAAATAACTAAAAGCAAAAAGCAATAATCCGTGATAACATTGTTCAAACTAAAAACTGATTGGATTGACTGTCATGGGTTATAGAACTTTGTATGTAATCTCTGCTTTTTTTTTGCAATGCTTTAACCACCTCCATATTATGTTCCCACTTAGAAAACACTGGAGAACTTGATCTCACCTGACTTTTAAGAACAAGTTTTAGGGTGAATGAAATAAAGTCCGTAAAAAGCTGCTTCAGCCAACCAGGTCTGTAGGAAATAAAACAAGCGTTACGTATTGTCAAAAGGTTACTATTTTTTATTGTGTGGAATCAGATTAATATTTACTATATACAGTGCCTTGAAAAAGTATTCGTACCCCTTGACATTTTCCACATTTTGTCATGTTACAACCAAAAACATAAATGTATGTTATTGGGATTTTATGTGATAGACCAACACAAAGTGGCACATAATTGTGAAGTGGAAGGAAAATGATAAATGGTTTTCCAATTTTTTTACAAATAAATATCTGAAAAGTGTGGCGTGCATTTGTATTCAGCCCCCTTTACTCTGATACCCCTAACTAAAATCTAGTGGAGCCATTTGCCTTCAGAAGTCACCTAATTAGTAAATAGAGTCCACCTATGTGTAATTTCATCTCTGTGAAGCCCTCAGAGGTCTGTTAGAGAACCTTTTTTTTTCCATCTCTTTTTATTAACATTTTTCCTCCATCACAATCTCATTGTGAAACACACATAAAAATACAAAATACATACAACAATAACATATTACAAAAAAAAAAAATTAAATATTAAATACATTTCTCGTTCTCTTTCCTTTTCCCTTCTCCCTCCCTTGGGCCAAACTAAATCAGTTACTAGCATACCCCTCCCCATTCTCCATTCTTCCTATTTTAGCTATCATTCCTTAACTAACCTATAGCTAGTGAATTGTCTATTGACCTTTATATTTCCATCTGATCCCAAAATAAATGGTGTCAGCCCTGGTAGCATCAGCCATGGTTCCCACATTTCATTAAATTTATTTGCTAAACCCCTGTTCTTATACACCTGCCATTCCTTTACAATGCATCATTTACCTGTATCCGCCATTCCTCATATGTCAGAGTTTTGGAGGATATCCATTTTATTGCTATCAGTTTTCGTGCTATAAATAGCATCCTAATAATGGGAATCCTAGTTACTGGAGTGTATAATTCTTTATCTAATTGGCCCAATAAGCATATTCTTGGATCTACCTGTACCTGTGTTTGATACGCCTGATTAACCAAATGCTGACCAGCTGCCGCAGTTGTACTGCGGCAGAATGGCACGGCTGGGTGAAACAACGTTATGTAACGTCACTTTGCCCTGTGGCCACTAGGGGGCGCGCGCACCCCCCACTCCGATGCAAGTGTCCAGCGGTCTGGATCACTGCCGGGCTCCCGCGATCGCTCGGGGCACATGGAGAACCTGGAACTGTGTGTGTAAACACACAGTTTCCAGTTCTCTGAGGGGAAAACTGACAGATCGTCTGTTCATACAGAGTATGAACAGCGATCTGTTAGCTTCCCTTCACAGTCCCCATCCCCCCTTCAGTTAGAACACAAACTAGGACACACATTAACCCCTTCACTGCCAGTGACATTTTTACAGTAATCAATTAATTTTTAATCGCACTGATCGCTGTATTAATACCAATGGTCCCAAAAATGTGTTAAAATTGTCTGACATGTCCGCCATATTGTCACGATAAAAATTGCTGGTTGCCGCCATTACTAGTAAAAAAAAATTAAACTATCCCCTATTTTGTAGACGCTATAACTTTTGCGCAAACCAATCAATATATGCTTATTGCGATTTTTTTTTTACCAAAAATATGTAGAAGAATACATATCGGCCTAAACTGAGGTAAAAAAAATGTTTTTTTATATATTTTTTCGGGATATTTATTATAGCAAAAAGTAAAAAATAATTTTTTTCAACATTGTTGCTTTTTTTGTTTATAGCACAAAAAATAAAAACCGCAGAGGTGATCAAATACCACCAAAAGAAAGTTCTATTTGTGGGAAAAAAAAAGACGTCAATTTTGTTTGGGAGCAACGTCGCACGACCGCGCAATTGTCAATTAAAAAAAAAAAGTGCTCTGGTCTTTGGCCAGCCAAATGGTCCGGGGCTGAAGCGGCTAATAGTCTCTACCACATTTTGCCATTACCTGAACAGTTTAGGGTATTTCCATAGCATATAGATTAGGTCAGCAGATGCTCTTTAAGATCTCGGGCATTCCGACGTATCCCGCCTCCCCTATTGGTATAATTTAGCTGGTGTCCTATAAGCTCTATATATTATATATAATTGGGTTAAGCATTGCTGTGGAGAGATGGATAAGGACTGTACATGTTCCAATATACACTGCCATGTTTCATCTTTAATTTTTCCAAGGTCTTTTTCTCATCCCCTTCTGGCTAAACAGCCGTTTACCTTCTGTGATTGCTCAGTCAAACGGCCATACAGAGTGGAAATAAGACCCCTCTTAACCTTTATCTTTACAAGAAAATCCATAAGTGGCATATTTTATATCTTAACTTTGTTAACCTTAAACTGACTCGCTAACTGTAGCACACGGCGCAGTTGTAGAAATTGATAAAAGGTGTGGGAGGGCATTAAGTATTTTTTCTGCAAATCTTGAAATGTTTTTAGTATATTATCTGTATAAAGCTGTGCAATATATTTTATCCCCTTTTCTCTCCATATTCCAAACCCTTTAGTCTGCCCACTTCCTCATAGTTTTTATTTCCCCATAGTGGAGAATAGACTGAAATATTACTATATTGCATAATACGTCACATTTCCTGCCATACTCTATGCAAGAGTCCCAGGGTAGAGCCCTGTGATGCATAAGAAAAATTACCTGATTCTAATTGAGCTATCAAATGAAATTGTGAAGATCTACTCAGAAGTATCGATTGGATAGGATCCGTCTAGTCGATCACTCCCTATACTGCAACCTGTTGGCGTTGTGCTGCTAAAAAGTCCATTTTAGCATTTGGAACGGCTAAACACCCCTTATCTTCAGGGAGTTGTAGTGTGGTTAGCTTAATTCTAGCATTTTGCCCTTTCCATAACAAGGTTCGAAACAGGGAATCTATTTTTTTAAACCATTTAAGTGGTATCCAGATCGGTGTGTTATATAGAACATAAAGTAACTGTGGGGCTCAAAACATCTTAATTAAATTTACACGCCCTACCACCAATAATGTTAATTTAGTCCATACTCTACTCTTCACCTTAAATATATCCAATACAGGGACCAAGTTATAATTTTTATATTCCCTTATGTTAGAGGAAATCTGTATTCCCAGGTATTTAAAGGATGTAACAACCTGTATTTTATGATCTATCTGGGCTAAAGCTGGTGTTAAATCATCAACTGGCAATAGCACTGATTTTTCCCAATTTATAACAAACCCAGAGAAACTGCCAAAGGTCTTAATCAGTTTTATCGCAGATGTCAGGGATTGATCTGTATCTACCAGAAATCATCGGCATACAAGGAAATTTTGTCCGTTCTTCCTCCTCTCTCAAATCCCCTGACAGTGGATGTTTGTCTAATAGCTATTGCCAGTGGTTCTATAGCCAATGCGAATAGCATCGGTGATAGTAGGCACCCCTGCCTAGTACCCCTGGACAGAGAAAAATATTCTGATAATGAGCCATTTATCTGTATACATGCTCGTAGAGCTGAATACATTAATCCACTTGACGAGACCTCTACCCAACCCAAACTTCTCTAGAATCTCCCATAAATATGTCCACTCAACGCGGTCAAATGGCTGTGTCTCACAGGCTTTGGTTGCGTCTAGGGAGAGAATAGCTCTTTTTCCCACATTGTCTGATGTTATCTGTAAATTGAGAATAATCTTCTCAAATGTGTTGTTGAGGATCTTTCTGGTATGAAGCCTGATTGATCCAAATGTATCAACTTGTGTATGACTTTATTTAATCTAGATGCCAAGACCCTTGCCAGAATCTTAGCATCAGAATTTAACAATGAAAGGACTCTGTAGGGGTATGAATATTTTTTCAAGGCACTGTATACAGTATGTTATGCATAGTAAATTTGCTTGAAGGTTTTGTATAGTGGCCTTGTGCATATTATCTTTCTTTTTTTTTTACAAAAGTTTTATTTGGAAGTTCAAGTAAACAATCAATAAGCATAGTTGTGAAAGGCAAATAATAATAATACAAAATGTATTTTTATAAAGATATATAACAACGAGTTACTAACATAGTAGTAAAATTATTAATGATAAGCTTTTACAGGAAGAAAAAAAATAAAATTTTAAAACATTTTTTTCCTTTTTTTTTTTTTAAAGAAGCAGTATGGCCAAAGCTCTCTTGGCCCTATTTCACCTGGGGTTCATAGGAATGTACTTCGTTCTGCACTCCTATGACACATATTCAGCCGACAGTGGGATGAAAAGGGACTTGCTACCCAATAAAAGTTGCTTTTCAAATGTGTAAATGGGGGGAATGGAATTGTGCAATCTCTAAAAGGAGAGTGGAGGTCTGTTTTAATGAAAGCGCCTCATGCAGGAAAACTTTTAAGTGGAACTCTGGCAAGAACAAATATAGCGTAGAGAAGACAATTGGAGGTCAGGAAAGACAGGTGAGCCTTTTATAGTAAGATACAAAAAAGTATGTTGGTATTGCTAAAGAAGAAGAAATTGGGGTTCTTCACTCTCGTTTCTTAGGCCTTTTTTACATGGCCATTGTGGCCTGTATGCTATTGGCATGTTTTAAAAGGTGTTTTAGAAAATTCCCTGATGGTAATCATACCCGAGGCACCTAAAGGAGGGTAGTCTCTGTCTGTGACAAGCTTTCTTGTTTATTGAATAGCAGAAGGGGTCACTTCTAAAATGATTTTCACTAAAAAACCCTTTTTTACTTTTAAAAAAGTGCTTTTCAGCACAAAACACGTCAGGGTTGATCCCTGTTGCTATTTAATAAACAAGAAAAGTTGCCATAGCCCAGAGTGCAGTGAATCATTTACTTTGATGACTCATTTGCCGAGTGCAACGAGCCGGACCAACACTCATGAATTCTGCAGTGGAACCTCTGATGAGCTTCTCACCTTCAAAGGTGTACACAATTCTTGCAGTAGTATAAGAAGTTTTAAAAGCACTAGTTACTTTACTGAGAGGCACTAAATAACACAAAAAAAAAAATGTTTTGTGATGCACAAGCCACTTCTTAGGCGTGTATCACAGTTCCTGGATCAGCTGGGAGCTAATCTATCAGTGGCAAGGAGGTATGAGGAAGCATGATGCCTCCTTATGGCTAAATGCTCTAAAAATAATTAGAAATATCTTACTGCTTGTTTCCATGGAGGTATAAATCCAGTTTATGAAACGATAGGTAACAGTCAGATGTGTCAGCGGCAACATGATTCTTCCCACAGCCTGTACAATGATGAGACACAAAACACATTAAAAATATTTATCATTATTTATTTTGTTCATATAATTTATTATCAATTATTAGGGTATGGACACAATACTGCTGCCAGTGCAGGTACCCCATGGCAGGTTTTTTGGGGACCACGCGGTAACCACACAGAAAGAACTCTCTAACCACTTATTATATACCACATATTGTATAATGTATACAGTAATGTGGTCTTCACGCTTCATACCCTGTTTCCCCGAAAATAAGACCTAGCGTGAATGTCAGTGATGGCTCCAATATAAGCCCTACCCCCCAAATAAGCCCTACCCTGTAACCTCGAAAATAAGACCTATAAGAACTTTAACTAGGGCTTATTTGGGGGGTAGGGCTTATATTGCAGCCATCGCCGACAATCGCGCTAGGTCTTATTTTCGGGGAAACAGGGTAGTAAGTGAACCAGAACTGGACCAAAAGAAACTTGTCACTTTGGTTTTGTAAAAATAAATATATCATAATGCATTACAAATATACGTATGTTCGAAATATTATCTATAGAAAATAAGTAGATTGTAAATGTAATTTTCTAATTCAAATTATAAAAATTAGATCAGGCGGGTGATTGACTGCTTTGGATATCATCTTGTTCCCTTTCCTCCAGTCAACGCAGAGTTTAAAAAAAATATCAATTCTATATCTTGACTTGACTTAATATCAAGCAGTGGTGTCACACAGGCAGCGTTGGATTTTACATAGCTATGCAATTACTTACATCTATGAAACTTTCTAATTTCCCATCCTCTCTTGCAGGTCAACTTCCTCAGGAAATGATATCTGATCAAGGCATGTAATGAGCACTACCTTTAATCCTCAATTTACAAAAGTTGATTCTTGCCTCCTTAGCCCAAGGCAAGCCAAATTAACTTAATGGAAGAAGTGATGTCACTTCTTCCTGCCTTAGAAAATCACACAACCTGGAAAAAATGAAGTTGTGAGAACACCAAATCCTGCATCTCTACAAATTCCTGTCCTCACCACCCACTGTGCTGTGTTGAGGGTGTTGACTAGCCCAAAAGCATGTGTGTGGAGATCTCTGCCACCTCCCTCGTGTTATAGCAAAAATACAGCGCTAAAATAATAATAAAGTGTCCACGAAAATGTGACCATGAACAGTTTATATTGTTATGCGTGTAAAGAAAAAAGTACTCCACTTCAAGCCTTCACCTAATGCTTGGAAACACCCATAGTGCCAATACTTCACCAATGGTAGAAATACACACTCACCAGAGGGATATGCTCTCTATTACTAGAACAGCAATAAGCGCTTTGTGTAAATGGCATACAGCATCACCACTGTGGCTCCACAGATGGCAGGACCAGACTGCTCTATTCCACTCCACCAGGGGATAGTATTATGCCGCTTACACACGACTGGTTTTCCCGTTGGAATAAACTCTGAAGGTTTTTCCGACGGAGTTCCGACGGAATTCCGCTGAAACTGTCTTGTGTGCACACGATCACACCAAAGTCCGATCATCAAGAATGCCGTGACATACAACACGTACGATGGGACTAGAAAAAGGAAGTTCAATAGCCAGTAGCCAATAGCTTCCATCTCGTACTTGCTTCAGAACATGCGTCATTTTTGGTACGTCGGAACAGCATACAGACGAGCGGATTTGCTGATAGGAATTGGTTCTGTCGGAAATATTTAGAACATGTTCTATTTCTAGGTCCGTCAGAATTTTTGAAAAAAAAAGTCCGATGAGGCATACACACGATCGGAGTATACGATGAAAAGCTCCCGTCTGACTTTTTCTGTCTGACATTCCGCTCGTGTGTACGTGGCATTAGAGTTATCAGCATGGAGTCACCAACCTTCCCTGGTTGAGGTTGGTGACTCCATGCTGATAACTCTGGTACTATCCCCTGGTGGAGTGGAATAGAGCAGTCTGGTCCTGCCATCAGTGGAGCCACAGTGGTGATGCTGGATGCCATTTTCACAAAGCGCTTATTGCTGTTCTAATAATTGAGAGCATATCCATCTGGTGAGTGTGTATCTATATCATTGGTGAAGTATTGGCACTACAGGTGTTTCCAAGGGTTGGATGAAGGCTGAAGTGGGGACACTTTTATATGTTTTACACGCATAACAATACAAACTGTTTATTTTTGTTGTTTTGACAATCTTCAGTTTATGGTCACATTTTCGTGGACACTTTATTATTATTTTAGTGCTGCATTTTTGTTCTAATTGGCTATTAGTGTATTATATATCTACACTTATTGCACGAGGCTGTTTAAATTTCACTGAAAGAACGCTGACTTTATTTTACTATTTTCACCTCCCTTGTGTTGCTCATACATTTTACTTGCTGTACTTTACAGTTGTGTCATTAACCAGCTCTGTGCTTCCTCACACTGATCCTTTCCCCTATTTGTGATTGTATCTCTAGCACAGCCTTTCTCAAACTTTTCAACACAGAGAACCCCTTGAGAACCCCTTGAAATAACTTTTTAGCCTCAGGGAACCCCTGCTAATAATTATTATATCTAAAACTCATGATACTTTGGTGTGATGGTCAGTGGGAAGAATGCTCCTTACAATTGTGGTTATTGGGAAGAATTGCCCCCTTACAGATAGCTAAAAAGATCAATGGTGTCAGTGGAAACTTATCTGAGAGGCAGAAATTGCAGATTGCTCAGGGAACCCCTAGCAACCTCTGGAGGAACCCCCATAAGGTTCCATGAAACCTTGGTTGAGAAAAACTGTTCTAGCAGCTTAGGTCTGCTCTATCCATTTAACACAGACTACCGTACATGTAAATCTAAATTAAAGAACATTTCTGCCCCCCTCTTCCTCTTCACCCTCTTCCCCTTATGTTTTGAGTGACAGTTGGCAAATTATTAACATAAATACATGTATTTGTACACATATCCACTCACTTAGTTTGGTGTTCACTTGCAGATCAGTTGAGGTATAGATTTCAAAATCAATAGACTGTTGAACATTTACACTACAATGGTAAAGACATATTTATTTTAGTTTGATATCTTTTCTTTAATATAAGCCTGAAACATCAGGAGTAAAAGTTTTATCTTACATTAAATACAGATCACATAACAGAAATAATTTAATCACAGAGAAAACATTCAAAGTCCATACAGTATCATGTTCCTTGGAAAATAAAATTATTATTTTTTTGGATAGAGAAGAGAAGGTTGAGAAGTCTTTCAACTTTTTTTTACTGCCTGCGTCCTTGCTCTGTAGATTCACCCACTTTATTTATCCTGGTGACTGTTGTCTCTGAGACAAAAAGTGATGGAAATTCCAAAATGGTACAGTTGTCACCGGAACAAAAAGTAAGGACAGGACTAGATTTTACATTAGGCTGCCTGGACCATGGCCTAGGGTGGCACTTTGTTGTTAACACAGTCCTTTTGCTGCTGCTACTCAAGCCTTCCACCACAAGCTCCTCCCACCCGTGTACAATGACAGCTATGCACGGTGTGTAGCTAGGGTGTGGGGCGAGACGTGTATGCTGGGAAGCTATGCCCGACAGCTATGCACAGTGTGAGCTATGGCCCCTGCTGCTATCTAATAATTCCAGGTGTGTTGGATAGCATGTCCCCTGCTGTGTGCTGTGATTCCTCCCACTGACCCATACATAATTATTGTGTGCTGTAATAATGTGGTGATCAGTGGAAGGGACATTTCTGTCTGCAGTGTCACTGGTATCTCTTATAGAGATTTGAGACACCTGCCAGACAGGTTCTGTTTCTTTTACCGCCTGCCCATGTTTTATTTTTTTCACAACATAGGCAACATAGTCAATATCAAATTCATATGAAAATGCTCCCATAGAAGCTCTACTAAATAAACTGATTCAAAATGTTCTGCAGTGGTGTATTTAGGTTTTGGGCTGCCCTAGGCCTGACTTAACTCAAGCACCCCCTAATTTAAATATGACCCACCCCTTCCTGTTAAGGCCACAGCCCTTCCTTTTTAAGACCTGTCCTGTCATCTTCATGGGAGGAGGACAGAGGGACGCCGTGGGAGAAGGACAGAGGGACGCAGTGGGAGAAGGACAGAGGGACGCAGTGGGAGAAGGACAGAGGGATGCAGTGGGAGAAGGACAGAGGGACGCAGTGGGAGAAGGACAGAGGGACGCAGTGGGAAGAGGAGAGAGGGACACCTTGGGAAGAGGGACACCATGGGAAGAAGACAGAGGGACGCCATGGGAAGAAGACAGAGGGATGCAGTGGGAAGAAGACAGAGGGATGCAGTGGGAAGAAGACAGAGGGATGCAGTGAGAAGAGGACAGAGGGACGCCATGGGAAGAGGACAGAGGAACACCATGGGAAGAGGACAGAGGGACGCTGTGGGGGGAGGACAGAGGAAAAACCATGGGAAGAGGACAGAGGGACGCTGTGGGGGGAGGACAGAGGAAAAACCATGGGAAGAGGACAGAGGGATGCAGTGGGAGGAGGACAGAGAGGGGTGCAGCTGGAGGAGGACAGAGGGATGCCATGGGAAGAGGACAGAGAGACGCCGTGGGAGGAGGACAGAGAGGGATGCCGCAGGAGGAGGACAGAGGGATGCCGTGGGAGAAGGACAGAGGAATGCCATGGGAAGGGGACAGAGGGATGCTGTGGGAAGAGGACAGAGGGATGCTGTGGGAAGAGGACAGAGGGACACTGTGGGAGGAGGACAGAGAGGGATGCCGTGGGAGAAAGAAAGAGGGATGCTGTGGGAAGAGGACAGAGAGGGATACGGTGGGAGGAGGACAGAGAGGGATGCAGTGGGAGGAGGAGAGAGTGGGATGCCGTGGGATGACAGAGGGATGCCGTGGGAAGAGGACAGAGGAACGCCGTGGGAAGAGGACAGAGGGACATCCTGGGAAGAAGACAGAGGGACACCGTGGGAAGAGGACAGAGGCACACTGTGGGAAGAGGACAGAGGGATGCCGTGGGAGGAGGAGAGAGAGATGCTGTGGGAGGAGGACAGAGAGAGATGCCGCAAGAGGAGGACAGAGAGGGATGCCATAGGAAGAGGACAGAGGGGGATGCCGTGGGAGGAGGACAGAGAGATGCCGTGGGAAGAGGACAGAGAGGGACGCCGTGGGAGGAAGACAGAGGGATGACACGGGAGGAGGACAGAGAGGGACGCATTGGGAGGAGAACAGAGGGTCGCCATGGGAAGAGAACAGAGGGACGCCACGGGAGGAGGACAAAGGGACGTCGTGGGAGGCGGACAGGGTCACCGTGGGAAGAGGACAGAGGGACGCCATGGGAGGAGGACAAAGGGACGTCGTGGGAGGCGGACAGAGGGATGTCCTGGGAGGAGGACAGAGGGATGCCATGGGAGGAGGACAGAGAGATGCCGCGGGAGGAGGACAGAGAGGGATGCCGCGGGAGGACGACAGAGGGATGGCCTGGAAAGAGGACAGAGGGACACCGTGGGAGCAGGACAGAGAGATGCCGCGGCAGGAGGACAGAGGGATGCCGTGGGAAGAGGTCAGAGAGGGACGCCGTGGGAGGAAGACAGAGGGATGACGTGGGAGGAGGACAGAGAGGGACGCATTGGGAGGAGAACAGAGGGTCGCCGTGGGAAGAGGACAGAGGGACGCCATGGAAGGAGGACAAAGGGACGTCATGGGAGGCGGACAGAGGGATGCCCTGGGAGGAGGACAGAGGCATGCCATGGGAGGAGGACAGAAAGATGCAGAGGGAGGAGGACAGAGAGGGATGCCGCGGGAGGAGGACAGAGGGATGCCGCGGGAGGAGGACAGAGGGATGCCGCGGGAGGAGGACAGAGGGATGCCCTGGGAAGAGGACAGATGGACACTGTGGGAGCAGGATAGAGAGATGCCGCGGGAGGAGGACAGAGAGAGATGCCGCGGGAGGAGGACAGAGAGAGATGCCGCGGGAGGAGGACAGAGAGAGATGCCACGGGAGGAAGACAAAGAGATGCCGCTTGAGGAGGACAGAGAGGGATGCCATGGGAAGAGGACAGAAGGACGCCGTGGGAGGAGGACAGAGGGACGCCGTGGGAGAAGGACAGAGGGACGCAGTGGGAGAAGGACAGAGGGACGCAGTGGGAGAAGGACAGAGGGATGCAGTGGGAGAAGGACAGAGGGACGCAGTGGGAGAAGGACAGAGGGACGCAGTGGGAAGAGGAGAGAGGGACACCTTGGGAAGAGGGACACCATGGGAAGAAGACAGAGGGACGCCATGGGAAGAAGACAGAGGGATGCAGTGGGAAGAGGACAGAGGGATGCCGTGGGAAGAGGACAGAGGAACACCATGGGAAGAGGACAGAGGGATGCTGTGGGGGGAGGACAGAGGGATGCTGTGGGGGGAGGACAGAGGAAAAACCATGGGAAGAGGACAGAGGGATGCAGTGGGAGGAGGACAGAGAGGGATGCCATGGGAAGAGGACAGAGGGACGCCGTGGGAGGAGGACAGAGGGACGCCGTGGGAGGAGGACAGAGGGACACTGTGGGAGGAGGACAGAGGGACACCGTGGGAGGAGGACAGAGAGATGCTGCGGGAGGAGGACAGAGAGGGATGCCATAGGAAGAGGACAGAGAGGGATGCCGCGGGAGGAGGACAGAGGGATGCCGTGGGAAGAGGACAGAGAGGGAAGCCATTGGAGGAGAACAGAGGGATGCCGTGTGAAGAGGTCAGAGGAAAGCCATGGGAGGAGGACAAAGGGACATCGTGGGAGGAGGACAGAGGTATGCCCTGGGAAGAGGAAAGAGGGACACCGTGAGAGGAGGACAGAGAGATGCCACGAGATGAGGACAGAGAGATGCTGCGGGAGGACAGAGAGGGATGCCGCGGGAGGAGGACTGAGGGATGGAGGAGGACAGAGGGATGGAGGAGGACAGAGGGATGCGGCGGGAGGAGGACAGAGAGGGATGCCGCGGGAAAAGGACAGAGAGGGACGCCGCGGGATTAGGACAGAGAGGGATGCGGCATCTTTTAATTTGGGAGGAGAGGGGGGTAAGGGGATATGTGCTAGGGGTGCTTTGGGAGGGTAGAGGACATGTGCTGGTGAGGGGGTGGAGTCAGACCCCCCCCCCCACTAGTACATATCCTCTCCCCTGCCAAAGCACCACCCAGCACATATCCCCTTACGCCCCCTCCCCTCCAATCACTCCATGTGTGCATCTGTTATCTCCCCCCCTTACCGGTTACTGTGTCCCCCTCTACTATACACAGACCTCAGACCAGCAGCACGGCTCTTGCACTGAAGTCGTCTCCCTCCTCCTCCTGGCTGTGTACACTAGAACATTGGAGCCAAAGAGGAGGAGGAGCCACAGAGGAGTGTGTGCGGCTGTCAATGGGGAGAGAGGTGTTGGCTGCTACGGAAAGCCAATCGCCACTTGCGGAACCCCGGGCAGCAGATGTCCGGGATGCCCACGCTAGCGGACCCCTGTCTGGCCAGTTACCGGAGCTCAGTGCCGGAACATGTTGGGGCACTGGGCTCTGGGATTCAGCTGTACTCCCCAGTGCCGGTGCTTTTTTTAGTTCGGGAATTACCGGGGGCAGCTTTTTTGCCACGCCAATTCCCCCCGCAAAGTGCCGCCCTAGGCATGGGCCTTGTCGACCTAGGCCAAAACACAGCACTGATGTCCTGTGTGTAGTTGCGAAATTAAATTGATTAACTTTATCTTCAGTGCCACCAAACAAACTATAGCCCCTTCATGGAAGTCCCTTGTGCTGAAGTCTCAATAAAGACATGGATGAGCGAGTTTGGGGTGAAGGAACTTGACTGGCCTGCATGATCTCAACCCCATAGAACACCTTTGGGATGAATTAGCGTGCAAGCCAGGCCTTCTCGTCCACATCAGTGCCTGACCTCACAAATGCGCTTCTGGAAGAATGGTCAAACATTTCCATAGACACACTCCTAAACCTTGTGGACAGCCATCCCAGAAGAGCTGAATGTGTTAAAGCTGCAAAGGGTGGGCCAACTTAATACTGAACCCTATGGACTAAGACTGGGTCTTCCTGTCAGTGCCCAGACCATACGCCGCACACAGCATCAAATTGGTCTGCATGGCTGTCGTCCCAGAAGGAAGCCTCTTCTAAAGATCGTGTACAAGAAAGCCCACAAACAGTTTGCTGAAGACAAGCAGACTAAGGACATGGATTATTGGAACCATGTCCTGTGGTCTGATGAGACCAAGATAAACTTATTTGGTTCAGATTTTGTCAAGCGTGTGTGACGGCAACCGGGTGAGAAGTACAAAGACAAGTGTGTCTTGCCTACAGTCAAGCATGGTGGTGGGAGTGTCATGGTCTGGGGCTTCATTAATGCTGCCGGCACTGGGGAGCTACAGTTCATTGAGGGAACCATGGATGCCATGATCCCCTCCCTTCAGAGACTGGGCCACAGAGCAGTATTCCAACATAACGACCCCAAACACACCTCCAAGACGATCACTGCCTTGCTAAAGAAGCTGAGGGTAAAAGTGATGGACTGGCATCACTCTCAAGCATCTCTCCAGACCTAAACCCTATTGAGCATCTGTGGGGCATCCTCAAACGGAAGGTTAAGGAGTGCAAAGTCTCTAACATCCGCCAGCTCCGTGATATCATCATGGAGGAGTGGTAGAGAACTCCAGTGGCAAGCTGTGAAGCTCTGGTGAACTCCATGCCCAAGAGGATTAAGGCAGTGCTGGAAAATCATGGTGGCCATCAGTGGCGGCTGGTGCTCAAAATTTTTGTGTGGGCGCAAACTGAAAAAAAAAAAAGAAAACATCTATTGCAGCCTCACTGTGCCCATCAAGCGCAGCCACTGTGCCATCAAACGCAGCCACTGTACCATCAAACGCAGCCACTGTGCCCATGAAACGCAGCCACTGTACCCACAAATTGCCACCACTGTGCCCATTAAACGCAGCCACTGTGCCCATCAAATGCAGCCACTGTGCCCATCAAATGCAGCCACTGTGCCCATCAAATGCAGCCACTGTGCCCATAAAACACAGCCACTGTGCCATCAAACGCAGCCACTGTACCATCAAATGCAGCCACTGTGCCATCAAACACAGCCACCATGTCCATCAAATGCAGCCACTGTACCCATAAATTGCCACCACTGTGCCCATTAAACACAGCCACTGTACCCATAAATTGCCACCACTGTGCCCATTAAACACAGCCACTGTGCCATCAAGCGCAGCCACTGTAACCATCAATTGCTGCCAGTGTGCCCCGTCAATTGCCACCAGTTTGCCCCATCAATTGCCGCCAGTTTGCCCCATCAATTGCCGCCAGTTTGCCCCATCAATTGCCGCCAGTTTGCCCCATCAATTGCCCCCAGTTTGCCCCATCAATTGCCCCTAGTTTGCCCCATCAAATGCTGACAGTGTCCCCCCCCCGCCCGGCACTTACCTGTCTCGGGTCAGCGCATTCCTCCGCGCTCCCTCCGAGTCCTTGATGTCTTCTCCCGTCCTCTTCTGCTATGATTGGACGCCCAATAGGCATCCAATCACAGTGCCTGTCGCTTCAGCCAATCAGGTGACAGGTAACCAGACCCGGTGCACCTGATTGGCTGAGAGGTGGGTCAGTGATTTATTCGATTCCCTAACACAGTACTGTGTAAGCAGTGAACGCACAGCAGTGCGCCCGCTGTTTATCAATTTGGAAGCCTATTAGAGCCCACGACTCTAATCAAGATGCCTATTAGAGCCGACGGCTCTAATCAGGCACTTCCAAAAACACCCCCGCCGCTGTAATTCAGATGCTCGGCGTCCAACAGGGGGCCGGACACCTGAATAGGAGGCGACAATAGATTCATGCACCCTTTATGGACGCACCGCTACTGGTGGCCATACAAAATATTAACACTTTGGGCCCAATTTGGACATTTTCACTTAGGGGTGTACTCACTTTTGTTGCCAGTGGTTTAGACAATAATGGCTGTGTGTTGAGTTATTTTGAGGGGACAGCAAATTTACAAGGCTTAGCACTGGGAAACACTTTTTGAAAGATAAAAATATGCATTTTATATACAACTATATAGATCAGACCAACATGAGGATCAAGGAGGGACAGTCCTTTGAAATCAGGGACAGTTGGAAGCTATGAACTATATAGATAAGACCAAAATGAGGGACAATTGAGGCGGAAAGAGGGACAGAGGGACTTTGTTCCGAATGAGGGACAGTCCCTTGAAATCAGGGACAGTTGGAAGCTATGGTTCTGTACTGCAACCCTGTCTTGTTAGCAAAGCCTCAGTGGTGAACAACAGAGTAAGGCATAGTTTATTTTTCAACCAAGTATATCAAATCATACTATATGACAATAAAATAATAATATGTGCATGGTTATTTAAATATACAATAAAAACACTTACAACCAGGCCCCATATCCATAATGGAGAACTCCTTTAAAAGTTGCGCTAACATTTTTGATCATGATGTCCACTGCCTCATCACTCTTCAGCTCCACTTCACTGTTCTCAATGGACAGATCGTTGACCTGGATACTGGATCAAATGTAGTTCAGTCAGTATTAGACACGCACAGTCTATCACAATCAGTCATACACATTGCTAAGCCAACACTTAAAAAAAGAGAATAGGCTGTTTTTGAAAGATGTTCTTGTGACCTTCAGATTGAAAGAAATAGCCAATCACAAAATGAGATCACTATTGGTGCAGGACTTCCCCCTTGCCCAAGGCAGAATGTGTATAAAATAAATTAACAAGATGAACACACCCTTTAAAGAAATCCGCTAAGCATGGCCACATAAAATAACTAAATTATTAGTGATCCAAATGAAACTTGCAGTGCCCCTCTAAGCTGAGACAGAGATCTCCCCGCTGGTTGCAGTGAAGGGAGCTGGCATCACAGCACCACTCAGAGGTGTAAAAGCATTATCAAAGAGAAGAAAGGATGTAGCTCACCAATCAAGTGCATTAGTATGTAGATGAATGTGGCCTCAGCCAGCGTCGCTCCAGCCATGTCCCTCTGACATGTTTCGCCCCCCTCACCTCTATGACCAAGCCTCAGTGAGCAGGGCGAAACATGTCAGGGGGGCGTGTGGCTGGAGCGACGCTGGATGAGGCCACATTCATCAACTCAGTTTACAAATCTAATGTGAAAAGCCTATATGTATGTTGTCCCCTAGCCTCCATTTGGATCTATTTTGGAAAGCTTGCTTTTCTCCCTGCATGTCACAGATGAGTATATCTGAATTCAACAAGAAAAGCTCAGCTGTAATGAGGCATCGAGAGTCATCTCTGCTCTCCGTGTGTAAGCTGTGCTGCAATAATCAAAATGCATGAAAGACACACAAGTTTATGAAGGCGTTAGGCAGAGGAGAGCTTTTTATCTTGCTCTCCTCTGCCTAACTTAAAGTGTAAATCACTCATATATATTGTTGTTAGCAGTCTATGATTTTTAAAATACATCATAGTTTACCCTCAGCCCTAATCTTTCGGTGCTGTGGGGGTTAATACAGTCGCTGGACATTTCATAGGCACTCGTCAAGAGTGCTGACTCTGCCTGCCCTTTCTGTCTCCCTCCATTCATAGAGGCTTTAGTATAGCTTCTAACAATGAAAAGTGCTCTGTGAATAGAGGAGGAGAACCCTTAATTCTTCTGCCTCCCCTCCATTCATGGAACACTTTTCATTGATGGAAGCAGTGACAGCCCGTCCATTAGGGGCGCATGGGCGTTATCAACACAAAGGACACATCTCAATAAAGTACCATTCCCTGTGCTGATTATTTTTTAGGTTTTCACTAAACAGAGGCTTTAATTATAGTAGATTTCTTCTTCTAACAAATTCAGTTTCCTTGTTTGAAGTAGTTCTTGCTCTACTTTTTGCAAGTTCAGGTGTGACTTGCATGGAGTTGCACAGATGTCTTCCAAGTGGCACCTGAAGTAGCACTGAAATGCTACTTTGAAATTGCACTACTTCACTTAAATTTCAATGTCGCAATTGGTGTGACCGGGGTGTTAAAGAACATGTGGCAGCACTTGATCCTTCTCTTAGGTCTCGTTAACGGGTGCAGCAGTCATTGCTGCCCCTCTGAAGAGCAATGGTGGATCACTTTTCAGAGGCATTTGGCGAAGCAGGTTAAAGGTTATAGGTCACCTCCTCACCACCTATGTGAAAGCTTGCCGTACCATGCTGCAATGTCCTGCATTGCACATGCTTGCAGAATGATTTTGGAGCTGGTCCCATTTGGCATTATAAATTGGTATAAATTGTGCTGCACTGCAACCATGGTGGTTTGTACTAACATGGCTGCTGGTTATGTTAACTTGCAGCTGGGCCACCAGGGGCAGTAAAACTGTAGCTCAACTGCTTGTTTTTATCTTCTCACCACCTTGTAAATGGGGCTTTACAGCGTGCTGCATACTAGACTTGTGCACAACGGGAAATTTTGTTTAGTTTCGGTTCGTTGTCATTCGTAAAATACATCATTTCGTTATGTTACGTTAATTCGTTTTCGGATAATTCGTTATTATTCGTAGAGTGTCGATATTCGTTATATATACTGAATCTCGAATCATGACGAATTAATTAGTTATATCTGCTATGATTTCTTTCATATTAGTTGAAATTCGATATTTATTTATGTATATATATTCGCGATAATGATTCGTAGTTTGGAAAGTCGTTTGTTTCTTGAATCTATTAACACACACAATGACAATATCTCTTCTCCTCTGCTCAAATACAATACAATCACCCTTCTCACTTTGAGTTGACCTTTTGTTTCATTTCATTGTTCATTGTTGTTGTTGTTCATTGTTTCATTTTTGTTTTTTGTTTTGTTTTGTTTTGTTTCTTTAACAAATTACTGAATCATCTCGAATTCATTCGTTATATTCACTATAATTTCTTTCGTATTAGTTGAAATTCGTTAATTTTTTATTCGGACATTTGGATGCATCCAAATGTCTGAAAGATGCAAAATTCGGCCGAATTTCGATTAGTTACGAAACGAATTGCACATGTCTACTGCATACAGACATGTAGTGTACCACATCACTCTAATTCCTTTGCCATTTATCTGGAGAGCCCCTTATTATGAAAGACAGGAGATCCTAAACACACACCGCAGGAATATATTCTCCCCTAATATACAGTAAGACTAATATAAAAAAATGTCAGCACTAAGATGTTTCTAAAAGACCACAGTCAGGTTCAAATCTAGATTTGCATTGATTGTAGATCTAGTAAACAAAGAGAAGATACCCAGCAGAGCCTTCAGGGTGTCCATTTCTAGTGACCCTGTGAGGTGTCCTCTGGATTAAAGTAAACAGAAAACTTTCAGTGTTTGTGCGTTAGAATTTAAAAGAGAAGTATGGGGTTTGGGGTTTTTGTAGATTTATACTTACCTAGACGGATTTGCATCGGGCTCTAACACTAAGAACCAAGGGATCTAACGTCGCAGATCACTTGGTTCTCACAGCAGCCTGAGCAGAGAGCTGGTGACTGTCAATCACCATTCTCTGCTCTGCCCCCTCCTCGCTCACTGGAGTGCTGGCTGTGGAGGGGGTGGGAGTGGCCGGCTCAGGCTCTCGGCGGCTTACTGAGAGGCTGAGCTGCGTGTCCCAGTCCAGGCATGTGGGCAGATCCAGACTCCAGTGTCGCGATCTTGCCCGAGCCTGGACCGGTTATGTAACATCAGCAGAGACATGGACTTCAGCTTGTTGTCTGCTGAAAATGAGTCACAGGAGTGCAAAACTAACTGCACCCCGTGATCCATAGAAGTACAGCCAAATGAGATTTGGCTGTACTTCTCCTGTAAAGCAGAACTTAAAGGGTTAGTTCACCTTTACCAAAAAACCTGCCTATGCCTATGGTGAACGAGCACAAACTCCTCGTGTGAAACGTGTCAACAGTGCTCCTGTGACATCTATCTGGCATGGTGACAATAAAGAAATTTGAAAAGCATTCATCTCGTTGTGGTGTGCGGCCATCCTCTTATTTCGTATATATGCAGATAAGGGGCCTCTGTAGATAAAATCAAACTGTGCAGCCCTGAATAAAGTTGAATAATGCCCTTGCTATAGGTGTAGGCTATTTCTCCTGAAGCCTGACTGGAATACTCCCAGGACGTTGCTAAGTGAGGCCTAGTCATTACTGCTCTCCTCCTTCATCTCAAATTCTGAGCTCAAAGCTACTGCATCAGGGAAGAGAAAGAGCTTGTGAGGGGGATTGAATCATAGAAGGAACTCACTCCTGTGATAGCGAAAGTGGGCAGTAATGACTAGACCTCACTTAGCAACGTCCTGGGTGTCTTTCAGTCAGGCTTTGTGATGTTTGCAAATAGCCTACACCTATAGCAAAAACATTATTCATCTTTAGTCAGAGCTGTCCAGTTTGTATTTATCTACAAACACTCCTTACCTGAATAGGCAGGTTTTTTGTAAAGGTGAACTAACACTAAAGTGATTGTAAACATGTTCTACTTACCTGCTCTGTGTAATGGTTTTGCACAGAGCAGCCCGATCCTCCTCTTCTGGGGTCTCCCTCTGGTGGTTTTGGCTTCTCCCCTTCTCCGATTGTACTTATAGCAAGTCGCTTGCTATTGGGGCACCCGTGCATCATCGATCCTAAACCATACTGTGTGCGTTGACACACACAGTGTGGCTCAGCCCCGCCCCCTCTCACATAATTTGATTGACAGCTCCCTCTGCTGTTGAGCTTCCTGTGAGAGAGGGGAGAGAACAGCACTGCTGCAGATGGGCACAGAACTGGATCGAGATCGACCTTAGGCAAGTATTTAAGGGTGGGCTGGGGGGAGCTGAGATTGAAATGTTTTTATCCTAATGCAGAGAAAAAAACCTTTAACTTTTACAACCACTTTGTCAAAATTAAACAGTTTACAAACAGGCAAGCTATTTATTGCAGAGGAGTCATGCAATGTCTCTTCTGCAATAAAATAAACGTACCTGCCTGTTCTCAGCGTTCTGTACAATGTATACTGAGTGGTGTCTATGTGCTGGGATGACTGAACCCCTGAGCATGTGCGGGCCAGACAGCCAATTAAATGGCCAAAGACGGGGGGCGTGGCCTGGACATGGCTGAGTGAGGACGCATTCTCTCTGAGCTCCCGTCCTTGTCCAGAAACACCCGACTTATAACACCCTGCTTGAGGCATGCAATCAGCCAAACGACATAGAACCAGAGCATCCATCCGAGGGACACCCACTGGCAAAAGCCCCGGCGAGATACGCCGCTATTTCCTACAAGTTCAAGGCTCCTATCCCGGGACTAAAGTTACGGCGCCACGAGGCTCACCGCGCGGAGAACAACAGAGGGCCCCACGACAAGCCGAGGCCTATCCGACCCCCGACTCACGGCCTGCACCGATACCCCCTACAGACTCCCACGGAGAACCCCAACAAGACGTGATGTCTTCCCCACAACCACCAGCTCCAGTCCTAATCGACCACGACATCAGAAGCCTGCTCCAGGCCCTACCCACCAGATCGGATATAGAGGCATTGATATTCAAACTCGAGGAAACACACCGCCGGGATTTCCAAGAAGTCAGAGGTGAAATATCAAACCTGACAGAACGAGTATCTACCGGAGAATCCTCGGTTTCCCTACTATCGGAGAGAGTGTCAGCGTTGGAGCAGGCCAGGGACCAACAGAGGGAAGCAGCCATCACCCTGCAATTACATTTGGAAGATGTAGAAGACCGCAGCCGCCGCAACAACTTGCGGCTCCGGGGTATCCCTGAAACGGCACACCAAGAGAACTTGGGGGAGACGGTGCGAGAAATCTTCCGCACGGTATTAGACGATCCTCAGGTGGAAATCGAGCTGGATAGAGTGCATAGAGCCCTGGGTCCCAGATCTGATGACCCGGAAAGACCACGGGACGTAATCTGCAGGCTCCACCGGTACACACAAAAGGAAACTATCCTCCGACGAGCATGGGAACATGGTGATGTGGAGATAGAGAGCTCCCGCGCGAAGATTCTGCCAGACCTATCCAGAGCGACCCTTAGACGCAGAGCCTTCCTACGCCCACTTCTAGACCTGGCAAAACAGCAAGGACTCACCTACAGATGGGGATATCCCTTCTCGGTACTGTTCCGTGGAGCAAGGGGTTCCTTCTCTCTACAGCGCCCGGAGGACCTCCCTGCCCTCTTCAGATTCATGGAAGCAGAGCCGATGCAAGTACCTGACTGGCTTCAATTCCTTCTTCGTACGTCCGGCAGGTCAGGACTCTTGAGACCGCGTGATCCCCTGCCACCGAGACAACAGAGGAACAGACGCAGGAACAGGTCGGCCTCGGGTGGTGACATACGTGAGTAGGCCTATGGCCGCCGTTCCCTACCCAGACACAATCCCTTACCGTCCCAGACAGCAGACACCAGGCCCTTATTGACGGCCTAACCCCACAGAACTCCCACCACACTCCTCAAGGGAGCCACTCAAACACCTGAGAGATCTCCGGGAACTTAACGACATCTGCGACCGACCCCGCTGGCACTGATCCCATCCCACACATGATCTCTCTCATCCACACCTTCTGAGGGGGTCAACCATACCGGGGGAACGTTGCTCATCACATCTAGGGGTACCACTGAGCCCCAGACTCAACAGGACTAACGCCATACGCAGGAGCACTCAGTGGTTACCCCATACGGAACCCTTTGTACAACCCCCCCATACTATGGGACACAGGAACATATGACCTTGTGAGAGCGGGATCAAGTGTAACCACCCCTTCTGCACACCCGCCATCGGATCAACTATGAGATGTGGGAACATTACTTTTAAATGGAATCCTGTCTCTCAATTAATCCCCTGGAGGGAAACGAAAGTACCCGTTACTCTTTCCATCTGCCACCCAAAATCCTTAAACCGCTCCCATGGACATAGCCTTTTCACTCTCCGGGAGGTTGCCTACCCTATAACCCATCTGGTTAAGTTTCATTTTTTGTCACCCTACCCCGGACAGTGTGCGCTGATGCGGTGCCCTGGGGCTGCGCGCGCGGCTCACACGCTTCGGTGGTGCTGCCGTGTGTCCTGCCTGGGGACACCGGGTCCACGGATGGGGAAATGTTATTTGTTTACCTAGTTCATTTATTACTCTCGTGGGTTTATGATCCCTTCATTGATGTCTAACCCCATCTGCTTTTTCATATGGTTTAATTGGTCTTTTTCTAATTGTTACATTAGATTGATTGTATGCCTTTTTCCCAGTTAGGGTTCTTGTTTCTTATTTCTTTTATGACAGATACAGATAGTCGGGTGTGGACGGCGAGATGCGGGGACTCCTCGCTTGGCCCTGCCCTCTCACCGTCCCCACTAGGTGCGCGCTCCGTTCTCGACCTCCTGTCGGTGGAGTGTATTAGCTGTTTGAGCTACACTAGATCTTTTCTCCTCTCTTACTAAGCCACACACCTTAGTACCTGTTCTTTCTTTCTCACTTCTCATTACCCTCTCTCTTACCCTACCCCCCCTCCCCCCTCCCCCTTCCTCCCCCCCTGTCCCTAACACCAAGTTTTCCTACACACTAGACAACCCGCAGAGATGGACTCATTAAACATAGTCTCCCTAAACGTAAAGGGTCTAAACACACCCGAGAAAAGACGGATGATGCTGCAAGACATGCGCCACAGAGGCGCCGATATTGTTTTTCTACAGGAAACACACCTCAGAGAGGGGTCCTTGCCGACCCTTCAGAACGGGTACTACCCGGTAGCGTATCACTCAAAATACAAGGAATCTAAATCTAGGGGGGTGTCTGTTCTGATCTCGGCGAGGGTCCCTTGGACACACATTGAGGCCAGGCTTGACGAGGAGGGGAGATCCTTATTCCTTCGGGGTAAGATAGGTGACATTAAAATTACCTTGGCCAATCTATATGCACCCAACACACACCAGGACACTTTTCTAAAACGTCAGCTAGATCTACTCCACCAATTCTCCGACGGTCAATTGATTATAGGAGGAGACTTGAACGTACCACTTACACCGTCAGAGGACACTTCCAATGGGGTATCTTCGACGCCTCGAGACCTACGTAAACGCATTAACGCGACATTGCAATCTCTACAACTGACTGACGTTTGGCGGCTCTTCCATGCAGGAGAGAGGGACTACACCTTCTTCTCCAGGCCACATCAATCCTACTCTAGAATTGATTATTTCCTAATACCCCATAAACATCTCCAGGCGATCAAAGAAACCACCATTGGGTCAATCACATGGTCTGACCATGCCCCCATAACCCTCCGCTATGTTCTCTCGGACGCCATGCGCACTCAAAGACCACCATGGAGACTGAATGAGAGTCTCTTGAAAGACCCAATAACTATAGCAGAGGTGACCAAAGAAATAGGCCACTATTTCGCCTCCAATAATACACCTGACTGTGACACAGGCTTGGTCTGGGAAGCCCACAAAGCTGTTATCAGGGGGATACTTATCAAACATGGGGCCCGCATCAAACGGCAGAGAACAGCACAACTGGAAACACTACTTAAGACGCTAGGAACATTAGAAACACGCCATAAACAGTCACCCACAAACCAACTAGGCTCAGAACTAGATTTAGTTCGCAGGCAGGTTTCAGACCTCTTGCGCTATAAAGCAAAAGCAACACTGCAGATCACCCGGCGGAAAATATATGAGGCAGGCAATAAATGCGGCCGCCTACTAGCCCAGTCCCTACGGGAACAACGCCTCGCTACATATATCCCGCATGTCACGTCAAGTTCAGGTCAGAAAACCTCCATTCCCCAACAAATAGCACAGGAATTCGGATCCTATTATGCATCTCTATACAACCTGACTGGAACGCAATCCCCCCCAGAGAAAATAACAGATTACTTAGAAACCTCCCTCATGCCATCCCTCCCAGAAGAGGCTAAATCACTTTTAGAGGACCCTATCACCCTACCCGAACTACAACTCGCACTGAAGAGCTCCAAAACAGGCAAGGCCCCGGGCCCAGACGGCCTCACCACCGCCTACTACAAGTCCCTCCTACCCTCCCTAGGTGAGCACATGGTTAAACTTTATAACTCTTTAGGCACAGGAAATGGGTTCCACAGAGCCACCTTACAAGCGCAAATTACAGTCATACCAAAAGAAGGCAAAGACCCAGGCCTGTGCGGATCCTACCGCCCAATCTCCCTTCTAAACACGGACCTAAAACTTTTCCCCAAAATCATTGCCACAAGACTACAACATCATCTTCCTGAATTAATACATTTAGATCAAGTTGGTTTTATCCCGACCAGGGAGGCTAGGGACAATACGACTAAAGTGCTCAACCTAATACACATTGCCAATAATTCCAAAACCCCATGCGTGTTTCTCGGGACAGACGCCGAAAAGGCCTTCGACCGAGTCAATTGGCAATTTATGTTCGCAACATTGAGACACATAGGTCTGGGAGACACAATGTTAAATTGGATTTCGGCCGCATACCAGAACCCAACAGCGGTGGTTAGAGCTAACGGGGTACTGTCCAAAAACTTTCCAATTTCCAATGGGACACGTCAGGGCTGCCCGCTTTCGCCGTTACTTTTCGCCCTCTCTCTGGAACCCTTCCTGTGCCACGTCAGGCTAAACCCTGACATCACAGGGGTAGGAATCAACAGCAAACAATTTCAGGTCTCGGCCTACGCAGACGACTTATTGTTCTCCCTTGTAAATCCCATCATTTCACTCCCTAATCTCATGAAAGAGTTCCACACCTACGGCCAACTAGCTAATCTGAAGATCAACTTCAGCAAATCTGAGGCGATGGGCATCGGGATCCCTACATCACAACTAACACATCTTCAATCCAGCTTCCACTTCAAATGGTCCTCCACGGCCCTGAAATACCTAGGTACGCTCATACCCCCAAAGCTTTCCCAACTGTTTAAGCTCAACTTCCCACCCCTCTTAATTAAGGTTAAACAACTACTAGACAAATGGAACGGTGGGTTGCACTCCTGGTTTGGCCGCTGCAACATTCTCAAAATGTCGATACTACCCTTTTTTTATATATCATACAGGCCATCCCAATCCGTATCCCGATAGATTATTTTAATCAGATAAGAACAACCTTTATACAATTCCTATGGGCAGGGAAGAGACCACGTCTGCAACGGGGGACCCTCTCACTACCTAAAATTTACGGGGGTCTGGCAATGCCAGATCTTCGAAACTACTACAGAGCATCTCACCTGTGTAGGCTCATAGACTGGTGCCGTCACACTGACACTAAGCTTTGGACTAGACTCGAACAGGCCCAGACTGAGATCCCCCTTTCCAGAGCTCCGTGGTGCCACTCTTCCCTCCCAACAAATGTCACACGTCATCCGCTAATCGGTAATACAACTCGAGTATGCTCACATCTGATACATTATTCCCCTCACTTCTCGCGCAACTCCCCACTCAGACCTATTTTAGGCAACCCCAAATTCCAACCTGGGATACGAGATAGGAACTTCTTGAACCTAAAAGAAGCGGGGCTCTTCCAGGCCTCTCACTTTGGCATTATGGGGAGGTGGAGGACACTATCGGAGCTCACTGACCAGGACGGTCAATTCCGACTTGATTTTTTCAGAGCTATGCAACTACACCATTTTTTACGCTCCCTACCACCTCTTCAGGATGCTAACCACACTCTCACAACAGTGGAGGCCCTCTGCTCGGAGTCAGGGAACCTCTCACACACACTCTCACTCATGTACAAACTACTTATCACCCCAACGGGAGACTATCAGGTACAAAGCCTCATCAAATGGGAAAGAGAACTAAATTGCAGCTTCACAACCAACCAAAAACAACAAATATTAATGTTTACTCACAAATCCTCTATCTGCACCAAAATTCAAGAAACCAATTACAAAATTCTCACACATTGGTACAGAACCCCCGCCCTTCTGAAATCATTTTTCCCCTCCTTAACAGATGTCTGTTGGAGATGTCAGAAAGAAAGGGGCACGCTCGTCCACATCTTCTGGACATGCTCTAAGGTCCGGATCTTCTGGAGAGAAGTACGCCAGATAGTGCAAAAATTCACTGATCGCATTATCCCTGACAACCACGCTTTTTGTCTCCTACATGCGACTGACATACCTACACGGTCATATAAGAAATCTATCATAAGACACCTGATGGACGCAGCGAAGGCTTGCATTCCATCCCTCTGGAAATCCCCGCAAACACCAACTATAGCCTTTTGGCTCCAAAAGATTGAGGAGATAAACCAGATGGAAGACCTAATTCTTACAAGCCAAGATAGACAGGAGCAATACACCAAAACTTGGCAACTCTGGAACATCTTCAAATACTCGGAAGAGGGGAAAAACCTGATGACAGGTTGATACCAGAATTAGGAAATACCTAAGACACGTTCGCCCCCATCTCTGCGGGTCATCGACCCTCTCCCCCCCCCCCCACCCCTCCCACACCCCCCCCAGTCCTCCCCAACCCTCCCCCCCTTGCCTCCTACATTTTCTCTACTCCTGCCCCCTCCTCTTCTCCTTTCTATCATTTCGATTCCTCACCCTCTAATCTTAATGTCCTATTTTTTCTCAGAATACTTACTATTTCTTTTCTGGAAAAGACAAATCCGACAGGGGAGCCTTCGCGCAAGGAGTACAAATTTTAAGAACACCTGGACTCCAAAACAGGATACACGATTGTATAGAGAAAGCAAAATGCTGACCATATATGTGACACATGTTTTTAATGAATAGATCCTCCACACCTATAAACGTTTACCAACCACACACAACTTACAGACGTGTTATATCTTCTCTCCTGTTTAGTTCACATAACTTTGATGTGTACATATAACCCAATGCTGTAACGGCCGGAAATGCAACTGTATCTTGTTATATGCAAATGTACCCTGGTGAACTGGTTCCCTGTTACAAATAAACAATTTTGAAAAAAATGGCCAAAGACTGGCACCCTGGAAGAAGACTGCAAGCCAAGCCTTTTCATCCAACATCGGTGCCTGACCTCACAAATGCGCTTCTGGAAGAATGGTCAAACATTCCCATAGACACACTCCTAAACCTTGTGGACAGCCTTCCCAGAAAAGTTGAAGCTGTTATAGCTGCAAAGGATGGGCCAACTCAATATTGAACACTACGGACTAAGACTGGGATGTCATCAAAATGAATGTGCATGTAAAGGCAGGCGTCACAATACTTTTGGTGAACTAGTGTATCAAAGAATGCAATTGGAGGTGCTGGAGCATGGAAAACCCCAAACTTCTTGGTGGACTGGAGCAGAATCAGGAGTTATGGCTGATAGACCTGATAGTTGAAGTTTCCAAGATAAATGAGAAGCTAGGAGCTTACTAAGCCCATCAGAATCCACCTATAATTAAAATATATTATATATATAATATATTGTAAAAAATATATGACTTGTTCAACAGACAAACATCAGATCATCTGTTACACAAACGCATCGAAAATATTGTTAAATATTTTATTCAACAAACATATCAATAGATGGAATGGTGGTGTACTGTGAAATAAGTAAGAATACCCTCTGTTTCACAAGCTGTATTTCCCCTTGTAGCAGAAATAATTGCTTGTAGGCATTTTGCGTGTTCACCCACCAGTCTGACGTTGAGTGAAATTCTTGACCACTCCTCCATGCAAAATGCCTTCAGATGCAAGATTTCTCTGTTTTCTTACATTTCTACCACCATGCTTCACAGCTGGTATGATGTTTTTTTTTTTCTTATTATATTCTGTCTTCAGTTTGTAGCAAACATGTCTACTGTCACTGCCGCCAAACTCTGTGCTGTAAATTTTGCTCTCCTTGAACAGCAAAGGCTTTTTCTTGGCTTTCCATGCAAGTCAAATCGATGCAAACTATTTCTGAGTACACATGCATGCACTTTGACACCGACTGATGCAAGAGTTACCTGAAGATCCCACAATTTTGGAGACTACTCTTGGCATCAAGTGGTCAGCACTTTGGCTGAATTTGCTAGTAGTGGACAAACTTAGCAGTCGTTTAAAATCTATGTCACATTTAATTTGATTTAAAATAATTTGGTGACCTTTTAAAATCAATTGCAAGGCCAGGGACTTCTAGAGTACTTTTGATCCAACCATGATGACATCACACACATCAAAAGCACAGAGAACAGCGTACCCTATGGGGGGGCGATATACTAAAACTGGAGCACTCTGGCACAGTTGTCCATGGTAGTCAATCAGCTTCTAACTTCAGCTTGTTCAGTTAAGCTTTGACCATAAAACTCAGAAGGTGATTGGTTTCTATGTATTTAGGGTGTATTTAAAAAAGATAGGCTTCACATACATACATCCTTAGGAGCTAGTTTACACAGGCCGATCTGCTGACATGCGATTTGCGGTGGATCGTGTAATCAGCAGCGGCTGGTCCACCTCACCCCAATGGGGGGCAGCGGTTGTTCACCCACATTCCCCCCTATGAGGCAAAGTGGAAAGCGTCATCACTTGCCAAACGCAACATGCCTATTTTTTGCAGTCCACGGCAATGTGTACTGGGTTGTCCTGCGGCCATTGCCTAATTTTGACAGGTGGCTGAGGTGAGTTACAAATTCATCTCAATCACCTTTTTTGCCATCTGACAGCGCTCATGTGAAAGGGGCAGAAAAAGGTCCTAATCATTGGCACCTAGTCTGGAACACTTAATTCTACTTTCAAGGATTTGAAGTGGAGGTAAACATAGGGGTGTACTTTCTATTCCGTGTGACAGACCTGCATTTGTATTACTGTATATACTCGAGTATAAGCCGAGTTTTTCAGCACATTTTTTTGTGCTGAAAATGCCCCCCTCGGCTTATACTCGAGTCAAGCACTTTTCTGCAGCAGAGAATGACATTTTCCGAACCGACTTTGTGGCCCCGTATCTCAGGGCCACTTGGTGCTAGGAATCCAAATTTGGTGAGCAAACCCAGTGGAACTAGCACTACAACATAATCAAAGCTGGGGTTCCTAGCACCAAGTGGCCCTGAGATACGGGGCCCCAAACTCGGTTCGGAAAATGTCATTCTCTGCTGCAGAAAAGTGTTGACATTTCCCGAACTGACCCGTATCTCAGGGTCACTTGGTGCTTTGGATATGTTATAGTGCTTGTTCCACTGGGTTTGCACATCAAATTTGGGGTTCCTAGCACCAAGTGGCCCCGAGATACAGGGCCCCAAAATTCGGTCAACTGTGTCCATCTGCAGCAATGTCATTTCGGGACCCTTTGGGTCCAGAGACCCCAAATTTTGGCTGCAGCTAGGGGGCATCTAGGAACCCTTAACTACCTAGTTTGAAGTTCGGGGGACCTATGTCTGCAAATGGGCATTGTTGACCTATTTTCCACTTAGCAGTAGCTGCGCATTTCTCACCCTAGGCTTATACTCGAGTCAATAAGTTTTCCCAGTTTTTTGTGGTAAAATTAGCTGCCTCGGCTTATATTCGGGACGGCTTTACTTGAGTATATACGGTATATGTCATTTATTTTAGTATATCACTTTTTCCTGTAGGCACTAGCTGAATGAAGATCTAATGTTTGTCTATTCAAATATGTTGAAACTGTCAATTTTAAATGGTTCTAATTACGGTACTTTTTCATATGGCTGTATGTGGAATTGAAAGTCATGTGCAAACTTTTGGCGCTATATAAATCCTGTATAAATAATAATAATTAGCCCTGGTGTCCTTACTTGGTTAGACCATAGTTGACTCCCCCAAGGAATCGGACAGCTTTTTCTCCGGTGATGTTTGGAAACGTTGCATGTCTAAAAGCAGCTTGTATTACTTCTGTAGTCTTCTCATTCACTAAAAGCACAAGGATGTAATACATATGACTAAAGTAAATGCCAATTTGTATTGTTCATTAATAACTTTTAATAAAAAATTAGTATTAAAAACTCTTAACCTTAACTCTTAAACTTAAATAGAAAGTAAACTTCCACCTTTGAATTTTACCTATAATAAGGCTTACCTACTGTATGGGCAGTGTAAAACGTGCACCGTTCAGGAGATATTGACTGTAAATGCAGCCAGTGACATCACTGGTGCATGCGCTCTGAAGGAACAGCCACTCGTGCCGTTCCTTCAGAGCCCTGTGCAATGACCGGCGGCTCCAGCACGCATGCGTGGGAGTGACATCATCGCGGCTCCAGCCAGTCACAGAGCCGGAGCCCGCAAACCTGAAAGCAAGACGGGTGAAGATGGAAGCTGTCTCCACCGATGACATTGCATCGCTGGAAGGCTTCGTTTTCAGGTAAGTTTCACATAATGTGCTAGCATGCGATGCGTACTAGCACATTATGCCTTTGCCTTGCAGGTAAGAAAAAAAAAAACATCCAGCGGTTTACAACTGCTTTAAAGTGATTGTAAAGGATACATTTTTATTTTAAAAAAAATAAAAATATCTCATACTTACCTGCACTGTGCAGTGGTTTTGCACAGAACAGCCCCAATCCTCCTCTTCTCGGGTCCCCCCCTCCAATGAGTGCCCCCATAGCAAGCCACTTGCTATAGGGGCACTCGTGAAAGCTCGCTCCCGGGCTGTTTTTCGTGTCCATTGACAAACAGAGCTGAGCACAGTCCCACCCCCACTCCATCCTCACTGGCTGTGATTGACAACAGCAGGAGCCAATGGTTTCCACTGCTGGCTCTGAGCCAGTGAGGAGAGAGAGGGATGAGAGAACTGCTGCTCTCATTTACATTGATCAATCCAGATCAGGTAAGTATTGGGGGAGGTTGCTCACAGGTTTTTTTTTTTACCTTAATGCAGAGAAAACCTTCTACCTTTAGAATCACTTTGAAACAAGTAGGTCATAGTTCATTCTTTTTCAAACAAGAGAACGAAGGACTACAAGGGAGAACTTGAGGCTTGAGAATCAGTCTGACTTATCCTGAACAGAGTGAGCACTCATCTGTTAAATAATGGGACACAAAAGGATGAAATTACACCTAAAAGTGTACTATATCTCACCAAGAAATATTATACTAATCAGCATTTACCCAGAATCTAACCCCATACAATAAGCCCACAATTAACCCTTAACTCCACCCTGAGCCCAACCCCAAAAGATAACCTTAACTTGTCAAAGCGGTGACCACTCGTGAATCCTATTCATATCAGTGAAAACGTGCAGAACCTCCACCATTGGTATCACTAGCCGCTCACCTCTGATAGTGGACCACCTGAATTAACAGATAGATCAATTATGCCTTTCCATAAAGGGTCATTTCCAAATCGGTCAATGAGGGAACCACCGTCAGTATATGCAGGTATCAAGCAATCTAAGTCCTAATCACCTTATTACCATATGTCGGAATTCCAAATGGATATCCCACATGGAAAAAAAAGGGGAGATTTATAGTACTCTCTGTATAGGACGATTTAAAAAAAAATGTAGAGTAAAACTTATAAGCATGGCACTAACACCTAGTGCCTGGTAGGTAAACATTTAATGTAACCGCGATGATGGTCACGGGTGGCGTCACACGATTTCTTTGAAAGTGGCTGGCAAGGCCAGGGTTGTGGCCACCTCTTCCCCTCCTCACACACATGGCTGTTACAGATGGGAGGGACACTGAGAAGAGATGGCAGCTGGGGTAAGAGGCGGATATCTTCACTTTCCTCGAGTCTACAAGAATTCCCTTGTCCTGCCACTACATACTGCATTTTAGGGCCACATTTAGAGCTAATTAACACCAGTCGCCGTGTTACAACGCTGTGGTTTGGTCTGGCAGCATCGCTGTTGTGCTGGTGCGCCAGACCAATCGCACTGTTCATTTTTTTTCTTTCAAATGAACTTTCATCATGGTGCGAGACGGTTGACTGCTCAGCGTTAAAAAAAAAAAAAAAAAAAAAAAGTATTGCCCGCACAACAACACAATGCAGTGGTGTGAACCAAGCACACCAGAGACAATGGGGACTGCGCTGGAATAGCTGCCCAACAAAGCCCCACCGCTAGAAATCACGGCCCCCATACAATCTACCAAACAAGGCACCCCCCCTCCTCCACTTTGTGTGACTGTTGGCGTTAGTGTGTGTGCAATGAGCAGCTTCAGTGTGTAGTGTCAGTGCAGTATGTAGGGAAAGTGCAATGAACAGAATGCAGTGCAAGGTAGTAAGAAGTATAAAAAGGCAGTGCATAGCTGTGGAGTGGGCGGTATGTAGCAGTAGGAAAGGGCAGGGAGCAGCAAGTAGTAGTAGTAAAGTAGTACAGGGCCATGCAGAACATAATGGCCGTGCTGTTCAGTGAGCAGTATACAAAAGCAGTGCATGACTGTGTTGCAGTATGTAGCGGCAACGCAGTGAACTTTATATGTCAGTAAGGTAAGTTGAATGATATGGCAGCACCGGGTAGCAAAGCAGTATGGAGCGACAGGGTAAACAAGCAGTATTTGGTCCCAGGGCAGTGAGCAGTTTTATAAGGGTAGGGCATCGGCAGGTAGGGCAATGGACAGGATGTAGTGGCAGGTTTAGGCAGTGTATAGTGGAAGGACAGGGCAGTATGTAGTGGCAGCCTCTTACCTCATGGCTGGAGGTATAAGCCAGCTTCCATCTCTCATTCCCCTCAGTATCACCCCATCTTGCAGAAAATTGTTTCCATCGATCAGCAGCACTGAGATACTGCAATGCATACAGTTGAGAGGCATTTATAGGGTTAAAACAAGCAGTGAGGAGGCAGCCAATCACCGCCAGTCAAACTCCTCTGAAAAGAGATCTCACAATGCATCACTATTCAGAAGGGCAGCATGGGTTGTGGCACACCTAAACTTAGGCAAAGAGACCTAACCGAAGACACAGAGAGCAAACAGTAAAAATTCACTGCGCTATATTACTAAGCAAGCGGCAGAGGCTTCCCTGTACATGGCTAGCCCAATATACATATACAATTACACGCAGAGAAGCAAGAAATTTGAAATATTTATGCACACTTTGTATGCTTATCTAAAATTATTTTATAGGCTATAAATTCCACATCACAAAAGTATTGGTACTTTACATTTGCGGTTTCTATTATAGAAGAAATGGTACTTCCCAGAAACGCTAGAATGAATCTTTGGGGAATTTCTTAAATGTTTCTGTCATATATTCATCAATATTACTGCAAAATCACCATAATTAGTGAGTTTATATAGTGTGACCTTACTTTCATGCAGTGTTGCTCATTTTGATTATGCGGCCCTAGTGTAAGCCACTTTATCCCAGGTAACATTATATATATATATATATATATATATATATATATATATATATATATATATATACACACACACCACTTGCCCTCAATTGTGCATACATGTATACAGAATACATATATACACGGTTCAGGCTGGTGGTGTAATATTTTCTTGGCACATTTTGGGCCCCTTAGTACCAATTGCGCATGGTTTAAACGCCAAAGCCTACCCGAGTATTGTTGCTGACCATGTCCATCCCTTTATGATTACAGTGTACTCATTTACTGATGGCTCCTTCCAGCAGGATAGTGCACTGTGTCACAAAGCTCAAATCATCTCACCACTAGTTTGTTGAACATGACAATGAGGTCATAGTACTCCAATGGCCTCCACAGTCACCAGATCTCAATCCAATAGAGCACCTTTGAGATGTGGTGGAATGGGAGATTCATATCTTGGATTTGCAGCTGACAAATCTGCAGCAACTGTGTGATGCCATCATGTCACTATGGACCAAAATCTCTGAAGAATGTTTCCAAAACCTTGTTCAATCTATGCCATGAAGAATTAAGGCAAAGGGGGGTCCAACCCGGTACTAGCAAGGTGTACCTAATAAAGTGGTCGGTGAGTGTATATCTAAAGTTAAAGTGCTATCTCTGTTTTCATTTTATACTGTAGATGTTTTACTTGCCCCAACTTTTATTAAAGTAGAACTAAAGGCAATTTGTTTCCTATTTGGATAGAATAAAGGAGGGTTATTGCCATCTGTCCCATTGATGAGATTTCCCTTCACTTCATGTCCCACAGCTAAAGTAGGGAGTGAGCAGAAATCCCTCCAGAGTGAGGAAATCTCTGGATGTCACCAAAATAGTTATCCCCATTGGAAGATTTCCCCTTTTTTGTTCTGGTGACAACCCACACTTAGGGATTTTCTTACACTTTTGGTGATAACAGTAAACAGGACAAATAGACGGTAATACTCCCTTAATGGGGGGACACAGACAGCAATAAAAAACCTGATAGGCATTCTAGCTCCCCTCAAATCTATCCAAAACTGTAAAAAAGTTTTGCCTTTAGTTATACTTTAAGTTACTTTATAAAGCAGAATAATCTACCCCCTGGAAGATTAGCAGATTCTTTGATTGCCAGCACAAAACAAGCAGTGCATTTGTATCCACATACAATGCTAAGCTATTACAAGCAGAACTGTTTTAAGTAAGCATGGAAAATATCATTAGAGATGAGGCAAGTACTTACACACCAAGGCGGCCGGCTTTGTCAACCTGCAGACTATCCCGGTCTCTAGAGGGGATGATGGCTCAAACTCACAGGATGATGAAACTCTCAGAAAGCAGGCTGAGAACGCAATAAGAAGCCACATTGTGCCAACCGCTCAGCACTCAGGTCACCAGAGATCTAGTAAGTTGTACGATTTGTGTTCCCTAAAATCCACAAGATGAGTACAGGAAACTGCACAATCCCAAAACATCCTGTCTTTCCTTCTTAGTGTAAAAAAGAGGCATGGTGCTTATCTTTTCTTACAATAGCTGGAAATGGGCCCCAAAAAGAAGATAAATCAATATATTACTCTTCTGCCCTGTTCACTAAAGGTTAGCATCGTAACAACAAAATGAAAATCAGATTCCGGGAATACAGCACTTCCAAGAATTGAGTGATCTTCAGAGTTTACTTGGTGCCATCTCCTAATACTCTGTATGGCCGATTTCTCATATAAGATTAAAACAGAAACATTTTTTGGCTTTACCTCTCCTAAGGGTTACAGGAGGGCAGTTTAGCCCTACTGTGACCCGTTTTCAGCAGACATCACAGATTCGGTCAAAGCTCTAAAAAATCTCAGGACCATATGGTCGGGATCCACCCAGATGCCTGGACCATCAGCTGGCTCAACCTCTCAGTGAGCCAGTCTCTCCTGCCACCCCCACAGCCAAGCGCTGACAGACAGTCACCATCTCTCTGCAGCCTGTAGACCGAGAACTGAGCGATCAGCAGTGTTTGATTGCTCAGTTCTCGGCCTTAGAGCCGGCAGGGGACTGATGCTGCATCCACCTAGGTGAGTATAATTTTTTTTTATCTAAACCCATACTTCTCTTTTACTGCTACGTCAAAGTATTATTTAGCCATTTAATATGCTGCATAAGGACCTGATGAATATGATGAACGGAAACTTGAGAAAATACAAAGGCTGCCATTTACTTGATTGGTATACTGATCAAAAAGCTTTAAATTCCAGGTTTACTAGGACTTTAAATAGTTTATTTGGTCTAAGCTAGTCCAAATGAACTACTGCCTTACAAACAGATGCGCCAGTTGGGACCGCTTTATGAATTGTACGTAGCATTTTTATGAATGAATACAAGACTTCCTCCGATTGGCTGAGGTAGGCCCATGTTGGCACATTTATTCAATCAAACGCAAAGCTTCCTACGAATAGTTGAGCAGCACTTGTCAGACTCAATTTTGTTAGGGGAACAGGACAAAACCTCCATCACAATGCCGAAACACAGCACTGTGTATTGTATGCAGCAGATGTTACATACAGTTTAGACAGTGCTATATTCAAGTGATATTCAATCATAGAATACAATGACCATAATTGCAACTGTGCAATTTATATTTCTTGGATAATCATAATTGATTAGGAAGCAAGGGATTAATTACAAAGCAGTAGCACTTTTTTGCAGATACATGTATATGTGTAAGTTGCGATTATGGTCGAATTCTATGACTGTATAGGGTTTATAGAAGGGAGTTTATTCACAGCACTGCACTTATTTATATGACATCTCCCCATGTAGTTAAATGGAGCTGCAGCACAATCCAAACACTTGGCTCAAAATTACAATGTGCTTCCTCAATGCAAAAATGCCATACTACAAGCAAAGCCTGTTCACTTTGCATGGGAATTCTATGCAAAAGTGAGATCATTCAGCAAATAATTCAATCCAAAAGTACTGCAACTGTAGAGGGGCAGTAGGAGTGTACTTCCTTCCTGGGGCCGGTACTATGTGACTTCCACTCTGTTTCCTGCAATACAAATCACATTCATATTTCAAAAGCAGGTTGGAGTCTGATTGGTGGTTGGGAGAAAGCTTCATAGTACTAGCAGATTTGTTTTCATGAAGCTTTGCGTATACGAGAAGCAGCATTGGGTGTGCTCTAACATCAGCAGTAGATGGGCCCCCCATATCACAAGTTGGGTTGACTGGGACAGTACAGCAGTGGTTCTCAACCTCAGTCCTCAAGTACCCACCAACAGGCCACGTTTTGGGAATTTCTCTTGGATAAAAATAGCTGTCCAAAATACCAAGCCATTGACTCTGATTTAAAGCACCTGTGCAAAATAAAGGAAAACCTGTAAACATGGCCTGTTGGGGGTACTTGAGGACTGAGGTTGAGAACCACTGCGGTACAGCAATGCCAGCATACAAAAAATGAACTACGCTCCCTGTATGGTTTCATTTGCAATTCACCCTTAAAGCGGAGTTCCACACAAAAATGAAACTTCCGCTTTTCGGGAACCCTCCCCCCCTCTGGTGTCACATTTGGCACCTTTCAGGGGGAGGGGGGTCAGATACCTGTCTCAGGTATTTGCACCCACTTCTGGACATAGACTCCCCCACAGGAGTCTACGCCTCTTCCTGTCCCCCCGCGCTGTCTGCTGGGACACACACGGTCCCAGAGACCGCATGGACCATTCACATTGCGCAGCGTGACTCGTGCATGCGCAGTAGGGAACCGGGAAGTGAAGCCGCAAGGTTTCATTTCCTGATTCCCTTACCGAAGGTGGCAGCAGCAGCATCCGAGGATCGAGGGACGTTTCGGCCTTGGGTGCAGACATCGCTGGACCCTGGGACAGGTAAGTGTCCTTTTTTTAAAAGTCAGCAGCTGCAGTATTTGTAGCTGCTGATTTAAAAAAAAAATAAAATAAAATTTTGCGGGACTCCAGCTTTAAATATTGCACATCTTTATCAGGGTCCCTAGGGCCCTAATCTTCACAGTAAGTGGGATAAATCCTGTTTTCTGTGTGACCCCAGTGCAAAACTAAACACGATACATGCTTCACCATCCAGTGTGCTGGACAAAGCAGAGACTAAAACATCAACTGTTCCTAAACTAATTTGTGAAAAGATAATCAAACAACAAAGACAATACAAAGCTTCTCAGTTTATTGAAAGTATTCTCTAAAGTGCAGGAATTTGTGCGTGAAGGGTTAGCACAAGGAAGTTTTTGAAATGCAGATTAGCATACTGTGTCCGGTAATATATCTACTCCACAGCCGGTAGAGATCAAAGCAAGACTGGCCAGTATGCTAAAGTTGTTACATGTGTAAACGTTAACACTACAATTAGTGTAAATTACCCAGACATTCCACAAGGAATCAAATGCCATGAGCAGAGAATGCCCACTCACATGTGCATACTGTACATACATCTTTGGACTGGTAGAAAAGAATATTCTTTCTGAAGGAAACAGGTCTCAACAAAAAGTCTTCCTAGAAAGCTATAAAGCGTCAGTTCTTTGAACTGGGCCAGTTCTTGTGGCCATGGAAGACCGATTAAATGCAGCTGCAAGTCCATTATCTGTACCCAAAATGTCCTTCATGAATGGTCTTCATTGCACCACTGCTGGAGGGCCCTCAGGAATCAAAGAGGCAAAGAATGTTTTGAAGAAGACCCAGGCTGTGGACGTGAATGAGTGTGCCTGAAGGGTGGCGGTTGCTGCCTCATTCAGTGCTTCTTCCGCAACTTGACCATTTTCCTATTGAAAAGACAGAAAACATGGTAAATATTTCTAAAACGTCTTTATGGACCTCCGCAAAGCACCCTTTACAGCCTAATAAGTAACACAACTTTAGAAAACAACACTAACTTTAAATAATTTTTTTACTAAAGACCTGCAATGGCTTCTCATAGAGGAAGACACACAGTTGACCCTCCTTTTGAGCACAGGGGTGTGATGTGTTCTATCCTTCAATTATGTCACTCTAAAACAAACCTAAGATCCTCTGACCCTTAACATAATCAGAGAAAATGTGTTTAGAAAAGACCTCTGTGCAACACTCTTCCAGGATTGTGAAAAGTCTGTATAACCCTTGGGAAGACTGACTCCCCTTTCTCCTCTGGAAGTGGGAAAAAGACCTTGGAATCACATTTACCCCTCAAAAATGTGAATGTTATACTTTAGCCAGAAAAATTCCTATATCTAATAAGACACAAGAGGCTGGAATGATAATGGTAGACAGTCTGTCCCAACCATCCTCCACAAAATGTTCCCATCTTCATCCAGTACCGGTTGAAGATACCAAAAAGCCCAGGCACTCTCTGCAATTCTAAAACATTATCTATAATAGTCTTATGGTTTATATGGTCCCAAGTCTCAAACAATAATACCCATCTGAAATAACTAGAGAGGGGAAAAACTAAATAAAAAAGCGGTGTGTGACTACATCACCTCCTTGACATTACAGCAGTCAAAAGTGGGGATAGGTACAGACATGGCATGGCTCCCAATTATCTTAAATCACAACAGCCTTTTATCCACTGATAAAAATAAAGGCACTTACTGAATGGCTGATATGGGGCACATGAACAACTCTGTTTCTTCCCAGCCACACAAAGGAAGTGTTTAGGATGCCGCTGGTAACACAGCACAGCTTTCTGTATACAGCACAAGTTGCAGCGCTGTATTACAGCATATACAGCAGCCAGAGTGTTCTGCTACAACAACTATCCATTTCAACCACACTGGCTGAAACTGAAAACTACATTAAGGTAAACAGCCCTCTGTGCTGCATGTGTCCCTCCAGCACCCCCTTATACTTACCTGATCTCGATCCAGTGCGGTGCACGAGAGCAGCAGCTCTCCCTGCTTTGTCACACCACACTGGGCAGATCAAATTCTGTGATGAGGGGGTGGGGCCAAGCTGCACTGTCTGTGTCAAAGGACGCAGCCAAATTGCCACCATAGAAAGCAGCTTCCTATAGGGGCACTAGCTAAAGAGAAGGAACCTAAAGCATCAATGGGGGACCCCAGAAGAGGAGGATCGGGGCTGCTCTGTGCAAAACCATTGCAGAGAGCAGGTAAGTATAACTTATCCCAGTGGCCCACTATCCCTACAAACCCAATTAATACTGAAGCTTTTAGCATGTCCTCAGGGTCATGCTATGTAAATATGGCAAGCCTGAGTAACTCACCTGTTGTTGTAAGTTGTTGTTTTGATCCTGTTGATTTCCAGCAGCCTGTGGCTGAGCAACTGCAGCTTCTTGAGGTTGTCTTTGCCTAAATGGAAACCATCCAGCTGTGTGCCTAAAATAAAAACAAATGTTTAGCACAGAACATAGTTTGGTTCTCACAATTAACAAGCATTGGAAAAACAAATTAAATGTCAAAGATACAAAACTATGTTGTCCTTAAAAAGCCTGAAAGCTAAACAGACTGCAGGAGTCTTTGAAGGACTTGTCAGCAACTACTGTACAGGGCAAGCAGCCACATGAAGAGAGAGTAAGGCAACACCTAAAGCAAAACTAAACTTAATAAAAAACTGCAAGCAAGCAGCTCTTTATTTCAGAAGAGACATACATTGGGGTTGATTTACTAAAGGCAAATCCACTCTGCACTACAAGTGCACTAGATCTGAGGGGAAGACCTGAAAGGAGGGGAATCTCTGCTGATTTTATCATCCAATCATGTGCAAGCAAAAATGCTATTTTTTATGTTCCTTGCATGTCTGTCTCAGATCTACAGCGAGTGCACAGTGGATTTGCCTTTAGTAAATACCCCCTATGTCTCTTCTGCAATAATACCTGCCTGCTCAGTCTTCTATTAAATGCACACTGAGCTGCACATGCACAGCTCAGTGTGCATTGCCAGCACATTTCAACTGTGCCAAAATGATGGATTCTTATGCACATGTACAAGATGTCATTTCCCAACTGGCCAATCCAAAAGGCTGAAAAACCAGTCATTGGAAGTAGTCAGAGAGAAGAGAACATCGGCCAGTAAGTTATTTAACCACTGCATAGCTGGAATGAGGAGGTATTTCTGTGAGATTAGTTCCACTTTAAAAAATACAGCACAGCAAATAAGTACACCCTTAGCTCCTGAAAATCAAGTCATTTCATTTTGTGTGCCTCAATCTGTAAACCCAAAATTATGTAAAGCAATACCTCAAGAGTGTATGTTGGGACCTACATTGTTATTAAAGAGGAAGTAAACTCAAATTTTTTACTTGTACCTACAGGTAAGCCTATAGTAAGGCTTAACCTGTAGGTACTGCGAGTATCTCCTAAACTTGTTTAGGAGATATTCACAGTGCATGCAGCCGATGATGTAATCTGCGCATGCGCTCTGAAGGTACGGCTTATCGTGCCGGACCTTCAGAGCCTGTCCTGTAAACGGCGGCTCCCACGCGCATGCACAGGAGTGACGTCATCGCGGCTCTGGCCATTCAAAGCGCTGGAGCCCGTAAACCCGAAGAAAAACCGGGGAATATGGAAGCTGTCTCAGCGGTGTGCGGGCACCGCTGGGAGGGCTCTGTTCTAAGGTTAGTATTTCATAATTGGCTAGTATATGATGTATACTAGCTCAATATGCCTTTGTCTTACAGGTTTTTGTTTTTTTCACCGGGGTCTACAACCTCTAATAATTATGGGCAAAAACTGGTGACCCATAAAATCCCAACAACCTTCTATTTTTCAAATTAGAAAACCTGGTTGCACAACCCCCACAAAGCCTATAGCTTAACTTCTAACATGTTTTAAAGAGTCAATACAAACCAGGAAAGGGCCTTATATCTGGTTAAAAAAAAGGAGCATAGCTAAGAAAACCTAAACATTAAAATATATCTAAAGCCAAAACATTTTGTTTTTGTATTTAGCCTCACCTTCAGTCACAGTGACATTGGCGAACAGTACACAGAGGGGGTTATTTACGAAAGGCAAATCCACTTTGCACTGCAAGTGCAGTCGCTCTAAATCTAAGGGGTAGATCTGAAATGAGGGGAAGCTCTGCTAATTTTTATCATTCAATCATGTGCAAGCTAAAATGCTGTGTTTTAATTTCCTTACATGTCCCCCTTGGATCTACAGCGACTTTACTTTCAAGTGCACTTGCAGTGCAAAGTGAATTTTCCTTTAGTAAATAACCCCCAAATTGACAATCCCTAACGGACAAAGGTTCTAACCCTTCAGCACTCTATCCAAATATTAGAAGAAAAAAAAATAAGAGCTTTGCCTCTAGTCATAAATTAAGCTATTAAAAATGTAATTAGAGCCTTCAGAAGAAATAATTCAATGCATGCCTTCATATAAAGAACAGACATCAAAGAAGACACTTACAGATACATTACAATCATGGCACCAAGGACCATCATGAAACGGCTCAGGCTGGAGTAGAAATACAGTATACTGAGAAAGATTGAGAAGCGTGCGGCGGTGTACACCCAGTCCAACCAGTCTCTGTTCACCTCATCTTCTTCCTCCACCACTCCTCCTTGTGCATTCATACGCAAATTCTGATTGGCTACAGGATTTACAGGGGCTTGAACGTCAGGGTTGGGAGCCTGGTTGGCAGCAGGGAAAGGATGAGGAAGCGGGTCTGGAGCAGCAGGGGGCACAACTGGAAGTTCCTGTCTTCTCTGAGAGGGAGAGGTGGTGGTGGCAGCAGCTGCAGCATAGCTAGAGGACATAAGAATTATTATTAATATGTTCTGTACACAATACAGAAGGTTTCTAAGCAGTCATATACAACGTATTATTATAAATGGATCTGTCACTTGGCAACAGAAGGTTATTCCACTAATGATCCTACTAATGGCCAGTGAATAAACAGTCTGCATTATCAATATATTCAAGCAAAAAAGTGGGACTTGCATGCATGAAACAGTAGTAGTAGTAATAATAATAAAAAAAAAGGTTCAAAAGCCCCCCAACCCCCCTGAATGCAGGCAGCCTGGGAGTATAACTTCCTTCAGCCCTGATCTTACTGCTGACATGGACCCGGCCAGCTCCTCTTTGTTATGTACATGTGTTCCATGGCCTCAGTCATTTCAATAGATAACCTTATTCATGGTGGTTCTAGTGGTTGTTCAGAGTATTGACAGGAACAAACAGGCCACAATGCACATACACAGAATAATAAAGAGCTGGTCAGGTCTATGTCAGCAGTAAGGTTACTTGATCGGGAAGGGTGTGTCTCATTAAAGGACAACTTCAAAAGGTGAAGTTGTTCTTTAAGTCTTTTAAAGGATAAGTTCACCTTTTGTAACATGTTACACCCATATTCAGGATGTAACGTGTTACTGTTGCATCAGCCCCCCCCCCCCACAATCCCGTTGTGACAGCAGGCCAGGGATCTTCTCCCTGCACCCGCTGTCACAGTAAAAAAAAAAAAAAAAAAAAAAAAAAAAAAACAACACACTGTCATTCATTCACAGAGTTCTGTGAATAGCAGAACTGCAAGTACCTACACAGCCTTTGCAACTGACGGCTTGTAGTTCTTAATGAACTACCAGGGTGCTGTTGAGCATAGGTAGTGCATTGTTGCTTTCCGTCATTGTGTAGAGCTTTGCAGGCCCCTATTTAAAAAAATAATAAATGCACATTTTTTTCCTGCAAAAAGGTGTATTTTTTACTTTTTTTTACAAAGGTAAATTTATCCTTTAACATATTCTCTGGTTTACACATAGCTGCAGTATATCACAATGAATATATACATGGTTAATTATTGAATGCCCTGCACAAGGATCTTTGACGGCCTTTTAACTGCCGGCCATACAGACGCCCAGGGCATGTATGAGTGCCCCAGGCAACATTCATGCCAATTTTGTCGCAAAAGACAGAGGTATCTCAGGGTGTAGCCATGTTTTATGTAGATCAAGCTGGGACAATGATGCAGAGCCTACCCCGCTTCTATATGCGATGATGTACTGTGAATTTCATCCTGTGTGAGGTGCGAATTCGCCTTGCGTTTTGAGGCGGACAGGTGCAAATTTATCACGATTTTCAGGAGGCAGACAGTGAACAATTTGCTGAGATGTGAACTGTGTGCTGCGAGTTTACTGCAAGTTCAATTGAAGCCTATGAAGATAAAATTTGCACTGCACCATAGGAATTTGCAACGCATAGATGTAAACCAAAGCCATGGAATACTATGCTTTTTACATGACCTGCGAAACTGAATGAATGAAAGATTTGTAGAGCGCTGCAAATGCGAACTGAATCGCCTCAAGGCGCTAGACTGTTTGTTCCTAAACACATCAAACCCGCTCTAAATTCGCATCAGTGTGAACCCAGGCTTAAAGTCCCCCAATTCTCCTATATTTTTATATACATGGTTAAGCCTGCAACACCAGCTGTACAAGTGGAACAGCTGAATTGCACTTGTTAACTCACAGACAGATGGGTGTATCAGAGGATGGATCCTCCTGTGGTATGTGACTTATTATCTCACATTTTATAAAGTATCTCCATATAATGCAGTGCCGTAAAATAGAAAAAGGGTGTGAACACGCTCCAGACAAAACAAGTACATATAAAAGACAAAGAGGGGGTTATTTACTAAACCTGGAGTGTGCAAAATGTGGTGCAACTCCACATAGAAACCAATTTCCAAGTTTTATTGCTAAAACCTAATTGAACAAGCTGAAGTTAGAGGCCAATTGGCTACCATGCACAGCTGCACCAGGATTCTGAGTGCACCAGTTTAAGTAAATCTACCCCAGAGTCTCCCGCTCAGGTGCACAGGATGAGGTCTTCTCTCTCCCCAGAATGCTGGCGTTGTGACCATGCCCCTGGTGACTTCTTCCACATCTTCTGGTCCTGCCCAGTAAATACAGGTTTCTGGTCACAAATCATTACGGAGGTGAAAGATCTACTAAGTATCTATCGTTCCATCCCAAGCATATGCCTGCTGGGGCTGGTGGAGAACTTAGTGCCCAGGGTGGCTAAGAGAACCTTGTTGGGTCTCCTGCTGTTCTATGCCAGGAAATCCATTGTCCTATGCTGGAAGCGAAAGACTCCTCTCTTCTATAGGTCTATGGAAAACATTTGTTAATGTGATACCCCTTTACAGGGACACCTATATACATAGAGGCTGCCCGAAAAAACACGACAGAGTCTGGAGTAAGTGGTTAGCAGAACCCTCTACTGCTGCAGCAGACTAGGTGGCCTCTCTGATATATGATGGCTCTCCTTGACATCCTAATAGACCAATCCTTGATAGCAGGATAATTTAGGTGAGTTAGCTCATTATCAGCCCACCCTTGGAGTCAGGACAGCCCATTGATGTTGATATACTACGGTAGTCGTAAATATTCTATTGGTTTTTGGTAATGTAAGGATACCTGGTGACCCCTGCGCGGGTCCCTTCCCTGTTAATAGCCGCTGTTGTACGTTTGTATTGTCTATGTGTTTAGGAAAATTAAAAAAAAAAAAAAAAAAAATCTACCCCAGAGTGACCCCAAGCAGAGCCCTGAAATATGGGTGACATCAGTACTACACAGACTGCCTATATGCTGCTCAATTCAGCGTACAATATAAAATGATTTGCCTCATAGGTGTTCATTGGTGAATATGTTGACATGCTTTACATCCACAAGTGGTTTAACGTTATCTAGCAATAGGAAACTTACTACTGCATGTAGTACTGCCTGGCGTACATCTGTTGCCACCACAGAATCTGCTGAGGGCTGTACATAGAGTAGGGAGAGAGAGGTGGATTTGCTGCTTGAGGCCTGTAAGGGAATTATAGATCAGTACACAATACAACATGTATAATGGTTAATACACTGCTGGATTATGTTAGCAATGTCAAACGTATGTGGCCATTCATACCTGGGTGTATTTTCTTGTACATTCGGTAATGAATTCCGCTGTCTAACGCCATCTGCCTGAGAAGCAGCAGGTTGTGTTGTACTGCCTGGCTGTGGCTTGTATTCTGCAGCCTAAAGACAAGATATCCATGTAAGTTAGTTACAGGAACCACCCAGTGTTGTACAATCATTGTTGGCACACAGCTTAAACACATTTTCATACATATCTTACACTCCAAACCCAGCACAGCAAGAACTTTTTGCAAAGTATGAGTACTTGTACCAACAAGAGTTTAATGGTTAAGTGTCCATAATCTGGGCACAAGTGTAGCCAAGCCAAGACTTAATGGCTTCCTGTAATATCTGAGGCCTTGACAATCCCACCGCAAGACCTTTGGCCTTGACACCACCACATACTGAGCAAAAGACCACAACTGGATTTACTATATAAAGCCACAGGGGCTCCAGGTTGGTCTGCAAGACATCACCACTTGACACATTGCAAGGAATGTTTAAACAAAATGGCTGAAGGTGAATTAGAGCAGCCAGTCTCAACAAAGGTTACACGGAACTCTAGGGTTCCTCCAAAGGTTGTTAGGGGTCCCTTGAACTGTGGATGATGGACCTTCAATCTGATATTGTCTACATAGTTTTGGAGCCAAAGCCACTGCGCAGAGCAGCAGCATGACAGCAATTACCTTTTTTTCCCCCTGTTTTTAAAGGGGGTATTCCTCTGAATGACCACTACTGAATGGGGCACTTTTCTTCTGACCCTCAATAGATAGAGTTTTAGCAGAGGTCCCCCCCCCCCCCCCCAAGAGTTGAGAATGATTTCAAGGTTACTCCGGGGGTGAAGAGTTTGAGAGAGGTTGGTTAAGCTATCCATAGAAAGAATCAAAAGCCGGCAGGTCCAATGGCGATTTTCAAAGTGACTTGTCATGTTCATGTAGAGTCGACTTAATGTTGAACTCCTCTCAAATGGTAGTGCTGGAAAATTTGTGTTCAATTAGCGCATGCAGCCAATGGGTTGCAGCACTAATCAGTGTATTCTAACAAGTATTGAATTAGAAGCGCCTCACCACTGCTAAGAAGTCCAGATACAACTTTATTCCATTAAAAGTCAGGGGTACAATCCAAAATGTAGCCAACACGTTCCTAGGGTCCAAGAATGCCCTCTTCATCAGGGCTTGACTGCCAACAGTGAACAAACCAGAAGTGAACTGGACCTACAATCATATTTTTTTCCAGTGTGAATTACTAGCACAGGCCTTAGCAACTTGTTTGGCAGCCTCAGAATCATTGTATTCTGATAGCAGAGGAAGACCACTGTCAGAATACAACAGGGAGGATTCCTTCATTTATCTTTTATGTGTAGATGCAGTAATCCATTTTTTTTTTTTAATTGGCTTGCTGGCTGATGGAAAAATCCAAATCAATGGCTAGCGTTAAAGAATAAAGCACTAAATCTTCCAAAACAAATGCCACTGTGTACACAGAGGAAATGTTTACAGAACATTATAATATATTACTAGCATGTCTGGCTTGCAGAATGCTGCCTGCACTCTGCACAGTAAACAGGAACAATATGAGGGAAGTACTAGAACAGCATGACCTTCAACCCTCCCTATACACACTGCTCCCTGTAGATGAAACAAAGCATTCATGTTCTAAATCTATGTGACTGGTACTGCCGTGGTCCAGAAAAACATACCTGGCTCCTCATAGAGAACACAAGGTGCAACACATGTCTGTTCTCCTGGAATGCAAAAAATAGGTTCACATTAAAGCGCACGTCAAATACCAGCAATACTTATCACAAAACGCTGTTTATTTAATGATTAACAATAAGCTGTGCTGGAATATTTACCTTGGAAAGGACCTCATTGAGCTTCAGATGGTCAGGGAGTAGTTTTCCTGAGTAGATCAGCCTTTGGTCTTGTTCCATCTGCAAAACAAAAAGCATGAAATCAGTCAAGTTCCAGAAGGCTTCTATATTGAGGAATGTGCAAATGGGAGGCCTGGCAGAGGGGAGAACATCTGTACATGACACATAGCAGTTAACTAGATCATCACCAAATTCAGACCACTGCAACCTCACAAAACCAAAGATACATTTTGCCTTTCAAAATGTTTTAGCTGAGCAGAGAGATTACTGACAAAGCAATGTTAAAGGGCTTATTTATGTGTTAAAATCACTGTGTACAGAGTAAAACATACAGTTTTCTACAGACCTGTACACAACAGTATATATTGTCTACGGACTCATTCACACAATTCAGCTGCATAAAAACTAAAAAAAAAAAAAAAAAAAAAGAAAAAAAAAAGAAAAAGAAAGAAAAGGAAAAGGAAAAATGACACCACAACACCCAGGGCCGTAAATGTTAGCATTATTTACACCATAGGCATGTAAACATTTGTGTACTATTCACATGCACATAATGTTGCATATTGGGCATCACCAGCTGACTGGATCCCAGCATGCTAGGTGACACAGGCCTTTGTGTAAAGCCGAACATAGAAGGTTCAATTTGCAGCTGGTTCAGGTTGGATCGGACAAGATTTGAACCATCTATGGGCAGGCTGATTGTACCCAAGTTGATCCGTTGATTGACTTGGGTACAACCAGCATGTTGGATTTTTACATGCTATAGCTGCTAGCAATAATCACTGTTCTCCCGGCAGGGACGGCTCTCTGTGCCTCCTGCTTGGAGAACACAATAGCTCTGTGGGAGAAATTTCCCCATAAACACTGACTGCATTGATGGGGAAATTGATGGCTGCAGGAAAGAAAAATCACATCTATGGCCTGCCTTACATACACAAAGACGGCTAAGGCTTCATGTACATGGGATGTTTAACAACCTCTTCTGAACGATTTAACTTGAAAGATAGTAACCCACGTTTAAAAAAAAAAAAAAAAAAAATTTAAATTAGCCAAAAATAAAAAAACTCCTGTAAACGAAACGCGTCTAAATACAAGTTACCGCGTTTGGAATCGGTTGCCGCTTGAAATGCCTCTAAACTCAGCTTCTGAGCCCATTGTTTTGAGTTCCAAAACGCCCCTGTGTACATGTACTGATAAGACAACAGAGGAGAGTTCAGGAGTAGTTGAAAAAAATGGCTAACTGTTCCTAAACATCCGTTTACCAGCAGCAGCAGTTGTACATGAGGCCTAAAAACGCAGAATCTTTCTGCCAGCATGATCCTACATTTTATATCCTAAAATAGTGACACCCGTGTACATGAGGCCTAAAGCACAGCGCAGGACACAACTATTTTTAAGTTGTTTTGAATAGAGTGGATAAGGGTAGAGTCTCTGCCTTGTTATTATTCCCATCCATGTCCTATTGGGGAGATATCCCCTCATTTCTTGTTATGACAGGAAACGTTTAAAGTGATTGTAAACCACAGACATGAAATATGAAGAATGCATATCTTTCTATAGTGTGCACTAAGAGCACTAAGGGGGTTATTTACCAAAGGAAAATCTACTTTGCACTTTGCAAGTGCACTTGGAAGTGCAGTCACTGTAGATCTGAGGGGGACATTCAAGGAAAATAAAAAACAGCATTTTAGCTTGCACATGATTGGATGATAAAATCAGCAGAGCTTCCCCTCAGATCTGCAGCGACTGCACTTCCAATTGAACTTGCAGCACACTTGTAGTGCAAAGTGGATTTGCCTTTAGTAAATAAACCCCAAAGTGTCATTTCTGTCTGCTGCTTTGCTCCTCTGCTATCAGCATGAATCACTTCTAACAATTTTTCCTGTCACCAAAAGAAAAATGGTGACAGGGGAGGGACCTCCAGCCAATTGACAGCCTCAGCTCTGTTCCTGTGTGCAAGGGGGTGCGCCCCTATCCTCAAAGCAGAGCTCTCGTACATTTTGTATCTGCAGCCCCCAACCCCTGCTTTGTGAGACTGAAAAATCTTTTTAATCTCTGAGTTTTAAAAGGATGCACAGGACAAATTGCTGCAAATAAACAGGTACAACTTGGAGGATTTGTTTCATCTCCATCACCTGAGGCCAGTCACTTCACTGGGTACATGCAAGTAGGGTTGCACCGATACCAGTTTAAGAACGAGTAAGATGACCGATACTTTTCCTCAAGTATTCGCGGATACCAATTTTTACTTTTTTTTTTTTTTAAACACTGTACCTTTAACTTTTTTTTTTTTGATCAATATTATTGCTATTACAAGGGATAAACAGGGCCCCAACACACGGCACACTTGGGATGGCACGGTTGGCAGACTCAGAGCAGCACAGTAATAATTTGGAAGGCCCCCTTTCGCTTGCCGGCCCTCAGACCATGGCTGAACTGACCGAGATAGGCAGCAAGGGGGTTATTGTTTAGGGTAGAGAGGCGGGGAGGGGGGTTCTTTAGGGTGGAGAGGTAGGGAGGGGGGGGTTTGTTTAGGGTGGAGAGGTGGGGTTTTTGTTTAGAGTGGGGTGGGGGGGTGGGCGTGCCCACTGACAGCTGAAACGTCATTGGTTGTTGAGCGGGCCGTCGCGTCTCCTCCTTAACTAATAATTGCCTGCATTATTTTGTATACATTTCATCTGTCAGCGGGGAATCCCGCTGACAGATGAAAAAACAGAACCTGAAGGTATCGGTTTCTAGTATCGGTGCATTTGCACAGGTACCGATACTCATGCAAATGCTTAGTATGGGCACCAATACCAGTATCAGTGCAACCCTATATGTAAGGGTTAAGAAAGCATTAAAGGAAATTTCCTTTTTTGGAGACACAAACATTTTTAGAAGACAGAGGAAGTGTTAAAAGTCCTAAAAATTACTGATTGGTGCCTACTGTGTGCAAAGACAGAAAGTGATGGGAAATGTTTCTATTTGGGACAGAAACAAGAGCAATTTTTTTCAGTAGGGAAAGGAACTTCTATCTTTTTATTGCTGTCTGTGCTTTCCTATCCTGATGGCAACCACTTCCCCCATTCCTTGTATTGAGGTCACAGGAACAGGAAATGAGAGATGATCCCCAATGACAGCCAGGCATCCCGCGTTTTCAGAGGTGAGCTTCCATTACAAATTTCCTGTTTAAAAAGTCTAGTAAATATTATCTTTTCTTTTCAGACCACTTTATCCTGTTTCAATACTAAAAGGTCTCTCCAGTTTTAAAAATTCAAAATGTAAATGTCTCAACTGAACAAAATGTAAAATCAGACAAACAAATTGTGTTAATATGTTGAACATACAGAAACAGAACACGGTGACACACGTTTGCAAAATAAAATATATTTGTGTTTGGGAAGATACATGTTTGTATGGGTGTCATTGCCCTTAGGTTTGTTTTATGACTGCTTCTCCAGTATTTAGTTTAGCATCATAAAAACAGCTGAAATAGGAGTGTCTATGGGGAATGTACACATACTGTTGTGGTGTCACTGAAGTATGTTCTCAGGATTTATCGATATAATAAACAATCTGCACTGTGCTCTCTATTTGCATACCTCAGCTTCCTGCACACATGTATTCGCCTCATCGCTGGAAATACAGGTTCTGAACAGGATGCATCTGGCCTACAACTTACAGCAATAAGTACTTGTATGCAAAGTTATTTTCCACTTCGTAACACCCGTCAGGTCAGGGATAACACATAGTAGTTGAAGTCTCCTTTCTTTGACTCCCCTCTGTTCTGTTAGCACACTCTAATGGGTCTGATTACTCTACACACACACATTGTCTTCATCTGGTCAACAGGAGTTGGAGCTTAAAATAAAAAAAATTTCAAAGGAAAGATTTCCTGCTGATGAAAGATGACAGCGGCTGTCTACTGTCAGGTGGAAGCAACTGGGCAGATGTACAGCCATCCAATCGCTTCCACAGACCCCCGGTAAGTGTGCACCCCCCACCCATAACAAGAGACCAGGGAACATTTAACTGATCTCCCCTAGCTAGAATGAACATGGAAGTGACATGTATTTCATCACTTCCAGGAACGGCAGTCACTCCCCACCCCCCCCCCAAACTTCTGTGGCTGGGGGAAAAAAAGCTAATGAAGTGCCCTTTGCCATTATTGGGCGACATACAATTTGAAACCACCACCATTTTATTTTCTTAGAAATACATTTGGGGGTTTCAACTAATCTTCAGGCCTAATTTTTTTTTTTTTAAATGTGTGCAAAAAACACAAAAATGGCTTTGGCAGCAAAAGTGTTACATTTCTATTCCAAGAGCAATGACATTATTAAAGTGATACTAAAGTCTTTGTTTTTTTTGGTTAAAAAGAACAAATATGTCATACCTGCTCTGTTTTGTGCACAGAGCAATAAGATAATAACCTTCTGCCTTTACAACAACCTTAAAGCAGAGCTCCCCCCAAAAGTGGAACCTCCTCTTATCGGCTTCCTCCCCCCCTCCGGTTCCACATTTGGCACCTTTCAGGGGGGGGGGGGGGGGGGGGGGGGCGCCACCTGACCGGTACCCTTCCCCACTTCTGGGAGACTGCTCGGCGGTGCTGTCCCTAGGAAGTTCAGCCCCCCTCCTCCTTCCTCCACCAGGCCAATTGGAAAGTGCAGCATGCTGCGCGCATGCGCAGTGGGGAGCTGGCTGAGCAAAGCAAAAATCACTGCAAGAACGCTCAAAAGCAACATGCATAGGATGTGAATCGAGCCTTATGAGAAGATTAATGAATGGCTATAATCTAAACACAGGAGTTTTCAATGATCTATTCAGGTTTTCATAGGATTACAGTTGATGTTGATTTCTAGCCTGAAGATAACCTTCAGACTAGATAGTTTCTCTAAACCAGTGGTCTGCAAACTGTGGCCCGGGGGCCAGATGTGGCCCTCTGTGCCTTTTTTCAGCCCTTGGGGCACTAATACTTCAACTTAAACCAACAATGGGGCACCATTTCTCCCACTATAGCGAATAATGGTGCATTGTTTACTCCCAATAACATTAGGGAATTTTCTAATCCCATTGGCCACAGTCCGACCCCTCTAAAGCCTGAAAGACAGTAAACTGCCCTTTATTTAGAGACCTCTGCTGTAAACTCTGGACCCGTGCAGGCCATTTTTGGGCATACAACGTAACTTGCATGCATTTTGCCACCTGGGATGCAAAGCTGCCCTTAGTAATCTTCAGCTGTATGGGGGTTTATACTGCTACTTGTGTAAAGCTGTGCATGTGTGCCAACCTGAATGCAGCATATATAGCTTTATACATGTTTACGTAACTAGCAGTGTACACAGTGTTTATTCCGGGTGTGGAAGTATGCCTGCAATTTACATTGTAGACCAAAAGTCACTGAATATTCCACCATCAGACTTTGAGTCCTTGCAGGGCTGCACTTTATACTGCCCCACTAGAAGACGTCTCCTTGAGAATTACAGACAGTAAGATGTCTCAGTCATGGGGAAGTGACGCAGTTTTATCTCCCCTCTGCTGACTGGTATATGTGGTTTAAGATACTTCCCTTTAAAAAGGAAATGATCAGCTAAGGGCTACATGGAGTCAAAATAGCTGCAAACACCTTTGTGTGACAAATGCAACGATGCAAATGATCTGCTGGTTATGACATCTCTTCACAACCCCACTGTTAAGTGTTCAAACACTCGATTAAAGTGTGCAAAAGCATGAACTGGCCATTGTCAGCTGTCAGGTAACAATCTTGGTTCACATTGGTGCGATGCGGCAAACCCTGCGATTCCTGAGCGCAGTGTGCGGGTTCCCACATCTCACCTGAATCGCAGGCAGTTCACACTGACATCTGCGAACCGCTGTGGGTGTCAATGTAAAGTTGTAAATGACACCCCCAAATCGGTTCGCAGATTGCAGTGCGAACTGTGAAATCGTACAGGAATTGGATCGCATGGGTGTAAACACTAATGTAATCCGATTTCAGTGCGGACCAAAAAAAGGGTCCTGCACCATTTTGGTGCAAATGCAATTTCAGCCATACAGTTTTTATGGCTGAATTCACATCGCACAGACATTGCATGTGATATGCACAGCAATGCAAATCGCATGCAATGTCTGGCATAGACAGCCCGAGTCTATAAAAAGTTCCAAACCAGCCAGGTGCTTCTGATCAGGAAGATTGGAATCTCTGCCCTGATGATCAGTATTGATCCCCCACCCTAGCAACAATCATAAGCCTGACAGCCATTGGTGGTGCCTGCAGTTGGTGGGACTGTTTACACTCCAAGTACTTTACTACCAAGGATCAATCAAAGGCCGTCCCCGTCCTCACACACCCACCAATCTGCTGACAGCGTCCACTTTGATATAATAGCAGCTTTATGGGTTATCAGACACAAGGCGGAACTGAAGTTACAAAACATTTGCCACGTATGAACAATGAAAGCCAATGAACCATTTCAAAAAGAGGAAACACATTTATGACCTCATTGCACACAGGTGCAAGAAGACGTACGACCCAAATTGTGGGGTTATTTCTGCACCCCGGAGACACAGCTGCAGCATACAGTAGTAATGAATGTCTGTACAATAGCTGTTCATATACTGAATGCAGATCGTCTAAATCCCATATACATGAAGCCTTAAAGTTTTTAGGGTTTCCAGAAACTTTTAAAGAGGAACTCCAGGCAAAATGTTTAAGTTACCATGCATGGGTTAACTGCTCGTTTTGTTCAGCGATGCAAGGAAAAGTTTTACTTATCCGATGCTCCGGAAAACAGCGCTCCCCCACATCCAGCAGTGGACTGTTCCTGCCCTCTTCACGTCCAGAGCTGGTCTATGGGCATGATGATGCCAGGAACAGTCCATGCACAAGACCACGAGCATGCGGGGGAGGTGTCAGGAGCAGCATTCTTGCGCTCAGAGGATTAAGTAAATATACCTCCGGGCTCTCCTCCCTCCTAGACAAAAACGAGGAGTTAAAGTAATACTAAAGTCTCTTTTTTTATTTAAAAAAAAACAGGTTACACTTACCTCCTCTATGTAGTGATTTTGCACAGAGCAGCCCAGAACCCCCTCTTCTTGGGTCCCTCTCCTGCGCCCCTGACTCCTCCCTCCTGCAGAATGCCCCCACAGCAAGCTATGGGGGCACCCGAGCTGCTGCGTGTGTGTCCAATCAAACAAGGACAGCTTGGCCCTGCCCCCTCCATCTCCTGACTGGCTCACTGACTGACAGCAGCGGGAGCCAATGGCTGCTGCCAAAAGCCAATCAAGAGTGCAATTCCCCAGAGAGACAAGGCTCTCCTGGACATTGCTGGATTGAGAGGGGGCTCAGGTAAGTATTGGGGGGCTGCTGGACACAGGTTTTTTACCTTCATGCATAGAATGCATGAAGGTAAAAAACCTTCAGCATTTACAATCGGAGTGGTGCTGTGATTTTTCCTGCAGTTCTTCTTTAAACTGGTTGTATACCCTGTTACACCACTTTTACTTACATGTAATCCTATAATAAGGCTTACCTGTAAGTACCGTGAATATTTCCTAAACTTGCACAGTTTAGGAAATATTCACTGTATCTGCATGTGCCGACGTCATCGGCACAAGCGCACTAAAGAAACAGACAGCTCGTGCCCTTTCTTCAGGAGTTGTCCATTGACCAGCGGCTCCCGCGCGCATGCGCAGGAGTGACGTCATCGCGGCTCCGGCCAATCAAAGCGCCGGAGCCTGCGGAACCGAAAATAACTAACTTCGGCAGACATGTCCCCAGCCCAAGTGGTGTACAAGAACTGCTGCAATAGCTTCAATCTTGGGTAAGTATTTCATAATGAGCTAGTATGCGATGCATACTAGCTCATTATGCCTTTGTCTTGCATGTTTTTTGTTTTGTCTTTTTGGAGTTTACAACCACTTTACGGTAATGTCTTCCTGGATTGCACTAGAATGGTTCATTAAAAACAAAATGACAGACAAATCCCCGCTCTTCCATTCCATACATATGTACGGATTTAGAACTTCCAACTTAAAATAGAATTTGGTGATGACAGTCTTCAGCTCCTTAGCCAGGGGAATTACATTAGATGGCACTTTGTCCCTGATCAGGCACAGATAATTGCTGGTTAAGTAAGTGATGGAACCGTGTTAATGAATGGTATGAGAAGTAAATGCACCTAATTACCATAGCTATATATATCAGACTGGGATAACCTGACAATGAACCTCCCATCGCAATCTCTGCCAGTCTTAGCCGATTAACGGTCTAGTTTACATTAATTACACAACAGTGACATTTCACCATCTGGGTCAGTTGCTACTGAACTACAAGTACCAGAAAGCCCAGTGTGCAGTCTTACAAATGACGGGCCGATCCATTCTATATCTACATTAGCGGACGTTCCAGCAAATCCTGAAAGTTGACAGATTTTTATTAAACAAACTTAGTTGCTGACACTTGCTGAATCTAAGGGCTCATTCACATGGGGGCTTTACTGCTGCAGGTCCGTGTCTTCCTGGCTTGGGGCTTGGGTCCAGGACACCGGGGGAGGGCAAACAATCATGCCCGGGCACTGCACATGGCAACTGTGTGAGTACAATCTGACCATACAAGCAACTTCAGATTTACCAAAACTATGTCATAGGTCCGGAGGATTTATTAAACTGTGGCCCTTGGGGCACTATTCCTCCCGCTGACACCAACTGTGCCGCATAAATCCTGCCACTCACACCAATGATGGGGCACTATTCTTTCTCTTACTGATCTTGATCACCAATCCTGAAGCACTGTTTACTCCCCCTGATGCCAGGACATCTTCTGCTCCCATTGGCCACAGTCTGGCCCCTCCCCTTAAAGTCTGAAGGACAGTACACTGGCCCTTAGTTTAGAAAGTTTGGAGACCACTACACAGCTGATAGATCTAAAAGAGATTGTTACAATCAGATTGTATAGTGCGCCTAAGCTAGCCATACACTGTACAATCGCCTTTAGGGCCCTTTCACACTGGGGCGGCGTCGGCTGTAAAGCGCTGCTATTGTAAGTGGCGCTTTACCGTCGGTATACGGCCGCTAGCGGGGCGGTTTTACCCCCCGCTGGTGACCGAGAAATGGTTAAAAACCACCGCAAAGCTCCTCTGCAGAGGCGCTTTGCCGGCGGTAAAGCTGCGCTGTCCCATTGATTTCCAAGGGCAGGAGTGGTGAAGGAGCGGTATACACTCCGCTCCGAAGATGCTGCTAACAGGACTTTTTTTCCCGTCCTGCTAGCGCACCGCTCCAGTGTGGAAGCCCTCGGGGCTTTCACACGGGAATCAAAGCAGCGGCATGTGAGGACCTACCTAAACCACCCAATCAATTTGTATTGGAGGCAGGCCCTTACATTATTGGTGATAGCTCTAAAGGAGGAGATCACATGGTTTATACTGACCCTTAGGATTGGCTGCAGTAGCGGGTCAGAGGTTAAAGGTCCTGTCTGAGCTCAGGCTGCACTCACAGAATGTCTTGCAGCAAACAAGTTGCCATAACAGAGGATAGTGATTGCTCCAATTCCGATCATATGATCCTACTAGGGTTTCCATACCTCTTACAATCTGATTGTGTGATTTTCTTTACATCTACCAACATACGTAGTACGAGGGGCTGCCTGATTGTATAATACGGAGGGGACTGTACAGGCGACCCTCATCTTAGTCCAAACATTATGCACGGCTCTAGGTGGGTCCCCCACAATCATTCTGCTCCAAAGGATCAGGTGCTGGTCCATCTCATACTGTAAGATAGGAGAGATGAAGATTGGATGACCGCACACTGATGTAGAATCTGGTTTATTTCAAAATGAAAGAAATCTGCGGTACACATCTGCGGCGCGCACCTGCGGCACATACCTTCGGCGCGTGTAAAAGGCCCCGTTCACACTTTAATGAGGCTTCCGCGGCACAAATGTGGTGTACATTTGAGGCACCCCTTTTGGGGGCGCATTTACGGCACATCTGTGGTATTTGCGCCACCTACTTGGTGCGTAATTGCATGTGAAAGGCCTCGTTCACACTTGGAGCAAGGCTTCTGCGGCACATTTGTGGTGCATATTTTGCATTGTGACGCAAAAATGTCCCACAGAAAACATGCGGTATAATAAGCAGCTGCTCCCTCGCTTCAGGAGTTCCATTGAGAAATAATGCGACCTAAAACGCGAGTCGTGGCGCCATGCATTCCTATAGGCAGCCAGAATGTGACAAAAAAATAGACGCTCTACGCTGCAAAAGGTGCATTTGTTGCATGCAGCGCTGTCCGTCCAAGTGAAGGAGCTGTCCTATACGCATCATGTGATAAACACGCAACATGCATGAACGGGCACACTGCAGAAGACTGACCCTCATGTGAAGACTGACCTCTGACCCTCATGTGAAGACTGACCTCTGACCCTCATGTGAAGACTGACCTCTGACCCTCATGTGAAGACTGACCTCTGACCCTCATGTGAAGACTGACCTCTGACCCTCATGTGAAGACTGACCTCTGACCCTCATGTGAAGACTGACCTCTGACCCTCATGTGAAGACTGACCTCTGACCCTCATGTGAAGACTGACCTCTAACCCTGGTCACCTCACACAACCCCCGACAGGCCTGCACCGCTACAGACTGCTGGGCACGGCGACAGGTCATCTTTGATCCTCCTGCTGTGACTTGTAGTCCAGCTGACTGACCAGTGATGATGTCATAGGACACAAGCCCCTCCCCTGTCCTGCACTCACCGGCTCTCCGGGCAGCTCCCTCCTCAGCTGGCTCTTCAGCTCCCACACCGAGCAGCCCCGGGGCGCCTTCACCTCCCTCTCCTCCTGCTTCAGGCTGGGGCTTCGGATCACCAAAGTCACTTCTCCGTCCGCCATGTTTGTATGTCCCGGACACGCCAGTCACCTCTGTGTGTACAGACTATAACCGCGCGGCCGCCGCTCTCCGCCACTTATAGTCCGCTCCTGTTACCAAAACACCGTGTGGCTCGCTGCTATTGGTGAGACGGGGCGGCCCGGTCCACACGTGTACCAATGAGCTGAAGCGGTGTTGACGATGGGCGGGGCCAGGCTGATGCAATCCGCTGAGAGAGGAAAATTTCGGACGGAGTGTGCTGGCTGGAGAGGCGCGCATGCGCAGTGCTGCTGGTCGGAGGGGGATAGTCCTACTCCTATCAGCTACAGTGGAGTCAGAAAAAATAAAATGTGTGACTATCATTAGAATTTCAGTTTCCATTACACATTACAGTAGAATGAAATGCATTTTTTTAAGTTTTAGATACAGTAGAGAGGGATTAAAACATCTGCCAGGTTTTCATTGCTAATCGGTGTCCCCATTTGGGAGATTCCCCCTCTCTATTTATCCTGGTGACCCTCTCTATTCATCTATTTATCCTGGTGACCCTCTCTATTCATCTATTTATCCTGGTGACCCTCTCTATTCATCTATTTATCCTGGTGACCCTCTCTATTCATCTATTTATCCTGGTGACCCTCTCTATTCATCTATTTATCCTGGTGACCGTTTTCACCAAAAATGAAAGAAAATCCCAAATTATGAGTTGTCTTTATAACAGGAATAGAGGGGAAATCTTCCAATGGGGACGCTTGTTCTGCTGACAGCCAGAGATCTCCCCACTTTGGAGGAATTTCCTCTCACTTCCTGTTGTGGCTATAGGACAGGAAGTGAAGGCAAATCTCCTCAAAGATGGCAAAAAAAAAACAAAAAACAAAAACTTCCTTACTCCACCCAAATTGAAAAAAAATGTCTTTAGTTCTGCTTTAAAAACAAAACCTTTTATTTTATTTTGGATAGAGTAAGACCCCTTTCACACTGGGGCCGCAGATGCGGTAAAATGCCACCGTTTTAGCAACACTTTACTGGTTTAAATGGCGCTTTTCAGCCACTAGCGGGGTGCTTTTAACCCCAAAGAAGGGATTAAAAACTCCCGCGTTGCGGAAGCGCTGCCCATTCATTGTAATAGGCAGGGGCGTTTTGGGAGTGCTGTATACAACGCTTCCAACTTGCCCCAAAAGATGCTGCTTGCAGGACTTTTCCGAACGTCCCGCAAACGCACCGCCCCAGTGTGAAAGCATTGCAGAGAATGGGAGGCGGTTTACAGGCGCTATTTCTAGCACTAAAACGCCTGAAAACTGTCTCAGTGTGAAAGGGGTCTAAGGGATGACTATAACCCCTGTCAGATTTTTTTTCATTGCCACTTTGTTGACAAAACAAATAGAGAGGATCAATCGTTCTAACAGGGACACAAACAGCAATAAAAACACAACAGGGGTTCTAATCCCTCTCCACTCTATCCAAGACTAAAAAAAAAATGTTTTCCCTCTAGTTATAGTTTAACTCCTTCCCAACAATTGTACACACACACACCGGTCACTTTATTAAGTACACCTTGCTAGTACCGGGTTGGATCCCCTTTTGCCCTCAGAACTGGCCTTAAAGTAATAGTAAAGGCTCACATTTTTTTAAATAAAAGTAACAAACATGTCATACTTACCTGCTCTGTGCAGGGGATTTGCACAGAGCAACCCCCGATCCTCCTCTTCTAGGGTGACCCGACAGCGAACCTGGCTCCTTCTCTTCATCGGGTGCCCCCACGGAGAGCGGCTTTCCCTGGGGGGCACCCGTGCAAGCGCGCTCTCGAGTCCCACTGCTAACGCAGACAGCAGGACTGGGCCCCGCCCCCATGACACTAAAATCAATCTATCCAATGAGGACCTGAGACAGCGGCTCGAGCTACTGGGCTCGTGCACAACGCTGGAACGAATGGGCTCAGGTAAGAAAAAGGGGGACTCTGCGGGGCAGCTGCAACAAAGAAGGTTTTTCACCTTAACCACTTACAGACCGCTCGCCGTCATTTATTTTTCTTTTCATCAACATTTTTTTTTATTATTGCAAATATGAGATCTGATGTCTTTTTGACCCCAGATCTCATATTTAAGAGGACCTGTCATGCTTTTTTTTCTACTACAAGGGATGTTTACATTCCTTGTAATAGGAATAAAAGTAAGTGACACAATTTTTTTTTTAAAGAACAGTGTAAAAAAAAAAAGTGTAAAAATTTAACGCGCCCTGTCCCGACGAGCTCGCGTACAGAAGCGAACGCATACGTGAGTAGCGCCTGCATATGAAAACGGTGTTCAAACCACACATGTGAGGTATCGCCGCAATTCTTAGAGCAAGAGCAATAATTCTAGCCCTAGACCTCCTCTGTAACTCTAAAACATGCAACCTGTAGATTTTTTTTTAAACGTTGCCTATGGAGATTTTTAAGGATAAAAGTTTGTTGCCATTCCACGAGCGGGCGCAATTTTGAAGCGTGACATGTTGGGTATCAATTTACTTGGCATAACATTATCTTTCACGGTATAAAAAGCAATTGGGCTAACTTTACTGTTTTCTCTTTAATTTAAAAAGTGTATTTTTTCCAAAAAAAAGTATGCTTGTAGGACGGCTGCGCAAATACGGCGTTACAAAAAGTATTGCAACAACCACCATATTATTCTCTAAGGTGTTAGAAAAAAAATATATATATATAATGTTTGGGGGTTCTAAGTAATTTGCTAGCAAAAAAAAAAAAGATTTTAACTTGTAAACAACAAGTTTGAAAAATAGGCCTGGTCCTTAAGTGGTTAATGCATAGAATGCATTAAGGTAAAAAACCTGGAGACTTTACAACCCCTTTAATTCTTCATGGAATAGATTCAACAAGGTGTTGGAAACATTCCTCAGAGATTTTGGTCCATAGTGACATGATAGCTTCACAGTTGCTGCAGATTTGTCGGCTGCACATCCGGGATGCAAATCTCCTGTTCCACCACATCCCAAAGGTGCTCTATTGGATTGAGATCTGGCGACTGTGGAGGCCATTGGAATACAGTGACCTCATTGTCATGTTCAAGAAACCAGTGGTGAGATGATTTGAGCTTTGTGACATGGTCCATTATCCTGCTGGAAGAGCCATCAGAAGATGGGGACACTGTAGTCATAAAGGGATGGACATGGTCAGCAACAATACTCAGGTAGGTTGTGGCATCTAAACGATGCTCAATTGGTACTAAGTGGCCCAAAGTGTGCCAAGAAAATATCCCCCACAGCATTACACCACCACCACCAGCCTGAACCGCTGATACAAGGGAGAAGGGATCCATGCTTTCATGTTGTTTACACCAAATTCTGACCCCTTATCTGAATGTCGCAGCTAAAATCGAGACTCATCAGACCAGGTAGTGTTTTTCCAATCTTCTATTGTCCAATTTTGGTGAGACAGTGCGAATTGTAGCCTCAGTTTCTTGTTCTTAGCTGATAGGAGTGGCACCTGGTGTGGTCTTCTGCTGCTGTAGCCCATCTGCTTCAAGTTTCAATGTGTTGTGGGTTCAGAGATGGTATTCTGCAGACCTTGGTTGTAACGAGTGGTTATTTGAGTTACTGTTGCTTTTGTAGCATCTCAAGTCAGTCTGCCCATTCTCCTCTGACATCAACAAGAGGTTTTCATCCACACAACTACCGCTCACTGGATATTTTCTCTTTTTCGGACCATTATCTGTAAACCCTAGAGATGGTTGTGTGTGAAAATCCCAGTAGATCAGCAGTTTTTGAAATACTCAGACCAGCCCAACAACCATGCCATGTTCAAAGTCACATAAATCCCCTTTCTTCACCATTCTGATGCTCGGTTTGAACTTCAGCAAGTCGTTTCCACCACGTCTAGATGACTAAATGTATTGAGTTGCTGCCATGTGATTGGCTGATTAGCAGTTTGTGTTACCAAGCAATTGAACAGGTGTACCTAATAAAGTGTCCGGTAAGTGTATATGCAGCCTCACAGATGTGGCTCTTTATCCATGGGGCCACAAATATGTGCTACTGTGTCTGAGAGCACTCCGAGCACAGAGACCGAGCTCTGACCAATGATCAGGAGCTGTACCCGATCACCTGATCACTGTCATAGCCTCTGATGGGCAATCACATAGAGTTAGGGTCAAAGGTCATGGTCGGATCAGGATCAGTGTGTTTTAGGTAGGATTAACCACCTCAGCCCCGGAACATTTTACCCCTTTCATGACCAGGCCATTTTTTTGCTATGCGACACTGCGCTACTTTAACTGGCAACTGCGTGAACATGCCACACTGTACCCAAATAAAATTTATACCATTTTTTTTTTTTTTACACAAATATAGCTTTCTTTTGGTGGCATTTGATTACCACTGTGTTTTTTATTTTTTATTATATAAATGGAAAAAGACCAAAAATATGATGGTCCATAAATGTCCAATAAAGCTGTATGTATTTCCTCCACCACCTTGATGTGATTTATCTCTTCCTTCCTCTTTTCTCAAAACCTGTGACACATGCACTCCGTGATAATATGCTCTCACCTTGTGCAATGGACCTCGATAGTGATCAAGGTCATAACATAATTGTTGCCCCACCTTGGGCATATGTGGCATCAGCTATTCCTCTTGCTCCTTCCTCCTCAGTATTCCTCATCACGGATATATCACATGCAAAAATTGTTCTTTTTTTTTTAATGACAGGTACGTATGTAGCGCTGTCAATTTATATTGTACATTCACATCAGTCCCTGCCCTCAAGGAGCTTACAATCTAAGGTCCCTATCTCACATACTAGGGCCGATTTAGACATGAGCTAATTAACCTACCAGCATGTCTTTGGAGTGTGAGAGGAAACCAACACGGGCACAGGGAGAACATGCAAACTCCGGGCAGGAAGTGCCATGGTTGGGATTGGAACCAATGACCCTAGTGCTGCTAGGTGGAAGTGCTAACCACTTAGCCACTGTGCTGACCAAAAAAAAAAAAAAAAATAGAATGGGACCATAATAGTGCTCTCTGAATAGTAAAACATTTATTAAAAGCTCCTAAAATCAACAGTTACATTTAAAAAGCACCCACAGTGGTATGTATCTCAGCAGGAATAAACATGGTTCATGCCTGCTGAGGAAGCTCTGGTACAGGAGCGTAACGTGTACAGGATTTGGAGCAACGCTGTGGTTATGAGAACACTGGCTGTACTAATCACTATGACCCGTGTTTAATCAACAGTTACATTTAAAAAGCACCCACGGTGGTATGTATCTCAGCAGGAATAAACATGGGTCATGCCTGCTGAGGAAGCTCTGGTACAGGAGCGTAACGCGTACAGGATTTGGAGCAACGCTGTGGTTACAACACTGACTGTACTAATCACTATGACCCGTGTTTATTCATACTGAGATGCATAGCACTGTGGGTGCTTTTTAAACAGGTTCAATAGAAATTGGCTGACATTCGGCCCATGTGTACACCAGTCTGGCCAACTTCTGTGGAAAATGCATGCTGGAAAACCAGTATCCGACCAGCATCCACCGCCTGCTTAGTGGAAAATCTGTCCGGATGACAAGACCGTGTCCACTCCACTAATGCAGAGCAGACAAGGACACCGCCTGCTGTTCTGTATGGGGCGGTTGGATGGAAATGAATGTCCACTTCCATCCGACTGTCGCCCAATCTGTGAGATGGATGGGGAACGTCTGTTTTTGGCGGCCCGGATCAGATGCAGGAAGGTATAAACGAACACATGTCCGTTTACATTCACCTTCCCATAAAGAACAATGGGCGGTCCAATGAGGTCTGCCTGTAAGATGGACAGGCAGACCCAATCGGCCTGCTGGTGCGAAAGGGGCCTAACTGCTACATCTGCAGGACAGCTAGTTCTGTTGAGAAACAACAGACTTAGTGGCAGGATCACCAGCTGAAAACAAAAAAGAAAGCCAAAAGAAAAAAAAAAACAATGCAGCCATCACATCTAAGACTTGATAAGCTACAGTATGATAAAATACTGTGTTTATTTTTAACGCAAAACAAAGAAACTGTGTTGTGGGTATTAGACTTTTCACCTATAATGTAAAGAACAGGCATTTGCTTTGCAATACATTTGTAAACTTTAATGGGAAGCAAGTACTGTACGGTTCACAATGCCTCTGTTATTGAGGCCAAACAAAGAACAATCCTCTATTCATTTCTTTGCTAAACTGGTTTTTATAAAGAAAGGGGCTATAAACTTTAATTTGGACTTTACAGATAAGCTGGGGAACATTCTACACCAAAGTTTGCAATAACAGGAGCCTGCAGGCTTTCTATTAGTGTTGGAGTCTGAACATATGGAGACACACACATAAGATATTGCATCAAATTGGTGGCTGGTTGCACAGCCAGGTGCTGATGACAGCATTGTAATACATTGCAGAGCACTAGTCCCTAGAGTCCTCCCAGAGCTCACAATGTGAAACCAGCTGCACAGTGCTTGTCCTTCCTGACAAACAGCCATTCCAAATACAAACAATATTTACAGTAAACACGCGTGTCACATGGGCAGGAAGAGGGCTGCAATTACTGCAGGAAAATGAACAGAAGAGTCCTAAGGACGGGTCAATGAACCTGATTTAAAAGCAAGATATACATTTAAAGTTAGGAGCGGCTAGAATTACCAGTTACAGTAAACCTATCACAAACCTGAGCATAAGATGGAAAAAAAAAAAAAAAAAACATAAGTACATCCAGAGGTAATGCTGTGGATGGGATGACAGGTGGTTGAGGACTGCTCCCACCCTTGGTGTAGCGTGGGTTGTCAGCATCCAGGGCAAGACAAGTCATTTGTGCCCCCTAACTTGTGGACATTTAGCACTCCGAGTCCCTTCCACTAGTACAGTAGTACTGACCTACCACTACATTGACCTACCCGATTCCTACACTGACCTACCTGATTCCTACACTGGCCACTATATTGACCTACCCGATTCCTACGCTGACCACTAAGGATGAGCTCCGGCGTGTACGCACACCCCACGTGCAGAGCCCTCCAGGAAGTCGGCACTGTGCTGCGCTAATCACAGGCAGTGAGACATTGTCCCGATGCATGGCTGCAGAGATCGGGAAATGTCTCACTGCCTGTGATTAGCGCAGTGCTGACTTCCTGGCCGGCTCTGCACGTGGGGTGTGCGAACACGCCAGAGCTCATCCTTACTGACCACTTTATTGATCTACTCGATTCCTACACTGACTACTATACTAACCTACCTGATTCCTACACTGCCCACTACACTGACCTACCTGATTCCTACACTGACCACTATACTGACCTACTAACCTGATTCCTACACTGACCACTATATTGACCTACCTGATTCCTACACTGACAACTATACTGACCTACTAACCTGATTCCTACACTGAGCACTATACTGACCTACCTGATTCCTACACTGACCTACCCGATTCCTACACTAACCACTACACTGACCTGCCCGATTCCTACTCTGGCCTACCTGATGCCTACACTGACCTCTATACTAACCTACCTGATTTATACACCCACTACTACACTGACCTACCTGATTCCTACACCGACCTACCTGATTTCTACACCGACCACTACACTGACCTACCTGATTCCTACACCGACCACTACACTGACCTACCTGATTCCTACACCGACCACTACACTGACCTACCTGATTCCTACACCGACATCCCTGATTCCTACACTGACCACGATATTGACCACTACACTGACCTACCTGATTCCTACACAGATCCTACTTGATTCCTTAACTGAACACTACACTGACCTACCTGACCACTACACTAACCCACCTGACAACTACACTGGCCTACCTGATTCTTACTTCCTGCACTACTCACACTCCTCTCCCCATCCCACACACACACACACACACACACGTATACAGTACGATGTAGATTGTTGGATCCTCCTTACCACTTTATGGCCTCCATCGTCCATCTGATCAGGGCTTCCCCCAGCACCGGCAAATATTATTCTGGAGTCCTGCCACCCAGCCACTCCTCTATATCCTCCGCCGGGATGGTCAACCAATAGCCACCACACCTCTTCCATCTGCGCTGAGCACTGCCCCTCCCCCTTGCCATTCTCACACTCACAAGCCACACCAGAGGGATCCAGATGGACAGACTGGACTGAAGGAGCCCCAGGGCGGGGGAGGGGGAATAGGGTGCTGCTGAGGAATGCCTGGGATAGGCCTCATCTGAGGTGTAGGGGCCGATCTGGTAGCAATAGGCTGCAGCACAGACTCTAGGGATGGCGCAGGAGTAATTTTGTCCCCCCCTAAATGTTGCGCCTGGGGCAAGAGTACAGGTCCCCCCCATGCCACGCCACTGGCTACGATCGCTCAGCCTGTACAAAGGAAAGACAGGCTGTCAGGAGGCACAGTTGTCCACATGTATCTGCACATCCAGTACTTACCTGTGGTGAGGGACAGATGACTGGCCTGTGTGGACATCTGTCACTAACTACAAGGTGACTGCTGGCTGTGCCGGCACTTAGAAAAATAGGTGGACAGGTGATGTTTTTTGCTGCTGTCTGTGCCTGTTCATCTGTGTGAATGAAGCCTAATGATCATTAAAGTGGAAATATAGGCCTCCTACTTGCTGCATACCATTTATAAAAGAAATCAGTGTATATACCCTTTCTTTAAAGCAGTATTAAACCCAAAACCAAAAAGGTAATATATTGCAGCTTACCAGTCATTAGATGTGGTGGCGGCTCTAGATCTCTTCTCTTTGGCTTTTTTCCCCCCTCTGTTTTCACCTGGTGATCTGGCCAATAACATACCTCCTGTATTAGTGAGACACAACTCTGGAGGAATGAGCACAGGAGGCACAGCAGACAGCAGGCGTGGGCCCATGCAGCAAGGTGCTGTGATAATAGGCTGACTGAGCCTAAAAAACCTGTGGTCTGGAAGAACAACGCCATAGCAGTGTAGCTGCCAAAGTCTAGACAGGTGGGCTAGTATTTTCTGGCGTTTGTTGTTGCTTTATGAAGCTGAAACCCCTATGTGGGCAACCTTGAAATTACTTTAATTTTGTTTAATAAAAGTGGGCTGCCGTGCCCTTAAAACCCAGTTCGGACTAGCATGGACTTCACAAAAGAAAAAAATCCATCTACCATTGAGCTCACCAACCCCAATATCACAGCCGATATAAACACACAAACAAATTGAATTCCTTCTGTCTTTACTGAACACACCCATTAACATTCACAGTACTGGAGGAAAAAAGTAAGTGAACCCGTGGACTTAATAGCTGCTTGAATCTCCTTTGGCAGCACTGACTTCAAGCAAGCTCTTTCGGTAGCTCTGGATCAGACCTACACAAGGTTCAGAAGGAATTTTTGACCATTCCTCTATACAAAACTGCTTCAGCTCAGATACATTTGTAGGATATCTGTTGTGAACGGCTCTCTTGAGGTCATTCCACAGCATCTCTATGGGGTTAAGGTCTGGGCTCTGACTGGGCCACTCCAAAAGGCGTGTTTTTATTTTTCTGAAGTCTGTGGTGGATTTACTTCGATGCTGCATCACCCAACTTCTAATAAGCTTCAGCTGGCAGACAGCCACCCTGAGATCATCCTGTAGGATTCGTCTGTCAACTTGGGAATTCATTTTCTTCTTGAGGATTGCAAGTGGTCCAGGCCCTGAGACAGCGAAACAAGCCCAAATCATGATGTTCCCTCCACTATACTTTACTCTTGAGATGAATTTTTGGTGTTGGCAAGCTGTGCCCTTTTTACACTATACATGGTGCGGAGCAGTGGCGGCTGGTGCTCAATAATTAGTCGGGGGGGGGGGTTGTGGCAAACCAATGCCACTGTCACCCCCCCGGGGGAGACAGGAACACCCCCCCTGTGCGGGAGACAGACAGCCTCCTTACCTTAGGAGGAAGATGTCCTGCCTGCCCGGGATGACTCCAACCTCCCGTCCTCCTTCCTCCCCTGTCCGAGCCTGGGAGTGGAGCCGCTGCGGATGAGCCATCATGGTTGCAACAGTGGTGTATTTAGGTTTTGTGCTGCCCTAGGCCTGACTAAACTCATGCACCTCCCTAATTTAAATATGATAAATATGATAAATAAAGCATTTGATGGGGCACAGTGGCAGCATTTGATGGGGCACAGTGGCAGCATTTGATGGGGCACAGTGGCAGCATTTGATGGGGCACAGTGGCTGTGTTTTATGGGCATAGTGGCAGCGTTTGATGGCACAGTGGTGGCAATTGATGGGCACAGTGGGGGAAAATGATGGCACAGCGGCGGCAATAGATGGACACAGTGGTGCCAATTGATGGGCACAGTGGCTGCGTCTGATGGCACAGTTGTAGCTATGGATGGTCACAGTGGCTGCGTTTGATGGCACGGTGGCTGCAATTGATGGACACAGTGGCTGCTTTTGATGGCACAGTTGTAGCTATGGATGGTCACAGTGGCTGCGTTTGATAAGCACAATGGCAGCAATTGATGGACACAGTGGCGCCAATTGATGGCACAGTGGCACCAATTGATGGCACAGTGGTTGCGTTTGATGGCACAGTGGCGGCAATTGATGGGCACTGTGGCTGCGTTTGATGGCACAGTGGTGGCAATTCATGGGCACAGTGGTTGCGTTTGATGGCACAGTTGTAGCAATTGATGGGCACAGTGGCGGCATTTGATGGGGCACAGTGGCAGCATTTGATGGGGCACAGTGGCAGCATTTGATGGGGCACAGTGGCAGCATTTGATGGGGCACAGTGGCAGCATTTGATGGGGCACAGTGGCAGCATTTGATGGCACAATGGCTGTGTTTTTTATGGGCATAGTGGCAGCGTTTGATGGCACAGTGGTGGAAAATGACGGCACAGTGGCGGCAATTGATGGACACAGTGGTGCCAATTGGTGGGCACAGTGGCTGCGTCTGATGGCACAGTTGTAGCTATGGATGGTCACAGTGGCTGCGTTTGATGGCACAGTGGCTGCAATTGATGGACACAGTGGCTGCTTTTGATGGCACAGTTGTAGCTATGAATGGTCACAGTGGCTGCGTTTGATGGGCACAATGGCAGCAATTGATGGACACAGTGGCGCCAATTGATGGCACAGTGGTTGCATTTGATGGCACAGTGGCGGCAATTGATGGACACAGTGGTGGCAATTGATGGGCACTGTGGCTGCGTTTGATGGCACAGTTGTAGCAATTGATGGGCACAGTGGCGGCAATTGATGGGCACAAAGGCTGCGTTTGATGGCACAGTGGTGGCAATTGATGGGCACAGTGGCGGCAATTGATGGGCACAAAGGCTGCGTTTGATGGCACAGTGGTGGCAATTGATGGGCACAAAGGCTGCGTTTGATGGCACAGTGGTGGCAATTGATGGGCACAGTGGCGGCAATTGATGGGCACAAAGACTGCGTTTGATGGCACAGTGGTGGCAATTGATGGGCACAAAGGCTGCGTTTGATGGCACAGTGGTGGCAATTGATGGGCACAAAGGCTGCGTTTGATGGCACAGTGGTGGCAATTGATGGGCACAAAGGCTGCGTTTGATGGCACAGTGGTGGCAATTGATGGGCACAAAGGCTGCGTTTGATGGCACAGTGGTGGCAATTGATGGGCACAGTGGCGGCAATTGATGGGCACAAAGGCTGCGTTTGATGGCACAGTGGTGGCAATTGATGGGCACAAAGGCTGCGTTTGATGGCACAGTGGCGGCAATTGATGGCACAGTGGCTGCATTACTAAAAGGTGACTGGGTATACAAGATTTTATTCTAGACTGCTGACTCAATTAATTTATATATATCAAGGACCTGGGGACCATTCACTCTCTCTTATCTTTACCTGAGCCGTTCCCGCCGCCGTCCTCCTCCTCCTCTCTCTCGCTCGCTCGCTCCTCCTCTGGGCTCTGGCAGTGGTTACAGAGACCCGTCCGTCTCCCCGAGAATGTGCAATGATGCCGCGCGGAGGTGGGTAGGCGGAGCATTAGGCTCCGCCTTGTCCTGTCAGGCCAGTAGTAAGTGCAGTTTACCATATATGGCCAGCGACTGAGTGACTGACGGTCACTCATAGTCCGTTGTATGGGGGCGGCAGTCGCTCCCCCCCGCCAAGTACACACCTGCAAGTGCTGAGTTCAGTGCAGTGCACATGACTTAGCAACTGCGGGACGCTGTATCTGTCAGGGAGCCGTCCCCGGCGGTAGGCTGTATATGTGCGGGAGTCGGGACTGAGGAGTACGGGTTGGGGGGGGTTTTCGTGCGGGGGGGGGGGGGGGCGGCAAGAAGCCGCCGCCCCCCGCCAAGTGCCGCCCTAGGCCTAGGCCTTGTCGGCTAGGCCAAGACACAGCTCTGGGTTGCAATGGTGGGTCGGTTGGTCTTCCCCTTGCTTCTCCGTGCGTCTCCTCCCTCCTCCTCCTTGGCCAATAAGATTGTTTCTTCTTCAGCCAATCTGGAAACGGGTCTCACGACCTACTTCCTGATTGGCGGTGAGGAGATTTAGTGTGAAAAGTACCAGTTACTTACCGGTAACTGTCTTTGTAGGAAATCTTCCAGGACGGCACACCTGAGAGACGAGAGGCTCCTCCCCACAGGAAATACAATCAATCAACAGCTGTTTTAAGTCCACACCCTTCCCCCTGATCCTCAGTTTGTAGAGAAGTAACTCCTGAACCCGGTTCACAAGGGAAATCATTCCTCATAGGCACTCACCTTCTAGTGTTCTAAAATTTTCCCTCTTCCAACGGGTGGGAAGTAGGCCTGCCATCCTGGAAGATTTCCTAGAAAGACAGTTACCGGTAAGTAACTGGTACTTTTCTCAGGTCATCTTCCAGGACGGCACACCTCATGCCTACCTTAGGGTGGGACCACTGCAAGACCCTCTTGGAGAACCTCGGTTCTGCAGTGAGCTTTACCTTCACTCCATATGCTTGATGAAGGTATCTTAGCTGGATCATGCGGCTGATCTGCAGGTCTACTCCACCGGTGTCCCTGCCTTCTCTGCTTCTGATGCAGGATCTAGGTGGAGTGGGCTCTTAAAGATGGAATCAGAAAACATGTTAAACTTGTAGGTTATCAATGTTGCCTGTCACACATCTAACAACCATGGCCTATTGTGCCTATAGGTGCTGCTTAGAACCACTAAAAAGATTATTCAGAGACCTGTGTTGTAAGACAAGGACACTACATTGATCAATAAGGGGGCCTGTCTTAACACAACCCTGTCCAGGGAAATAAAACTGCCAAAAAAGGGGGGCCCCCGACAGAACCTTTTTTGTTCAATTTTATCTTTACGTCAGCAAAGACTGAAGGGAAGCCTACTTAAAGGAAATAGATTAACAGAAGCTTAATCCCTGGGTTTAAGGCATGCCCAATCTATAGTTTTACTTACGCCTGAGAGCCTACTTCAGGAGATTAACGTCCATAGCAGGAGTAGAACACTCATTGCTACATCCAGTTTTGCTAGAAGGGCGGAATGAAGGCCATGCACCAAGCTGTAACCTATTTGGTCGGGTATACATCTTTATACTTCATCTTCAGGCCATAATACTCCTCTGAACAGAACTTCCCAAGTTCTTATTAAACAGGTCGATTCATTATTGCCTTCCTCCAGTGACCCATAACCCTACTGGGCTTTAACCCTAGGAAATGGTTCTGGCATCCCTGAATGTAAGGCTTTCTGACATGTGACTTTTGCAGCCAGAACTCCTGGCCCTTCTATGGAAGAGAAGGCTGAAATACAAAAGGTGATACATGTATTATTAATACCACAAATAAAAAGACCATAGATTGTGGACATAGCACAATAGATTTAGACAGAAAGGACACAAGCATAGACAACAATGTTGTGTATCTGAGTGTGACTAGCTAAACCGACATATCAAATATGGGAAGAGACCCAAATCTGAACCTCAATGTAGACAAGCAGTCCTCACAGTCTGGTTTTCTGATGTGCGGCCAAGATGTAAGCATTAAGACACAAACAAACCCTAAATGCTGCGCATTTCTGAAGTGCAGCTAGGTCATAACTGATAAATACAGAAAGGACGGGAACCCCCTTTACAGTGGAGTTTTACTGATGTACAGCAAAACAAGGCCATAAAGATAAGACAGAAAGACCCAAACTTCTATGTTGCGTATTTATTACGAACCACCAAATACAGTTATAAGACAATCTTTTCTGTTATGTAGTTCTGTAGTGTAGTCAGATAAAACCAAACCCTGAGAAAGAACACAATCAACCTGCAGCATTATGTTTTTCTGAAGTGCCATAAGGTAAGGCAATATGAAACAGAAAGCACCAACAAGCTATAATTTTGGAGTATTTCTGCTGTGCAGTAACATAAAAACAGAGAAACAACAGACAGCCTTTACAGCTGCGATCTTTCTGGTCTACTACAAAATAAGGCAATAACTCCACGATGAGTATTTCTGCTGTGTAGCAAAACCTCAACCAGAAGGGACAGATAAGCTTAGGGCTCCCACACGTGTGCAACCCAACCTGCGACTTGGGACTTGAAGACGCATGAGAAGTCATACACTATGGCTTCCAATGGGTACCATTCGTGACTGTGCGACTCCAGGTCACAGCGTCTCCAGCAGTCCCTGCTTACTAGATCCACAGACCTCAAGATTACACAGGTCACAGGAAAGGCAATTTTCAGGTCGAACAAGCAAAGGGGTCCCCAATGCTGTGGCTCCCTGGAGGAGTGCAGCCAACAACCCAATGCTGTGTATGCCTAAGAAGCAGCAAGGAAGATCAATGAGAAATACCACTTACTGCTGTGCCTTTCTGATATACGGACAATAAGGAAGTAAATATAGGAGATACAGGACACAAACAATCTTCAATCTTTGTGTATGTCTGATGTGTAGCAATATACCAATACTGAGCAGAGATGCCACCATCCTCAATGTGTCTCCCTGCCGAGCAGCAAAAACAAATCAGAAAGACAAGCAACCTTCACTGCTGTGTCCTTTCTGATATGCAGCCAATAAGGCAGTTTATGTAAGACATAAAGGACAGGCAACCTTCAATCTTGTATACGTCTGATGTGCAACAACAATTCTGAATAGAGATAGCACATCCATATTGAAGTGATGTGGCATGCGACTCAACATGTCAAATCGCATGCCTAAAATCATCAGCCATTGCCGTTAATAGCACTGTCTGAATCGCACGACGCCACTTTGTGGTGCTGCACCGATTACCAAAGGCAGTATATGTACTACCCCTAGCACAGGTTCAATTTGTACTTCTGTTATGGAGCCCAACAAATCAGGACCATCAATCTTTGCTGCTGCCTTTCTGATAAGCAACCAATAAGGCAGTAATACAGGACACAAAACCCCACAGACAGACCTCGATCTTGTGTATGTCTGATGTGCAGCAATATAACAATGAGCAGAGATGTCACCAGACTCAATGATGAGCATTTCTGCCGTGCGGCACAAAACCAGAAAGTACAGACCACCTTCACTGTTGTATTTTTCTGATCTGTAACCAAAGCAGTACCTTTAGGATATAAAGGACACCAAACAAGCTTCAATGCAGTGCATTTCTGATGTACAGCAATATACCCCTTATGAGCAGAGATGTCACAAATCTCAATGTGTACTTTAGTTGCGCCACCAAACACCCCAGCAAGGACAAACCTTCACTACTGAGGTCTACTGGTGAGGAGCCAAGAAGGAGTCATGGTTTATCCCTTTATAAAATAACCAAACAGGGGCAATTTATTTCATAGGCATAGCCTGGGCTGTAGATACTAACCCTTCACCACCAGTGAGGGAACAAATCCTAAAATGGTTGGACACCTTACTATAGTAGCTGTTGTCCTACCTTACCTCCATAGACTGAGCAAATGCTAGCCAGCTCATACACGGGTGGGGCTGATTCAGTAACTAAATTCTCAATGAGCCCAGCCCTAGAGAACAATTTAAGACCTCTAGAAAGGGTGGTTAACAATTTAGCCTGGAGTCTTTAGTCCTGCACTATAATATAACCACAGTGTAAAGGTGGAGTGGGAGGTTGGAGCTTATGAAAAGCTACCCATAGCAAGCAACCCCCAACAGGAGGATCTGTCACAAGGGAACCCCTACTGTGCTACACAGAAGCTTGGTCCCTGCCCATCGTTGAAAGTTAGGTCAGCTTTTAAACATCCCGGAGCAACTTCAGATTCCTAGCAGCTAGGGTCGGATAACCTAGTGCACCTGCTGACCAGGGGAGCTTACTCCTGAATCCTTCAACCACTGTACAAATAATAACTTATTCAATGGTATACATGCTCTTTGTATCTACCAGGTCCCCCCTTCGCTATATACACCCTTACTAATGTACCACAACTGGGTATGTAGGGAGAGGCTGGCAACCTACTGTTGCGATAACCACAGTGTCTCTGCTGTAAGAGGGAGCTGTGGCTGGTGGTTTTAGCAGTAACTTCTGGGCTATTTGTATCCAGACCCCAGGTCCTGCACCAGTCAGTATATACATGGGGAAGGGGGAGAAATGCCTTACCTACGTCTTCATATCTGATGTGGTTTAGGCACACTTGTTCCTCTGCCCACTTGTCCACCATACAGCGTCTCCGATGTAAGAGGGAGCTGCACTGGTGTTTTTAGCAGAATCTTCTGGACTATTTGAATGCAGACCCCAGGGGAGATTATCTCAAATGCCCCGAAACCATCTGGCTGGAATTGGGGATTTTGCAGCTAAATTACCAAGGCAAAGGAAAGTACTCACTGTTGTTGTCTTCCCTTTTTGCCCCGAGTTTGCTTTTCCATCCTTATGGTCCACACGCAAGGAGGGTAGCTGCCAAAGTACCCCCCCCCCACTGCTGTCCCCATAGGGAGTTGCAAGGTTAGGCTGTGTCCTGCAGTGTACCAGTCAGTATATACACATGGGGGGGCAATGCCTTACGTTCCTCATTCCCATTTGAGGTGGTTTAGGCAGACATCCACCGTAGTGAACTGGTGCCTCCTTGCCTAGCGAAAGGAGAATGCGGGCGCCTGCTCCTGCTGACTCTCAGCCTTCCCTCCTGGGTAAGAACACCGCCATTTTCCCGAAGTCTGAAAATGACGCGGGTGCTTGTCCGCCCTCCCCAGCAGCCCACGCGAGCTACCAGGGGCCCAGGAGTCAGGGGATACGATCCCCCTGGAAACAACCGACAGCCAGCACCCCCGCCTGAACGGACGCCCAGACAGGTAAGGGGGGAGACAGGATAAAGGCCCCTGAAGTTCTGGGTACACCACTGTACCCAGAGGCCTTCAGCTCTCAGGGGGGCTCTTCCAGTTTCTGCTGCCCCCCCTGAGGAAAGGCTAGAGGAACCCCCCCCAGGAAGGATAAATATATCCTGCCAGCCCCAGAGGCTTCCCAGGAATTTGGTCCGGCTCCCAGGGGGAGACCACCAGCCCCAGGCTTCGGGTCATTTGGAAAAAAAAAAAAAAACAGTTTCGCTGTGTAGGGAGAAACACAATCAAAAACTGAGGATCAAGGGGAAGGGTGGGGACTTAAAACAGCTGTTGATTGATTGTGTTTCCTGTGGGGAGGAGCCTCTCATCTCTCAGGTGTGCCGTCCTGACTTGAGAAAATAGCAAATATTCATTCGCTATTTCACACAACTGGGTGGGCTCGGAGCGCAGTGCACTGCGCCCAGAGCCCACCTTTTTTGAAGCCTATTAGAAACTCTGGCTCTAATCACGTGCTTAACCCCCCCACTGAAATCCATGGTCTGGCGCCCTGTATGTAGATCAGGGGGCCGGACGCATGGATGGGAGGGGCGGTGCTCGTGCACCCCAAATGGACAGGCCACCACTGGTGCAGAGTATTCTTCCTGAACAATTCAACTTTTGTTTTATCAGTCCACAATACATTTTCCCAGTAGCATTGTGATTTGCCAGGGTGCTCATTGGCAAACTTAAGGCACGCAGACTTTTTTATTTTTTTGGGAGAGCCGTGACTACCTCCGTGGTGTTCTGCCGTGGACTCCTGTTTTTGTCTGACTAAAATATGGTATGAACAGGGATATTTTTTTGTTCCTTGTGATGTCTTCAAGCCTTTAGCTGTTACTCGTTGGTTCTTTTCTACCTCAATGAGGATTCTGTATTGTGCCTTGGGAGTCATCTTGGCTGGGTGCACATTTCTAGAAAGAATGGCCACAGTACTAAACTGTTGACCGATATATCTCTATCCAGCCTTATACAGATCAACCACTCTTGATCACATGTCTTCAGAGAGCTTCTTTTTTGCAAGGCTTGGTTCACATGAGCTGAAGCTTCTTATGCACAGCAATCTTAAAATGTTTGAGTGTCTTTTATCAATCAAAGTAGCTCTAAACCACACCTCCAAACTCATTTTATTAATTGGACTCCAGGTCTGCAAGATTTTGTTGAAGTAATTAGTCTACGGGTTCACTTACTTTTTTCTCTAGCACTATAAGGCCTCATGCACACTGGATGTTTTTGGATGTTTTTACAGCAGCTGTTTTTGGCAGTAGACATTTTTTTTCTACAGTCATTAAACTCTCCTTCATGTTATCCTATGTGTCCATGCACACATAGGCTGTTATCAGCAGTTTTGGGCAGTAACGTTTTTGAGCAGTAAAAAAAAAACAAAAAAAAAACTAGTGGGTTCTGAGAGACGTTTTTCAGCTGTAAAAATGCTCTAACGCTGATAAATGTCGATAAACGCTCAAAAACGTCACTCACCAGCATTTAACGTTTTTCATCCATTGAAAAAAAAAAATAATAATTTTTTTTCAAAAAAAAAAAAAACAACGCTAAAAAACGCTAATGTGGAAAAACGCTAATAAACGCTATTGCAAAAACATTGAAAAAAGTTGAAAAAAAGTTTAAAAACTCACTGCAAAGCTACTGGTGTTTTTATAACATTGTTTTAATGTCCAGTGTGCATGAGGCCCAAGCCCCCGTTCACACCTATGTGAATTAGATGCGGCTTACACTGCATCCAATTCGCAGGACATTTTAAAATACATTCATATGAATGCATCTGGTTCACATATGTGCGTTCGCACTGCACATTGCCCAAAAAACTTGTGCGTTTTCTGGGCATTGCGGTGCGAATTACAAGCCCATTATCTCCTATGGGAACGCATCTGATTCGCAGATGCACTGCGTTCTGAACATGGATTTTCTCCTTCTCATCACTACAACCCCCCCCCCCCCCCCCCGCTCACTGATCCGCAGCTAGAACGCAGAGGAATCTCTGAACAACTGATTTTTATCTTCCCAGTGAAACCGGAGCTTCGCACCGCACATGTGTGAACCCAGGCTGAATGTTTAATGAGTGTGTTCAATAAAGACATAAGAAATTAGAATTGTTTGGCTGGCTTCACACGGGGCGGATCCGATTGGTCCTCGCTGAGCAGGCAGATGACAGGTCCTTCTCTGCTCACTGTGCAGGGACGGACCTGTCAGAGTCTCGCTGTTCTCTATGGGGAGATCAGATGAAAATGGACAGCCTGGCCGTTTTCATCCGATCTAAACCGCTGGACAGATGGCAAACGTATCGCCATCCGTCTGTTTTGAGCGGTTCTTGTCGGATCGAATGGCAGGTGGGTGTCAGCGGACACATCTCCACTGACATCCGCCTGCCCATACATGTCAATGGGTGGTCCGCTTGGATCCGCCTGAAAAGGGACAGGCGGATTGGAGCAGGCTGATCATGTGAAAGGGGCCTTTATGTGTTAACAATTTTAAAGGGTGCCTTGATATTGTCTATAACTTTAAAGGGTGCCTCGACTGAAAAAAGGTTGAGAAACACTGGTATACAGCATTAAATGTTATGTAATGCTGTGTTAAACACTGCTTTACACTAACACACTACACTCACTGACACTATTCTCACACACGGGCCGCATCAACATTATGGTTGCCCTCAAAGGGCCAGTTGTATCTGTAAGACTGGATGTCTAGAGCACCCCACTCCCTCTTGCATCAAATTGCAAGAGCACCTCCACCATTAGAAGTCCAGAGTCCCCCACCATTCCTTACAACACAGTGCACTCCCTTACCTTGTGGTGCTGCCGGGAAGAAGCTGGGGGGAGAGCTGGGGAGCAAAATGTGCAGGATCTGGAGGAGGACCAGCAGAGGGCTGGAGTCAGCAGCTGGAGTCTGCTGAATGCTGAGACCAAGGGGGGTGTACGGAGAAGAGCATGAAATGGCCTGGTGGGCCGGATTGGGCCCGCGGGTCTTGTGTATGACACATGTGCACTATACTAACAGTAAAATAACAATCTGCACAGACTCACAATAAGTTAACAGTGAACATACTAACTGCTAGTGGCAAAACGAGCCCTGCTTTATCTCCACTCCAACACACGACAAGAGCTGGCTATAGGAAGTTAGCTTTTATAGTGTGGGGTGGGACTAGGAGTACTGAGCCGTGATTGGAGAAAGTAATCACCACTTTGTCCAATCAGGGCTCTGATCTCAGTGCCAATTGGAAAAGCCTTGCACCTGACCAGCGGCCAGGTGCAAGATTTCATTCAATTAGGGCCCTAGAATGTGCAGTGCATTGTGGGGCACTCGGCAGGCAACATCCCGCCGAGCTACCCGCAAGTTTGGATGTTCGCCAAACGGTCAAACTTATGCCTGTGTCGAACTGTTCATCCATCTCTACTCCTGACCCTTGCATTCTGCATCACATACTACTGACCCTTGCACTTTTTGTTACTTACTCCTGACCCCTGCATTCTGCGTTACTTACTACTGACTCCTAAACTCTTCATATTGTCTTTACTATTTAATGGGGCCATGTTAAAGTGATTGTAAAGGTTAAAAAAAAAAAACATTATAACAAACATGTCTATACTTACCTGCTCTGTGCAATAGAATTGCACAGAATGGCCACAAACCTCTTTTTGCCCCCCCCCCCCCCCCACCAGTGCTCCTGGCCCCTCTCTTCTGTCCAGTGCCCCCATGGCAAGCCGCTTGCACCCGAGCCCGGCTGCTGCGTCCGTTGACACAGACAGCGGGACTTGGCCCCGCTCCCTCGTCACTGGCTTTTATTGACAGCACTGAGTGCCAATGGCTCCCAGTGCCCCAGCAAAGCCAGCGAGGCCCAGAAGTGAGGGGAGAGAAGACCTGCAGATGTGCACGGCGCTGGATTAATTGAGGGATCAGGTAAGTAAAAGGGGGGCTGAGGGGGCAATGCTGACACCTAAAAATGTTTTACCTTAATACAAGGAATACATTAAGGTAAAAAATGTTTAGGCTTTACAACCACTTACATTTTTCTTCTTAGCTACTTTAATACAGGGCACTTTCCCCGCCTTCCTCCCCAGGCCATTTTTCAGCTTTCAGCCATGTCGCACTTTGAATGGCAATTGCGCGGTCATGCACCACTGTACCCAAATGATTTTTTTATCATCTTCTTCACACAAATAGAGCTTTCCTTTGGTGGTATTTAATCACCGCTGGTTTTTAAAATTTTTTTTTACTATAAAAAAAATAAATAAATAAATAAAAGTTTTGGAAAGAAAAAAGTTTGTCAGAAAATGTGCATTTTTTAAATAAACACAGCCGATCACATTGGCAAAGAGCCGCGGCTCTTTGCCGAGATCGGGGTCACGCCGTGTCCCAGGAACAAACTGGGCTCCATCATATGACGTCCCAGAACAAAAGCCGCACCGCTCTGCCGTTTTTTTTATGGTGGCCGGGCGGAAAGTGGTTAAAAAAAACCATGCTGCACCCTGGTGGTCTTTGGGGTTGTGCAGGTAGATTTCCACCTCTCCAGGGTTGTCTACCTCTTGCTGTAGCAAGTACAGTAAATTGTGTAGCAATACCCCCAAAAGGGCCGCTGAATTTTAGCACAGGTTCTCTCCCAATCAGTGAAGAGGCAGCCAAGCACGCAGCAAACTCACTCAGAAAACAGTCTAGGGGATGTCTTTTTAAGGTTTATTGTTTTAGAACTTGAACAGAATTAAAACAAACAATGGGGAATGGGATGCTCCAAAATGCTTAAGTGCAAATTTAAGCTGAGGACACTTCTTTCTATAGCAGCAGAACAGTCACTAGGTTCACAGCTGAAGACAGTGACAAATGAAGGTTTGCACTACAGTAGTGGACTGGAGCAGTTTAACTCTTGCAGCGAACAACCACAATAAAGTTTGGACAATCTGGGATAGCTGGAGCAGTCACACTTCCACAGCTGGGGATCAAGCATAGTGATACAAAAAAGATGCCACTTGCCCCCCATCTATAGAAGAAGCATTGGAAGGCTAACAACAGGTACAAACAAGACCAAGGATAAATCCAAGGGAAAAACCAAGCTTAACTTACCACCAGCCCGCAGACAACCAAATAACTTGTCTAACAGTATGCATCAAAAGCAGGGGCTTAGTCTGCACACATTTGCAAATGAATGCGCAAGCTACAGAGCCTCATCAAGGGATCTAGGATAACTGCAGCACAGTGTCCAGGCTCTACTCACAGACCTAGGAGGGAGATCTTGATGAGCTCTGTCCATAGCACAGAACACTCCAGAGACCAGTTTTGGTGGGCTCCAGGGGCAAGCAGCCCCCTAGAGCATCAGTAGTCCATCCTTGCAGGTAGGAAGATCAACCAACAGGCTCCATCTGTCCAGGCTTCAGTAGGGTTGCCACCTCATCCCTTTAACCACTTGACCACAGGGCACTTAAACCCCCCTTCCTAACCAGACCAATTTTCAGTTTTTGGTGCTCTCACATTTTGAATGACAATTCCTCAGTCATGCAACACTGTACCCATATGAATTTTTTGTCCTTTTTTTTCACACAAATAGAGCTTTCTTTTGGTGGTATTTAATCACCGCTGGTTTTTTAATTTTTTGCGCTATAAAAGAAAAAAGACTGAAAATTCGGTAAAAAAAAAATCAAAAAAATCTTTGTTTCTGTTAAAATTTATTGCCGAGTATTGGCATAGTATTGGCAGAGTATTGGCAGAGTATTGGCAGAGTACTGGACTTTATTGCAGAGTATTGCACAGTATGGGCACAGAGCAGCGCTGTGGGCACTACAGATCCAGTCCACAGCACTGCTAAAAACGATCTCTCCCCCTCTCCCTGTACAGATCAGTACAGAGAGGGGAGGGATGAACCGGCGTCATGACATGATGCTGGATTCGTTTACAAGTGATTGCTCCGTCATTTGACGGAGCAATCACGTGGTAAACGGCTGCTATAAGCGTTTACCGCTATAAGCGCCCCGCGCTCACAGATGTTTGCGGGAGCGCGCCCCAGGGGGCGTGCGAGAGCAACATTATGGGAGGACGTCCATCAGTGTTGCCAACCCCCCGAAGTGAAATTTACTGGCAGAATGCCAAAATTTTCAAACGGTGCCAATTTTTACTAGCAAAAAAATCATGACATTTACTGGCGGATCCACATTTTTTACTGGCACTGCAAAAAAGTGCCTACAATTACTGTTTTTAGTGCTAAGCAGTGAAAATATCAATATTTGAACTATAAACACATAGCTAGTGTTAGTTAGCAATGTGTTTAAGTTTAACAAAAATCAAAAAACATATTTCTCAATTTACATGAAGGTCAGGTTACTATGACCCGGCCAGCAGAGAGTTCCCCCTTACATCAGAGTCTGCAGGATGGTGACCAGAGACCACCTTCCGCAGAGTGAATACACTAAGGTAAGAGGGGTTACTAATATAGGGGGGGAACCTTTATATCAGTGCCCCCTTACATTATTGTATTCACTCCACCCTTACATTAGTGACCCCCTCAGACTGGCCTGGCGGCGCTGTCACTGACCTCAGGTGCACCTTGCAGGGCTCAGTCAGACGGCTCCAGCTTGGCGGCTATTCTATAGTCTCCTCTCCACAGTCCACACATGTCTGTCTCTTCCCGTGACCCCCATCCCAGCAGCGATCCCACTCTTGACACCTTTCTAGGATACCAGACACTGCAGACATGATAAAAGACAAGAGATGGTCAGAGGCTGTGAACATGATACAGGAGGACAGAGGCTGCAGACATACTACAGGAGGTGGACAGAGGCTGTGGACATACTACAGAAGGTGGACAGAGGCGGTGGACAGAGGCTGCCGACATACTACAGAAGGTGGACAGAGGCTGCCGACATACTACAGAAGGTGGACAGAGGCTGCCGACATACTACAGAAGGTGGACAGAGGCTGCCGACATACTACAGAAGGTGGACAGAGGCTGCCGACATACTACAGAAGGTGGACAGAGGCTGCCGACATACTACAGAAGGTGGACAGAGACTGCGGACATACTACAGGAGGTGGACAGAGGCTGCAGACATACTACAGGAGGTGGACAGAGGCTGCAGACATACTACAGGAGGTGGACAGAGGCTGCGGACATACTACAGGAGGTGGACAGAGGCTGCGGACATACTACAGGAGGTGGACAGAGGCTGCAGACATACTACAGGAGGTGGACAGAGGCTGCAGACATACTACAGGAGGTGGACAGAGGCTGCGGACATAATACAGGAGGTGGACAGAGGCTGCGGGCATACTACAGAAGGTGGACAGAGGCTGCGGACATACTACAGGAGGTGGACAGAGGCTGCAGGCATACTACAGAAGGTGGACAGAGGCTGCGGACATACTACAGGAGGTGGACAGAGGCTGCGGACATACTACAGGAGGTGGACAGAGGCTGCAGACATACTACAGAAGGTGGACAGAGGCTGCAGACATACTACAGGAGGTGGACAGAGGCTGCGGACATACTACAGGAGGTGGACAGAGGCTGCGGACATACTACAGGAGGTGGACAGAGGCTGCAGACATACTACAGGAGGTGGACAGAGGCTGCGGACATACTACAGAAGGTGGACAGAGGTTGCGGACATACTACAGAAGGTGGACAGAGGTTGCGGACATACTACAGAAGGTGGACAGAGGCTGCGGACATACTACAGAAGGTGGACAGAGGCTGCAGACATACTACAGGAGGTGGACAGAGGCTGCGGACATACTACAGGAGGTGGACAGAGGCTGCGGACATAATACAGAAGGTGGACAGAGGCTGCGGACATACTACAGGAGGTGGACAGAGGCTGCGGGCATACTACAGGAGGTGGACAGAGGCTGCTGGCATACTACAGGAGGTGGACAGAGGCTGCGGGCATACTACAGAAGGTGGACAGAGGCTGCGGACATAATACAGAAGGTGGACAGAGGCTGTGGACATAATACAGAAGGTGGACAGAGGCTGCGGACATACTACAGGAGGTGGACAGAGGCTGCGGGCATACTACAGGAGGTGGACAGAGGCTGCTGGCATACTACAGGAGGTGGACAGAGGCTGCGGGCATACTACAGAAGGTGGACAGAGGCTGCGGGCATACTACAGGAGGTGGACAGGGGCTGTGGGCATACTACAGGAGGTGGACAGAGGCTGCGGGCATACTACAGGAGGTGGAAAGAGGCTGCTGCAGACATACTACATTCTCACAGTAGCCTCCTCTTCTGCCCACCATCATATTACTTCTCCACATCATCAGTGTGCTGTGTCCTCCTCCTGTACCCCTTTCACCTCTCCACAGGTCAGGGCAGTAGTAGTACAGTGCTGCCCTGACCTGTGGAGAGATGAAAGGGGCACAGGAGGAGGACACAGCACACTGATGAATCTGATGTGGACTGGAGAAGTAATATGATGGTGAATAGAGCACATCAGTCTCTGTCCCCTGCATATGCCATGCAGCCAGGGCCCAGGGACAGAGACTGATGTGCTCTATTCACCATCATATTACTTCTCCCGGTTCCCAGTAATGTCCTACGGATATTATCCCCCTACAGCTGCTTCACTCTCCTCCGGTCCGTCTGCCTATGACAAGAAGGGTGCAGTGCAGACAGTCATGAGGGGACAGAGTCACGCACCTGGCTGGCCGCCGTGGTCTCTCTCTTCTCAGTCTCAATGGATTCGAAAATGGCGCCGGGCGGTGGCACGGCGCAATTACGTTACTGCGCATGCGCCGCCCAGCCGAGCGCGTACGAGATTTCCCGAGGCCGGCCGGCTTCGGAACGGCGCATGCGCCGTTCCGTGGTCGGCTCGCGGCCATCATTTTTACGGGCACCCGGTGCCCGTAACGGGCTTTCACGGGCGCCCCGAAAAAGGGGTCAAATTTACGGGCTGCCCGTAAATCAACGGGCGGTTGGCAACACTGACGTCCATGGAGCCCCACCCAGGATTAAGCCGACCACGCTGTAGCCGTCTTTCGGCTATGGCCCGGTCGGCAAGTGGTTAAAACCGAACACCTATTAATTGCACAGGTTCTGTGGCTGATTAAGGTGGTAAGTAAACTCACTTGGTACCCTTTTTGCAGTAAATTAGCCTTAGAACCTGTGTAATTCATGTGTGTTCAGGTTTAAAGGGATGAGGTGGAAACCCTAGGCTTCAGCCTATTTACCCCTTCTTGCCCCAACTCCTGGGCACACCTCCTCAGGGTTTGGGCAGAGAGTAGTAAATATTCAAGCTGGAAATGTGAATTTTCCCCATCTCAAGCTATAGAATTTTCTCAACATAACCAGGGGGAAAACAATGAATCACGCAGGCAACAGAGTTAGCAACCCAGCTCCTCTGGCTACAGAGGCAAAAACTAAATTTCCCTAGCAACTAGGAGGGTGCTACACTTGTAATTGTAATCTGTTTAGAGGAACATGCAGTACAGTGTTATGTATGAAGAGAAAATCCTGTATTGTTGTGAGTTTAACAGTTCTGATATGGTGAGCCAGCCCCATCTATTGATTATGTCAGGCATTACTATTAGGCCGGGTTCACATATGTGTGGCTGCGGGTTCATTCCTGGGGTCCGGTGCGTGTCTGTTCACCGGTTCAGGAGCCGTTCAGGTCTGAATTTTTGCCTGAATCCACACCTGAACCAGACCTTAACCACTTAAGGACCAGGCCTAGTTTTCAAACTTGTTGTTCACAAGTTAAAATCAGGGTTTTTTGGCTAGAAAATTACTTAGAACCCCCAAACATTATATATATTTTTTTTTCAGACAAATAGGTGGCGGTTGTTGCAATACTTTGTGTCACATCGTAACACATCGGTCTTACAAACACAATTTAAAAAAAAAAAATACACTTTTTGAATTAAAGATAAGAAAACAGTAAAGTTAGACCATTTTTTTTTAATATTGTGAAAGATAATGTTACGCCGAGTAAACTGATACCCAACATGTCACGTTTCAAAATTGCGCCCGCTCGTGGAATGGCGACAAATTTTGACCCTTAAAAATCTCCATAGGCGATGTTTAAAAATTTCTACAGGTTTACAGTTTTAAGGTGCAGAGGAAGTCCAGTGCTAGAAATATTGCTCTCACTCTAACGATCGCGGCAATACCTCACATGTGTGGTTTGAACACCGTTTGCATATGCAACTTACGTATGCGTTCGCTTCTTTGCGCGAACATGGAGGGACGGGGCGCTTTAATTTTTTTCTTATTTAACTTTTTATTTTTACACTATCCCTTTAATAAAAAAAAAAAAATTGGATCACTTTTATTCCTATTACAAGGAATGTAAACATCCCTTGTAATAGAAAATGCATGACAGGAGCTCTTTAACCACTTGCTTACTGGGCACCTAAACCCCCCTCCTGCCCAGACCAATTTTCAGCTTTTAGAGCTGTCAATGTTTGAATGACAATTGCACGGTCATGCTACACTGTACCCAAATTAAATTTTTATAATTATTTTTTCCCACAAATAGAGCTTTCTTTTGGTGGTATTTGATCACCTCTGGGATTTTTATTTTTTGTTAAAAAAAATTAAAAAAGACCGAATAAAAAAAAAATACAAAACCGTTTTATATTTTGTTAATACATTTTGCAAACAGATCATTTTTTCCTTCATTGATGTACGCTGATGAGGCTACACTGATGGGCACTGATAGGCTGCACTGATGGGCACCGATAGGCTGCACTGATGGGCACTGATAAGGCGGCACTGGTGGGCACTAAGGTGGCACTGGTGGGCACTGATAAGGTGGCACTGGTGGGTAATGAGAGGTGGCACTGAAGGGCACTAATAGGTGGCACTGATAGCTGGCACTGATTGGTGGCAGTGATGGGCACTGATCGGCACTGGTAGGCGACACTGATAGGCAGCACTGCTAGGTGGCAATGATGAGGCACTGATTGTCACCACTGGCGGGCATTGATAGGTGGTACTCATGGGCATTGCTAGATGGCACTGATGGGCACTGATTGGTGGGCACTGTGGGCACCGATTGGTGGGCACATATGAGGCGGCTTCGCCTCACCCTGCTCAGGACCGATGTCCCTTCAACAGAAGCCAGTGATCGGCTTTTTTTTCTCCTCACGCTGTCAGCTTGAGAAGAAAAAAAAAAGATTACCGATCCTCTGTTTACATCATGTGATTAGCTGTCATTGGCTGACAGCTGATCACGTTGTTAGGGGTCGGGATCGACCCCTTATTCTGATCTGTGATCACCCGAGTCTCGAGGACTTGGGTGATCACAGCACGCGCCGCGCGTGCCCTGCAGGGGGGCGCGGCCAGCTTGCAAAGGGGAGGACGTCTATTGACGCCCTCCCGGCAAGGCAGATCCGCGCTGTAGCCGTCATTCAGCTATAGCGCAGATTGGAAGGAGATAATGTGAGATCTGGGGTCAAAAAGACCTCAGGTCTCACATTTACACTTAAATGCAACAAAAGTTGCTTTAAGGCCGTTGGGTGGAAGTGCCGTTTGATGTCTCTTCCGTCATCCAACATCATTAAGTTGAGTGGGGGCCATCATTCCCTCATTTGACACAGTGCCTCTGGGGGGAAAGGATCATATCGTCTCCGCCGCTACCGACGGCTCCGGTAAGCGGCGGAGATGACCGGAGTATGGCAGGAGGGGGGTGGGCACCTCTCCCGCCGCAGATAAAAGTGATCTTGTGGCGAATCCGCCGCAAAGTCCACTTTTATCGCAAAGCAGACCGCCCGCTGTTTCAGAAAATACCGGGGTTATGGCAGCTATCTGCTGCCATAACAACGATATTCAACGTCAAAGTACCGACGTACAACAATGGCGGGCGGTCCGGTAGTGTTTTTTTAACACACACCGGACCCTTTCTCAATCTGGATCGCGCCCGCCCCGGACATGTGTGAACCGGCTCCATTGAGAACTGGTCACACTTGCCTGTCATGACAATTGGATGCGGTAAAATCCGCATCCAATTCGCATATGTGTGAACCCAGCCTTAAACTGAGAAGTCAGATTGTGGGAGAAATCTTTTCTGTGTGCTTAACTGGGAATATGTAATTTACATTCAATTCATTATATTTCAAGAAAAAGAAAATATGTACTTTCCAGCACCTGAGGAGCCCTGTGGTAACTTCATTGTTCTACAGACCGCTAGCATCGTACATAGGTCGGTGGTTGGTATGAAAAGGCCATGCATGTTGGTACTAGTTATAAAAGGAAGCTTCTAAGCATTTGGCTAACACCCAAATTCTCATCCCTTTTTGATCAAAATGTTATGCCTCTCCATAAATCGGTGGAACAGGACCTTCAATCCTGGAATTCAAAATATTTTTCATGGTTTGGGAAAGCGGCAATAATTAAAATGGTGATTCTTCCGAAATTGTTGTATGTGATGCATGCTCTTCCGATAAGAATTCCACGCCAATTTTTTAAATGCCTTTAATCGCTACAGATCCAATTCTTATGAACCCATAAGAAACCGAGAACTGGGTTTTGTTTAATTTCCAAACCTAAGGATCAAGGGGGCCATGGGTTTACTGGATTTTTATGCAATACAGTTAGCTAGAATTATTGATTGGCATTGTCATTACCAGACAAAAGATTGAGTTTCGTTAGAATCTAACAGTATAAACAAATGGCCATTGCTCACAACTATAGCTTAAAGTGACCAGATTTTTAAAATGAAATCCTGGGAAATTTATTTTTTTATTGGCAAATGGTAAACTATTTTATACACATTTTTCTCCAATCATATATGCAGTCAGTGGCGTAGCGTGGGTTATCAGAGCCCGTGACAAGGCAAGAAATTTGTGCCCCCTGAGCCACAGACCTTTAGCACTCCCTGAGTCCCTTCCACTAGTACTGACCTTCCAGACCACTGCACTAACCTACCTGATTTCTACAGTGTCCACTACACTGACCTACCTGATCCCTACACTGACCTACCTGATTCCTACACCATCCACTACACTGACCTACCTGATCCCTACACTGTCCACTTCACTAACCTACCTGATCCCTACATGGACCTACCTGATTCCTACACTGTCCACTACACTGACCTACCAGACCACTGCACTAACCTACCTGATTTCTACAGTGTCCACTACACTGACCTACCTGATCCCTACACTGACCTACCTGATTCCTACACCGTCCACTACACTGACCTACCTGATCCCTACACTGTCCACTTCACTAACCTACCTGATCCCTACATGGACCTACCTGATTCCTACACTGTCCACTACACTGACCTACCAGACCACTGCACTAACCTACCTGATTCCTACAGTGTCCACTACACTGACCTACCTGATCCCTACAGTGTCCACTCCACTAGCCTACCTGATCCCTACACTGACCTACCTGATACCTACTTGATCCCTACACTGACCACTACACTAACCTACCTGATCCCAACACTGTCCAGTACACTGACCTACCTGATCCCTTCATGTACAGTGTAGATTTGGTTGTTCACCTCTTCATTGCCACCATGATAATCCATGGGAACTGGCCTTTCTCCAGCACCGGCTACTGTTCCAGCCATCCAGCAACTCCTCCATTAGCCGCTCCCACGCGCTCTGTACTGCCCCTCCCCCTTCGCTGTTTCTTACACACACGGGCTGGACCATAGGAGTTCCTAGGCGGGGGGTAGGCGTGCAGAGCAATGCCTGGGACATGTCTCATCAGTGGTGGAGATGGCCGGAGGAGGCATGCTGCATGTGCCCCCCCCCCCCCCCCACGCCACTGCAATCCAGGGACAGTGTCCTCAATTTGGGGACTGTCCCTGGAACCCAGGATGTCTGGTCACCCTACTATAGCTGGCCTTTGTAGCAAGGAGCACATGGAACGGCCACTCAGGGAAAAAATTCCCGGCTCAACCTACCAACCAGCCTGCAACCAACCAAATTATCCTGTCCAACAGTATCCGTTAAAACCACTTACCGACTGCCGCATGACTATATACGTCCTGACTTTGAAGAGGGATATCTCGGTAATGGCAGCAGCTGCTGCCACAACCGAGGTATCCATCTCTTCAGGCGGTGGTTCGGTTAGCGATAATGGTTGTCTCTGTGGCAGATTCGCTGCAAGATCACCATTATCGGCTCCCCTGCGCGCGGCGGAGGCGATCGGGTCCTATCCGTGGCTGGGTATGGAGACGAGGCTAATGTGGCCCCCACCTGTCTCCATACCATAGCAGGGCGGAAGCGACGTCAAAACGTCACTTCCGCCCATACGTCTTAAAGGCACATTTTTCTGTTGTCATTTCTTTCAAATGACGTCATTTTTTTCAAATGACGACATTTTTTTTTTTTTCTTTTATTGCATTTTAGTGTAAATATGAGATCTGAGGACTTTTTGACCCCAGATCTCATATTTAGGAGGACCTGTCATGCTTTTTTCTATTACAAGAGATGTTTACATTTCTTGTAATAGGAATAAAAGTGACCCATATTTTTTTTTTTTAAAGACAGTGTAAAAATAAATAAAATAAATAAGAAAAAAAAAAAGTTTAAAGCGCCCAGTCCCGACGAGCTCGTGCTCAGAAGCGAACACATACGTGAGTAGCGCTCGCATATGAAAACAGTGGTTAAACCATACATGTGAGCTATCACCGCGATCGTTAGAGCGAGAGCAATAATTCTAGCCCTAGACCTCCTCTGTAACTCAAAACATGCAACCTGTAGAATTTTTTAAACGTCACCTATGGGGATTTTTAAGGGTAAAAGTTTGACGCCATTCCACGAGCAGGCGCATCTTTGAAGCATGACATGTTGGGTATTAATTTACTCGGCGTAACATTATCTTTCACAACATAAAAAAAAAAAAAAATGGGCTAACTTTATTGTTGTCTTTATTTTTTTATTCACAACGGTGATTTTTTTCCAAAAAAAGTGCGCTTGTAAGACCGCTGCGCAAATACGGTGTGACAAAAAGTATTGCAATGACCGCCATTTTATTCTCTAGGGTGTTAGAAAAAAAATGTATAATGTTTGGGGGTTCTAAGTAATTTTCTAGCAAAAAAACCTGTTTTTAACTTGTAAACAACAAATCTCAAAAAGAGGCCTGGTCTTAAAGTGGTTAAAAACAGGAGTTTAGTTTGGTGGACACCCAGCATATAACACAATGGCAGCAAAAGTGTCAAGTGTGTCCACTCACCAGTATTCCAACAGTACAAACAAATAGCCACTGCCCCACCTATAACTGGCCTTCACAGCAAGGAGCATATGGAATGCTGACGCTTGTCAAACAAAACCAAAGAAACTTCCCAGCTCAACTTACCAACCAGCGTGCAACCAACTGAATTATTATGAATTATCACGTCGCCCTTCCATGTGTTCCTTGCTGCAGCCTGTTGAGCATTCCCTCTCTCAACAGAGAGTGCTTGTAATCCACAGAGTAAAGTAAGCAAACAGTTCATTCTTGGCAGAGCACCTCTCAGCAACACAGGTTCAAAAAAATGGCAACCAAAGTACTCTGTCTCTTGTAGGGAGGGAAAACAATCTACAATCTAGGAGTGATGTCCTGGTGGGTGGCGTAAATGGGCCAGGTGAAATTTGATGATCAGTCTTTTTTTGTACAGTCTTCATAAATAGTAATAATCTAAGTTTTAATTTTAAAAACTTGTACTGTCATCTAAGACATTAGGAAGCAGAGTATTCCAGATGGTCATTCAGTCTACATTCATAAAAATACATTTAAAATGCTAGATGGCTGAGATCATATGAAATGGGGGATGGTAGAATAGACCATTGTTAAAGAAACCTCAGGGGCCAATCAGGGAACTCTGTTTTTTTTTGGGGGGGGGGGGGGCAGGTACCTAGTGTTGTCAAGAACCCGCTCCCATTTCCACTTGGATTGCCTAGGCCAGGGGTCTCCAAACGTTCTAAACAAAGGGCCAGTTTACTTTCCTTTGGACTTCAGGGGGCCAAATTGTGGAAAATACCCCAGCGTCAGTGGGAGTACACGATACCTCAGGCTTGATGGTCAGTGGGAGTAAATAAATTAAATAGCGACCGTGGTCAGTAGTAGGAGGGTCTGCCACGCTGAGATATCTCTCCCTATGAGACAACACCTCAAAACTTAGGCACCCCTGGCCTCCTCATAGACCCAGTCTTATCATTTACCGAGATCGGCCTTTTTTGGCCCTTGCCTGGGCTCCTCATGGCCAGCCTCTCTGTGTGCAGCCTAGTGTCCATTTTCTCCGTTTGGCTTAACATCAAGTCGCAGTATCACATCTACCTCCCAAAAAACATCCCCTGAAGAAGCCCTAAAAGGCGAAACATGTTGGGATACGTCACTCCATGTTAATGTTGAGTGACCATTTGCTCCATCAGTCAATTAGATGTGTATTTCTGTCTGCGCAACTTATGTATAGCCAATATATATATATATATATATATATATATATATATATATATATATATATATATATACACTGTATATTTTGTTAATAAATTTTGATATTTCTTATAATTTGATGTATTGTCAGTAATCTTTTTGCTGGGCACCCTTAAAATCCCACCAAATCCTTTTCCTGTCTACATAGTAGGAGGAATAGTGCCCCATCATCGGTATTAGTGGGATTAATAGTGCCCCATCATATATATCAGTGCGGGAAAATAATGCCACATCATTAAGTGTTCTTGCATAGCAAGACCACTTATTGTTATCTCACATATATATTATTCTTATTATTATAGCCAAATTTACCACCCTAACTCCTCCCACAGTTTTTACACTACATAGACAAGTAATATATCGAAACGTGCGGATTGTTCCCGAATGGTGTGCTATTACTTTGTGGAACGTTTCGCCGAATGGTTCACGAAATATCGTCATTTTTGCGGCGAAATTGGTCCCATAGGAATGAATAGGGAAACTAGAGTGGGAGATGACAAAAGCTGGAAAATCAGAACATGATTTCTAAACTGCCGCCACTCCCTCATTTTCAAGCCCACCTACACAAATCTTATATCAAAACGTTCAGCTATCCCTGCTGCCACTAAACATGTCCACGGCTAAGCCATAGTCCTGATAGTTTTCACAATATGACCATTTGTTTGCAACTCACGCCGTCCATTGACATTCATTGAAACTACACTCTAGCCCCTTCAAATTTGAAGGGCAATTTCTAAACTGCGACCGTGCCTTCAATTTTAATATTTCAGAGACATACTATGTATCAAAATCTAGGTCTGTGTCTTGTGATTCTCACAATATAAAGATCTTCGCTGTAGGATGTATAGTTTTTAAAATACGGCCATTTGTTTAGAGGTCATTTCAGGAAATTTTAGCCATTAATCAGCGTGTACTGTGTTTGTTTTGTTGCCATGGTTACCAAAGCTTCTGTTATACACAGGGGGGAGGTGGCTGGAGCATCTCAGCTCTGATTACAGAGCCCGGGGGAGGGGACAGACACACCATGTACTGATTTATAATAGAGGAATATGATGGGGCAGTTTTGATGGGGTAATTCTGATGGGGCAGTTTTGATGAAGTAGTATTTGGGAAGCATAAACAGGGCATGAGCGTTGCTAGGAAACAGTGGTTGTAAACACAAGATGCTGAGACACCCCAAATGCATGTGACTTCATCTGCTAGACTTGATAATGCTTGTAGACTCCTCCCACAGTTTTTACACTACAGAGACAAGTAATATACCGAAACGAGCGGATTGTTCCCGATTGGTGTGTTATTACTTTGTGGAATGTTTCGTCGAATGGTCCACGAAATGACGTTTTTGCGGCGAAATTGGTCCCATAGGAATGAATGGCAAAATGTTCAAAACTAGAGTGGGAGGTGACAAAAGCTGACAACCCCATGATCAGCCAAAACATTATGACCACCCCATGATCAGCCAAAACATTATGACCGCCCCATGTAAAAAAAAATATATTTTTGAAAAAAAAAAAATAATTTTTGAAAAAAAATAAAAATAAAATCATTTTTGAAAAAAAAAAAATATTTTTGAAAAAAAAAAAAATCATTTTTGAAAAAAAAATCGTAATTTTTGAAAAAAAAATCATAATTTTTGAAAAAAAAATCATAATTTTTGAAAAAAATGTTCAGCTCTTTCAGCTAATGATGAGACTTCAACTTTTTTACTACTATTTATACTTTTTAAAATATTAAGCTTTTTAACACTTTTCACAGTTACTCTAGCCACTCCAACCACACAACAGTTACTCAAGCCACTCCACCCAGTTACTCCGCCCACTCCAGTTGTAGAGGCAAGAACACTTTTCACAATTTCCCCAGAAATTGTACCTTTTCTAGTTGTAATTAGTGGTAGGAATAGTGCACCATCGTTAGTGTACAATAAATGGGAGGAATAATGTCCTATAGTTAGTGTCAGTGGGAGAAATAATGCTCCACTGTTGGTGTCAGTGAAAGAAAAGGTGCCTCATTGTTGGTGTCAGTAAAAGGAATGATGCATCAAGGGCCAGAACAAGGCAGGCGTCTCTCCACTGCTTTCAAGGCTGCATTATCCCTGGCACACACCTACATATTTGGTGGAACTGGCCCGTAGCTAAACCTTTTTTGGCAAATATATTTATCATATCCATCCTTTTGACGATAATCATTCCCCTGATCTTGCAGTGGCTCTCCTTAAAGCGGAGGTCTGCCGAAATTTTTTTTTTTAAAAGTCAGCAGCTACAAATACTGCAGCTGCTGACTTTTAAAATATGAACACTTACCTGTCCAGGGAGCCCGTGATGTCGGCACCCGAAGCCGATCTGTCGCTCGGCTCTCGGGTGCTGCCGCCGCCATCTTCGGTAAGGGAATCAGGAAGTGAAGCCTTGCGACTTCTCAGTTCCCTACTGCGCATGCACGAGTCGCTCTGCGCAATCCGGATAGTCCCTGCTGTCTCTGGGACCCGTGTGTTTGCCAGCAGATATGCCCGGAAGTGGGTGCACTGCAAATACCTGCATCATACAGGCATCTGCACCCCCCTCCCCCCTGAAAGGTGCCAAATGTGACACTGGGGGGGGGGGGGGGGGGTTCCGAAAAGTGGAGGTTCAATTTTTGTGTGAACCTCCGCTTTAACATGAAACCTCCTAATCTGACCTCTCGACAATTTAAATAATTACTCCTGCAGGTTACCAGCCAAATTATAGCAAAAGCATGGAAATTTTCCAATTTATACATTTTAGCAGTTAGAAATAAAATTGTTATAGCAATGATACATGCCAGACATAGGGTGCGTGCCAGGTGTGCCTGGGCACACCCAAATCACTCTGGGCAGTACCGGTTTCCCCTACTGCCCAGGCTTCCCCCTGTGTTCCGCCCCCCCTCCCCCTGGCTGCTGCAAGGATGTTTCTGGATGGAGAGAAGGGGTTGGCCAATATGTCATTGACTGGCCCCTTCCTTTTCTAAATGAACACAGTAAACACACTCAGTGTGTTCATTCATAGTTGAAGCATAGTTAAATGTTTTACTTACTAAGTGTTTACTATGCTTCAGTTTGTGAATGAACAGGTTGGCGCTCAGCACAGAGCACTTCCCATTCATTCACTGTCCAGTGCAGCTGAGGCTGCAGAGAAAGGCATGTGTGTTTGAGCGTGGGGAGCCCACGCCAGGGAAGCCCGCTGACAGCTGATGACTTATCCGTTGCTAAGGACATGGCGGCCGGCTTCCCGACCTGCTCCTTAGCAACCAACTATATACATAAAAAAAAAAAAAAAAAGAAAGAAAATCGCAAATTGCGGCAAAATCGCAGTACTTACGTTTTGGATGCGGGTCCATTGAAGTCTATTACATGCAAAACGCTGCATTTTACGGGAAAAAAGTCCCCGACCCTTTCCAAATGCAGAGGCACAAAAATGCATTGCTGTGAACGTGTTCCATAGGAACCCATGTTGAAGAAATTCCCTACATTTCTGTAAAATGCAAAAAGCATCAAAAACCAACATTTGTGTGGATTTGGCAGACATGTGTCCACTAACATCCACCGTACCATAGGGGTGAATGGATATTTGGTTTCGTGCAGCCGGGCCGCCCTGCCGCAGTGTATGTGTGGTGGGCGGCCCAGAAGTATTTAATGGTCCTGGAAATATTTCATGAAATCATTTCTCCCTGTGCGTTTTTCTGCCTCCTCGCCAACGTCATCCTCCTCGAGCTCCTCAACCCCTCTTTTCCCCCTCACACCCCTTTCTTTGAAACAAGCAGAACATGTTATATTAGTTGCAATCATGTGCAAGCACATAATAAAAAAAGTCATTTGGAGGGGGGCTGAGAGCAACAGAGGATATTTTTTTGAGTTAGGAATACATATTTGAAACAACGGTTTTAAAATCAGTATTTGGTGTCACTTCTAAGCCTCGTACACACTGATCGTTTCTTTTTCATTCAACCCAGCGGGCTTAACAAACAAGCAAAAAAACCTGACAGTTCAGGAGGAGCCGCTGTACTAGCTATGTGATGTTAGTACGGCGATCTCCCCTGCTGTGCGATTCTGTTCTGACAGGGAACGGCCCACCCACCAGAACACTCCGGTCAGCACTGATCAGGAGTCGGTCAGCAGACCTCTTTCGATCACACCCCTTCCATAGAAGCTGGCCAAAAGGATGGCTTCTGTTGGATTGGCTGCAGTACACATGGGCCGAACGATCCCGACATTCAGACGTGTGTACGAGGCCTAAGAGTCCCCTTCCCATCCAAGTATGAAATCATTTGGCTACAACACAAGCAGTAATACAATCATTGCATTTTTTTATTCAAAATTATTATTAAACATTTGAGAGTCTATTGTTATTTTCTCTATTGTTAATAAAATACTTCATTTATAGTAGAAAAAAAAAATCTAAATTGAGCTTTTCTCCAATCGACCCGTGATAATGCGATTCTATTACCCCACTGTGCAAATAAAGAGAATTAGAGAGAATAGAGCATTGTGCAGCACATGTCAGAAGAAACATGTAATAATTCTGCCCATACGGCTTCACTTCACAGTTAGGACAATTAGGGCCGCTTCACACCACAAAAACGCACTTCAGATCCGCTACGGAATGCATTTATGCGTTTTTAATGCATTTGTGTGTTTCTGATGCATTCCAGATGCTTTTTTTCTTTTTTCCCGTTTTTTTTCATTGTGATGGAATCCGGTGCGTTTTTGATGCTTTTTACCACATTCCAGTACAGTCCAGTGCAGGAAAAATGCAGCATGTTCTACTTCTTTTTCTGGAACTAGAAAGCCCTGGAACTGACCGCACTGGTGTGAACTATGCCATAGGAAACCATATAACCTACTTTCCATGCGTATTTGATGCAGAAAAAAAACGCACTGGACTGCATGTGGTGTGAACTGGCCCTTATTGCCAATTTAACAAGAGCATAGAAATCTTTTAATATTGGTAGCAGCCTCATGTATGCCATTCTCCATTGTCGTTATCAGCAGGTCTCAGTACTGTACTGAAGCCTTTCCTTCCCCCCCAAGGTACCAACTATCAGTGACTCCTGTACTGTACAGCCGCTCAGTACCTGGGAAAGGAGACAAGCACTACTGCCCGTTGTCAGCTGACATGGCAGAGCAGTTATAGGATCCTATACACACCTATGCATTTTTTAGTGCGTTTTTAGTTTTGCAGAAACACACTACAGTATGGCTATAGTTCACATCTATGCATTTTATGGAAAGGGACAGGGATTTTTTTCTGGTTTTGGTTCCATAGACTTCAATGGATCAAAAATGCAAAATGCACCTGAAATATGAAAACTGCAACCTGCATAGGTGATAATCAGGCCTAAGACCCCTTTCACACTGGGTCATTTTGCAGGCGATATTGCTCTAAAAAGAGCGCCTGCAAACCGACCTGAAACAGCCGCTGCTGTGTCTCCAGTGTGAAAGCCCCGAGGGCCCCGAGGACTTTCACACTGCAGCGGTGCGCTGGCAGGACGATAAAAAAAGTCCTGCTAGCAGCATCTTTGGAGCGGTGAAGGAGCGTTGTGTGTATACCGCTCCTGCATCGCTCCTGTCCATTGAAATCAATTGGGCACCGCGTCTATACTGCCGGCAATGCACCTCTGCAGTTTTCAACCCTTTCTCAGGGCTCTAGCGGGGGGGTAAAACCGCCCCCCGCTAGCAGCCGAATAGCGCCGCAAATCCGACAGTAAAGCGCCGCGAAAAATAGCGGCGCTTTACCGCCGACTCACCTCCCGCCCCAGTGTGAAAGGGGCCTAAGGGCCAGTTCACACCACGTGCAGTCCAGTGTATTTTTTTCTGCATCAAAAACGCATGTAAAGTAGGTTATATGCTTTTCAATGGCATAGTTCACACCAGTGTGTTCCAATTCCAACAAAAAAAAGTAGAACATGCTGCATTTGTCCTACACTGGAACGCTGTAAAACGCATCAAAAACACAATGGAACGCACCGAAATGCACCAAAAAACGCACTAAAACACATATGTCCTTATTTAGGGCCACGTCACATCATAGAAACGCAGTTCGGATGCGTTCCAGATGCTTTTCTGCATGCACGTTTTTGACGCGTTCCTGATGCGTTCCAGTGCGTTTTTGATGCAGTCCAGTGCATTTTTTCTACAGCTTTTTTCTTAACCTGAAATGTGTGTTTCAGTGCGTTTTTGGTGCATTTAGTTGCGTTCCAGTGCGTTTTTGACGCATTTTACAGTGTTTCAGTACAGTCCAGTGCAGGAAAAATTCAGCATGTTCTACGTTTTTACTGGAACACTGTAAAACACATCAAGAATGCACCTAAGTGCACCAAAAACGCACTGAAACACACATGTCCCTATTTAGGGCCAGTTAACACCACATACAGTCCAGTTTTTTTTTCCGGCATTAAAAACGCATGGAAAGTAGGTTATATGGTTTTTAATGGCATAGTTCACACCAGTGCTTGTAGTTCCAGTTCCAGAAAAAAAGTAGAACATGCTGCATTTTTCCTGCACTGAACTGTACTGGAACGCTGTAAAAAGCATCAAAAACGCACTGAAACGCTCAAAAAACGCACTGAAACACACGTGTCCTTATTTAGGGTTAAGAAAAAATGGGGGGGGGAATGCACTGGACTGCATTAAAAACGCACTGGAACGCATCAAAAATGCAGCAAAGCATCTGGAACGCATCTGGCCTGTGTTTCTATGGTGTGAACTGGCCCTAAGGACATGTGTGTTCCAGTGCGCATAGGTGCATTTTTGATGCGTTTTACAGCATTCCAGTGCAGTCCAGTGAAGGAAAAATGTAGCATGTTCTCCTTTTTTTTCTGGAACTGGAACGCACTGGAAATGCAAGCACTGGTGTGAACTATGTCATTGAAAAGCATATAACCTACTATCCATGCGTTTTTGATGCAGAAAAAAAATGCACTGGACTGCACGTGGTGTGAACTGGCCCTTTACCATTGTTCAGTGGATCCGACTACAACCTAGCGCAGTGCAAGAATTGGGGTGAAGGGTGCGATGGCCCCGGGCATCTATTGGGTGAGGAGGAGGCATCCAGGGACAGGACAGACACAGATTGCCGAAGCAGCTGAGTCTGTCTGCAAACTCCCCAGGGGGTGGTAGATCTGCCCACAGCTCCCTGGGCACCTCGGGCACACACTACTTGTTTGGTACATTGCACTCCGCCTCTCTGCTAAGGCAGGAATACAGAGGGGGGCGGTAATATCACTCCGCCTGACACTGCCGCAACTATAGAAGCCGCAGCAGCTGATGAGCCGGATGTTCTCTGCGCGGCCGCCTTCTCCGCTGCCAATAAACAGTCCCACATCTGATAGTCGGCTTGGCAAGCCAAGGTGGCGATCGACCAGTCACTGTGTGGGAATCGACGGGTTGCCGACCCCAGCTATAGAGGGATATGCATTCTTCATATTTCATGTCTGAGGTTTACAAACACTTTCACCCCCCCCCCAATCATTAGTGGTCATGGAAGTGTCATGTAACCATCCCTGTATTAGGGGTCTGTGGCAGTGAAAGTCCCCTCCCCCTCCTATTGCTGGTCATAGCAGCCCCCTCTATGTATATGGGACGGAGGACAGGAAGTGTTACTGAATGATCACCATGGTGACCAGGAAGAAAAAAAAAACAAACATGAAATATAATGCAGATTTGAGGGATGCTACTCTGCAATATAGGCCCCCCCCCCCTATAGGGGGGGGGGGGGGAATCAGCTTACACATTATGGGGGGCCCCCCTCCCCCACACCTGCAGCCCCTCTTATCCAGAAAATCCCACAGGAAAGGGGGGGGGGGGGGGGGGAGTAGGAGACACAGACTGAGGGGCAGATGAGGGGTGATGGGGGGCTCCAGCTATGTCTGCCCCCCCCCCCCCCTCCCCCGGATATTACCACCTCTATAGCCGGCCATATTCTCTGAACCTATGGTTCAAACACGTAGAGTGAATGGGCCCTTACAGGAAGATCCTCCTTCCATAATACAATAGAAATGACCACTAATGCAGAGATATACAAATAAGAGTTTAGAAAATACTTTTATTGTCTTTTAAAGGAACCTGTTAGTGCAGTAGATTTTATATCTATTTATTGCTAATCAGCAGAGGGGGGATATCTGTGTGTGCATGTACACTGTAGTTCACACACATAGTTTAGCTCGGGGGTCAGCAACCTGTAGATCGTGACCATGTGACTGGTAAATCATGGGCTTGCTGACCCGCCATTCCACCATTCCAAAGCATAAAACAGAGTGCAATGCAGAAGGACTACTTGTAAAGTTGGAGGTGTAGTAGGGAGCAAGAGCCGCATGAGGCCGATGTCTCCTCTGCAGTTTTGACTCCTGTCCCATGCAGAGTGATGCCAACTGCACTCCACCTCTTATCCCGGCTGGCGTTCTCCAGAGTGGTGCCAGCAGCTGAAAAGAAGAGATCTTCAGGTCAGTGTAAAGCAAGACACCGGGCATAAGGGCCCTTTCACACTGGGACGGCGTCGGCGGTAAAGCGCCGCTATTATAAGCAGCGGTTTACCATCGGTATTTGGCCGCTAGCAGTGGGCGGTTTTACCCCCTGCTAGCGGCCGGGAAAGGGTTAAAAACCACCGCAAAGAGCCTCTCACACTGGATACAAAGCAGCGGCACTTTCGGGTCGGTTTGCAGGCGCTATTATTAGCGCAATAGCGCCTGCAAACCGCCCCAGTGTGAAAGGGCCCTAATAGTATAGGGCTGCTTCCACACTGATGTGCTGCTGTTTACACCCACCCTGGATGCAGTACAGTGTACCTGCAGCTTTTCTGCACTTGCCAATAGACTATTACATCCTGCAGGTTTGGTGCACTTTCTGAATGCAGGAGTCTTGGCACGCTTCCAGAAAGTGCACCACACCCTTTTTTTTTTCTTAACGCAATTGGGGCAATTGCGGAACTTCGCAACGCAACGCAACGCAGTTTGACGTAACCGTGGAACTTGACGCAATCGGGTAATAGCGTGACTTGCAAGCCTCAGAACTTGACGTAATTTGCGAAACTTGACGCATTCGGGTTAATCGCGTAACTTAACACAATCGGGGTAATTGCGGAACTTGATGCAATTTGCGGAACTTGACGCAATTGGGTAATAGCGCAACATATCGTCCCATTTTTTCTTTTTTAAAAAAAAAAAAAACATTTAAAAAAAAAAAATTGCATTTAAGTGTAATTGTATTTACGTGATTTATGCAATCGGGGCAATTATGAAACTTGACGCAATCAGGCGCGATGCTCTGCAGCGAAAGGTGCAATGCTCTGCAGCCCTGGGTGAAAGGCGCGATGCTGTGCAGCCCTGGGCGAAAGGTGCGATGCTCGCCAGGTAAGTTGCGATACTCTGCAGCCCTGGGCGAAAGGTGCGATGCTCGCCAGGTAAGGCACGATGCTCTGCAGCGAAAGGCATGATCCTCTGCAGATAACGTGCAATGCTCTGCAGCGCAAGGCGCAATGCTCTGCAGGCCTAGGAGAAAGGCGCGATGCTCTGCAGAGAAAGGCGTGATGCTCTGCAGCAAAAGGAACAAAATATTACAGCTCACACATGCAAAAATTACATTTAACTCCTGCAAGGCTATTTAAAACACCTGAACATTTTTAAAAAATATGGGGATTTAGTCACACCATATGGCCATATAGTGCTTAGGCCCACAGCAGGATCTTCCATTCTATGGATAGCGTAGGGCCCACTGATAATGGGGTACTTTGGCGCAGTAAGTGGGTTTAAGCAGGGCCGTCTTTAATGCAGGGCAAAAGGGGCTGCTGCCCCGGGCCCTGTCATTGTCAGGGGGCCCGCCAAAATAGCCCCTTGAGCCCGCGCTGCCCGCAAATTGGGGTCCCATGATAACACTGCCAAGCACAGAAATACATCGCTGTATTCCCCAGGCCAGCAGGGCGGGGGCGGGAGCTCCACTGCCGCTCTGACCCCGCCTCATGCAGCCAGTATGCTCGAAGCTGAGATCGGAGTAGGAGCGCTGAGAGCCCCGACTCCGAACCTCTTCCAGTCCCACCCCCAGACCTTTGCAAGCCCTGCCTCCGGACCCCTGAGGGCCCCAAATCTTGACGTCTGAGGGCCCCGCACCTGGACCCCTGAAGGTCCCGCACATGGACATGAGGGCCCCGCACCTGGACCTCTGAGGAGTACCGTCCCTGAATCAATGAGAGCGGGTGGTGAGCCTGGGTGGCTAGGTAGGTCCTTCTCCCCATAGACTGCTTGTTGACTGTTATCCTAGCCCTGACCTGTTTATGAACAGTATAGCTGTACACTGCTGATAGGTAAAATTTTAAAATGGTTACTTAGTTGATCACCTCCTGTACTCTGGTCTCTGGTTATCTCCCGTACTAGATCCGCAGTCTCTGGTTATCTCCCGTACTAGATCCGCAGTCTCTGGTTATCTCCCGTACTAGATCCGCAGTCTCTGGTTATCTCCCGTACTAGATCCGCAGTCTCTGGTTATCTCCCGTACTAGATCCGCAGTCTCTGGTTATCTCCCGTACTAGATCCGCAGTCTCTGGTTATCTCCCGTACTAGATCCGCAGTCTCTGGTTATCTCCCGTACTAGATCCGCAGTCTCTGGTTATCTCCCGTACTAGATCCGCAGTCTCTGGTTATCTCCCGTACTAGATCCGCAGTCTCTGGTTATCTCCCGTACTAGATCCGCAGTCTCTGGTTATCTCCCGTACTAGATCCGCAGTCTCTGGTTATCTCCCGTACTAGATCCGCAGTTTCTGGTTATCTCCCGTACTAGATCCGCAGTCTCTGGTTATCTCCTGTACTAGATCCGCAGTCTCTGGTTATCTCCTGTACTAGATCCGCAGTCTCTGATCATCTCCTGTAGTACGCCTCTCAGTGAGCAGTAATGATGTGCAGTAACCTCTAGAAATGAATGAGGAAGCAGAAATGATGTGTTGTAACCTCTAACAACCAGTCAGTGATCAGTAATATAATGCTGTATCCTCTGGCAACCAATTGCAGTTGCTGCCTGATCTGCTGCAGTAAACGGATTTTGAGTCTTACTGCCATTTGTTATATGTCGAAGACCGGTGGGGGGGGGGGCGCAAGAATATGTTTGCCCAGGGCCCAATCAATATTAAAGACGGCCCTGGGTTTAAGCACTAAATAGCCATGTGGTGTGACTAAATCCCCATATTTTTTGAAAACGTTCAGCTGTTTTAAATAGCCTTGCAGGAGTTACATTTAATTTTTTCGTGTGTGCGCTGTAATATTTTCTTCTGTTTGTATGGCCCTATGGCTGCACCATCTTTAACTAGTTGTCGCTCTTGCACGCCCACGGGGCACGCAGCGCGGCTGCGCTGTAATACTAGGACACAGCACGACCCCGATCTTTGTAAAGTGCTGCATGCGCGGCTCTTTACCCATGTGAGCGGCTGTGTCCAATCACAGCCGGTCACATGTTAACACGGAGATACCGATAATCGTCGCTCCTCGCCTCACACTGACAGATCAGTGCCCTGATTACAATAGTGCCACAAATCAGTGCCCACAAGTGCCACCAATCAGTGCCCATTAGTGATGCCAGTCCGTGCTGGCTATCAGTCCCACCTATCAATGCCCATCAGTGTCACCCATCAATACTGCTTATCAGCGCAGCATATTAGTGCCCATAAGTGCGGCATATTGGCGCCTCCTCATCAGTGCCCACCAGTTCAGCCTATCAGTGCCGCCTCATCAGTGAAGGGGAAAAAATTACAAAATTTACTGACAGCAAAAAATAAGAAAACCCAGCAGTGATTAAATACCACCAACAGAAAGCTCTATTTGTGTGAAGAAAAATGATAAAAATTTAATCTGAATACAGTGTAGCATGACTGTGCAATTGTCATTCAAAGTGCGACAGCGCTGAAAGCTGAAAAATGGCCTGGGCAGGAAGGGGGTGCAAGTGCCCTGTAGGCAAGTGGTTAATGCATTTTTTTTAGGGAAGAAGAAAGAAGAAGAAAGAAGAAAGAAGAAAGAAGAAAGAAGAAGAGTTGAAAAGTATAGTAATATTTCAGTGCTGCTCTTTCCTGGGTTGTGCTGATTACTTGAAGTGGAACTAAACCCTACTATCCTTTAAAGCTGAGGAAGCTGCCATCTTGGTCTCTGGTTGATCTGCAGCTGCAAACTGTCAAGACATCAACTGTGTTGACACAGTTGATGCCTTGACAGTTTGGTTGAGAGCACAAGCAACTGTGACAGCTATCATTCACAGAATGTCTTGACTGCATCTTGTTTAGGAAACAGTTAAATCAGTGTTATTACTTCCACTTTAATTGGAGACCCCCTCCCTAGTGACACGAGAGGCCACACTTGGGGGATTGTCACTCAGCCTTGTTTGCTTCCCTTTAAACTCTCTACATATACTGTGATATTGGGGGATGTCTAGCTCAGTAGCAGATGCGTTTTCAGTGAGTTGACAGCCAACAGGAACTTCAGTTTAAGGGCGTGGTAGCCCACTTTTATTGAAAGTAACAAAAATGAAAGTTAATACATGCATGGGTTGCCCACACAGGGGTTCTTCTCCCAAAAATTACAACACAAACAAAAATGCCAAGCCACCTGGCTCTCAAGGCTCACTCAGCCTTGGTCACAGTACAAAGCTGTGCAGGCCCACTCCTGGCCTCTAGGAAGGGGTTCTCCTGACACTCCAGGCTTTCACACTCCTCCAAGACTCACGTTCCCCTCTGGTCCTCAGGACTCTCTCTTCCAGTTGTCTCAGCTATGGTCTCCCCGACTCTCTCAGCTGGCTCAACTTTCTCAGTCCACTGACCTGGAACCTCTTCCACATGGAGCGCCATCTCAAGGATATTGCCTGGGTTCTTAAACGGCAGCACACCTCCCTCCTGGCTGCAGCAAGTGTTCCAACACCAACTCTCCTGAGCTGCTGTATGCTCAGATCTGCCTTATAATGAGTGTGTGCACCTGGACACACACACAACCTGCAGAACTTCTGGAAAACCCGGACACAAGACTGAAGACTCCATCCTTCCCAGGGCCGGATTAGCCACAAGGCCACCGCGGCCAGGCCTGGGGGCGGCAGTGGTGTAGGGGCGGCGCCGCTCCTGCAGTGACTTCGCGGCCGCCCCCCCTTTCGTGCTGCCCATTAACGTCTATTATGGGCACCAGTGCCCATAGAAAAGATGGCCGCGAGCCGACCACGCAATTGCGCATGCGCCGTTCCGAAGCCGGCCGGGATCGGGAAAGCTCGTAAGCACTCGGCCGGGCGGCGCATGCGCAGTAGCGTGATTGCGCCGCCCGGTGCCATTTAAAAAAAAATTGAGAGTACAGTAGCAAGTAGTGTCAGCGGTGCGGTGGCGTGGGAGAAAGATGACATCTCTCATTGCCCGCACCGCTGTTCCGCCCTCCTCCTTCTGATGGCAGGCAGCATGACAACATTGGCAAGGGACATCCTCAACTGGTGGCAAGTGACATCCCCATCTGGTGGCAAGGGACATCCCCATCTGGTGGCAAGGGACATCCCCATCTGGTGGCAAGTGACATCCCCATCTGGTGGCAGGCATGGTGGCAAGTGACATCCCCATCTGGTGGCAGGCAGCGTGGCAAGTGACATCCCCATCTGGTGGCAGGCAGCGTGGCAAGTGACATCCCCATCTGGTGGCAGGCAGCGTGGCAAGTGACATCCCCCATCTGGTGGCAGGCATAGTGGCAAGTGACATCCCCATCTGGTGGCAGGCAGCGTGGCAAGTGACATCCCCATCTGGTGGCAGGCATGGTGGCAAGTGACATCCCCATCTGGTGGCAGGCAGCGTGGCAAGTGACATCCCCATTTGGTGGCAGGCAGCGTAGCAAGTGACATCCCCATCTGGTGGCAGGCAGCGTGGCAAGTGACATCCCCCATCTGGTGGCAGGCATAGTGGCAAGTGACATCCCCATCTGGTGGCAGGCATGGTGGCAAGTGACATCCCCATCTGGTGGCAGGCATGGTGGCAAGTGACATCCCCATCTGGTGGCAGGCAGCGTGGCAAGTGACATCCCCATCTGGTGGCAGGCAGCGTGGCAAGTGACATCCCCATCTGGTGGCAGGCAGCGTAGCAAGTGACATCCCCATCTGGTGGCAGGCAGCGTGGCAAGTGACATCCCCCATCTGGTGGCAGGCATAGTGGCAAGTGACATCCCCATCTGGTGGCAGGCATGGTGGCAAGTGACATCCCCATCTGGTGGCAGGCATGGTGGCAAGTGACATCCCCATCTGGTGGCAGGCAGCGTGGCAAGTGACATCCCCATCTGGTGGCAGGCAGCGTGGCAAGTGACATCCCCATCCGGTGGCAGACAGCGTAGCAAGTGACATCCCCATCTGGTGGCAGGCAGCGTGGCAAGTGACATCCCCATCTGGTGGCAGGCAGCGTGGCAAGTGACATCCCCATCCGGTGGCAGACAGCGTAGCAAGTGACATCCCCATCCGGTGGCAGACAGCGTAGCAAGTGACATCCCCATCTGGTGGCAGGCAGCGTGGCAAGTGACATCCCCCATCTGGAGGCAGGCATAGTGGCAAGTGACATCCCCATCTGGTCGCAGGCATGGTGGCAAGTGACATCCCCATCTGGTGGCAGGCAGCGTGGCAAGTGACATCCCCATCTGGTGGCAGGCAGCGTGGCAAGTGACATCCCCATCTGGTGGCAGGCAGCGTGGCAAGTGACATCCCCATCTGGTGGCAGGCAGCGTGGCAAGTGACATCCCCATCTGGTGGCAGGCATAGTGGCAAGTGACAAGAGATGGTGGCAAGTGACACGCTCAGGGCTCCCAATGATTCTGCATTATGGTGAGTTGAACTATTTCAGTTTATATTACAATGTAATGATAGAAATAATGCGTTTCAATCATCCTGACACCATAACAACCATGGTGCCGGGGATGATTGAAGCACTAACACCAGCCATTGCCTTGAAAAATTGCCTGCGAAAAATCCTTACCCCTCGCGTGCTTACCCTGAAGTATTTTTAGTCTGTACAATTAAAGCCAGTTATTTTCAGTGTTCTCGTGTATGGAGATATGTTTTTAATTGATCTATTGTAGAAGTCATCGATAAAGGAGGTGGTGTGTGTGTTTATGTGTGTGTGTGTGGGGGGGGGGCATCGTTGAAGGACCCGGCCTTGGGGCGGCAAAGGGAGTAAATCCGGGCCTGATCCTTCCCAATGCTCTTTGAAGTCTTCAAGTTTCCATCCCCAATCCAGACTTACAAAATCCAGAGAAGACTTAAAGCGTAGTTTTTTCTGCTCACCAATCTTCTGCTGGAACTTCTCAAACTGCATCTTTGAGAGTCCTGTGTCCATTTTACACAAATTTTCACCGATACAGGGGCTCTCAGTCTCACAATACCTATAAAAAATCTTGAAAATTTGGTGCAATATAATTATATTTTTAGCCATAGTAGTAATATGAATAAACCTGTAAATTAGGTGTGCTAGCCTTTTCAAAGCTTTTTCTGGAAGTTTAATTTATTCAAGACCAATACAGTTTACCTATTGAAGTATTAGAATCAAATATGTATGCTGACTTTAAAGCGAAGTCCTGCCTGCAAAAAAAAAAAAAAAAAAACAAATACTGCAGCTGCTGACTTTTACAGGAAGGACACTTACCTGTCCAGGGAGCCCGCGATGTCCTCACCCGAAGTCTACCCATCCCCTCGGCTTTGGGTGGAGACACCGGCATCTTAAGTAAGGGAATCAGGAAGTGAAGCTTTGCGGCTTCACAGCCTGTTTCCCTACTGCGCATGCGCAAACCACGCTGCGTGTTCTGACTGGTCCTTGCTGTCTTCTGGGACCTGCGTGTCTCCCAGAAGACAGCGGGGGGGATGGAGCAGGGGCTGGACATGGCGAAAATCGCTGCGGATACTTTGGCGATCTTTAGCTGGAAGTGGGAGGAAATACCTGGATTAGACAGGTATCTGCCCTCCCCCCCCCCCTGAAATGTGCCAAATGTGACACCGGAGGGGGGAGAAACCGGATCAACGGAAGTTTAATTTCTGGGTGAAACTCCGCTTTAAGTGAATTATATATATACAGTGCTATAAAAAAGTATTTGCCCCCTTCCTGATTTTTTTTTTTTTGCATATTTGTCACACTTAAATGATTCAGATCATCAAACAAATGTTAATTTTACATATACATAACCCAAGTAAATACAAAATGCAGTTTTTAAATGATGATTTCCTTTATTAAGGGAAAAAAGCTGTCCAAACCTACCTGGCCCTATGTGAAAAAGTAATTGCCCCCTGAACCTAACAAGTGGTTGTGCCACCCTTGGCGGCAACAACTGCAATCAAGCATTTGCAATAACTGGTAATGAGTCTTTCACATTTCTGTGGAGAAATTTTGTCTGACTGTTGCAGAATTGTTTTCATTCAGCCACATTGTAGGGTTTTCCAGCATGAACGGCCTATTTAAGGTCATGCCACAGCATCTCAATTGGATTTAAGTCCAGATTTTGACTAAGCCACTCCAAAACCTTCATTTTGTTTTTTTTTAGCCATTCAGAGGTGGACTTGCTGGTGTGTTTTCGGACCATAGTCAATAAGAAAACAATTGGTAACACATTACGCCATGAAGGACTGAAATTCTGCAGCGCCCGCAAGGTCCCTCTGCTCAAGAAAGCACATGTACAGGCCCCTCTGAAGTTTGCTAATGAACATCTGAATGATTCAGAGGAGAACTGGGTGAAAGTATTGTGAGTCCAAAATCAAGCTCTTTGGCATGGAGGAGGAGGAATGCTGCCTATGAACCCAAAAACCATCCCCACAGTCAAACATGGAGATGGAAACATTATGCTTTGGGGGTGTTTTTATTTAAGGGGACAGGACAACTTCACCACATCATAGGGATGATGGACGGGGCCATGTACCGTCAAATTTTGGGTGAGAACCTCCTTCCCTCAGCCAGGGCATTGATAATGGGTTGTGGGTCTTCCAATATGACAATGACCCAAAACACACAGCCAAGGCAACAAAGGAGAGGCTCAAGAAATAGCACATTATGGTACTGGAGTGGCCTAGCCAATCTCCAGACTTAATCCCCTAGAAAATATGTGGAAGGAGCTGAAGGTTCGAGTTACCAAAACGTCAGACTCGAAACCTTAATGACTTGGAGAAGATCTGCAAAGAGGAGAGGGACAAAATCCCTCCTGAGATGTGTACAAACTTGGTGGCCAACTACAAGAAACGTCTGACCTCTGTGATTGCCAAAAAGGGTTTTGCCACCAAGTACTAAGTCATGTTTTGCGAAGGGGTCAATGACTTATTTCACTCATTAAAATGCAAACCAATTTATAACTTTTTTGAAATGTGTTTTTCTGGATTTTTTGTTGTTATTCTGTCTCTCACTGTTAAAATAAACCAACCATTAAAAATATAGACTAATCATTTCTTTGTCAGTGGGCAAACATACAAAATCAGCAAGGGATCAAATACTTTTTCCCCCTCAGTATAAATATACACACACACATATACACATACATACATACACACACATACATATACATACACAGTACATCTATATGTAAGAAAACATTACAATAAAGTTGAAAAAAATCCACGTATTAATGCCTACTTTTATCCATTTTGCAGGTAGTTACATCTGTTTGGGTATTTTGCAGTAAATTTTAAAACAGTGGCTGCTGTGGCCTGGGGGACAAGTATGGTTATGTATGGAGAGCTTTGTGACTCTTTCCTCTCCTGAAAAACTTTGTTGGATTTCTGAAGGACTGAGTCTGTATTTTAGCTGACATATGGGCAGACTGCACCCAGACTTGGGAGAATAGTGACAGAACTTAAAGTGTTACTAAACCCACACCAGTAAAATCAGTCTGTATATGCAATAAAGCATTCTCGTTATACTCACTGTGGAACCTAAGAGGTTAATCCTCTGCATTGTGTAAAAAGGCTGTTTGATCCTGTCTTCTCTGATCCTCCCCCTCTTCCACTGTCCCCAACCCATCTCCTGATAGTACGGAGTTATTCTGCACATGCTCAGTTTCGTGTGTATTGCTAGAGAGTTTTTTTCTTTTTCTTGGGAGAGTGCAGGTGATCGGCACAGGACCAATCAGCACTGTCCAGACAGTGCTGATTGGTCCTGTGCCGATCAGCACTGTCCAGACAGAGGGCCGGGGGTCCTGCAGCCTCATAGGACAGTCAGAGTAGAAGGAAAAATCCTTCTACAAGCTTTAACCAGACACTGAAGTCACAAGACAGCTATATACTGTTGACAGGAAAAGGTATTTTGCCGTTTATATTTACTAAAATAATTGCATTTCCATGTTCTGTGTACTGTGGGAGACCAAATATAGTGAATGCAGGGTCCTGGGTTTAGTAACACTTTAGAGAGAAATCACAGACCTTTAAATATTGATTATATACTGTACATGTGAAAGCCAACTTAATGTACATAATCTTAACCACTGATCCCCAAACTTGCCTGCGGGCTGAATTCAGCACGTTACCTGCCATTACCTGGCCCTTGGGGCACAATTTCTCCCACTGACACCATTGATCGGACACTATTCCTCCCGCTGACACTAACGGCGTGACACTATTCCTCCCACTGACACCAATGATGGGGCAATATTCTTCTCAACGATGGAGCACAATTCCTTCCACTGACACCACTGATGGGGCAATATTCTTCCACCAACACTGATGGGGCATTATTCTTCCCTCTGATGCCAACGATAGGGTTCTATTCATCCCACTGACACCAATGATGGGGTACTATTCTTTCCAATGGCACCAACAATGGGGCACTACTTCTCCCACTGATACCAACTATGGGTCCAATACCTCCCACTGCCATCAAAAATGGGACAATGAAACAATTTGTGGGCACCAGCCATTCCAGGGCCGTCTTTAAGGCAGGGCAAAAGGGGCAGCTGCCCTGGGCCCTGTCATTGTTGTGGGGCCCAAAGCAGCTGCCTCATACTTGCCAACTATCCCAGTTTAAATTCCCTCATCCCTTGAGGTTTTAGTCTCATACTGTATCCTAATATCTCAGTGTGAAGTTCTGTTACTAATGCTGTCCAGCTCTGCCCTTTTGTTGTGTACAGATGACTCACCGGCAGACCCTGTGTTTACATGTATATACCGACATTGATATGTAAATAGCGTCAGACCAGCAGCATTCTATGTGAATAGAGACAGTATTCATATTTATATCATGCCCCCCTGAGGTCATATCCACCATCACTTATACTGAATGCTACTCACTGGGGAGATAAAGGTGCATGCTTAAAAGTCCTGCCTTCAACTGTGGTCATTAAGCCTACCATCAGCCTGTTCTGCAAAGGTAAAGCAATTAGTTGGGGAGGGTAGTGTGGGGTGTGCAGAGGTAGGCAGAGAAGGAATTACAGTTTGGGGTGCACAGGTAAGCAAGGAGGGGATGCATGGAGGTAAGGAAGGTGGGTGCAAAGATAAGCAGAGAAGGTAGGTAGAGTTAAAGGGGAGGAGGGTTGGAGTGGAGATGATGGGGGAGGTTTGGGTGCAGAGGTTAGCATGGGTTTTAGGATGCACAGGTGTACCGACAGGGTAAAGATGTAGGTCTAATGCAGGGCAGCCCATTCATTTGAATGGGCTGTGCTATGCGCTACAAATGCGGAAGAAAATCCCAAACCCTTTTTCAAAATCACACGGTGCCAAGGCACAGGTCAGCACGTTTCTGTGGTGCCAGAAAAAGCGATTTTGCATGCATTCCCGATACACACAAATGTGAACGCAGGCTAAATGCCTCAGTTACATTGGTGGTCAGTGTAAATCTTTTCATTATATTGGTGCTTGGTGTAGAAGCATTTAATTGACACTAGTGGCCAGTGTGAATGCCCCCCTTACATTGGTGGTCAGTGTAAATCCCTCCTTACATTGGTGGTCAGTGTAAATCCCTCCTTACATTGGTGGTTACTGTGAATGCTTCTATTACATTAGTGGTCAGTGTAAACCCCTATTACGTTGGTGGTCAGTGTAAACCCCTATTACAGTGTTGAAAACTCCTCTTTATATTGGTAGTCGGTAAAAAAAAACAGTATTGCCATTGATTACACCTCCCCCCAGCACTGCCACTGATCCCAGCAGTCCTAAGATCCCTAGGAGTTTTCTGTCTATTACTGGGTCCCCTCACCTCCCCAGTCCATGGTGTGCAGGCAGTGAGGAGATGATGTGCTGTAACCTCTAGCAACCAATCAGTAAGCAGTAATGAAGTGCAGTAACCAGTGAGCAGTATTGATGTACAGTAATCTCTAGCAACCAATCAACAAGCAGAAATCATGTGCTGTAACCTCTAGCAAATAATCAGTGAGTCCAAATGTTTGCTGTAACCTCTAGCAACCAGTCAATGAGCGGTAATGATAGACTGTAACCTCTGGCAACCAATCGCAATCGCTGTCTGATCTGATTCAGTAAACTGATTTTGAGTCTAGCTGCTATTTATTGTATGTCTCAGAGCAAAACTGCATGGGGGGCCCCCAAGAAAAATTTTACCCAGGGCCCAATCAATATTAAAGACGGCCCTGAGCCATTCCTTCCTTCTATTGAAACAACAACAAGGTACTGTTCCTCCCACTAACAACAACATTGGGGCAATACTCCTCCTAGTGATACCTATGATGGGACAGTGTTTCTTCCACTGTCACCAACAATGGAGCAATATTCCTTCCAGTGACATTAATAATGGAGCAATGTTCCTTCCACTGACACAACAGTGGGGCATTTTCCTCTTCCCACTGGCCACAGACACTGTCATTTTTTTACTCCCATTGACCATTTTTTATTCTGCCATGATCTGCTGAGCCAGAGAAATGATTTAATCCAACTGAACATGGGTGCTGGGGTATTGTATACTCCCACTGACCACAGTCTGACCATGTTAAAGAGCATTAAACTGGCTCTTTGCTTAGAAAATGTGGGGACCCCTGATTTTAACAATGTGCTGATTTATAAAAAATAATCTGTGCATGAGTTGTAATTTTATCTCCACACGCAGACAAATCTGTTCATTACATATGTGAGCATCACTGGATGCTTAGCAATGCTGCTCAGTTTTGTATGCCTTGATGATAATTCTATCTGCAAGTAACCCGACAGGATCTATCTAAATAAAACAATAGACTCCCCACAGTTTGTAATGACATATAGAGTAGCAGCAGTTTTTACTTATGGCAAGCCTCATACGTTGTTAGTTATAATAATATTTATTTAAAATTCCCTCAAAATCAGAATTTCAATGATGGCTCCATTATAAGTACAAACATGCATACTGAGTAAATGACAAACCTCAAACTTTTTTTGTTTGCTTATGTATAATTGCATTGTGATTATAGACAGCTTTTATATTCCTGGGTATGACTGCTGTTATAATCATTGTAATTATGCCTTTATTGTTTAGTTACAAGTTCCAACAGACAAAGTTGTTGAAGATAATAAGTGTCTCTGCTTCTCTACTGGATATAATCTGTTCATATGCAAGTATAGAAAAGCCAAACGTATGTACTTTTATGTAAAATATGATCTATAAGGGCCTAGAAAATTTGTCTGCTTCAGCAATAGTACATTTGAAGCAACATATTTAAGTAGCAGCGAATGTGACTTTCACCAAATAGCCACTGGTGGTGAATCAATTACTGTTATTTAACCACTTGCCCACTGGAAGATTTGCCCCCCTTCATGACCAGGCCATTTTCTGTGACACGGCATTGCGTTATTTTAACTGACAATTGCGCGATCGTGCAATGCTGTACCCAAATAAAGTGTATGTCCTTTTTTTCCCCACAAATAGAGCTTTCTTTTAGTGGTATTTGATCACCTCTGCGATTTTTATTTTTTTCGCTATAAACAAAAAAAGCGCAACAATTTTGAAAAAAAAACCCAAAACAATATTTTTTACTTTCTGCTATGAAACATATCCAAAAAAAATGTAAAAAATCAAATTTCTTCATCAATTTAGGCCAATATGTATTTGGCTACATATTTGCGGTAAAAAATCCCAATATGTGTACATTGATTGGTTTGTGCAAAAGTTATAGTGTCTACAAACTATGGAATATTTAAACTTTTTTTTAATACTAGAAATGGCAGCTTATAGTGGGACTGCAATATTGCGGCGGACAAATGAGACACTAACTGACACTTTTTGGGGACCAGTGATACTAATACAGTGATCAGTGCTAAAAATTATGAACTATCACTGTCCTAATGACACTGGCTGGGAAGGGGTTAACATCAGAGGAGATCAAATTATTAACTGTGTGCCTAGCTGGTGTTTTCTTACTGTGGGGGAGGTGCTTGTACTAGGGGAAGGCATAAATTGGTGCCCCTGCTTTGCAGAGACACAGGAACCATGCCTTCTGTACTGACAGAACGGTGATCTGCCTTGTTTACATAGGCAGATCCCTGTTCTCCCTCTGTAGTGAACAATTGGCGGGTGCTGGCGGACAGCATGCAAACCCCAGACCCGGAAGATTCGGATCACGCACTAGGTGAGTGATCTGCCACAGAGTGGCCTCCCTGCCGCAGTATATCTACGGTGGGTGGTCCGCAAGTGGTTAAAACACATGCACCAGGAAGATTCACCTGCAGTGAATGTTTGTTAAATGTCAGATTCATTGCTTTATAAGCATACCCTCTGAGTGTAAGCTGGACTTAGCATAAAGATAGACAATAGTGCTAATAGTGAGGATAGATGCCAGAAAGATTTTTTATGACAGTGATTACACTGCCTATATTTATTCAGACAAGTGGTGGGACCTGCATTTTCACAGGTCCTACTTTTTTCACACATTTATGACAATTGCTAAACAGAAGCTATGATGACCAAGAGAAAACAGAATAGTTTACCCTTACCTTGTATCAGACAGTGCACAACTGTATAATGAGCCAACCTTTATAAAAATTGGCCAATATAAAGCCAAACAATATTAATAATATACAAAACAGTACACAATGCTTTATGCTAGAAAGGATGCCTAAAGATTTATCCAGTGTTCAGACGTATAGAATACAATACATAAATGGGTGTCTTTTTTTCTACATAGCAGTTTGGTCTATTACAATGTCTCTGTATAGGTGTTAATTTTGAAGACTGTTACAATTTTTACATTTAGAGATCTATAAATGGAATGCTCATATTTCTGCATCTTTATCCATTTTTACTTGCTCTTCTTGGAATCTGGAGATGGTATTGGTTCACGTTACTGACAGTACATAGTAAGAACATTTTTCTGGTTTCCTCTGACCAGTAGGACAGGTGGTCTTAGGTCTTGGGACAGTGTTTCCAACCAGGCCATGTAGAGTGAACTGGGAGTTTTCCCCTTCCTGGCAATGGGCATTGTTCTGAAAAAGAGAAAAAAAAAATACCTGTAATAAATACAGACTAGAAAAATAATGTCACTATCTCTCATGGGCTAAGGAACATCTATGCATGTACATTTACACAAAGATCCATTAACAGCCACCTGAAAATGCTATTTTAAATTACAAGTGCACCCAGAATCACAATGGACCAATGCAGTTGCTTTAGTACTTTAGTAAGTTATCAAGATCTACCTTTAGTGGAAAATTGTCTTATGTTCAAGCAGATGTGTTCCTATCTGACCAGGTCTGCAATCACAGTATGACCAACAGGGATGGCCCGTCCATTAAAGGCACACGGGCGCCGCCCCCTATCCATGCCGCCTCCCCCCCCATCCATGCTTCCAGCCCCTTGCAGGACGCCGGGCACATGAATTGCAATGGCGGGGGTGTTTTTTGAAGCACTGATTAGAGCCTTTGGCTCTAAAAGGCTTCAAAATAGGGTGGACTCTGGGCGCAGAGAATGCACTCACAGACCACCCAGGTGTATTAAAATAGCGAATGATTATTCGCTATTCTAACACTGACCCTCCTCCCGGCCAATTAGGACCTATCACCCGATTGGCTGAAAAGATAGGTGATCCTATTGGACGCCTAGGAGGAGGGGAGGAGACACGCAGCCACCGGGATGGAGGAAAGGGACACAGGAGCCACTTGCCGATGCTCGCTGTCTGATGCTGGACCGACCGGCGGGGGGGGGGGGGGGGGGGGGGCATGGGGTGTTGGGTGGCTGTCTCTTCCCCCCCCAAAAAAACAAAAACACCAGCCGCCACCTTGTTTGTTTTAAGCTTTTACCTTTGCCTTCTGTTCTGATTACAGTTTAGGCTCAGTTCACAGGCGCTGCGATGCGAGAACCCTGTGAATTCAGTGTGGGTTCCCGCATCGCATACAACTCGCAGGCAGTTCACACTGCCCTATGCGAACCGGGAGTATCAATACAAAGTTAATGACACCCCCAGATTGGTTCGCATATCACAGTGCGAACTCTCAATTCGGATAGAAATCAGATTAAATTCTGGTGCGGACCAAAAAAAGGGTCCTGTGCGAATTTGTTCCGAATGTGATGCGAATTCAGCCATACTAAATGTATGGCTGAATTTTCATCGCACAGACAATGCATGTGATTTGCACAGCAGTGCGGTGCAAATCACATGCGATGTATGAAATCGCAGCAGTGGGAACCGGCCTTTATTGTTGATTGCCTGCTCTGTGTTTCCAGATCTCCTGTTGCTGCTTACTTGGCTTATTCTGGGACCATAAGCTGCCCAAGATGCGTCTACTTTGATGAGAGATGTACACACTGAGGTTTACTTACTAAAGGCAAATATACTGTGCAAGTGCATTTGCTCTAGATCTCAGGGGGAGCTCTGAAATGAGGGGAAGCGCCACTGATTTCTATCATCCAATCATGTGCAATCAAAAATGCTGTTTTTTTTTATTTTCCTTGCATGTGATTGAGTATTCTTTGCAAAGTGAAGCTTTATCTCCTTTACTAAGCTCTGGAGCAAGTGCACTTGCAGTGCCCAGTACATTTGCCTTTAATAAATGAACCCTATTGTCTTTGTTCCCAGGTTTTCTTCTGTTAATAAAAGGTGCAGGGGCTAGCACCCTTTTGACATAGGTTGTCCATCAAAAAGGCTAAGTCAGCATAGATATTGGAATGCACAAGCTCCTGGTTCCAACTTGGATGGGGCCTGAGCTTCCACACATCTTTCCATGTAGATGCCCCTGAATTTTATTGCTAAATGAAGGTCTAGCAAAGTCATACCTTCTTTATACTAATATTTACTATAACTGCCACTTTCAATTCTACACTCTGGCACCCTTGTCTTTACATAATAGCATTTTGGCTTGGTGACTCTACCTAGCAAGCAATGCTGTATCCTGGCCTAGGCCGACAAGGCCCAGGCCTAGGGCAGAACTTTGCTGGGGGGAAGCACGGAAAGAGTCCCCGGCGGCTTGTATTAGTGTAGCGCCAGTCTTATGGGGTGGACTGGGCTGAGAGGCAAATTAGCCTAGCGCCCCCATAAAGCTGCTGCACTGCTTCCGGTATGCGGGCGGCTGGCATTCCGCAACTGTGGGGGGGGGGGGGGGCTGGTGCTGCTGCTTCTAATTTTGACTGTCCTATCATCCTGGACCACAAACCTTCCTCACTGTGCTATATGTTTTCTGCTGCACCACTGGCATGGTTATATCTTCTTACTCCTCTCCATAAAATTATCAGAAATTTGTGCTTAAAGTAGAACTATAGGTAACACTTTTTTTTTATTTTGGATAGAATAGGGAAGGGTTATAGCCCCTGTCAGTTTATTTTTTACTATCCCTGTCCCATTGCAGAGATTTCCCTTCACTTCCTGTCCCATAGCCAAACAGGAAGTGAGAGGAAATCTGTGCAAATTAACAGAATCCATTCCCCCCCAGCCCTCAGAACTAGTGTCCCCTCTCGAAAATTTCAGAGCGGATCTTAAACAGCAAGGGGTGTGTCATATTTAAATTAGGGGGTGCACGAGTTTAGTCAGGCCTAGGGCAGCACAAAACCTAAATACACTACTGCTAGCAAGCACTAAGAAAGAAATGTTTTTCTTCCAGTCTTTGACTGTCTTTTTCCTCCTGTAGACCAGGCAATCATGACTTTCATGTTTGAGTTTTTCTTAAGATTACATTTTTACATCTGGTTTAACAAATTACCCCAAGAAAACAAAAAACCTCAATGCATTACAAACATGCTTTCTGCCACATTTGGCCAAAGAATCTGGAAAAGAGACTTGAAGGTGCATATTGTCCTTCTCAAGTACTTGAGTGTCCTATTGTAGAGGTCTATTATACTCACATGACAATAAGAGCAGCATCTCGAGAATAATCCAACAAGACTTCATTCAGTCTGACCTGTCTCATAGACTATACAGAAAGGAAAAGAGAATGTAACTCATTATCAGGGCTTATACTACTGTATATGTGTCTGAAATTCGTATCAGTAAATAATACAAAAAAAAACAGATACATTCTGCAGACATGGTAATCATTAAAGTGATTGTAAATCCTCACCTTTGAAAACAACCCATTCAGTTTAAAATATAAATGAAAGGCAAAACATTTGTGGATAGCTATCAGTGGCAGCCGCTCCATTAGGGGCGCAGCCCCCCTAATCCATGTGCCCGGTCCCTAATCTACATGCAGGGCACCGGACGCATGGATTTCAATGTTTTTGTTTTTTTTTTTGAAGCACATGATAAGAGCCTGAGGCTCTAATTGGCTTAAGAAAAAAGGGTGGGCTCAGGGCATTGTTTGACTGACGGACCGAGGGGGGGGGGGGGGGGCACGAGTGGTTTGTTTGCCGCGACCCCACACACCCCAAAAAAAAAATATGGAGCACAAGCCGCTACCGATGGCTATAAAAAAAACATTCTAGATACCCTTTTGCTCCCTTTTTTTTTATAAGTGATCACCTTCCCTTGGTTCTTAGCTGCATAAGAGCTGAGGCAGAAGCAGCAGCACTCTGATCTTCCCAGTGAATGACTGTGCAATGGGGGGCATGTCAGGACAAGCCTGAGCATTGGAGGAGAGCATGCTCAGTTCCCACCAAACCAAGAGAACTGACCACCGTGTGCTCTCCTGCTTAGCATGGTCAGATTTTAATCGGAACGCAGAGGGATTGGCAGGAACACCAGGGATTTCACACAAAAGAAGCAATTCAAAGAGAACAGGACATGGTAAAGTACACAAATCAAGAATATGAAATGTTAGGTTTACATATTCTTAAACATGTCTCTGGCAATTTTGAACTTTTTATCCCTCCACCTATTATAATCCAGCTTGGAAGTTCTTAATGTATACTTTCTCCTAAAGTACACAATGCATCTTGACATGTGGATTACCTAAGGGCCTGCTAAGTTTGCCAAATGCCCCATACACACGGTCGGACATTGATCGGACATTCCGACAACAAAATCCTAGGATTTTTTCCGACGGATGTTGGCTCAAACCTGTCTTGCATACACACGGTCACACAAAGTTGTCGGAAAATCCGATCATTCTGAATGCGGTGATGTAAAATGCTTACGTCGGGACTATAAATGGGGCAGTAGCCAATAGCTTTCATCTCTTTATTTATTCTGAGCATGCGTGGCACTTTGTGCATCGGATTTGTGTACACACGATCGGAAATTCCGACAACGGATTTTGTTGTCGGAAAATTTTATATCCTGCTCTCAAACTTTGTGTGTCGGAAAATCCGATGGAAAATGTGTGATGGAGCCTACACACGGTCGGAACTTCCGACAACAAGGTCCTATCACACATTTTCTGTCGGACCGTGTGTACGGGGCATAACAGTGACAAATTCCGAATTTGTTAGTGGCATTTTACTATTCTAGCTAGGAGTCAATCTAGTCAATATCTGAACTGTGGAAACTGTGCCCAAAAAGGCAGGCAGAGTGCAAAGGACTAGCCACCAGTATTGCCTGTCTTCCTGCACAGGATCCTAACCCCATTACTGACTTACCATACCATGTTGTGCACAGTGTCTAAGTGTGAAGGTGCCATCTTGTTTGAGGCAGAGCTTTGATTCCTCATGTCAGAGCCTCTAGCAAGGAAAACAGTAAGCAGCACACTAGTGCCACCACCAAATCTCCTGAGACCAGCAGTCAGAGGCGACAGTGCCTTAGATCTCATATTGCAGATATAGAGCTATGAGACGCTAGGTACTCTCACATACCAGGGAGTGCTCTGCTTTATTTAGGCAAAATTTCAAACAAAGGGTACATTTTTCAAGGTATTGCTTACACATAATTACCATTTTAAAGTCTTTATCTATTTATTGGAGTTCAGATCCACTTTAAGTTCGGGTTCACATATATGCGATGGTGGAACCAGCACGAATCCTGTGCGGGTTCCCACATTGCATATGATTCACAGGCAGTTCACACTGCCATTTGCGAACTGCTGGGGGTGTCAATGTAAAATTAATGACACCCCCAGATCGGTTCGCAGATTGCAGCGCGAACTGTCAAACGGTACAGGAATCGGATCGCCTAGGTGTGAACACTCATGCAATCTGATTCCAGAGCGGACCAAAAAAGGGTCCTGCACCATTTTGGTGAAAATGCGATGCGATTTGAGCCATACAGTTTGTATGGCTCAAATCGCATCGCACAGAAATTGCATCTGATCTGCACAGTAATGTGGTGCAAATCACATGCGATGTCTATCATCGCACAAGTGTGAACCCAGCCACTCATTATACAACACAAATATTTTTTTTTTCTTCATTCAGACCTTTGCTCTGTTCTTTTTGAATTCTTCATCTGAGATCTTCCAGGGGCAATCACGCCTCATCTCATTTACTAGAAGTTCTTCTTTAAAACCATCATTCAGCATGTAAGGAGCAATAAGATCTTCAAAACGCTTCACACTATCAATAAAAGCAGAACATTAAAGTGATTGTAAAGGATTGTTTTTTATTTTTTAAAAATAACAAACATGTCATACTTACCTCCACTGTGCAGCTCATCATAAAATGGGGGGCTGGGGGGCCGGTCAGTGTCAGAAGTTTTTTCACCTTAATGAATTTAGGTGAAAAAACACAAGGGTTTACAACCCCTTTAATGTAAGGTGTAATTATTGCATTCTTTGCCCCCATGCTCTAAAACATAAAGAATAACACCTGTGAGCCCTCTGAGTACTATGGCTGCATCGCTTAAGCTGGATGCCTGTTCCTCTTCAGAATCTTCCCCGCCTCCTGCCTATTTGGCCTTCTAGTAAAGATCACCAGAGTGATTATACGACTGTAGGTGTCAGCACCTCCTTCTCAGCACTTCTGAGAGTGGGAGCTCCTCAATTTTATAAATGTATCTGAACCCTAAGTTTAAAAATGCCCAACATTGTAATTTAAATTGCATATGATCCAGATTATATATTTGTTTTCTTTTTTTTTCGATCCTGTTGATCCTGAGTTATAGCAACTTCCTGTATTAGTGACAACATTGCATTAGCACCTCTCTAAGTAGGAGCAGTGTTGTCACACAGCAGTGACACTACAATAGCTAGATGCCAGACAATTTTATTTTTCACAAAGAGAGCTTTCTTTTGGTATTTAATCACCACTGGGTTTTTTATTTTTTGTTAAATAAACAATTTTTTGCTACATTTCCTTGGTGAAAATAACCCAAAATCAGTGTATATTATTTAGTCTGTAGGAAAGTGACAGATAGTGGCGTCACTGGGGTTGGTGTCACCTGGTGCGGTAAAACATAGTGTCACCCCCCCCCCCATTGTCTAAAGAACTATGTGCAGAGTGCCCCTCACCCCCATATACCCCCTCCTAGCATAATTCCTCTTTTTCCTTCCCTCATTCCCCCCTCTCATCACAAATCCCCCCCCCCAATATCCCCCCCTTAACAAAAATCCTCACCCCCATGTACCCCCTTTCAGCACAAATCTCCCCTCTCAGCACAAAATGCCCCCCATATCCCTCTTCCCAGTATAAATCCCCCCAAACCCCTCCTTCTTATACAAATTCTTTTACCTCCCAAATTCCCCCTCTCAGCACAAATCATCCCCCCATTTCCCCCCTCCCTGCACAGATCCCCCCCTTCTCAGCACAAATCTCTCCTTTTAGCATAAATCCCTCCCAAACCCCTCCTTCTTACACAAATGATCTTATGAACCCCCCCCCCAAATCTCCCCTCTGATCACAAATCCCCACCCCCATATACCCCTTTCAGTATTAAATCCCTCTTCTCGCACAAATTCTCTTATTCCCCCACCCAAGCCACCCTCAGCACAAATCCTCTTATTTAATCCCTCCCTGCCAATCCCCCCTACAAGCACAAACCCACCCCAATACAAAGGCACTCCAGATTTTCCCATTAAAAAAAACTCTTAATCCCTCTCAGCATAAATTCTTCCTCTTATTGCACAAATCCTCAGATCCCTGCCCCCAGCACAGACTTACCAGTTATCAGTTACTGGGACCTCAGCACCGGGAGATCTCCTTCCCAGACTCCTCCTCCTGTCAGAATACACGCCAAAAGCAGAGGAGGAACCTGCAGGAAACTTCCCTCGGTGCTCTGCTAACATGCAGCTGGCTGGGACAGATACCAGCTGCTAAAGTGTCGGCAATCACTGCGCTGGAGACACGGGGACACCCCGCAGGAGATGTTGGCAAATGCTCCGTGCTAGTGATTGCCGACACTGTAGCAGCCCACTGGCGCCCCCCCCCCCCCCACAATGCTAGCACACTGCGCCCGAGACTGGAGCCCCTCCCGCCCCCACCTAATCCCGGCCCCTGGTGTCACCCCTCTGGCGGGTGTCACCCGGGTGCGGACCGCACCCCCATAGCAACACCACTGGTGATAGAGTCCACAAACTATGGCATATATAACTGAAAATCGATGAATCCTGATGTACCCATTTCTTGAGGCCCAAAAACGCCAGGACAGTACAAATATCCCCCAAATTACCCATTTTGTGAAAGTAGACGGTACAAGGTATTTAGTAAGAGGCATGGGGGGTTTTCTGAAGCTGTAATTTTCTTTGTCACAATTTTTTGGAAAATTAAGAAATTAAAAATTTTTTTCACAACTGTTTTTTTTTTTACATACTGTCACCAGTGCAGTACAGCCTTATCATATAACTGGTGTGGCGGTGATCAGGAACATTGACTGCTGACAGTATGTAAAAAAAAAAAAAAAAAATGTAATAATTTTTTTAATGTTTTTATTTTTTATTACTTTATTTTTTAAGATTTTTTTTACCACACTATGACCAGAGCAATAGTGTTACCATAGTAACACTGTACTGCTCTGAAGAGGTAAATCAGGATATATATATATTTTTTTTACACATTATGATTGCTTATACCAATGAATTTCATTGGTACAAAGCAACCATTTTTACGAAATCAAACTGATACATTCTGTGTCTTTTGTTGTGATTATCTGTGATTGGCCCTGTCTGTACCATGTGATTACTGTGACCAATCAGAGCTATCAACAGAATTGTATACAATGGATGGCATGAAAGGCATGGCATGATTGATCATAGCGATCACATGACACTGGCATTGGGCTGGTATAGTGATCAGCCGGTGGCAGACCGCGCTGCCCCACAGCCGCGCGAGCGGTGCCTTCTGAGAGGACATCGAATGACGTCCATTCAGAAGTAGGAAAGTCCAGCCCGGCAGATTGACAGGTGTTAAGTTTCTTTTTAATATTTATGAAAAAACAGATGCATATATTGGCGTAATAAGCTTCTAACACCTGGCTTTGGTATGAAGGTTTTGGTGAAGTATAAAAATAGATTTTAACCAGAAATTTCGTGTTACAGAGGAACAAAATGAAAAAAAGACAATGAAATGATGATAATCCCAAATTTGCAATATTTTTTTGCCGCAAATAACCAATTTGAAAGTAAATCGCTTTAAGTATTAACTACTTGGCAAGGAAAAATATAACTGCAGGTTTATTTTATTTATGTATCAAGGGACTGTAGATTGTTCTGTTTAAATTTTTACTGCTCTGGATGTTTTTAGTGACATATGACCTAAATCCTAGGAGGAGAGGGGAACACAGTGCTCCTTCTAAGCTCATCACTGACCCTGAAAAATATATATATATATACTGTTCTTACTGCTCAGGCCGAGGCTTTTGGTTGATATCTGGCAGAACATGCACTTCATGGAATATAATTCTGAATTGACTTAGCAGAGCGATCATCCTGTAATACAAAAGATCATAGGTTAGGCCAATATATTAAAGTTATAACCTCTATATACAGTACATATTCTGTTCACTGTGGTGTTTATATTAAATGTGGTGTTGCCCTAAAAATAATAATATTGCATACAAAAATATCTTACGCTTTGCGCTCTTCATCCAGTCTATTGATCTGTCCTCCCACAAATACTCGAATTTTGACATTTGCCCATCGTTTCTTGCGGCTCAGTAGGTAGGGGATAAGCAGAGTTAGACCTGCCAGATAAATATAGCTGTCATGTGACTTCAGTAATTGCCTTTTCTGAATGTTACTGAAAGCTGATGCTGATCAAGTAGAGTAATATTTTATTTGCTAAAATATATTTATATAGAAATATATCTTACTTTGATCCCCAACATTAATTTAAAAAATGCTTTCAGTTAAGGAAGTCCTGCATATGTTATGTGGATTGCAATGACAAGATGTTCTTTTTTGGAGTCTCCCTTGTCATGCTACAACTTGGATGGTCATTAAGAATAAGTGGGGTGATTTTGGCTGAATTGATTTTGCCACAAAATTCCCAAACTTCTTTGGCAAACTTTGCTCCCAAAAGACATGTACAATTTTCTTAGCTGTTTTTTTTTTTTTTTTTTGAGGGCGGGGGAGTTTGGGGCTGGGGGTAGGTGGTGGTTGTGTTTAGGGTAATTTCTTTGCATGGTCTTTGCATTATTCTTTTTTTTTTATTTGAATATTTGTTATCTTTGCTCTGTCACTATATATTTTTTTCCCGGCTAATGAGTGGCTAGAATTGTATGTTAAAAGGAACTTCTATTCCTCAGGAATCGTTTCACCCTCAAAAACCACCATTAACTCCAAAACGTTTTGTCAACATGGCGACATATTTCAGAAATCCCCAGACTTTTACCAAAATTTAGGGCAAGTAAAACTCTGAGACCGTATTTTACTGTGGTGCCTTGACAAGATGTTGAAGTAGTTTAGTTTTTTTGTGCTGATTAGCCCATTTATTCAGGTCTTTTGTTCAAAAAAAGATGATCCGATTCCACCATCCATACACTTGATGGATTGGATTGGGGAATAACTTCCGCTGAGCTATTGTATTCTGATGGTGGGTAGACTTCCCTGCTGTCAGAATATACTGATTAGCGCTGTTGGCTTTAGCTGGCGGTACTGATCAATCAGGAAAAACCTGACAGGGTATGTGCAACCAGCCTGCCCATACATGAGTCAAAATTTGGCAAGTCCCTGCTGAACCGGCCGCATTTCGATTCATATATGGTCGGCTTAACACTTCTCAAGTTCATTTCATATACTTTTATATATAACTCTGTTTAGCATATAAACCTATGTAAAAGGGATCAGGAAGGGGGAGGAAGAAAGAGAATATTACAGTGTCAATGATTTTGGAGGTAACATGCTGGAAGCGATAGGCGTCACTAACCTCCATCATCAAATAACCAATATACATCAATTGTCTTCTTTCCTTGGTTGAGTTGGAAGATGGTGCTTGCCTGTTGTTCAGCAGTTACAGCCTCAGGATCCACTGCAAATAAAGAAGAATTATATACATCAGCATTTTACATTCAGTAACCTAGATGCTTATCAGCTTTGTATGGGATCATAGTGGATTCCACAAGGCCGTTGAGCAGTAAAATAGGATAGTTTTGTTGTGATATAGGCAGTAATTTAGGATTGAAGATGCTAGCCTTACAAACCTTATATTGAAGGAACTATAGTGTAATAGAAAGCAGGATATTGCTTTAAAATTGGGAACTATCAAAATCATTAAAGTGATCTTAAACCCCAAAACAACAAAATGATATCCTAATTGTACAGCAGAGGACACAGGACTTGTATTCATAGACCAGGATTACGTGCAGGCTGCCTTAAGATGATTGGACACTGGCAAAAGCTTTGCTGAGAATGCCCCCGGTGCACCCTCATGAAAACTCTATCCAATTCATGGGACTCCAGGTTTATGAGCAATATGCATAACATACGAAGAAGCAGTGGGATAGCACTGCAGAGGTATCAAGTGGTCAGGGCATAGATTTTACACATACACTGTCACTTTGTCCTGAATGTGCAAGTTGACAGTGTCTCATTATTTGCAGAAAAACAGATTATAGCACTTTGTAAAATGTTCATTCATTTTGTGTGTCATTCCTGTAGGCCATTCGGGTTCCCCGTGAAAACCTGGCCAAAAACTGTCATTTAGCAATCACCACTTCCTGCCTTGTTGCTAGGATGTGAAAGCCATAGGGTGCTCATTCCCATTAGAGAATTATAGGATTTAATAGATATAGAAGATATACTAGATATAGAACTTTTTACCAGGGGTTACAAAATACTGAAACGTTATTTCCAGGGTTCCTCTGTGTTGAAAAGGTTAAGAAAGGCTGATCTAAACATTTGATCTAAAGCAGGAGTAGAAGGAGGGATAAGAAATGGAAGTCCCCATATTTCACTTACAACATTCCATTGCAATTCACAGTGGCTACTTGAAAGCACCACACTCGGGGAACGAATGACACTGGAATGAATGACACTTCTTCATTGGAGTACATAAAGTTTATGAAAGGAGTGTCTCCATCTGTGATATTCACCCACATTTAAATATCTCAGACTCACATGTTTCTTGTGTCATACAGCCAGATCCATTTTCTGCTTCTTTCAATTTAGGTTCCTCCATTTGTTGAAACACAGGATTGACTGCAGAGAACAATAGAATTTTAAGTAGAAAGATTTATAAAAACACAACACATATCTGCAAATATTACAGCATGGGATATCCAGGTGTGAGTTACAAATAGGAAGTTGATATGTCTCTGGCCACTTACTGTGAGCTTGCATGACACGAGACATGTTCAAGCCATCTTTCATCCTCAGCAGACACAACCCATAGTTAAAGTCAAGTGCATCACTGCAATGTGGAGACAGCTGGGTTACTCATATTATATCTCATACATAGCACTACATAAAACTGCCTGCCATGCTCCATACTTCAGAGTCATTCCAGGGGCACAAACATACAGTACATGGGATCTACATGGGAGAAATGTGGAGAGTTTTTGCTTACTAACTCCTCAGAGCTAAATTACAGTGTATCTTCAGTCAAAACAAAAAGCAATCCCTATGAGTGTATTTCTGATCTATGTCCCATTGGGGATATTTCCTTTCATCTCCTGTCCTGAAAACAGAACAAGGAGTGAGAGGAGATCTCCTCAAAGTAAAGTCAGGTATTACAAAGACATGTGCCCCCATTGTAAGTTTACTTGTCACATCCTATTCTAGTGACAAGAATCGCTGGGGAAGGTTGACTGGGATAATCTTCCCAGCAGGACAAAGACAACAATAAAAGCCTGAAACGGGTTTTAGATATTTACTTTTGATGCAACTGGTGACGTCACCTGAAGCATGTGCTCTGAAGGAACGGCACACTTTGTCATCACGGCTCCGGCCACTAACACAGCCGGAGTCCATGAACCCAAAAGGAAGACTGGGTGAAGATGGAAGCTTCTTTATTGGTGACAACACGTCACTGGAGGGGTTCGTTCTAAGGTAAGTTTCACATAATATGCCAGTATGCAATGCATACTAGCACATTATGGCTATACCCTGCAGGATTTAGGAAAAAAAAAACTACCGCTTTAATGTTAGAGCCACTGGGATTGATTTACTAACTGGAGAGTGCAAAATCTGGTGCAGCTCTGCATGGAAACCAATCAGCTTCCATTTTTTTTATTCGTCAAAGCTTAAAGTGGATGTAAAAGCAGAAGATTTTTTTTACTTAATGCATTCTATACATTAAGATAAAAAGCCTTCTGTGTGCAGCAGCCCCCGTCAGCCCCACTAATACTTACCTGAGCCCCATCTTTGTCCACGTGTGTCTCAGCTGTCCAAGATTCTCCCTCCTCATTGGTTGAGACACAGCAGCATCATCATTGGCTGCTGCTGCTGTCAATCAAAGACAGCTAGCCAATCAGGGGAGAGAGGGGCCGGCCGGGGCTCCATGTCTAAATGGACACAGAGAGCTGTGACTAGGCTCGGGTGCCCCCATGGCAAGCTGCTTGCTGTGGGGGCACAGAACAGGAGGGAGGGGCCAGGATCACAGAAGAGGGACCCTGGAAGAGGAGGATCTGGGCTGCTCTGTGCAATTCCACTGCCACAGAGCAGGTAAGTATAACATGTTTATTATTTTTATAGGAAAAAAAACAAGACTTTACAAGCACTTTAACCTCCCTGGCGGTGTGATTATGTCAGATTTTTGCGTCTTAAAGCGAGACATTGTTTTGCATAGAAATTTGGCATTTTATATTGTAGGCCTGTAATTCTTAGGAACAACTCACCTAAATCTCTCCAAACAAGAGTCTAGTAGACATCCCGGTTATGATACATTTTGAAACACATAAATTATAATATAATAATAATAATTAAAAAATGTATTCAATAATGTAATCATGTCAAAAACACTGAAATTTGCGCAGAATTGTCGCTGTCGTCACTTTCAGTGTCTGATGACAAATTTCCCCACGAAACACTATCGCTCAATTCTGCAAGTGGTTCTTATTTACTATCGCTGTTTTCTAGCTGGTCAAAAACCGCTTTTGACGTAAAGGGACGCTTTTTGGATGCCATGGACATTCTCAAGTTTCCAGGAAGAAAGAATGGCATATATAATATAAAAGTGTATGCAGTGCACTGGGCAAAGCACTAGAGACAAAAGGGATGGGAAATGATTTGATACAGTAATGTAATCTTACAGATTACAGTGCACTGTATGTGTTATGTTTTTTGCACTTTTTGAATTTGGCGCCGGGCTCCACCCCCATGCATCGCGATGTTCGCAGGGAACGGAGCCCAGCACACAGTATGTCAGGCGGAGGACCAAGCCCGCGGACACAGTGGGAGGACATCACAGGATCCTGGGGACAAGGTAAGTAACTTTGCTTGGATCCTGCGATGCAATCCTGAGTGTGGTTCGGGGTTACCGCTTTTGGTAGTGAAAATTCACCCCGAGCCAAACCTCGGGAATACCGCTAGGAAGGTTAAAGGAGAAGTCCAGCCTAAGCTCGTTTGGCTGGGCTTCTCCTATGGGTCACAGGAGTGCAATTAATTTTGACCGGTTTTCAGCAGAGAGTGGACTGAAGTCCGCTCTCTGCTGACGTTACAGGAATCAGACGCTGAGAGCCTGAGAGGGCCGTTCCCCGCCCCTCCACAGCTCAGTGCTCCAGTGAGCGTGGAAGAGCAGAGCGGAGAGATGCTGATTGACAGTCAGCAGCTCTCTTCTCGATCGCTCGGTTCTCAGTGTAGAGGCGCCGGGGAACAGATGCACCATCGGACCGATGCTGCATCCACCTAGGTAAGTATGATGGGGGAAAACCCCCCCATCATACTTACCTAGGTGGGTTCTTCTCTTTTAACTGAACACGCTAAAGTTAGAACTTTTTTTTTTAATTAAGTGAACCGCGCACTCTACTCTTAACAAACATATACCGTGTTTCCCCGAAAATAAGCCAGGGTCTTATATTAATTTTGGCAACGAAAGACACAGTAGGGCTTATTTTCGGGGTAGGTCTTACCATGTAATGTGCTGTCTTCTCTCCCCCTCTCCCACCCTGCATGTGAGGAAACGCCGTTGTGAACTGAGTAGGAATGCTTGTAAAATCCTATAATCCACTCTATTACAGTAGTATATAATGTATGTGTATCTGTAATATAATTGTGCTAGATGACTTCGTTAAAACGCCGCTCAGCGCTTCCGTGACCAGCCGGAGCTCTCTTCCCTGCTCCGAGCATTGCAGAGGGAGGGGCCCGAGATCTAACAGCTGAGAGAAGAAGAGGAGAGCAGCGAGAGGTCAGCTGTGCACCGAGTGACGCTGTACCAAAGGTATTTGGCACAATTATATTACAGAAACACACACATAGTACATTATATACTACTGTAATAGAGTGGATCATAGGATTTTACAAGCATTTTAAACTAGGGCTTATATTGCAGCCCTCCTGGAAAATAACGCTAGGTCTTATTTTCTGGGTAGGTCTTATTTTCGGGGAAACACGGTACCTCATAGATACCTTATAGACGTCATCGGGGTCATGTGACCCCTGATGATGTCAGACTGATGACGAAATGCATTGGGTGTGGTTGAGCGTGATACATCACTTCCGCCAATAGTGGAATGCAGGTTGAGCCCAAATCCGTGTCCCTGCTTCCACTCTCATCTTCCTGTATTTTACTTGTATTCAATGGATTTTAAGTGCTTTTTAATAAAACAAATCCACGTACTTCACCATGGAAGATTGTTTCTTCTTTTACTGATGCCTGGAGAACTGGTGGCGGTTTGATCTTATCTGCCATTGGAGGTTCATTTGCTGAACACATATCGAGTGTTTGTCTGCATCAATCTGCTGTATATGACTCCTGTAATGGGGGTCATGTAAATTCGATGAGTAGGCTGTGTGACCGGTGTTGGTGGAGGAAGACTCTAGTCACTATATTGGCAGATATATGGAATCAAATGTATCTTTGGACATTGTCTGATGGGAACATATTGGACATTGTCCACCCATGACATTATTGAATTTTGGACACAATATTAACCAATTTTGTGGACACTGTATTATAAGTCACTAAAGTTATCATCACACACTGGAGAAATCTGGGGACTCTCATATGTTTAATTATCACTACATTGTATTATTATTATTATCATCACTTTTCTATATGGTTAGCAACCCGCTAGGGACACCTAGTGGTTGCCTATGATACTGCCCTTATTTTAAATCTATGAGGTATAGGTTTGTTAAAGTGTATGTTCACCTTTACAGAAAAATCTGTAAGGTGAACTTACACAGGTCCCCCTCCTCGCTCCCCTAGTCCCGCTGACCTGGACTTCCGCAATGTCCGGTTCTAAGCCCCGGTATATCCGCGCCAGGAGCCCGGGACTTAGAAGTCCTCTCTGCATCCATGCAGCGTCCTTATAGCCGACAGGATGGACTATGCAGCTGTTGATTGGTCTGCTCCGCCCATGTGACAGTGCTGACCAATTAGAATGCTCCATTGGACATTCAGCTGAGAGGTTTTCTAAGCCCCAGACACCTGCCACGGATATACCGGGGCTTAGAACCGGAGAGTACCGCGGTCCAGGTCAGCAGGACCGGGGGGGCAAGGAAGGGGACCTGTGTAAGTTCACCTTACAGATTTTTCTGTAAAGGTGAACTTACCCTTTAAAGAGTAGGGTGTGCGGTTCACTTCAAAAAAAATTTTCACTATTAAGAGCAACTTCACAACGGGCAGCCCCCAATATCACTATTATTACTATTAATATACACATACACATTAGCGCAGGTAAGGGAATAGTTAGCCTATTACGCCATCTTACAAGCTAAAGTTAGACGTTGATTGGCTACCATGCACAGCTGCACCATATTTTGCGCTCTCCAGTTTTATTAAATCAACCCCACTGAGTTAGTCACTCCTTAGCTAGGCCTTACATTCCTTGACGTGGAGTTTTAAGGTTTAAACTCAGTAATGCATATTAAGCATTTACCACTGTTCCAAAATATTAAGATGTCACAATGAACATTAAATTACAGTTTCAACCATACATACTGAAGTATTGCCACATAGCTTTCCACGTTACTTGGGTGAGACGTATGCCAGTTCTTCTTATAGCCCAAAAACAAGACATTTGGTTTCATTTGACCTAACCCAGTTGCCTGCATAATAGAAAGAAGAACAGACGTTTAGATAAAGTCATTGGGTACATGGGTGTACATGGGTGCGTACAACACTATGCAAGCCTTTACAAAGACAAAGAAAATCTATTTGTCCAGACAAATAAGGGAGATTTATAAACATTTCCACAAGGACAATCAACCTAACATAAGCACAGTTTAATTACATGCAAAATTTACATTTATTAAAATAACTACTCTTGTAATTTGTAAATCTCTTCCACTGTTTTATAGGATTAAGGCAACAGATTCCTTGAGTCTTGCATTTTTAAGTATTTTTCAATTAGTTCACATTACAGAGAATATACCAGGTGCAGTAAAAATTTGCAGACTGGAAACTAAAGAGATTTTTTTTTCTCTAGACCCTAAGATATACAAAGGGTCTGTTGCCAATCCAGAAAATTAAACAGCACTTTTATGTGAACTGATCCTTTAATAATTATACATATATACTCCATATTTATTTATTACTGGTACGTGCTGTGAAGCTTTGTAAGTAAAACATTGTCATCAACAAATACAAAAATATCTTCCAATAACATTTTTAAATGTGGCCTGTAATTTTCTTTAAGAAGAAAAAAAAAATGGAAACTGAAATAGTGAAAATGTATCTCTTTAATATAAATTACAGCAACTTTCTCCAGTTGGTGATATAATGCCATTTAACAAAATTACATTTGGTACTGCAGAATGAAATGGAGAGGAATAGTGAGCAGCTCAGAAAACTTTATTCATGAGTGTATTACTGAGCACCAAAACAGGATAAACACAAGAATAGGTGCAACTTTACAATCACTAAGAAACTATTTAAAATAAAATTCTTTAAACCCTACATGATAAGACATAAAAGCTGTACATACCTGCACCAGCATTTGAGCTCCACTTCGCAGATCATCTGCAATCAGACCTGTATAGAAAGCTCTAATTTTTCTCTTGTTCAACCACTTGATGTGACCTTCTGGGTTCAGCTCTTGGAGTTTCTGTTTTCGTGGACCCTTTGCAAAGAACACAGAGGATATTTTTCATTGTATTTTATTTTAGGTTAAAAATGAGGTGTTCTCAAAATATATCTTAATGAAAAACTAACATAATTATTTTTTTCATTGTTAATAAAAATAATATTTTGTAAGTTTTACATTTTATGTACATTTTATATACATTTTTGTTGCAGCAACAGTGACAGTAGCCAAGAAGTCCTGAAGGGTGAAGAATACAAAAAAGTAATACCTAAGGGTCACCATACATGTTAAAATCTGACTATACAATCTTTGTATGATTAACTTTTAATTTACCAAAACTATGGAATATGGGGACCTACCTAATCTATCTGATCAATGTGTATCCAATCAGACAAACCCTTGAGTTTTTGGTAGATCTAAAAGAATATTAAACAATAAAATTGCAACATGTGTGTTGAGCTTACTTAGGCTGAGTTTTGTATTTGCTATCCATTCACATTCCCTGAGAGGGTGCAGGTGATAATATTACACTTGGAACGCTATCTATTTACTATAACAGCAACAATTCAATTGTAAAACTTAGGCAGACTGTACATTACGCGGTTTTCTTTCCTTTAACCACGCGTGAAGGAAAGAAAACTGCTAGATTCCCCCATCAACATAGTCCATGTTGATGGGTAAATCCCTCCTGAAGCACTCTTGTGTTCTGTCAATGGGGAGCTTTCCCCACCGACAGAATACAATGATCATTGCTGGAGGCTATAGCCGCTGGCAGTGATAGGGCAAAAAAAAATACAATAGGCTGGTTGTACTGAAGTCAATCGATAGTTACAATAAGGATGCCCATTGATGGATAGAAATTCAGCCAGTTCCTGCTGAGCCAGCCAAATTTCGATCTGTTTATGGCCAGCTTTACAGACATATTTTCAAAACTGGGGGATTGGGCAAATATCCTCAAGCCTCTTTTGCATGGTTTGCGACCCCTTCCACCCCTCTAAAAAGTGATCTGTGGTGAATTGCTTTCCAGAGGCAGTTTGCAGGCATTCAGGAATTGATACTGATCCTAAATTCCTGTTTTTTTTTTTCTCAGCCGCCTTTGGGATTTTGCGTTGAAATGCCAAGCAGTGTAGACTGTCAAATTTGACATGTGGAGTTCAATTTGCCATTGCTGCAAAGCATTGCGGCAACTGCATGTATTTAGACCCCACCGGCTGCCATGTTAGGTTTGGGGTGCCTGTATGAAAGGGACCTTAGCTAAGATCAGTTCTTTTACACACATTTCTTTTGGTCACATTATTATAAAATGACAAGGTGTAAATAAACATATATGAGATAATTGTATTTCTACTGATGATGGGAAAAAAATGCTACCTCCAATGCCCCGTACACACGGTCGGACTTTGTTCGGACATTCCGACAACAAAATCCTAGGATTTTTTTCGACGGATGTTGGCTCAAACTTGTCTTGCATACACACGGTCACGCAAAGTTGTCGGAAAATCCGATCATTCTAAATGCGGTGACGTAAAACACGTACGTCGGGACTATAAACGGGGCAGTAGCCAATAGCTTTCATCTCTTTATTTATTCTGAGCATGCGTGGCACTTTGTCTGTCGGATTTGTGTACACACGATCTGAATTTCCGACAACGGATTTTGTTGTCGGAAAATTTTATAGCCTGCTCTCAAACTCTGTGTGTCGGAAAATCCGATGGAAAATGTGTGATGGAGCCCACACACGGTCAGAATTTCCGAAAACAAGGTCCTATCACACATTTTCCGTCGGAAAATCCGACCGTGTGTACGGGGCATAAAAAGCTACCTCTGCTGCATATAGGCACAAGGCTACTGTATCTATTGGTAAATTTAGTCCTGAACAATGCAAATGATATAAAATATAGAAATGTGTGGATATTTAGGTGGCTTACAAGAATAATAAATATTCCCTTTTATGGAGAGCGAAGCATGGTGAAGTTAGAAGCTGGCTTTGAGTTTGGAGCCACACAGTGTATTGAATTCTCTTGTAGCGATCATTTTAACGCTTCAATATAGGCCGGAGCTCAGAGTGAGTTCTTTAAACTAAATAAACCTTAGTGAAACTTACAATAATTATATTTCCACACATCATTAGGCTTTGTTTTTTTGTAAATGTCCCCACAAAATCCACAAGAGCAGGCCGGAAATTGGGAGGTCCAGTCAGGACTAAACACTGAGGCCTAGGCAAACAGATAAAAACAATTAGCAAAGAGCAATTTCATACAATGACTTTTAGTGGCAGCCATATTCTGTCCTACAGCTCAGGTTCACATTGCAGCGATTTGGCATGTCAAATCGCATGCCAAATCGGCGGCAATTTCCGGCAATGGCACCGTCCGTATTGGTGCGACGCCAACTTTGCGGCGCCGCACCGATTTCCAAAAGTAGCTTCTGTACTACTTTTGACGACTTCGGGGTGTGATTTGTATAGACATCTGTGCAGCAACCCAAACAGATGTCTCTGAATTCGCCCCCGAAGTCGGGACGGACATGCGGAAATGAAAACCTTTGAGTTTAGCTGAACTCACACAATTTCATTCCCACTGTCAGTGTGAACCTGGGTATCCTAGTTCCATAGCTGTCATCCTTGTGCTTTGACTTCAGTGCTCTCTTGGCTGCTGACCGAGAACAAGTATAGAGATTAACAATTTTGGACACTTTTCCGGCACCCATATACAGTATGCTTGTTCTGGGTGAAACATACCAAGTCTGACATATCCAGACATCTAGTATTTTCAAAGGGAGGCCTGCAGTGGCCAAAGTCATGGAAGCAAATTAAAAAAAAACAGCAGTTCTAGGTCTGCAAAACCATGCATCTCCTCCCTCTTGCTCTCAGCTGAGCAACAGCAGCAGAGGGATCCAGGGCAAGCAGCTCCTGCTCTTCTGCTCAGTATGCTGTCTGGCTCAGACTCAGAAGGATAACGGAGCAGATTGCTTCTAATTACCAAAAGATTCTTTGCCCCTTTATTAATAGGAGCAGGGACTGCTCTGGTTTCTCAGTTTGGAAGAATGGTGCAAGCATAAACCCATGCTTTGTTAATTCCCCAATGCATCTATGAATTAGGGTTACCACCGGAACTGGGTATCGGTTATTATCTCTTAGGCCACTTTAGCTTGCTGTCCACTCTGAACACAGATTTTTACGGCATTGAAGTCCTAAGTAAAAAAATGTGAACAAACATCGCAACAAGTGACACTGGGGGGTTGATTTGCTAAAACTGGAGAGCGTAAAATCGGGTGCAGCTGTGCATAGAAATCAGCTTCCAGTTTTTTGTCAGTGTTATTCAAAGCAATTTAGCAACTAAATTTCTATGAATAACACTGACACTTTCATTTCAGGCATTTACTATAGATTGCACTTGCAGTAATCATTGTATAAAGTGCGCTGAAACCATAAAAATAAACTTTTCTTATTTGGTCCCTTTTGATCTGATAAAGCTGAACTCCAGGAAAAATCTAAATGAGCCCTTGTAGGGCTATGCTCACACTACAAGGGTTAAATGCTAGTTTCTCTCTAGGGGACTTGGTAAAGCACTTTTACTTACCTGATTTTATGCTCCAGCAAGCATTATATCCACTTCAAGACCGCAATACGTATATATACATAGTGATTTTGAAGCAGTTTAACTAGGCTAGGGCTGCAGCTGTCAGCCAAAACCCCGGTATTGTTTTTTTGCAGCCGGCGATTCTCTTTCTGATAAAAGCGATCCGAGCAGCTGGTTAACCGCTGGATTGCTTTTTGGAACCCCCATCGGTCGCCGGTGCTTCCCGGGCTTACCGTTCTCACCGGCGACCCTGGGAAATGATCAGACGGTTTGCGCAGATGGCCACAGAGGTTAACAGAGACCAGATCATCTCTTTTCACCACTATGATCTAGGAGGCCGGGAGCGGCATCATGACGTCTTACGGTTTACGGTGGATGTACACATTTTATTTTAGCTTTTTCTTATTTTGATCAGATGCTTTCAATAGACTTATACTCTAGACCTGAGATGTCTTCATAATGAGGACCTGTCATGCTTTATTGTTATCACAAGGGATGTTTACATTTCTTGTGATAGCAATAAAAGTGATTACAAAAAAATTAACTAAAAAGGGACAGTGTAAAAATAAGGCAAGCACATACGTAGGTCATGTATGCATACGTAAACTGTGTTTGTACCACACATGTGAGATATCGCCGCCAACGTTATAGTAAGAGCAATAATTCTAGCACCAGATCTCCTTTGTAACTCTAAACATGTAACCTGTAAAAATGTTTAAAGCGTTGCCTATGGAGATTTTTAAGTATTGTAGTTTGTCACCATTCCATGGGTGTGCGCATTTTTAAAGTGTGACATGTTAGGTATCTATTTTCTTGGCATAATATCATCCTTTATATTTCACCCTAAAAAATGGGTTCTATATTGTCTTTTTTTGCATTAAAATTCATTAAAGTATATTTTGTCTTAAAAAAATTGTGTTTGGAAAAACCGCTCCACAAATACCATGTGACATAAAAAATTGCAATGACCGCCATTTTATTCTCTAGGATCTCTGCTAAAAAATATATTGTTTGGGGGTTCTAAGTAATTTTCTAGCAAAAAATACAGATTTTTACTTGTAAACAAAAAGTGTCAGAAAAGGCCTGGTCTTAAAGTGGATAATCTCGTGGAAGAGACTCAGGGAAGGCTAACAGTCCATGGGTTAGGGGGTTCAATGCTAGCCTTACTGCAATCAATATTACGCAACTGTGTTAAAGTGTTTTACCATCCAGATAGGAACAAACATTTCCCCTATGCCGGCATTGGCGCAGCCCTACTGCAAGGGAGGATTTTTACTTTTCTCAGAGTTGGACTTTAGGTATATCTGTTTGTTAAGTTAAAAAAAATAAAAAATACCTGTTGATCTTGCCAGAAATCGTGTCAGCTTATAACTTCCTGTGATCTCTGCCTGGGCTGACTGATTTTAAGAACATTGTTCTCAGCTTTTTCTGAGGATTACAGAGCCACGCCCCTCTATGTTATGGGGAAGAGGAGATGGATGGGGTTCTATAGTACTCTCTTGTTCCGCTTGTCCCAACTCAGAAGGTGAGTAAGCCATATCCCTCTAGGTCAGGAGGTGTGTTACTGGCAGATACACACAGTCAAAATAATGGGAAAAACGGCCTGAAAAAAGGAAACTAATACAGCTACCACATCTAAGGACTGGTATGTTTTAAGGCATTACATTTTTATTTTTAAGCTTAGACATGCTTTACACAACACAGAAGAAAGATAGAAATATCTGCGCTTTTCCTCATGGAGCGCGGCATGAACAAAGAGAAGCCAAGATTGTATGTTACCTGAAGTTTTTAATATGGTCCTCTACTTGATTGAGCCCCACACAGTAGGAAAGAGCCATGTTGTAGGATCCAGCTTGCACAGAGGAACCCCAATTTGCCGCTAAATGAGAATATTTACAGTCATTTTCACATGAGATAATAAAGTGTGAAATAAAAAACTTAATATTGAGGTAAGCACTAGAACCTGTTTTTTTTTTTTTTTTCTTACATCTCAAGTACGCCTTCCAGCATTTTAAGCCAAGCAACTAAATACACAGATGAAATATATACATTGTATAAAGTTTACCTGCCAATAATTTGTAGTTCTGTCCATCCAGTTTTGGGATTTACATAGCTTTGCAATATAACACAGCCCTTCCTGGCAAGGCAAAAGTCCTGATTTTTCTGTGTGTTGTAGTTCAATAACACTTACCTACCCACTCCACCATTATACTGCACAGTAAAAAGGTAAGCAACAGACTGATGAGCTCATCTCTGTGCCACTTTGCTTACTCCTCCTATCAGCATCCTCTTTGCACAGCAGCACAACTGATTGGCTCCTTGTGCTGCTTCACTGAGCTCTACTGTACGGGGACTGCAAGGGGCTGAATACTGGCACTGCTTGCATTTAAAAATATATCTAAGGATATATTGATGAGCATATAGCTGGTTCTTTTATATCAAAGGTGAACCTATATAGCCTTGAACACTACTCTAATTTTCCCACACTGCTCCAAATTTTTAAAACTTTAAAACTTTTTATGTTTTAAAAACTTTTTAAAGGACAGTATGTGTCTTTAATTTTTTTTTTTAAAAGACACATACTGCATTCATATTGTAATAGGGACACTTGCATGGTCTTGCAGACATGAATCCTATGATAGTGACTTGTAATATCCTCTGACCTTTTCACCTGACAGTGGTGTCCTGAGGAAGGTTAAGGTGGTCATTGTTAAATTATAGATAGTTAAGTCAATAGGGCAATTGTCTTGGTTAACCTGCCGCAAAATACCCAGACAAAATCCTTTCTGTTTTGGAAAGGATTGGGGAAGGATGACAACCCCTGTTAGGGTTTTACTGGTCTTTGGGGCTCTGACAGAGAGATATCTTATCCCTCACTGTCACATAGGGTTGCCACTTTTTCTTTAAGCCAAACCCGAAAACTTTAGCAGGGCACAGCAATTTATTTATTTATTTTTTGTGAATCTACACTATAGGATTGTAACAGACCTGGGACACCTTTGGGCACCCTAAAGAGAATAGTAATGCGGCACACATAGTGCCCCCTCACCTTCCTGTCAAGTCCTGTTCCGAGCCACATTCCTGTCTGAATAATGTGTATGGGTTTCAGGTGGACTGAAACCCGGACACATGATTCAAAACCCAGACTATCCGGGTGAATCTCAGACAGGTGGCAACCCTACTGTCACAGTGATAACAATTTCACCAAACAGTTGGTGAAAAAAGACAGCTAAAAAAATAGGGAAGAAGAGGAATGAGCTAATTAGGGCTGATAAGCTAAACTAAGGGTTATTAAGAGATTACATTTTATTAAAAAAAAAATTCTACTTGTTATGTTCCTTTAACCACTTCAATACCGGGCACTTTTACCCCCTTTCTGCCCAGGCCAATTTTCAGCTTTCAGTGCTGTTGCACTTTGAATGAAAACTGCGTGGTCATGCAACACTTTACCCATATGACATTTTTATAATTTTATTTACACAAATTGAGCTTTCTTTTGGTGGTATTTTTTTCATCACCGGGTTTTTTATTTTTTGCTAAAAGCCTGAAATTTTAGGAAAATTAAACAAGTTTTTGTTTGTTATATAATTTTGCAAATAAACAATTGTTCTTCATAAATTTAGCCCAAAATGTATTCTGCTACATTTCTTTGTTAAAAAAAATAACCCAAATCAGTGTATGTTATTTAGTCTGTAGGAAAGTTATAGAGCCCACAAACTATGGTATATATCTAAAAATAGATCAATCTTGATGGACTGATGGCCTCTCTAATTTATTGAGGCCCAAAAATGCCAGGACAGTAGAAATACCCCCACATGACCCCTTTTTGGAAAGTAGACAGTCCATGGTATTTAGTAAGAAGCATGGCAATTTTTTGGGAAAATTAAGAAATGTAAAAAAAAAAAAAAAAAAAGCTTTTCACAAGGACAAGTACAAGAAAAAAGTTTAACTTTTTTTTTGTTTGTTTTATTACTTTTTATTTTTTCCATTTTTTACCACACTGTGACCAAAGCAGTATACTGTTACCATCGTAACATTGTACTACTTTGGGAAAGTGATTATGATTTAAAATTTTTTTTTTTTCATAATTATAGCAGTGCATTACATTGCTATAAGCATTTTACTGAATGAAACTAAATCATTCAGTTTGTTTTGTTGTGATTAGCTGTGACTGGTCAAAGTTAATCACATGTTACAGATGGGCTGTGATTGGCCCTGTCTATACCATGTGATCAATGATGTGATCATTTACAGCTAGCAACACAATTGTACACAATGGATGGCATGAAAGAAAACAATTCATTGTGTACAACTCCATGCGACCTGCTGTGATTGGTCACAGAGGTCACATGGTACCAGCAGCAAACTGGTACAATGATCAGTCCCGTGGACACAGCCAGTGACAGATCACGTGGCTGTGCGATCAGCACTTTCTGACAGGACGTCCAGCCACCACCCGGCCATCAATTGACTATGGGGAAGTGGTTAACTTATATCATGCACAGATCGAAAATGCATCCCTTTGATCTACAGATGAATGAAAGACAGCAGATACAAAAGAAACAATGTTACTTTGTATCTCTCTGCTCAAGTCTGAACAGTGTTTAAAAAACACTGTCAGTCCATTTTTGACAGCAGCAGTTTTACAGCTCCTGTATTTAAACAGCATTCCCCAACTGTCATTTTGTCAGTTGGTATTTGCCGGCAAGTGCCAGGAGGGGGAAAGTGGATGAAAGGCAGGGGGAAAGGACATATCACACAAATCCTGTATACTCCAATGTATCTTTTTTGGATGTGTTTAACACATTCAGTATCCACAGCTGATTAAAATATGTTTTTACTCAAAATAAATTCTAATTACACTTTAGACAAGACATGTAGGCCTCCTTTCAATAAGGATTTAGGCTCCATGTTTAAACTGACTCTGTCACAACAGCGAACAATTTGGGGTGTTCGCGGCAAATTCGAATGCCGCGGAACACCCTTTAAAAGTCTATGGGAGAAATCAAAAGTGCTAATTTTAAAGGCTAATATGCAAGTTATTGTCATAAAAAGTGTTTGGGGACCTGGGTCCTGCCCCAGGGGACATGGATCAATGCAAAAAAAAAGTTTTAAAAACGGCCGTTTTTTCAGGAGCAGTGATTTTAATAATGCTTAAAGTCAATCAATAAAAGTGTAATATCCCTTTAAATTTCGTACCTGGGGGGTGTCTATAGTATGCCTGTAAAGGGGCGCATGTTTCCTGTGTTTAGAACAATCTGACAGCAAAATGACATTTCGAAGGAAAAAACTCATTTAAAACTACCCGCGGCTATTGCATTGCAGACAATACACATAGAAGTTCATTGATAAAAACGGCATGGGAATTCCCCAAAGGGGAACCCCGAACCAAAATTAAAAAAAAAAAAATGACGTGGGAGTCCCCCTAAATTCCATACCAGGCCCTTCAGGTCTGATATGGATATTAAGGGGAACCCCGGCCAAAATTTAAAAAAAAAAATGACGTGGGGTTCCCCCTAAATTCCATACCAGACCCTTCAGGTCTGGTATGGATTTTAAGGGGAACCCCGCGCCAAAAAAAAAAAAAAAAAAAACGGCGTGGGGTCCCCCCAAAAATCCATACCAGACCCTTATCCGAGCACGCAACCTGGCAGGCCGCAGGAAAAGAGGGGGGGACGAGAGTGCGGCCCCCCCTCCCTCCTGAACCGTACCAGGCCACATGCCCTCAACATTGGGAGGGTGCTTTGGGGTAGCCCCCCAAAACACCTTGTCCCCATGTTGATGAGGACAAGGGCCTCATCCCCACAACCCTGGCCGGTGGTTGTGGGGGTCTGCGGGCGGGGGGCTTATCGGAATCTGGAAGCCCCCTTTAACAAGGTGACCCCCAGATCCCGGCCCCCCCCCTGTGTGAAATGGTAAGGGGGTACTTATACCCCTACCATTTCACGAAAAAAGTGTCAAAAATGTTAAAAATGACAAGAGACAGTTTTTGACAATTTCTTTATTTAAATACTTCTTCTTTCTTCTATCTTCCTTCATCTTCTGGTCCTTCTGGCTCTTCTGGTTCTTCCTCCGGCGTTCTCGTCCAGCATCTCCTCCGCGGCGTCTTCTATCTTCTTCTCCTCGGGCCGCTCCGCACCCATGGCATGGGGGGGAGGCTCCCGCTCTTCTCTTCTTCTTTTCTTCTCTTCTTCTCTTCTTCATTTTCTTCTCCGGGCCGCTCCGCAATCCATGCTGGCATGGAGGGAGGCTCCCGCTGTGTGACGGCGCTCCTCGTCTGACAGTTCTTAAATAACGGGGGGCGGGGCCACCCGGTGACCCCACCCCCCTCTGACGCACGGGACATGACGGGACTTCCCTGTGGCATTCCCCGTGGCGTCACAGGGAAGTCCCGTCAAGTCACCGTGCGTCAGAGTGGGGCGGGGTCACCGGGTGGCCCCGCCCCCTCCGTTATTTAAGAACTGTCAAACGAGGAGCGCCGTCACACAGCGGGAGCCTCCCTCCATGCCAGCATGGATTGCGGAGCGGCCCGGAGAAGAAAATGAAGAAGAGAAGAAGAGAAGAAAAGAAGAAGAGAAGAGCGGGAGCCTCCCCCCCATGCCATGGGTGCGGAGCGGCCCGAGGAGAAGAAGATAGAAGACGCCGCGGAGGAGATGCTGGACGAGAACGCCGGAGGAAGAACCAGAAGAGCCAGAAGAACCAGAAGATGAAGGAAGATAGAAGAAAGAAGAAGCATTTAAATAAAGGAATTGTCAAAAACTGTTTCTTGTCATTTTTAACATTTTTGACACTTTTTTCGTGAAATGGTAGGGGTACTTATGTACCCCCTTACCATTTCACACAGGGGGGGGGCCGGGATCTGGGGGTCACCTTGTTAAAGGGGGCTTCCAGATTCCGATAAGCCCCCCGCCCGCAGACCCCCACAACCACCGGCCAGGGTTGTGGGGATGAGGCCCTTGTCCTCATCAACATGGGGACAAGGTGTTTTGGGGGGCTACCCCAAAGCACCCTCCCAATGTTGAGGGCATGTGGCCTGGTACGGTTCAGGAGGGAGGGGGGCCGCACTCTCGTCCCCCCTCTTTTCCTGCGGCCTGCCAGGTTGCGTGCTCGGATAAGGGTCTGGTATGGATTTTTGGGGGGACCCCACGCCATTTTTTTTTTTTTTTTGGCGCGGGGTTCCCCTTAAAATCCATACCAGACCTGAAGGGTCTGGTATGGAATTTAGGGGGAACCCCACGTCATTTTTTTTTTTAAATTTTGGCCGGGTTCCCCTTAATATCCATACCAGACCTGAAGGGCCTGGTATGGAATTTAGGAGGACTCCCACGTCATTTTTTTTTTTTTAAATTTTGGTTTGGGGTTCCCCTTTGGGGAATTCCCATGCCGTTTTTATCAATGAACTTCTATGTGTATTGTCGGCAATGCAATAGCCGCGGGTAGTTTTAAATAAGTTTTTTCCTTCAAAATGTCATTTTGCTGTCAGACTGTTCTAAACACAGGAAACATGCGCCCCTTTACAGGCATACTATAGACACCCCCCAGGTACGAAATTTAAAGGGATATTACACTTTTATTGTTTGACTTTAAGCATTATTAAAATCACTGCTCCTGAAAAAACGGCCGTTTTTAAAACTTTTTTTTGCATTGATCCATGTCCCCTGGGGCAGGACCCGGGTCCCCAAACACTTTTTATGACAAGAACTTGCATATAAGCCTTTAAAATTAGCACTTTTGTTAATTCATGTTCGTGTCCCATAGACTTTAACGGTGTTCGCGTGTTCGAACGAACTTTTTTCCTGTTCGCATGTTCTGGTGCGAACCGAACAGGGGGGTGTTCGGCTCATCCCTAGTCACAACTGATAAAACAGGTTCCCCTGCAAAGAAAAGAAGTTATACTTATCTGTTCTGCCACCTATGCTGCCGATGTCCACTCTCTGCCTAATTTTCAGTGGCCAGAGAATCCTCCTCATCTGAGACACTTCCGGGTGTGTCAGATTCCTGGGTCCCCGCTAAGCACTGAGGTTCCTCCTGCCAGCCCTACCTCACTATTGCATCTTGCAGCAATGCAGGGGCTGGTGACAGGCAGCTCAATGCTTTTCAAGGGACCAGAAATCCTACAGCACAGTGTCAGGATAGGCAAGTTTATCTCTTCATAACATGGAATCTTTATTTCTATTTTTTTATTTTGTGAGAGAATCAGCAAGCAACATATATACATTTCTTAGAAGTACATACACTTTGAATGATAAACTATCACAATTTAAACACTGTGCCACATTTGAATTCCTCTCCCAGGGGACTAGGAATAGCTGAGGGGCAGATCACCCATTGTGTACATACCAGGCTTCTTGTATAAGACGTAGGCCAGTAGAAATATGACTATACCAATAGCGATCAGAGCAGACTCCCAAGCCAAAAGAAACATAATAACTACAGACACTACTGCTCCAAACAGTGATGCCCATTTACTGTAGTATTTAAATGACGGTCTCCAGCCTGACAGGGAAAAAAACATTATATATAAAAGATCAAATTACATTTTTATACTTCACTGAAAGATATGTTGTACATATGAAACAGATCTAACTTGTAAGAAAAAGATAATTAAACACTGATTTGTGCTGTATGGTTCAAGAGGAACTGAACTCTGGAAGATGTGTCCCCAAAAAAAGGGCACTAAGGAAAAAAAAAAAAAAAAAAGGCACTAGAAAAAATTTAATTTATCTCTAGTATTATCTGTGGTCGCCCTGCAGCTGATCTTTCCCCCATTATTGACTTACAATGCCTTATTCTGCACTGTTTCTATGTGAAGGCAGCCATCTTGGTAGAGGCAGGGTTTTGCTTCCTCATATCAAAGCCTCCAGCAAGGAGAACAGTGAGCAGCACAGAAGTGAAATTACCAAATAATACTCCAAACCTCTTGAGACTACAGTCAGAGGCAAAAACACCTTAGATGATCTCACACTGCAGATATACAGCTATAGGGCTGTAGACACAGAAGTTCATAGGCACCCTCATATACCAGGAAGTGCACTGCGTGTTTTTTTTTAGAAGGAACTGAAGACAACAGGTAAATTTTCTGCTTAGGCACAGTTAATACTTCCAGGTGTTCCTTAACCCCTTAACGCTGGCGTCTCCTGGTTCTTTAAGAGGTTTCTGATGCCGGGAGGCAGGGCGGGGTTTCTGATCATATGACCACCGTGACTGGCTGTCAGAGCGGTCACATGATCTGAAAGATCCCAATCGCAAGTAGAGATTGGGAGTTCTCTGTTAGGGCGAACACTCTCGAAACAGCTTTGTTTACATTCTGGTACACATAAATGCGTACCACCGGCGTGAAGAGCTTAAAAAAAAAAATCTTAAAGCGGAGGTCCACCGACAATTGATTTTTTTTTTTTTTAAACCATTCAGACACTTACCTATGGACAATGTTACATTCACTTGTTTTGTGAAATATCTCCCCCCCGATGTCCGGTTTCGTTTGAAAAACGTAGTTTAAAAATGTGTGGATGGGAGGTTTCATCTTGCTTTTGGGCATGTGAAGCCCACAAGCATAAACTTCCTGGATGCAGTGAATGCTGAGCTACCAAAATTCACCGCTCGTTTCTGCGCATGCTCAGTTTGTACGGCGTGGAGCGCCATAAACTTCCACGCTGCCATCACAACGGGCGGCGTCCTCAGAAGTTCCTGCCCCGTTGTGATGGCAACAAAGAGAACATAAAACAAACACAGTAGAAGACCGGCGTCATCACGTCACTTCCAGTTTTGGGATTTTGCAAGATTTAGCAGCGGCCATCCACACTGCCTCCTGGGAATACTCACACTTCGCTCCCAGGAGACAGTGCACAGCCGAGGATGACGACGATACACGCCCATACCCGTGGGGGTCAGGCACAGGAAGTAACATACAAAAGAAGGCTAGACAGGTACCCAGTAAGAATTTTTTTTTCAATTTCATTTGAACATCTGTGACATGCGAGGATGGGATTAGGGTGAACTTAAAAATATGTGTGGACCTCCGCTTTCATTTTTTTCAAATTCAGTGCCATTTTTATGTGTATGTTAATGCTAACAATCAACTTTTTATTTTGTACTGCTTGATAAGTGCAAAAAAAAACCTATTGATCTTGCAAGAAATCATTTGGTGCTCTCTGTCTATGCTGACCAGGTTCAAACCTGATCCTTCAAAGAATCACCTCCAGTTTTGTGGATGAAATGTGTGAGATGCTGTTGTGTACAAGATGACAGTGAACTGCATATGATCAGAACAGTTCACTCTACAGTGAATCCTTACCATGGTTTAGAGGAGTGATTTCTAAGCTGTGGCCTGGGGGCTGGATGTGGCCCTTTGCTTGCCTTTCTCTGCCCCTTGGGGTACTATTCCACCAACAATGACGGGGCACCATTCCTTCCAGTGACACCATGGATGGGGCACCATTCCTCCCATCGACACCAAAAATGGGGCACCATTCCTCCCACTGACACCTATGATGGGGCACTATTCCTCCTACTGACACAAACAATGGGGCACTATTCCTCCTACTGACACCATCGATCGGGCACTATCCCCCCAACTGATACCAACGGGGCACTTTTCCTCCCACTGACACCAACAACAGGGCACCATTCTTTCCACTGTTACCAACAATGGGGCACTATGCTTCCCTGCAATGCTTAAGACCAATGATGCAGCATTGCTATGCCCACTGACCACAGTCCGGCCCCCTTAAAGCCTGAAGGACAGTAAATTGGCCCTTTGTTTAGAAAGTCTGGAGACCCCTGGTTTAGAGAAACATATTGAGCATTCACTGTGGCACTAGCGAGGCTATTTTGAGTCTGAATACTGTACAGAATATTTATACCTGCCTACATGATGCTAACTTTTACAATTTAGAAGGATGCCTGTTCCAGTATAGGTTTTATCTTGTTGTAATTTGGTAAAATTGGCATACTTACCTGGTGAGTTAGTTATAGAAGCATGAAAACAGCTAAAATTAATCAAAGCATATGAACACAGGAAGAAATTAGAGATGATCGGTGCTATGGTGTTTAGTTCACCTGCAGAAGACAAAATTATAACCATACATGAGTATTTATATGGCCTTAGAATGTGAGTTTTATAAAAAAAAAAAAAAAAAAAAAAAAAAGATCATAAGCAAACAAAACATTGTAGGAAACCAACTTGGAATAGTTTGTAGGTATGCAAAAAAAAATTATATATATATGCATGTTCATCAAATGGGTGGATGTAAATAAGGGTTTAAAAGTTAATATATAGGAAGGGGGTGCACTATTGAAAAACAAACCTTTAATAAAATTATTTGCTAAATGACATATGTCAAAAATAGACTGGGCCCTGCAGCTGTAATATTTACCACATTATAAATAATTGCAATGTTACTTCAATTTAACATTCAAGAATTAACATTCTTGATATCCTATGGAAAACGGAAAAAAATTGTGTAGTGAACAATTATCTGGTTGGCATATGTATGAAAATAAGAATCCCCACTAGCATATCTTAGTATAATGATCCTTAAGGGAGAAGTACACACAAAGCTCGTTTGGCTGTACTTCTCTTGTGGATCACAGGAGTGCAGTTCGTTCTGACAGTCACCAGCTCTCTGCTCACAGAGCACTGAGAACTGAGCAATCAGCAGCCATTGATTGCTCGATTCTTAGGTCTTATGCCGCGTACACACGGTCGGACTTTTCGTCTACAAAAGTCCGACAGTCTGTCCGACAGATTTTCGACGGACTTTTGGCGGACTTGCGGCAGACTTTCTAATGAACGGACTTGCCTACACACGATCACACAAAAGTCCAACGGATTTGTACGTGATGACGTACGACCGGACTAAAATAAGGAAGTTGATAGCCAGTAGCCAATAGCTGCCCTAGCGTGGGTTTTTGTCCGTCAGACTAGCACACAGACGAGCGGATTTCTGGGTCCGGCGTAGTTATGACGTAAAGATTTGAAGCATGTTTCAAATCTAAAATCCGTCAGATTTGCGGCTGGAAAAGTCCGCTGAAAGTCCGGGGAAGCCCACACACGATCGGATTGTCAGCCGCATTTTGTCCGTCGGAGTCCGTCGGACTTTTGTAGACGAAAAGTCCGACCGTGTGTACGCGGCATTAGAGATGGCGGGGGACTGAGGCTGCATCCACCTAGGTAAGTATAATTCTTAAAAAAAAAAAATTCCTAAACTTCTATTTCACATACAGCAAAAAATGATCACAAGCTGATGTTTTGGGACCTTGCGGTATCATTTTCTCAAAGTGATCCACTAACATTAGACAAAGAATAAAGTGGTGACTATATAATATGAGGACGAACTCAAACAATCCATCCAATTAAGATCAACTAAGGCAGATGCAACTACATAGTTGATGGTAGATCTAAAGAACATTCTATACTCAGATTACATAGTGTATGGTCAGCTTTAGGCTTCCAGAGCAGGTCTGATGTTGGGTTGTAATTGAGTAGAAATAACTCCGGTTCTTAGTAAGAACACATTAAGACCCCTTTCACACTGGAGGCGTTTTTCAGGCGCTTTAGTGCTAAAAATAGTGCCTGTAAAGCGCCTGAAAAAAGCCTCACCTGCAATCCCAATGTGAAAGCCTGAGTGCTTTCACACTGTGGCGCTGCGCTTGCAGGACATCAAAAAAATTCCTGCAAGCAGCTTTTCTGAGGCTCTTTAGGAGGGGTATATACACCCCTCCTAAAGCATCCCTGTCCATTGAAATCAATGGGCAGCGCCACCGAAGCGCCTGCAAAGCACCTCGGCAGCGGCGCTTTGCAGGTGCTTTTAACCCTTTATTCGGCCGCTAGCGGGGTTAAAAGCGCCTGAAATGCACCGCAAAAATGGCGGTAAAGCGCTGCTAAAACTAGAGCGCTTTACTGCCGACACCCGGGCGCTAGCAGTGTGAAAGGGGTCTAAAACAAAATGTCCATAGTGATCAGAAAACTTACAAGATAGATAAATAGGTACTGGCAACATTCTTACATGGAATTTTATTAAAACAATCTTAAAGTATAACTAAAAGCATTTTTTTTTTTTGTTTTTTTCGTTTTGGATGAGGTGGAGATGGATTAAAATACCTGTCAGGTTTTTACTGCTGCACGTACCCCCGCTAGGGAGATTCATCCTCTCTATTTGTCTGGTTTACTGTCATCATTGAAAGTGAAAGTAAAAAAATAAATCCTGAATTTTGGGTTGTTCCCAGAACAGTAAAAGAGAGGAAATCTTCCAATGGGGACACTAGTTCTGGTGATCTGGGGGGCCCCAAATGATTCCTTTAATTTGCAGAGATTTCCTCTCACTTCCTGTTTTGGCTATGGCATAGGAAGTGAAGGTAAATCTCTCCAATGGGACACAGATGGGAAAACAAATTACAGAGATTATAACCCTCCCTTACACTATCCAAAATGGGAAAAAAGTGTTGTCTATAGTTCTACTATAACTGTACTAAATTTAAAGACCTAGAAAATACATTTTGCTAACATTGTTTTGAGTGGATAGGATTAAGTAGCGTTGTATTGATACTGATATCGGTGCCGAAACTAAGTGCAAGTACTTGTGCAAATGCTCCTATACTAAAACTGATACCTTTAAGTTCTGGGATCACATATGTGCGGGGCCGGTTTGCAGTGCGATTTGTTAGAGTCCGGTGCAGTTTTGTTCAGCGGTTCAGGTGCAATTCCAGAGAGAATTGTTAAAGTGTATGACATTGGAAAAAGCACCTAAACTGGGCTGAAAATCGTACCTGACTCTCTTTTAGATCGCACTGCGGCCGACCCACACATATGTGATTCGGCTCCATAGAAAAGGATTTGGGTTCACATGTCATGCAAATGGGATGCGGTATGAAACACATCCAAATCACATATATTTGAACTGGGTGAACCAGTCATTTTTCATTAGTCTAAAAAAGCTGTCACATGACACTAAAAATAGGTATTGGTAATTGGTATCGGCGTGTACTTGAGAAAAAGTATTGGTGCTCATACTCGGTCTTAAAAAACTGGTATTCGTGCATTTTTAGGATTAAGTGTACTCTGATGAGGAATGTGACGCACCAATGAGGATAAATGCAGACGCAATGAGGAATGTGAGCAGATATCCACGGATAGGCTCATTGTTCTTCCCATATCCTTTCCCAAAAAAGCCAATCAGTGGGTAGAGGTTGTCCTTACAGAGGCACTGTACAGAAACAGAGAGAAACACAGATGATTACTCTGAACAAACCAATGTAAACACACATAAGTAGAGGACTATGACATTTAGAAACTATTATTTCAGTTCTCTTGGTCACTTTATGGCAGGGGTATGCAATTAGCAGATCTCTAGCTGTTGCAAAACTACAAGTCCCATCATGCCTCTGCCTCTGGGTGTCATGCTTGTGGCTGTCAGAGTCTTGCTATGCCTCATGGGACTTGTAGTTCTGCAACAGCTGGAGGTCCGCTAATTGCATATCCCTGCTTTATGGTATCAGCCACCAGCTTGCTCTGCCAGTGCAAAAGGCAGGTGTTGGAATTGATTATGCTGGGACCCTCAGAGTAGTAGATGTTGGTAACAGAGTAAGAGGGATCACTTCTACCAGGGGCGTTATTAGTTCTGCTGCATTTCCCAAGTAAAATACACAGACATCAGAAAATCAATTGTTTGCAGAGACAATTTTTTTCCACTAGTGGGTTGCATGGCAGTGTGTTAGAAAATAATCCTTTTGCATGTCAAGCCACTGACGTTGAGGCTCTCATATATATATATATATATATATATATATATATATATATATATATATATATATATATAATGTAATATAATGTTACACTGTGTGTCTGATTTACACACAAAAGCTATGGTTGAGCAAAGCGTGGACCCACAGAAATTCGCAAATTCTTGGGGTTTGCGGCAAATACATGGTGGTGGAAAACCTGAACCTCATCCCTGCTTCTCAGGATACTGGTCATGCCCCATAATAAGTTTTTTTTTTAAGTTTGCATGGTGTGACAATAACAGACTGGCACTTGTCTTCACTTTCTGACTTTCATTAGTCAAATTTAAATTTATACTTAATTGCTGCTGTGATAAAACTGTGTTAGTACTACAGAGTAAAGCCTTATGCCGCGTACACACGGTCGGACTTTTCATCTACAAAAGTCCAACGGACGCTGACGGACTAAAGCTGGCTGGTAATCCGATCGTGTGTGGGCTTCTCCGGACTTTCAGCAGACTTTTTCAGCCTCAAATCCGACGGACTTTAGATTTGAAACATGCTTCAAATCTTTACGTCGTAACTACGACGGACCCCGAAATCCGCTCGTCTGTGTGCTAGTCCGACGGACAAAAACCCATGCTAGGGCAGCTATTGGCTACTGGCTATGAACTTCCTTATTTTAGTCCGGTGTACGTCATCACGTACGAATCCGTCGGACTTTTGTGTGGTCGTGTGTAGGCAAGTCCGTTCGTTAGAAAGTCTGCTGCAAGTCCGCCGAAAGTCCGCCGGAAGTCCGCCGGAAGTCTGTCGGACAGGCTGTCGGACTTTTGTAGACGAAAAGTCCGACCGTGTGTACGCGGCATTAGAATTGTTATGTTTTAATGCACACATTCCTAGTCATTCAAAAATATGTGTAATATATGCAGATTTATCTTTCTGCTATCTGTAGCCATACCTGGAACACCTTCGGTGCAGAGACCAGACAAGCCAAAGCGGATGATAACGTGGCACCAAAAATCCCTGCTGTTACAAGAGGAGCAAATCCTGACACCATGCTCATTGCCTAAATAAAACATTTATGGATTATATTAGACAATTATATATTGCAATTGTAATCAAACCAGTCTAATCTTTTTTTTTAATCCAACAAGATTTTATTAAATTTGCAGGGAAAGCATTACAAACATTGTAAACAGGATTACACAGTACCTCTTATGCAACACATAATCCAATAGCCAAGTAACAATCTCAATATAACAGCTAAAAGCTAGTTCCAATCACAGTTAACCTCTATCCATGTCTCACCCAGCATTGATTCCTAACAACCTGTCGTATACCAGTTCCATGGGTGCTAATCCCGGTACATCTAACCATGGACCCCATATTTTTTCAAATTTTGGCATGCTACCTCTATGTTGGTAAATCAACTTTTCCATTTTTAGAGTCGTGTTAATACTTTCAGTCCACTCCTTAACAGTCGGGGACCTATCGGACTTCCAGTGAGTCATAATCAGCCTTCTGGCCTGAAAAAGTACTCTATGCACAGCTTCTCTGTTGTGTCCTTCCCATTCGTATTCCTCCAAAGCACCCAAGAGACACGCTCTAGGGTCCTGTGGAAGACTCACATTAAAGACTGAGTTGATATTTTGTACCACTCCTGCCCAGTACATGTGTAACTTGGGACATCTCCACAGCATATGTATCAGGTCACCATGTTCACGTTTACATCTAGTACATGTTGGTTCCGTCAGCCTGTTCATTAAGTGTAATCTGTGCGGAGTATAGTATGTTCTCAATAGTATATATAGTTGGGTGAGTTTTTGTGACACATTGAGTGAACATTGGTTCACTGCCTGAAAGATCTCCTCCCACTGATCCCCATCCAGCTGTCCCACCTCTGTCTCCCACTTCTCTCTCACCCTCAAGGGATGGTGTCTCATCACGGATTGCAAGAGGATAGCATAGCATTGGGAGATAAATCCCTTAGATGAGCCAGCATCCCCCAGAAGGCTGAAAACCGGGGTTGGCGATAAGTGCCACTCCGAGGAGCGGCCCTGTGTCTGTACTGCATGTCTAAGTTGCATATAGTAGAATGACATTGATGCTGGCAAATTATAAGCTTCTTTTAAATCAGAAAATGTGCGCAACACACCTTCCCTAAATATATGCTTTATATGAGTGATTCCAAACTGCTTCCAACGAGCTCTGCATTGTAATTTAGCTAGTTCCCCATATGTGTCATTGTGCCAAATGGGACTATATTCCGTATATCCATCTACTTTCTGGAGATATTTGGTCTTATTCCACACCTTTTGAATAAGACTGAACGTTGGGTATTTTTTATGTGGTTTAGTGAAGGCCAATGCCTCTAAAGCCATGTGAATCGGACCCTTACCCACTGTGTGAATCATTAGCCTGTGAGATGAGTTTTGTGACGGGACAAATGTACCAATCAGATGCTGCAGTTGAGAGGCCAGGTAGTACAGCCATGGGTTGGGCAATGCCAATCCACCACAGTCCTTGGGTCTCTGTAGATGTTCTAATTTGATCCAGGCGGGACCATTTTTCCAAATAAGGGTTCGGAAAATGGCATTTACTATGTGAAATATTTTTAATGGGATAACCATAGGGGTATTATGTAGAAAATAAAGTAACTGTGGCATGAGAATCATCTTCACTAGGTTTACTCTACCTGCTACTGACATTAAGAGAGAGTTCCAGGTCTTGATTTTGTCTCTGAAGCGCTGTAGGAGTGGAAATATATTTAAATGTATAAAGTCCCGGGGCTGGGACGTGATTTGGATCCCTAAGTACTTGAAAGTAGTGGCAATCGGGATGGCACAAGTGGCACATACCTCCTGTGATTCATCTCCATCTAATAAAAGAAGGGCAGACTTTGACCAATTTATATGCAGGCCAGAGAACTTCCCAAATTTAGATATGGTCGACATGGCCTCCTGAAGGGAGGGGCCAGTGTCACCGAGTAGGAGCATAGTGTCATCGGCGTACAACATAATTTTTTCCTGCATATCACCATAGCAGAAGCCTGTAATGCCCCGATTTGCCCTGATCCCGATCGCCAATGGTTCAATAGCCAGCGCGAAGAGGAGAGGAGACAGGGGACATCCCTGTCTCGTACCCCTCCTCAACACGAAGCTTGGGGAAAGATAGCCGGAAACCCTCACAGTGGCCTCCGGTCGACTATAAAGGAGCCTAATCCAAGATACAAACTGGGGGCCAAATCCAAAACTCTGCAGGACCGACCACAGATAGTTCCAGTCTATGCTGTCAAATGCCTTAGTGGCATCCAGTGACAGCAAGACCCTGGAACCCATATTATCTGCTTTGGACTGCATATTAAGGAATAGCCTTCTCAAATTAACTGCCGTCGATTTATTGGGCATGAAGCCAGCTTGGTCTCCATGGACGATTGAAGTGATAACTCCATTTAATCTAATGGCCAAAGCTTTCGCTAATATTTTCACGTCACTCTGTAGCAGGGAGATCGGGCGATACGCCCCTGGATCTACTGGATCCTTACCAGGTTTGAGTAACAAAATAATATTGGCCGTTGACATTGATATTGGTAGGTGGCCTTCCTCCCGGGCTCTATTAAAGACTTTAAGTAACTGGGGTAGTAACTCAGTAGGATACTGTTTATATATTTCTATGGGAATTCCGTCCTCCCCGGGCGCTTTGCAGTTAGGAAAAGATCCAACCGCCTCCTGTAGTTCTTCTACTGTAAGGGGATTCTCCAAGAGCCCTCTCTGATCTTTGTTTAATCTAGGGAAATCTATCTGTCCTAAGTATTGTTCTAACTCGTCAGATGTATAAGATGTACCCGGTTTATACAAATCTTCATAAAACGCGTTTAGTACCTGCAGCACCTTTTCAGGCGTGTTAACTATGTTTCCCTCCTTAGTCCTAATAGCACCTATAGTTGGGGACTTCTGGTATGCATTTGCGATTCTCGCCAGTATGCGGCCTGTTTTCTCGCCCTCCTCAAAAAACGCCTGCTTAGCAAAGAATCTCTTCTTGTCGGCCGATGAGGACAGCAGTTGGCGGTATGCAGAAAGAGCCGCCTGCCATGCCTCCTTGGTCGAATCGGAAGGATCCGTGACATATAATTGTTCCATCTCTTGTACTCTAGTTTCAAGTTCATTTTTAAGTGCTGAAGAGTCTTTTTTAACCTTATTAATTTCAGCAATTAACACACCCCTCAAATATGCCTTAAAGGCATCCCATTGCCCAATCATCGATTCATCTGGATCCTGGGTGCGGAAAAACTCACACATGCTCCCAACTATCCCCTCGTGTGAGCGGAACAGTTTCAACCAAAAAGCATTACATTTCCAAGGGGCTTTAGGTAGTGTAACTATTGGGGCAATTATAAGCCGTATAACCACTGGTGAGTGGTCTGATACACTGCGGGGCCTATGTATCATATCAGAAACAAACGGGAGCATGTTTAAGCTGCACACCCCCAGGTCAATTCTAGATAAACAACCATGGGTTTTGGAAAAGCATGTAAATTGTCTAACTCCAGGGTTCCCATGTCTCCAGACATCCACCCAGCCCACCTCTTGCAACAACCGCGCCAGGGGGGTAGCCCTGGAGAGGGCAGAGGCTCCGGGTCCTGGGTGTCTATCTTCAACTGGATTTAAGCAGCAATTAAAGTCCCCCGTTACCAACAGCGGTGCGTCAGGCCTGCCATCCATAAATGTCAGCAGAGACCTAAGCACCGCCGCCGTGAAGGGGGGAGGAATATATAGTACTGCCAGCACACAAGTCAGTGTACCCAACCTGCAATGAAGAAAAACATAACGACCGTCACTATCAATTTCATTTGCGATTTCTTCAAAGTCCAGGTTGCCATGGATCAACACGCTCACCCCCCTAGAATATGAGGTGTGCGTGGAGTGATAGGCCTTTCCTACCCAGGAGTATCCCAGGAAGCTCACAGTGTCCGCAGTCAAGTGGGTCTCCTGGTAGCAGAGAATTCCGGGGATGTACTTCTTCAAACACATGCGAATCATGGTACGCTTCAATGGGGAGTGTAGTCCCCTAACGTTCCAGGATACTATTGGGATGTCCGCCATGTCTGCTTGTAGGTGAGTAGTATTGACCGGTACTTTGTGAGCACCTGTGCAAGGTAGTGGATCCATTTCTGTAGCGAGGTTCTGCTAGGTTTGCCGTAGGTTTGATGAATTCGTGTCCTGTTGAGGTATCCTTCGTTCTGCTTGTAACTCTTATTGCTAGGGTCTTCCCCGTTTCAGTGGGGGGTGGTGAAAAAGAAAACTTTCTTGTGCTATAAACTGCACATTCTGCCAACATGGCAACTTTAGCAACGTATGCGACATTCCATCGCTCTTTTTTACTGAAAATGATCATTGGTAAATTCAACTTTTGGTCCAATTCGCTCTCATTGCACTGCTTAGGAATATTCAGTCCCCCAGCCAAGGAACATCTGTCAACACTGGAAATAAAGGATAAGGTATGTTCTGGTTGCCCATCTAGAAAAAAGGAACATAATGACATTTTCTAGTATCCCAGCCCTCTGCAAGTAGCCGGTTCAGTCCTTTTAGTCTTCGTCTTGTGGAGCCTGCCGTTTCAATGCCTGCTCATTTCTGTCCAACCAGACTGAAGCGTCCTTAGCGGATTCAAAGAACTGTGCTTGGCCTCTCACCACAATCCGAATTTTCGCCGGATATAGCATAGCGTATGGGAGTTGCAGAAGTCGCAGTCTGCGTTTCACGTCAGTGAATTTAGCTCTGCGCCTCTGGACTTCTGCCGAGAAGTCCGGATAAAAGGATACCCGGACACCATTGTGGAGAACATTTGCCTTCTCTCGAGCATGTCTCAGCACTGCTTCTCTATCCTTGTAATGTAAAATTCTTGCAAGAATGGATCTTGGAGGGCCCCCTGGTGGAGGAGGGCGTGAGGGCACTCTGTGAGCACGTTCCACCGCAAACATTGGGGAGAATGCATTTTTCCCAAAAAGTTCCATTAGCCAGTTTTCAACATAAGTAGTGGGGTCCCTGCCCTCCACCTTCTCAGGCAACCCCACTATGCGAACATTGTTTCGCCTTAAGCGATTTTCCAAATCCTCTGCATGATCGCATGCATCCCTGGCTAATTGCAGTGCTGTTCTGGTATCTTGTGTTATAGGTGGTAATTGGTCTTCCATGTCACTGACTCTGCTTTCCACAGCCGTGGTGCGCTCACGTATCTTTTGCATGTCTTGCCTTAGTAATGACACATCTTCTCTCAGACCCCCAAATTGCTCCTTCAAGGTGTTAACTGAAGCTGTGCAATTGTTCACAGCTCTGAGTATGTCAGCTAAAGTAGGCTGTACAGCGTCCGGGTCCGCTGGGCTTTGTGGTTCCCCAGATGCAAGGGCTGACTGCTCCCCCTCCTCCTCTCCCCAGAGCACCTGTGTGATGTCTGCCTGCATAGCATGTGTCCCAGCCTGGCTGGATGACTGCTCTGTTCCCAGTGTCCCAGCCATTTTCTGTGCATAGTAGATCATGTCTCTAGGGGCGTCTTTGCCAGTAAGTTTTGGTGTCTTACTTGCTTTAGGCCAAGAGTCTTTCAGCTTGTCCTGTCCGCGTGGTGTGTGCTTCACTGAGGACGCCGCGGCGCCATCTTGGATCTCCAGGCCCGTCATCTCAGTTTGTCCTTTTCGGAACTTTCCTCTGGTGCAGCTGTGTGTGACGTGGGTGGAGCTGAGTGAAGGTGGGGCCAGGCGGGATAGGCGCAGGGTCAGTGCTACCACTAGGCAAACTAGGCAGCCGCCTAGGGTGTACTGCTGCCTAGGGGCGCCCGGACGCTGGTTTCCCTCCACATCTGCATGCTCTGCAGGCTGCAGCATGTAACTATCTCAGTCCGACCGGTAGTGGAACTATGCCGCGTACACACGACTGGACTTTACGGCATACTTTGCCCGGCGGACTTTTCGACGGACTTTCCAAATTAACGGACTTGCCTACACACGATCAACCAAAGTCCGACGGATTCGTACGTGATGACGTACGACCGGACTAAAACAAGGAAGTTCATAGCCAGTAGCCAATAGCTGCCCTAGCGTCGGTTTTTGTCCGTCGGACTAGCATACAGACCAGCGGACTTTTCGACCGGACTCGAGTCCGTCGGATAGATTTGAAACATGTTTCAAATCTAAGTCCGTCAAACTTTTGAGAAAAAAAAGTCCGCTGGAGCCCACACACGATCGAATTGTCCGACGGACTCCGGTACGCCGGACCAAGTATGCCGGAAAGTCCGCTCGTGTGTACGTGGCATTAGAGGTGTAGCCCAACACTGTAGCCAGCGCTAGAGGAAGCAGAGCCGATGCCTCCTGTATAGCGGCACCTTCTGTCACATGGGCAAATGGGGTGCAGTCAGTGGTGGAGTCAGGGGTGGTGCCAATGGGGGCGGCAAAATAAGGTTTCACCTAGGTTGTCAAAAATCCTTGCACCAGCGCTGGATAGGAGCATACCCGGGTGGGGGCAGAGGTGTTCGCATCTGTGCTGTGATTCATATACAGACACGGACAATGGTTCCAGGAAGTGCCTCTGAGCAGCCACATTCAGCTGTACAGGCACACCATTGTCGGTAAAGCTTAGGGGGATTGCTTATTGTCTAGATTAGACTATTGTTTCTAATCAGACAATCAGCAATTACAATAATGCATAATGTAATAGTTTTTAGTTATACATAATAACCAAGGCAGATTTTCATTTTTAACTGGAATTCTACTTTAATGTATTATGGATACAGAGTTGAATGAAATAAATCAGAACTCCAACCAAAAGTATTTTTTGGACATGTGAACAGGACAAATACATTCACACTAATAAACTGTGTGCGCTGTGTGTAGGCTGTAGCATTCTGTAAAACTTTTACTTTCATTCATCTATAACTGAACATCTGGTGTTGAAACTCACGGTTCCGGCCGGTGTACACTGATCATAAAAGTTGCTTGATTGGCACCTTTTCTATTGAGAAAAAACGCTTGCATTTTTTTTTTCAGATGCAATGCATTTAGTAATTGGAGGGGTGGGAATTGTTACGTTTATCCGCACCTCCTTTTATTGTTGGTAGTTGCTGTGCTGTCAGTTAGCCCCATTTACACGTGAGTGTAGCGTTTTCAGGCAGAAAGTCGTGCGATATTGCCACGATTTTGTACAGGTCAAAAATGTCACCAATGTAAAAAAGCAGAAAAACGGCCAAATCTGCCTAAAAAAAAAGTTGCAGAAATTGTTTGAGCTTCAGGAGTTTTGGAGTGGAGATGTGAACCATCTCCATAGAGAATAATTGATTTTTTTCCCTCCAGCGTTTTGTAGCTTCAGGCTTCAAGCCACAAAACGCTGAGGTGTGAATGGGGCCTAAGAATGATGTCATGGAAGAAGTAGGCACACAAAATATTTTGTAGGGTATCACGTCTTGGACTATTTATTATCATATTACTCACTGCATGGGCGTGTAATGTATTCATGGTAGTGTCCAGAAGCTGTTAATTTTAAACGGTAAGGTTTTTTTATTGGAACAAAAATACAGGCGGCATAAATATTTTATGTTTTTGAAGTCTGTATCCTGGCAATGTGTAAATGTGAGCCTGTTGTAAAGAACCTTGGGGGTAACAATTAGTGCTTACCTGGTAGTAATTTATAAGTCCATATTTGCAGTTCTGATTTAAAGTACATTCAGTGAAGTTCATCCCATATCCACATCCCAGTCCAATGCAGTTTGTGGCTTCACCTATAAATGAGTCATTTGCACTTCCAGATGCATCTCGAATTACACAGGAGCCTGCAGAAAAAAGGTTCTTATGTTATTACTATTGGGCATTGGGCTATATTTAGGCTGATATGTACGATTTCCATATGACAACATTAAAAAAACATACATCTGATGTCTTTGACTTTCTATTAAAATAAGTTTAATACCATCTTTTTTATTCTAAGCAGATTGATATGGACATAGTTTATGAGTGGGGATCGGATCTCTGTGTGAGGACAATAGTCTGTCAAAATAGCCCACCAATATACTTTTCTTAATGTCAATAAGTGTGAACCGAGCTTGAGCATTGGGGCAAATATAGGGGTGTATCTACTAAAGGTAAATAGACAGTGCAATGTGTTTCATTCATTTTCCCCCAGAGCTCAGTGAATGTGTTAAAGCTCTGCTGATTTCCATCATCCAATCGTGTACAAGAAAAATGCTATTTTTTATGTTTTCTTTGCACCTGATTTGGTATTCTTTACAAAGTGAAGCTTCACCAAATTTATTAAGCTCTGGGGAAAATGGTGAAGCTTTCAAAGTGCACAATCTATTTTCCTTCAGTAAATCCATTCCATAGGGGGAGGTTTACTAAAATTGGAACATGCAAAATCTGGTGCAGCTCTGCATAGAAACCACTCAGCTTCCAGGTTTTATTGTCAAAGTTTAATTGAACAAGCTGATTGGCTACCATACACGGCTTCAGCAGATTCAAAATGCTCCAGTTTTAGTAACCCCCCCCCATAGTGTTTTTGAATTGCTTTCTTTCCTTGTTATATTCAGGCCAAAAAAATAAAACACTTCAAATAGTGAGTTTTATATTTATTTTTTCCAGCCAGCAGATGAAGCTTTGGCCCTTTTTGTTTGCCATATTTACCAGGCTGACCTTAACCAGTTCCGGACCAGCCGCCGCAGTTATACTGCGGCAGGTTGGCTCGGCTGGGCGTGGCGTTGTAGCTGTACGGCGGCCACGATGATCAGATTCGCTTCAGAACCCGTCAGTCTCCAGGCCAATGATTTCTGGCCTGGACCTGGTGATCGGTTCTGGCGAATGAAATCCTTCCCCTGCCTGTGTAAGTGTAAACACAGGCAGGGGAAGTGATGTCATCTACCCTCGTGGAACTCTTTTCGTTCCAGAGAGAGGAGAGAAGACATCTCACAGTAAGTTGCACCAACACTACACGTACGATTGCCCCCCCCAGTTAACCCCTTCACTCCCTGTCAGAGTGTCACCCAGTGCAGTGTTCATAGTTTTTTTTTGATCACTGTACTGGTGTCATTTGTGACAATAATCAGCATTAGGGTACTTAGCAGTAGGCCCAGATAGGTCTAGGGACCCCCCCCAACCCCCTAATAAAGGTTTAACCCCTTGATCACCCCCAAGTTAACCTAACAGTTTTTTTGGTATCGTTTGAAGCAGTCGCTGACAGTCAGGGGCTCTTTTTTCCTGTGAGTTGCACTAGTGTACCAGTAATCTTAGAGGCCAAAATGTCCAATCGAAGGTACACTAGTGAAGAGGCCTACACGTTTCTGAGCCTGACAGATGAGTGTGAAGAGGAAGTCACCCATCTGTCCGATTCAGGCTCAGAATACAAACCAGTAGACAGCAGTGGCACCCTGACAGATAGCTCTGACAACGGAGTAGTGGTCCCTGCCAAGGTCAGGCGTACCCGACCCGTTCTTCTGCTGTTGTTGAGGTGCAATAACCGCGGGGCTCTCGTATGGAGCAGAGAGCCAGTATTAGTGCCGCTCATCCTTCTGGTAAACTGGCAAGCACCAGCGGCCTAGTACATCCTGGTCGTACATCCAGCACTACAGTAACACTTGGTGACGTGGCGAGTCCCATAAGTGCAGTTCAAGTTGGTGAGGTGGCTAGCACAAGTAGCGTCCCGCAGCCATCAAGAAGACAAACACAGGCCCGTCGAGCCCATAGTGCCCTTCCTGCTGCATTTGCCAATCTGAATTGGAAGCCCACCGCTTCTGCAGCACCCGTACTTCCCAAATTCACTGGCCAACCCGGAATTCAGGTGGAAACAGTTGATTTTACGTCACTTAATTTTTATTCGCTGTTTTTCATGGAAGATCTCTATAGATCTGTTGTGGACCAAAGCAATTTGTATGCTGGTCAATTCATTGCTGCTAATCCCCAGTTGACCCTTGCCAGAAATTGGAGACCTATTACGGTCTCCGAATTTAAGACCTTCCTGGGCCTATCCCTCCTCATGGGCATAGGTAAAAATGGCGAGTTGCTGTCATATTGGTCCACTGACCCAATTCACCATATGCCCGTGTTCTCTGCCTCCATGACCAGGACACGATACGAGCAGATCTTGCGGTTCATGCATTTCAATGACAATGAACTCTGTCGTCCTCGGGGTGACCCTGGTTACGATTGGCTCCACAAAACTCGGCTCTTCATAAACCACTTCAACCAACAGTTTGCAGCCTTGTTTACTCCTGATCAAGTTGTCTGCGTTGATGAGTTCCTGATTAAGTTTTCTGGCCACTTGTCTATCAAACAGTATCTTCCCAGCAAGTGTGCCAGATACGGGGTCAAGATGTATAAGCTCTGTGAGAGGGCCACAGGCTATACATATAGTTTTATGGTTTAAGAGGGAAGAGAGTTACGTAGAGCCGGAAAACTGCCCTGACTACATAGGTAGCGCTGGTAAGATTGTGTGGGACTTGGTGTCACCCTTATTCGCAAAGTGGTACCACTTGTATGTGGACAATTATTACACAAGTATGCCACTTTTTAGATACCTTTTTGATTGTGGAATTGGCGCATGTGGCACCGTGCGATCTAATCGCAAGGGCTTTCCCCAGGGGCTTGTAGAGTCCTGACTTAGATGGGGGGAGAGAACCTGCTTGAAATGTAATAATAAGAAATGTAATAATTTGTTAGCAGTGAAGTGGAGAAATAATCGGAATGTTTTTGTTCTGTCCTCCCTTCACGCAGATATAACTGTACAAATTCCTACAGCGATTGGTGTTGTGGAGAAACCCCTCTATGTCCACGAATACAACCTTAACATGGGAGGGGTGGACCTCAAGGACCAGTTGTTGGTGCCGTACCTAATTGCCTGTAAGGCCAGACGCTGCTATAAAAAAGTGTCTGTATATTTATTCCAATTGGCTTTGCTGAAGGCTTATGTGTTATACAAAGCTTCAGGATGAACTGGATCCTTCCCTAAATTCCAGGAAGAGATCATCACAGCCCTTCTGTTTCCAGATGGTGCTGTGGCCCACCTTCCCAACACAAATGCAGAGAGCTGGCTGCATGAGAGGCATTTTCTGTATGTCCTCCCTGGTACCCCTCCCCAGACCCTAATCTGAAACGTTTACAGTTTATATAAAAGTGCAAAAAAAAAAAAAAAAAAACCACACAAAAAAAAAGCCAAAAATAGTTGTGGTTTTATTTTTCTTCTCTCTCTGTTGTTCTCTCTCTTATGTACACTCTCTGCTGTCCGCTCTCTATTGTTCTCTATTTATTGTTCTCTACCTATTGTTACTGTATTTTATAACTGTAATGTTTTACTTTTACTTTGTTTTATTGTATTTGCTTTGCAGGTATGGTATGTCTTACTATTATACTGTAATGTTAGTTTTATTGTTAACCATCATTTGCTTCACAGGTATGCCATTCAGCTGCAGCACGGGTTTATTTATTCTGACAGCATTAGCGTTTTCTCCCATGATATGTAAACCCATGACTCCAGCGCAGTAGGAGGTGATTTCACCACCACAGTTAAAAAAAAGAGCATATATGCCGAAGCGTGGGGGCAGGGGTGAAGGAGCAATTTGCTCCTAACATTAGGGGCGGATTGTCCCCATGCTTTGGCATATATTTTTTAGGCACAGATTGCATTAAAAAATCAAGTTTTTTTTGAGTTAATGTTTTATCGTTACCATTGTTTGCTTTCCAGGTTCACCATGCAGCTGCAGCACTGATTTATTCATCTTGACAGCAAAAGCGTTTGGTCTCATGATATGTAAATCAGCGACTCCAGCGCTGTAGGAGGTGATTTCAGCACCACAGTTAAAAAAAAAAATGGTGCATGTATGCCCATCATTAAAAGTGGGTGGATGAAGGGCGGTATTCTAATGGTGGGCATACCCACCGATCAATCTCTTTTTTGTTCAGCCCACAGTCTGCATGAAAAAAAGCACATTACAATATATGCCCAACAAGGGCCATGCAACGTACTGGTATGTTGCTGGATTTTGAGTGGTTATACAGGAATGATGCCTGCAGGTTTAGGTAAAATTTTGGTATCATTCTTTTCAGCCAGCGGTCGGCTTTCATGTAAAAGCAATCCTAGCAGCTAATTAGCCTCTAGACTGCTTTTACAAGCACCACCTTCTTCCCTGGTTTTTGTCGTGCTCTCCTGTCCCAACAGGGAACCCGAGAATGCAGCTGGTGGTTCCGCCATCTGACGGAAAAATAGGATTTTTATAACAGCTTACCTGTAAAATCCTTTTCTTGGAGTACATCATGGGACACAGAGCCTTAAGTAATTACTTAATGGGTTATAGGCCACCTTCAGGTGATGGACACTGGTATACCCAATCCAGGAAGTTCACTCCCTATATAACCCCTCCTCCATCCAGGAGCACATCAGTTTTTGTAGCAAAGCAATATACTTAAATCCCAAAAAAGAGGGGAGGGACCTCTGTGTCCCATGATGTACTCCAAGAAAAGGATTTTACAGGTAAGCTGTTATAAAAATCCTATTTTCTTTATCATACATCATGGGACACAGAGCCTTAAGTAATTACTTAATGGGACGTCCCATAGCAATGCTACTTGAAGGGAGGGAGACACAACCCGGAGGGTACCCCCAGACTTGAGGACCTATACTGCTGCCTGCAGCACACTGCGCCCGAAGGCGATATCCTCATACCTCCTTACATCCACCTGATGAAATTTTGTGAATGTATGCACCGAAGACCTTACAGATCTGAGCCTTGGAGGCCTGATGACGCACTGCCCAAGAAGCACTAACCGCCCTGGTAGAGTGTGCCTTAACTTGAAAAGGGGAAATCTTACCCCTTAAATTATAAGTTTGAATTATAACTTGCTGAATCCACTGCTTCAGTTGGCTTAAGCGCGCATGTGCCGATGACGTCGGCACATGCAAATACAGGGATATCTCCTAAACTGTGCAGGTTTAGGAGATATCCAGTGCAGCTACAGGTAAGCCTAATTATAGGCTTGCCTGTAGTTTAAGGTGGTTGTAAAGGGTTTACAATCACTTTAATAAGGAAATAAATTTATTACAAAAAAGGGTTTAATACAAAAAAATGCCAAGACCAGGTACCCATCACCAACACCAAGATCATGTTAAAATTAGACAACGTTGTCTGTTTGTCTTGGCATTTTTTTGTATTAAACAAATTTTTGTAATAAATTTATTCCCTTATTAAGCAGCTTGGTCCGCCTGTGTCTCTTCTCAGTGGGATCCTTTCCCCTGTAATCCTTCTTTTTATAGTTACAGTAGTAGCAGTAAGAGTAACCCCGTGACCTCCGCACCCCCCGCAGCGGGTGTGGGGGGGTAATGTAAGGGGGGCACACCACTGATGTTCCCCTAACCCTCTGGTCCCTTCGGGGGGGAGAAATAAAGCATTTGGCAGATTTCTTTACCTGAAAAAAATCCCCCTGCACATGCTGCTGCAGCCACACAGAGACTGAGCTTTACAGTGAAGACAACATATTAAGGTATGTGCATAGACTCCCTCTAGCGGAGAATTAAGGCATGACAACATTTTTTTCCTAATGGAAGAAAGCATAGGTGGACTTTTTAGTTCCTAAGTTTCTTCCCTTACCTTACCCCGCCGCAGGATTTGCTGAATTAACAGACAATCCAACTTTCACCCATCACGGCAGGCTGCGTTTAGCAAACTTTCAAGGATCGGGTCCCTTGATATCGGGGTTCCACTCCCTTGGACCTGTAAAAGCACCCCACCAGGAAAGCTTTAGGTAATGTAGCAAGACCTAAGCCCTGGGTCCCGGAGTCCAGCCCTACAAAAAGAGGCGTTACAGGAAAAACCTTGTGCTTCGGATACGAGGCCCGAGGTACCATCCACTTTGGCCTCAGTGGTACTTTCGATGGATCTGGTCTATGGAGGCTATTTAAATCCAGCATGGATCCCTTTTGGTGCTCCTCAGAGCACATCTTCACTCGTGACCAACACCTTAGACACTGGCGAAAAAAACTGATGCGTTCCTGGAAGGAGGAGGGGTTATATAGGGAGTAAACTTCCTGGATTGGGTATACCAGTGTCCATCACCTGAAGGTGGCCTATAACCCATTAAGTAATTACTTAAGGCTCTGTGTCCCATGATGTATGATAAAGAAAGCTGATCGGAGACCAGAACAGCTCCAATCATCTCTATGGCCTAAGAAACCAGAAGCTATTGGGAAATTGGGAAAGCATTTTATCACACCGATCTTGGTGTGGTCAGATGCTTTGAGGGCAGGGGAGAGAGCTAGGGTCTAATAGACCCCAATTTTTTCAAAAAAGAGTACCTGTCACTACCTATTGCTATCATAGGGGATATTTACATTCCCTGAGATAACAATAAAAATGATAAAAAAATGAAAGGAACAGTTTAAAAATTAAATAAAAAAAGCAAAATAAATAATTAAAAAAAAAAAAAAATCCCTATCCCCGTGGTCAGGCGCAAAGGCGAATGCAAGTGTCGGTCTGGTGTCATATGTAAATAGCAATTGCACCATGCATGTGAGGTGTCACTACGAAGGTCAGATCGATGGCAGTAATTTTAGCAGTAGACCTCCTCTGTAAATATAAAGTGGTAACCTGTAAAGGATTTTAAAGGCTTTTAAAAATGTATGTAGTTTGTCGCCGCTGCATGTTTGTGCGCAATTTTAAAGCATGTGGTGTTTGGTGTCCATGTACCCGGCATAAGATCATCTTTTTTATTTCGTCAAACATTTGGGCAATATAGTGTTTTACAGTGTTTTCATAGTGCATTACAATTTAAAAAAGTGTTTTTTTTTCCCACAAAATTGCATTTGAAAAGATCACTGCGCAAATACTGTGTGAAAAATAAAACTGCAATACCCACCATTTTAATCTGTAGGGCCTTTGCTTTAATAAAATATATAATGTTTGGGGGTTCAAAGTAATTTTCTAGCAAAAAATAAATATTTTCTTCATGTAAACAAAAAGTGTCAGAAAGGACTTTGTCTTCAAGTGGTTAGAAGAGTGGGTGATGTGTGACATAAGCTTCTAATGTTGTACATAAAATGCCAGGACAGTTCAACCCCCCCCCCCCCCCCCAAATGACCCCTTTTTGGATAATAGACACCCCAAGCTATTTGCTGATAGGCATGTTGCATGTTGGAATATTTTATATTTTGCCACAAGTTTCGGGAAAATTACAAACTTTTTTTTTTTTTTGTCACTAAATGATATATTGCTCAAACATGCCATGGGCATATGTGGAATTTCACCTCAAAATACATTCTGCTGCTTGTCCTGAGTAAGGTGATACCACATGTTTGAAACTTTTTGGGAGCCTAGCCGTGTACAGGACCCCAAAAACCAATCACTGCCTTCAGACTTTCAAAGGGAAAAATGGTGATTTCACTCCTCACTACCTATCACAGTTTCGGAGGCCACGAAATGTCAAGATAGCACAAAACCCCCCCACCCCACCCCCCCCAAATGACCCCATTTTGGAAAGTAGAGACTTCAAGCTATTTTCTGAGAGGCATGTTGTGTCCATGGAATATTTTATATTTTGCCACAAGTTTCGGGAAAATTAAAATTTTTATTTTTTATTTTTACACAAACTTGTCACTAAATAATATATTGTTCAAACATGGCATGGTTATATGTGGAATTACACCCCAAATACATTCTGCTGCTTCTCTTGAGTATGGAGACATGTGTGAGACTTTTTGGGAGCCTAGCTGCTTACAGGACCCCAAAAACCAAGCACCGCCTTCAGGCCTTCTAAAGGCCTAAAATTGTGATTTTTCTCCTCACTACCTATCACAGTTACGGAAGCCCTGAAATGTCCAGATAGCACAACCCCCCCCCCCCAAATAACCCCATTTTGGAAAGTAGACACCCCAAGGTAATTGCTAAGAGGCATTGTATTTTGCAGCTCTCATTTGTTTTTGAAAATGAAGAAAGAAAAGAAAAATTAGGATTTTTCTGTCATACTTACCTGTAAAATCCTTTGCTTGGAGTACATCATGGGACACAGAACAACCATAATAATGACTATATGGGTTATACGCCACCTACTGGTGGATGGACATTGACAGATAGTCAATTTTACAAGTAAGTAAAAAAAAATCCTAATTTCTTTATCATACATCACGGGACACAGAACAACCATAATAATGACTATATGGGATGTCCTAAAGCAATGCCCTTGAGGGAAGGTAGACACAATCACAGAAACTGCCACCTGAGAAGGACTCCTTCTGCCGCCCAAAATATACTGCGGCCAAAGCAGTATCCTCTGTGGCTTTGATATCTATTTGGTAACATTCTGTGAATGTATGAACAAAAGACCATGTAATGGCCTTAAATCTGGAGCCACTGACACCTGATGGCAGATGGCCCAAGATGCCTCCACACACCTGGTAGCAAGTGCTTTTACCAAAAAAAGGGGTGGGGGACCTTGTCCTTTCAAGCCATAGGCTCGAATGATGAACTGGCAAATCCAATGAAAAATAGTAAACTTGGATGCCTCCTGCCCATCCTGGGCTCTACTGGCAGCATGAACCAGGATTCCAAAACTACCTCCAGACTATGCAGTGATCTCCTGCCAACTGAGGATCAGAAAAGAAGGCAAGACATTGTCTTGATTCAAATGAAAACCAGACACCATACTAAGCAAAAAATGGTTGAGGATGCAACATCACCTTAACCACTTGCTGACCGCCACACGCCGATATACGTCGGCACAATGGCAGCAGCGGGCAAATGGGCGTACCTGTACGTCCCCTTTAATTTGTGGGGCTAGTGAGCATGTGCGCGCCACCGCCAGGGCGGGCCCGCCGCGTAGGGCATGACCATGCCTGCGGGTCCCGCGGACTCGATGTCTGCCGGTGTTCTGCGATCGTGTCACGGAGAGGCAGAACGGGGAGATGCCTATGTAAACAAGGCATTTCCCTGTTCTGCCAAGTGATATGACAGGGAGCTACTGCTCCCTGTAATCGGGAGCAGTGATCCCCCCCACAGTTAAAATCACTCCCTAGGACACACTTAACCCCTTGATCGCCCCCTAGTGTTTAACCCCTTCCCTGCCAGTGTCAGTTACACAGTAATCAGTGCATTTTTATAGCATTGATCGCTGTATAAATGACAATGGTCCCAAAATAGTGTCAAAAGTGTCACAGTCACTATAAAAATCGCAGATCACCGCCATTACTAATAAAAAAAAATTAATAATAAAAATGCCATAAATCTATCCCCTATTTTGTAGACGCTATAACTTTTGCGCAAACCAATCAATATACACTTATTGCAATTTTTTTTACCATAAATATGCATGGTAAAAAAAAATTGTTTTTTTAGATATTTTTTGGGGTTATTTATTATAGCAAAAAGTAAAAATATAGCTTTTTTTTTTTTCAAAATTGTCACTCTTTTTTTGTTTATAGCGCAAAAAATAAAAATCACAGAGGTGATCAAATACCACCAAAAGAAATCTCTATTTGTGGAAAAAAAAGGACGTCAATTTTGTTTTGGTGTAACGTCACACGGCCGCGCAATTGTCAGTTAAAGCGGCGCAGTGCCGAATTGCAAAAAGGGCTCTGGTCAGGAAGGGGGTAAAATCTTCCGAGGCTGAAGCAGGTAATATGATGCGAGACTAAAAACAGCTCCTTGCACTTAGTGAAGTGATAGCAACCAAAGAAGCCACCTTTCCAAGATAAAGGACTAACAGAATCTCTCGATTGGTTCAAAAAGTGGCTTCTGCAAGGACAGTCAAGATCAAATTCAAGTCCCAAGGAAACAAGAATGACCTGACAGGCAAGACTGTCTACGTTACACGCTGTATGAAGTATGAATCACTGAGAAACAACCGCCCCTGGAAAAAAATGTATAGGGACGAACCCTGACCGTTAACGGTACTTAAGGCCAATCTCCTTTCCCCTAACGATTGGAAAAAGAAAGAGAAAATCTCCCACTCACATATTTCTGCAGGTGCCACTTCCTAGCTTCACCCAAGGCAAAAAAATATTTCTAAGTCCTGTAATTGAAGTTCCTCTAAGCTGGCTTCCAGGGGCTCAACAGTGCTGAGATACAAGACTCGAGACCATTAGGTTCCGCTGGACTGGGAGTGTTCAAGAAGCGACCCCCACAAGACTCGCTATGTCGGTGTACCAAGCCCTCCTGGGCTAATTCGGCTAACACTATTATCAGTGTTACCACCTCCCGGATTCTTTGCAAAAGATGTGGGAGAAGTTGAAACAGAGGGAAGCATCAAATAAGGGAGAACTGGTCCCTAAGGTCTTACCAGTGCATCTACCCCTATTGCCAGTGGGGCCCTCATCCTGGACACAACCTGTCCCAACTTGTTGTAGAACTTGGAATTTAGTAGATTCATCTGCTGAGTTCCTTTTGCCACTATTCTTTACCTGGAATATGCACAGATGATAGAGATAGTCCTTGTGCTGTCCCAAGCAGAATGTGGTTCACCTTCCTGAGCCGCATGACTCCTGGTGCCATCCTGGTGGTTGATATATATGCCCCAGCAGAGGCTTTACAGCATAGATCCTACAACTGGTTTATACCCTAATCCAGAGCAAGGCATACTGGCCAAAAGCTCAAAGATATTTATGAGCAGTATGCTCTCCTGTGGAGACCAAGTCCACTGAACTGTAGCCACCCTCAAACCAAATGGAGAAACTGGCATCAGTGGTTATTATCTTTCAATACCTGAAAGGAAGAATTCAACCTTTCTAGATCCTGGACCATCAACCACCAATCTTTAGCTGTGCACCACCCCCGGGAACAAAGCCCTCCGGCAATTCAATGCCTGGATCTTCAAGTTCCAGACAGAGAGAGAGAATGATCCTCTCCAAGACCTGGAGTAGGACTGTACATAAGGAATGTGCTTTAACCTAGATACAGCCCTGCCATTTTAGCACCTCAAGAAATGAGATAGGCAGTCATAAACTAAAAGCTGTGTAAATTCCAGAAAATGTACCCTAGTTTGTAGACGCTATAACTTTTGTGCAAACCAATAAATATACGCTTATTTACATTTTTTACCAAAGACATATGGCTGAATACATTTTGGCCTAAATGTATGACTAAAATTGAGTTTCTTGGATTTTTCTTATAACAAAAAGTAGATTTTTCCAAATTTTGGTCCTTTTCAGTTTATATTGCAAAAAATACAAATCGCAGAGGCAATCAAATACCAGCAAAAGAAAGCTCTATTTGTGGGAAAAAAAGGACGCAAATTTAATTTGGGTACAGCACTGCATGACGGCGCAATAACAGTTAAAGCAGCGCAGTGCCAAATTGTGACAAGTACACTGGTCATTGAGCAGCCAAATCTTCCGGGGCTGAAGTAGTTAAAGTGGATGTAAACCCTCTCCTATACCCAGTGAAGAGAACAGCCTCAGATGATACACAGAGATAAAACAAATCTCCCTACATAAGTTTTTCATGTATATCTGCTGTCTTCAGCTTTCTATATTCTTGAGAAAGTGAACATTGTGTTAGAATTTTAACTTCCTCTTTCAGCAGTGGGAGGGTCTTGACATACAGTGTGTGACAGCTGATTGGAGGAAAGGCACATACAGAGCTGTGCTGTGAATAGATCAGCTCTCTGCTAATCTATTTATTGCACCCACCCCAAGTTACAGCTTTAAACTTTAATCCAAATGGGCATGCTAATAATCATTCCCCCTCTGTCATTTTGTTTGCAAAATGCAACCTCTACGCAAACATGGAGATATATGCATGCTCAAACAGTAGCCCAAAATATGCAAACGTTATGTAGTGTGTTACTGCATCAAACTCCATCTATACTTCACTAAGTAATAATTATTTACATTGAAAAAATACCTATAGTTGCAGAAATGACCAGGTAAGACACTGTAGTCCAGAAAATGGCCATCAGGGTACCTCTAGGGATAGCGACAGTTGGATCCTGTGTGAACAAAATAAAGAAACATCTGAAGATAGTTTTAGTGTGTCCACCATGATCAATAGAGTGCCAAAAGTGTTTCCTTGGCTACAAATAACTGTCTCACACCAGTCAACTTGGTAACATACAAATGTGTTATTAATGGTCAAGTGAAACGTGCTAAGATGCCAGGTGTCTGCACATCATTTCCCTGCTACATGCAAACTACTGCAGACACTCAAGCCTCGTACACACAATGCGATTGTTGGCCAACAGAGAGTTTGATTTTTGTCAAAAGGGCGTGTGCCAGGATCTTGTCTTGCATGCTAACGGTACACAATTGTGCAACAAACACGAACGTAGTGACGTACTACGAGGAATTTCAGCTCTTGAGCACCACCCTTTGGGCCCCTTCTGCTAATTTCGTGTTTGGTGAGCATTGATTCCGAGCATGCAGGTTTGTACTTTTGACTTTTGTGTGACGGACTTGTGTACTGACCATACGAAAATCAGACAACAGACCGTTGTCCACGGAAAATTTACTAGCCTGCCATCCAACATTTGTTGGCTGAAAGCTGGACAACAATTGTCAAAAGGAGCGTACTAACAGTAAGATTTTAGGGCAACAGTCTGTCAACAGACAATCCCCTGCCAACATTCGCATCGTGTGTACGAGGCTTAAGGCCCCTTTCACACACACGTCCGTTTTGACGCTTGCTCAGCAGGGATGGCTCCGTTGATCCCCTCTGAGCAGGCAGATGACAGGTCTGTCTCTGTACACTGTGCACACATGAAGACCGCCTGTCCATTTTCACCCGATCCGCCAGACGGATGGAAAATAGGGTTTCCTTTGTCCCTTTCACATGGATTTTCTGATCAGGTCCACCTGTACATTTATTAGGCCGACCTGGTTGGAAGCTGCATGCAGCTCTATGGGCAGGGGGATAAGCAAGCTTGCATCCGTTTACATCAACCTACCTCTAAATCCACCCAGGTCAGAAAAACAAGAAAAGGACTGAGTCCTCTTCCATTTTTCTGGATCTAACCCTCCAGCCACTCTTCCTTCTAATTTTTTTTTTTTGATTCTATTACTGAATTTAACCACAAATATCTTAAGGGGGACAAAGGAGGAAGACAAATAAGAAAAAGGTTATTACAAGTTTTAAATATTGAGACTTCATACTGTCCTTCCCTGCTGCTCTTGGTATTGGACTGGATTGTCTAATAAAAGTACAGTCTCAGCTATAATCAGCTGTAAATTCGCAATAGCAGGAGATTGTGACCGGTTCACATATCTCCGATGCAGCTCTGGTGCGAATTTGCACAGGAGCCTTGTGCGTCTTTTGGTCTGTTTCACGTACGAATTCAGCCTAAAGTTCAGGCTGAAATCGAATCTGAAACGGTGAACCAGGATGCACAGGACCCCTGCTGAGAGCCGCATCGACATTAGGTGTGAACCGAGCCTCAAGATGGGATTGCCTACCGCTGCACTATTCTGTCAGTAGGGGGCGCAGGGAGCATTCCCAGCCAGCAGAATACAATGGTTACTGCCAGCGGCTATAGCTGCTGGCAGTAACCATTTGTAGAAAAACCCGACATGCCGGTTCTACCAAAGTTGATCAATCGATCAACTTGGGTACGATCAGCCTGCCCATCCCTGCTGATCCGGCGAATTTCAATCCATGTATGGGCAGCTTTAAAGTAGCCATAGATAGATAGAAATTTGTCTGGTTCAGCAGGGACCTGCTGAATTTCAATCCATGTGTAGCCACTGCCGCTCAACAGAAGTCGATCTATTATATTATTTATATACTGAGAACACGGTATAATTAGCGACCTTTAGATCTCCAGAGATGTTCGCTCCAGCCAGGATTCCTGTAGCTGATGGGAAGAAGATGGAGAACATTCCAAAGAAGGAGCCGTCTTGTCCCCTCCAGTTTGGCACAAAGTTTTCAGCAAATATATCAGCTATAGACAAAAAAGCATTGAAAATGTATACAACTGTATAAAGTATTTCTCCACCCATCAAGGTAACTATGAAAACAAGTTAGATGAAGAAATTGATGGCAGCAATATGTAGCCCAAATTTGACATATTCAGCCTAGGTCCACATTGATGCGATTTGACATGTCAAATCGCATGCCAAATCAGCAGCTATTTCCGGCAATGGCACCATCTGAATCGGTGCAACGCCGACTTTGCGGCACTGCACAGATTCCCAAAAGTAGTTTCTGTACTACTTTTGACGACTTTGGGTGCGATTTCAATAGACATCTGTACAGGAACCCGCACAGATGTCTCTGAAATCATCCCCGAACTCGGACTGACATGCGGGTATTAAATCGCGCAAGTTCAGCTGAACTTGCACGATTTCAATCCCGGCAGTGTGAACCAGGGCTCAAAGACAATATATGATAATCATATAAGGTTAACATTTGAATAATGACAAAACTCTGTGACTGATGAGCAGCTGTTTGCTTTCTCTACAGAAACAACCTTTAATAACATATACTAACTACTAAGCATGTTTACTAAGCACACCTTGCATAAAAAAAGGCTTTTGGAACTCAATCTCTAATCCCCCTCTTGGGCATTATCCGCTTTAATGTTTTGGCTGATGGTGTTTTTTTAAAGTACAGTGATACCTTGGTTCACAAACTTAATTTATGAAATGACTCTGATTCGCGAACCAAATTAGTTGTGAATTGAGGCAAATTTTCCCATAGGGTTCAATGTAAATCGGGTTAATCTGTTCTGAACTTTTTTTTTTGTTTATATATACAGAAAAATGATGAAATGTATGTACAAAAAAGGATTTTAAACATGTATTACATATGGTCTTTTACATTAAAAGAAAAGTATGTTTTTTTTTTTTTTATTGCCCATTTAGGCCTCATGCCCACGGGCGTTTTAAAAAATGAGGTGTAAAGCTAGTACCAACACCAGGAAAAAAGCGGCATTAAAAACGCAATTTTATCCATGTTTTGCATTTGCGTCAATGCGCGTTTAGCCACGCTAGCTTTCAGCCTGGTTTCTCTGTCTCTATTCAAAATCAATGGTTCCCTATTGGAGCCCATTGATTTGAATAGACGTCGCACCAGAAGTCGGATCAAGATGGGGGGGTTGGTGCTTTGGGGCAGGGGGGACCCCACGCCCCCCACCCCAAAGTACCTTGTCCCCATGTTGATGAGGACAAAGGCCTCTTCCCGACAACCCTTGCCTGGTGGTTGTCAGGGTATGTGGGCTGGGGCTTATCGGAATATGGAAGCCCCCTTTAACAAGAGGGCCCCCAGATCCCAGTCCCCACCCTCACTCGTCCCCCCCATTTCCTGACCTTCCGGGCTACGTGCTTGGATATACATCTGGTATGGATCTTGGGGGGACTCCATACCAGACCAAAGGATCTGGTATCGTCCTGGGGGAACCTCACGCAAACATTTTTTTTTACATTTTGGCGAGGTTCCCTTTTAAGATTCTCAGCACACAAGTCGCACCGCAAGTTGGATCATCTTGATCCGACTTCTGGTGCGACTTCTATTCAAATCAATAGGCTCCCATAGGGAACCATTGATTTTGAATAGGGGCAGAGAAACCCCGGACGAGGCTTAATGCTGTGTATAAAGTGTTAAGCCTTGTTAAATCGCGTTTAACACCTTTGACCGGCGTCTGACGTTTTTACAGCTTTAGAGCTGGAGCCCCAGAACGTGCTGGTCCTGGGTTTTTTTAGCTTAAAAACGCCTATGCCACTTACAGCTCCAAAAACGCCTTGGTGGGCATGAGGCCATAGGCTAACATGGAGAGGCGTTTTTAAGCTGTGAAAAATGCTCCTAAAAGCAGCTGTAAAAATGTCTGTGGGCATGAGGCCTTATACTTACCTAGGTGGATGCAGCATCGTCTGATGCTGCATCTGTCCCCCGCTGCCTCTGCACTGAGAACCGAGCCATCGAACACCGCCGATGGATCGGTTCTCTCATCACCCCGAGTAGAGAGCTGCTGACTGTCAATCAGCAGCTCTCCTGCTCTGCTCCTCCACGCTCACTGGAGCACTGAGCTGTGGAGGGGCAGGGAGCAGACGTCTCAGCCTCTCAGTGGCCATCAGTCCAGGCAACTGGCGGATCCAGACTCCTAGAGTCGGAAAGATGCGCTGCCTGGACTGATTCCAGTGACTTCAGCAGAGAGTGGACTTCAGAGGGCTCTCTGCTAAAAACGGGTCACAGGAGTGCAAAATTAATTGCACTCCTGTGACCCAGAGGAGAAGCCCAGCCAAATGAGCTCAGGCTGGACTTCTCTGTTAAGCTGACCTCTTTCATGTGTACATCTAAAAAGAAAAAAAAATATATAGCTCCTCTTTAATCCTTGTTTGACACAATCCCAAACCCCAATTTAAATGACTAATCTAGTGCCAGAAAACAGCACTGTGCATCCAGGAAAAGATCATCTGAGGGCATGAAAAAGTTGTAGAATTCATATGAACTGTTTTTCCATGATTCTACCCTCTTAGTAGTCAGGAGGCAGAACCCCTATCTGAGTGGATAGGTTCACTGCTCTTTTCAATATGAACATGTCAGAGCAGGGAAGATGGCCGCGGCTCGTGTCCGTGAACCGAAGCAGAGTTCGTGAACCGAAGCAAATTTTTGTGAACTCTTCTGTTCGCGAACCGAGTTGTTCGTGAACAGAAGCGTTTGTGAACCGAGGTATCACTGTATATGCAAACCCTTACAAAGAACTTTCCTGATTACTCCCTTTGGCCTGTTAAATATGCCATTATAAAGCAGATTGTTGTATCTTTTCAATATGTGAAAAATATCTGTTGATTTTGCTCATAAATCTCTGTAATCTCTGCAGTATTTCAAACAGTTATTCAGCCCTGTCTAGTTCACCTCTATGAACCACAGAACACCTCCAGCTAATGGTATGGAGATAAAAGAAGAAAAGGGAGGGGGGTGTATTCTGTAGTCCTAATACACTTTCTGTCCTAGAGTGACAACACACCTCCATAGATACACTACAATGTGAGTGTCACCCCAGGACTGGTAGAATCACCACTTGAAAATAAACGAGAAAATTCTGTAAACAAAAGAGAAAACAAATTCACATCTAAGACCTATTAAGCTGCAACCTATAACATTTTTGTTTGTGGTTTAGATCAGCATTTCTCAACCTCTTCAAGGCCTCTTTCCCCCCAGCTTTCTGATCAGGTCCACCTGTCAGTTTTTCACCTGTCTGATCTGATTCACCCCTATGGAGCAGCGGATATCAGCGGCAACATGTCCGCTGACACCAACTCCTATCCGATCTGATCCTGTTCACCAAAACCAGACGGATGGTGACCCTATTTTCCATCTGTCTGGCGGATGGGATGGGATGGGATGAAAACAGACAGGTGGACCGTTTTCAGCCAATCTCCCCATAGGAGAGCAGGTCTCCGACAGGTCCATCTCTGCACAGTGAGTGGAGATGGACCTGTCATCCACCTGTTCAGCAGGGATCAAACCACTGAAATAACTTTCAGGTCTTAGGGAACCACTGTTAATAAATATTATATCTCCAACTCACAAGACATTAACATGAACAGTAAGTTGTAGGTAAAACAATAAATAAAAGTAAAAGGAATGTGGTGCACTTAAGACCCTAGTGCACTGGTTATTATTGGGAAGAATGCACCATATATCAATGGTCAGTGGGGAAAATGCAGATTCCTGAAAAGATCATTGGTGTCACTGGAACCTCCAACAACCTATGGAGGAACTCCGGGTTACTTTAAATTGTTAATTGTTACTTTTTGATCCAGCAATTGTCTGCACTAGGGATGAGCTCTCGTGTGTTTAGATCCTAGATTGAACCCATGTGAGCTATTGCGCCAGGAAGCTGTCACTGTAAAGTGCCAATGATAAGTGGCTGAGGTATTTCCCACCCAAAAGCAACATGTATTCAAGGACTAGAATCCAAACATACGTGAACTCATGCTTGGTCTTCACCTTGAGAAAAGGACCCAGTGAGGTTTGAAAACATTGGCATTCTTTTGCATTTAAATATATATATATATATATATTCCTAGGACCTTTGTTGTCCTTTTGCATTTTGAACTTAACAAATGTGGTTGTGTTGGCCACTTATCTATTGTATACTAACTGCTAAACAGACAGGAAATGACAAATCAATGTTATAAAGGTCACGGGCAAGAGGACATCAGGAATATTATTATTAAACATGGTTGCAGGCAGGATCTCCTTGCTGACATTATCCCACATTACATTACTATCACATTATCACATTGCTATATAATAATTAGCACAAGTCAGCACTGCAATTCTATACTTATATGGAAATATGATCCTGTGACTGTCCCATCCCTCACCTCGATAGCTGAAGAAGCCCTTTGCCTTCTTTTCTTCTGTGGCAGGAATGAACGTCCCTACTAGGTAGTTTATAAACGAGATCATGATGACAATGAAAAAAAGTACCTGTGCCTGGAGAATAAGAATATGGAAATAAATCATACTAAAGAGGGGCTGTGTTAAGTGATAGTATTATTACACCTTATCTCTTTGCAGGGTGACAAGCAAACTAAAGGAAAACTGGTGAGACTCATATTACGAGATGAAGACACTAGACATTACAGTATGTCACACTAGAAGCTTCCATTTCAGCATACACTGCCTTGAAAAAGTATTCACACCCCTTGAAATTTCCCACATTTTGTCAGGTTACAACCAAAATCTTAAATGTATTTTATTGGGATTGTATGTGATAAACCAACACAAAGTGGCACATAATTGTGAAGTGGAAGGAAAATGATAAACGATTTTCACATTTTTTTTACAAATAAATATCTGAAAAGTGTGGCGTGCATTTGTATTCAGCCCCCCGAGACAATACTTGGTAGAACCACCTTTCCCTGCAATTACAGCTGCAAATCTTTTTGGGGATGTCTCTACCAGCTTTGCACATCTACAGAGTGAAATTTTTGTCCATTCTTCTTTGAAAAATAGCTCAAGCTCTGTCAGATTGGATGGAGAGCGTCTGTGAATAGCAATTTTCAAGTCTTGCCACAGATTCTCAATTGGATTTAGGTCTGGACTTTGACTGGGCCATTCTAACACTTGAATATGCTTTGATCTAAACCATTCCATTGTAGCTCTGGCTGTATGGTTAGGGTCGTTGTTCTGCTGGAAGGCGAACCTCCAGCCCTAGTCTCAAGTCTTTTGCAAACTCTAAAAGGTTTTCTTCTAAGATTGCCCAATATTTGGCTCCATCCATCTTCCCATCAACTCTGACCAGCTTCCCTGTCCCTGCTGAAGAAAAGCATCCCCACAACATGATGCTGCCACCACCATGTTTCACGGTGGGGATGGTGTGTTCAGGGTGATGTGCAGTGTTAGTTTTCCGCCCACATAACGTTTTGCTTTTAGGCCAAAAAGTGCAATTTTGGTCTCATCTGACCAGAGCACCTTCTTCCACATGTTTGCTGTGTCCCCCACATGGCTTCTCGCAAACTACAAATGGGACTTCACATGGCTTTCACTCAACAATGGCTTTCTTCTTGCCACTTTTCCATAAAGGCCAGATTTGTGGAGTGCACAACTAATAGTTGTCCTGTGGACAGATTCTCCCACCTGAGCTGTGGCTCTCTGCAGCTCCTCCAGAGTTACCATGGACCTCTTGGCTGCTTCTCTGATGAATGCTCTCCTTGCCCAGCCTGTCAGTTTAGGTGGACGGCCATGTCTTGGTAGGTTTGCAGTTGTACCATGCTCTTTCCATTTTCGGATGATGGATTGAACAGTGCTCTGTGAGATATTCAAAGTGTTTTTTTTTTTTTTATAACCAAACCCTGCTTTAAGCTTCTCCACAACTTTATCCCTGACCTGTCTGGTATGTTCCTTGGCCTTCATGATGCTGTTTGTTAACTAAGGTTCTGTAACAAACCTCTGAGGGCTTCACAGAACAGCTGCATTTATATTGAGATTAAATTACACAGTGGACTCTATTTACTAATTAGATGACTTCTGAAGGCAATTGGTTCCACTAGATTTTAGTTAGGGGTATCAGAGTAAAGTGGGCTGAATACAAATGCACGCCACACTTTTCAGATATTTATTTGTAAAAAAAATTGAAAACGCTTTATAATTTTTCTTCCTCTTCACAATTATTTGCCTATTGTGTTGGTCTATCCCATAAAATCCCAATAAAATACATTTATGTTTTTGGTTGTAACATCACAAAATGTGGAAAATTTCAATGGATATGAATACTTTATTAAGGCAACCTCCAACCTTAGTAAAGAAAAGTATTTTTTCAGTCTGTTTCCCTGTTGAAGTGTTCCCCTCAGCACATCATGAAGTGAGGGGAATTCTCTCCAACAGAGCTCCAAATAGCAGTAAAAAAACAGACAGGGACTCTTACCCACTCTATACAAAACTGAGAAAAAAAGTTTTGGGTGGACAATAATTAGGTTTATTTTACAATTTATATTGGTTTGCCTGAAGCCATATAATATCAGACATATCAGGTGTTCCATTTCAAGAGATTAAGAGTAGAAAGAAAACTCAACTCCATCAAAACAGACATGGCAGATAGGCAGGTGCAGTCTGTTCTCTTGACTGCAGGTGGCGCTCAACTGCAGCAGCAGCACAGAGAGAGAGGAAGTCAAGAGCAACATGGTTCCTGTATGGTTTCCAGAGTCACTGGGGCAGCGATCCGGTTGGATGCTGGCCACCCATGTGATTCTAGCGGCAATCTTAGGCGTGGCATATTTAAGACCCTGGCTCCTGGAACACATTCAGCGCGTGGATAGTGTAAGGACAGGTTACCCATCTGTCGGGGACAGTATTATTGGTAGGGAAAGATTCCAGACAAAGAGAGAAAGCTCTCCTTGGACACCTTCCCAGTTGGGCTGGGACCAGCCAGGCGGCATTCCGCCCTCCAGACAGATGCTGTCAGTTTGGCTTAAACTTGCTCCGCTACACGTTGTTGGCATCCTTGAGTGTTCCCGGTTGGGCTTCCTTCCACCAGGCTTGTTGTGAACTGTTTTCCATTTACTTCAATACAAGTTCCATTAATTGCACCTGGACTGAGCGTGTGTTATTGCCGCCGCAACACGCTGCACCCACCCACAGGCATTTCTTCCCTTCTGTATTCCTTACAGAAATATATGGAGAATTGGCAGAACAATACTACAACCTTGTCTTTAAGTAGAATTCCAGCAAAAACTTTTCTCCTAGTTTTGGATAAGCTCCACACTTCCTGGCCTGATGATCACTACCACCATGAAAGCAAGAAAAATAATTTTTCATGACAAAGCACAAGACATACCCACAATGTTAAACCTAAAAGAAATCCCCCAACTTATATCTAGTGTGGTGTATTTCACTCACTTCCTGCCCCGATGATGGTGGTGCCACCCAGAGAGAAGATCTCTCCAATGGTAAAAAGACGGCAATATTAATACAGGGGAAAAGGTTATAATCACTTTTTAGGATTTTGTTGCTTTCTGCACACCTATTAGGTAAATTCCAATCTCTTCTTGTCCTATTTACAGCACTCAATAGTACAGAAGTGAAGGGGAATGGTTAAAGCGGGGTTCTACCCAAGTTTTGAACATTATCTCTATGCATTCTCTTCCTTGCCTAGATGCTGACATGCTGTGTAAAAAAATTTAAATCGCCGTAATTACCTTTTTTTTTCTAATCTTCTTAGCACTTCCTGGTTTTCCTCCCATGGGAGTAGGCGTGTTTCTAGCCTCTCCCAGACCTCCCACAGTCCCCTGGGAGCTAGTCTCAGGCTTCCCAGCATGCATTGTGCAACAGCATCATCACAACATCTCCGTGAATGCTGGGAGCACAGCATTCACCGCATCCAGGAAATACATGCTTGTGGGCTTCAAATGCCCACAATGAAGATGGAAACCGCCTTCAGTGAATAATATAAGTTATTCTTTACAACGAAATCGGACACAGGCGGACTTATTACACAGAACATGTGAGTAGATAATCATGAGAAGAAAAGTTTGTGAATGAACTCCAAAAAAAAAAAAACTATAGATAGGTGGACCCCTGCTTTAAAATTTGAACCCAAACAGTAATAAACGCACTAATTAATTAATCTTATAATATCATATATATTTTATCAGTACTGCGTATTATGACTTAATAATTTTTTCCCCCCTATTCATAATACGACTTTGTAATGGTATATAAAATTGATAGGACTCCTATTAGTTTTATTGCAGCTCTGCTGAAAGGGGTCCCCTAGTGCCACCAAAAAGCTGTTTTTTAACAAAATGTGTGATGAGTAATCCATTTCTGGACTATAAAGAAAATGTGCTCCAAGGCCTAGTAAAAACATACCCAGCTGGGATATTCAATCAGAACCAGGAATCCAGTGTTCACTTTGCCATCTACTGTACCTCAAAATAAACACCTGGCGGTGGCTCTATCCCTTCCCCGCGCTTTTCAAAACTAAAACAATTGTTTTGGCTGAAGTTATTTCTTAAATTAAATCTGAAATAAGCTGGAAGCAAGCAGACTAGCAAAGGTGCCAGTTTCTACCTCGCCAGCATTTCCTGCCTCGCTGATCCAACACTGCACTACCATAAAAGCCTCAATTTCTATCATTATCCCTAGGATAAGCTAGCACTGGTTTGTCAGCGCATTGCTCCTACGCTCTTCTTTATTGCCTAAACATAACTCCTAGTTTCACCAGAGCATTTTAGGACAGAAAGTGGACATAATGTACATTCAGCCATTCCCTGACGTCTATAGACAAATGAAGGCCTTGATCATTGTTTTTATGCGTTTTACCTGTGTGGATACACAGGTCAGTAGATTTCAATTAACTTTAATGGAAAGGTGTAGAAGACAATTCAGAGGTCGCTTTGACCTTCCTGCCATTGTGTTTCTTCAGGTGCATTTGTTTCTATTGAAGTGTGTTTGGATGGCAGAAAAAGCAGGTCAAACAGATTTTTCATTTAAACACGGCTGAGTTTGACTGTGTGACTACACAAGTACTAGTTGTCATACACTGGAATTCTAGTCCAAAGACATGTATAATGGCCTACAATATAAAGCTGACCATTCACTATTAGAATTTAATTGGGAATTCTTCATTTTAAGAACGTTTGTTCAAATTTCTAGTCATTAGTGGGGTCAGATCAACCTTCGTTTTCGACTGCAGTGACGAGAAAAGAAGAATTTTTCTCAAACGTACGAATATCTAACAGTGAATATGGTATTCCTTTGGGAAAGTATATTTACTCCAAAATCAAATGGTAAAAGCAAATGTTTTTAAAGCCCTTTCTATTAACACTCATCATGTCATTGAATGTACTGATGAGATTTTTGCCTTGAATGCTCATACGAACATTTGTTTGAAAATCTACTAGTGTATAGGCAGCTTAGGTGAACTAAAGGTCAATCAGATGACTTTCTGAGGCTGGGTTCACACTAGTGCAAATTGGATGGGGGTTCCCCCCATCCAATTAGCAATAGCAGGAGATTGTGACTGGCTCTCTATGGAGCCGGTTCACATGTCTCCACAATGGCTCCGGTGCGATTTGCACAAGAACGCTGTGCGTTCTTTTGGTCCATTTCAGGTCTGAATTCAGCCAAAAATTCGGGCTGAAATCGGACCTGAAACAGTGAAGGACGACGCACCGGACCCTTGCTGTGAGCCGATGTGGCTATGAACCCAGCCTTACTAGAAGTTCAAAGGATTCATTAATTGAGGCTTGGTTCACACTGTTGCAAATTGGATGGGGGTTTCCCCCCATCCAATTTGTATAGCAGGAGATTGTGACCAGCTCTCTATGAAACCGGTTCACAGATGTCTGCAGCGGCTCCAGTGCGAATTGCACAGGAGTCCTGGTCCATTTCAGGCCTGAATTCAGCCTGAAATCAGACCTGAAACAGTGAAAGGGGACGCACTGGATTCCTGCTGTGAGCCAGAGCGTTCTGCAGTGTAAACCCAGCCTTAGTGATTGCTTCAAGAAACAGCATTAGCAGGGTCAGAAGTAAGGCTGGTCATACACGATTCGAATCTCGGCCGGTTCAGCAGGAACCGGCCAAGATTGGAATCGTTATTGGAAAGGCTGAATGTACCAAGTCAATCAATCGATCAACTTGGGTACAGCCAGCCTGCCGGATTCTCTTGCGTTTATCGCTAGCAGCGGCTATGGCCGCTAGTGATAATCACTGTCTTCTCCCGGCAGGGATGGCTTCCTCCGCTTCCCCGCCAGGAGAAGACAATTGATTCCCCTGTCAGCACTGCCTGTGTTGATGGGGGAATCGTGTAAATTTCTTTGCTGCAACCCGTGGTTGCAGCAAAGAAATTTGCACGGTGTATGGCCGGCTTAAGGTCTCGTCTGACAGAAGAATAAAATGGCAATAGCATCAATGTGTGTTTTGTTTAGTTGTCTTCTGGATGAACCATATTGGATGAAGATTTAAATTACTATAGATTAAATGTAATGAATGTTTATATATCAATGTCATTGATGTATTTTATTTCTAGTTATATAAATTGGGGCACCTATGCTTTGCTTTACTGTTGAATAAATATGATGCTACTGTTAAAACAAGTATTTGCAAGACACCTGCTAACAATCATACAGGGAAAAAATGCTATACATTGGCTATATATTAATTAACATTGCATCATTTTTTGTTACCTTTGCCTCCCACTCCATACCAGCCAGAGAGATTCCTAGAAGTGCCACAACAGTAATGATGCCAACGATTCGGATGTCATTAGTTGGGTCCACAATGGTTGCATCATAATCCTGTAATGGTGAAATTCTGAGCATTATGTTCAACTGAAGTACTACTTGTGTATTATCATTTCTTTCAGGCTCATTGCCTTACCCGCAACAGATCTCGCACAGTCTCTGCAAAGCCAACTGTGTGCATGGCAACAGCCACAGCATTCGCAAATGCAAATATCAGGCCAATAGATCCTCCTAACTCAGGTCCCAGGCTTCTAGAGATAAGGAAATAGGTGCCACCTAAATTGTATAAAATATATTTAAAGTTGAAAATAGTATTCTGACAGTTTACTTTAAAGTCTGAGCCCACCCAGAACTGATATACAGTTGTGGCTGGACAATGTGGGCATCCCCCACTTGTACTTATTTGTTGCAGGGGTTAAAAAGAACTAAAGAGAAACTTATGACAATTAACCTTCATCAATGAAATCATGGTAAACAGAACAATTGGGTGGGTACATGATACATCTAATAGAAAAAAAAAAGCAGAACACCAGAAGAAAGGATAGAGGGGTGAAGAAAGCCAGGAAGACCCCAAAAAGCGGTTTAGAGAAAACAAAATGTTTCCTTTTAAAATGATGGAGGAAAATAAGAATCAACAGAAAATAAAGGAAGGAAATTTAAAGAGTTATAAGATTGCGGAGCAGAGAATTCCTTGCTCGCTCCAAAATGGAGTTTCTCTTCTCCTATCATCCTCATTTTATTGCCTATCTTCATGTTAGAGAATTCCTCATTGCTATTCGTTTTGTCAAAACCAAATTCTAACATGCAACAGCAGCACAAGAAGCAAGAACAGATTGCCAGGGGAACTAATAAAAGCCCCAATTGAACTCTCAGATCAAATAAATACATCCCAGGTGCACTAAAACAAAAAATGGGTTTCAAATCTTAACAGCTCATGATCCTTGCTGATTGGAGAGCTCCAGCTCTGATTAAACAGAGGTTAGGCCTCTGCAGAAAGACCAATGTTGCCATGCAGAGACCAAAAGTCCTTCTTTACAGAATGCTGGCAGGGGACAGACTATGTTAATGTGTTTTGCTTTCGAATAAAAAAACAAAAAAAATTGCAAGATTTTGTTGACTTGTTGCTTACTGTAGATACCCCTGGGAATGTATTTAACTGATTTAAACTAAAAGGCTTTAAATTGTGGGTCTTCAAATGTAAGTTTAAAGTGTATCTAAGCCCTGTACTCGCTGTGTCAACAATGGTGTAATGACTTTGCCTTATTTGTAAGATCTGACTCATTGGCTGGACTGTATTCTCTTCTTTTTTTTTTTTTTTTAGTGCTATGGCATGGTATACTGCCTAAAATACTACTGACTGTATCATTTACATCTACTTTCAAGTGCAAATGTTTAATACATTTTCTGCCTATCTAGTGGCAAACTTTTATTTTTAATTTTTGGATAAGAGTAGTGAGGAGTTAGAGCTCATTTAATGTGTTTATGCTACATCTTCACCAAGGATATTTACTCTCTGTATTTGTCCTTTATGACCTTTGTCTTTAGGACAGAAAGAGAGGAAAAAATCCCAAATCTTGAGTTGTCACCGGGAACAGGAGTAAAGTGGAAATTTTCCAATGGGGAAGCTTATACCATTGACAATTATCCAAGAGAGGAGACACTTTCAGTTGTGTCTCTACAGGACGGGAAGTAATGGGACACCGGTGGAGAAACAAACCAAACCTGACATGGGTTTTAACTATTCCTGACTCAACCCCAAATGAAAAAAAAAAGTTGTCTTTAGATAATTTTTAATGTTGGGTTTTACCTGGCTGATCACTTTTGATTCCTTAGGATTAAAAATTTGCCTGGGTGTTCTCTGCACTATCCGAAATTTGCGCTATTTTTTACTCCAGTGAGCTACAGGTTGTGTCATTCCAATCCTTTTACCTATAGGTAAGCCTATAATAAGGCCTATCTATAGGTAGTGTAAATATCTCCTAAAAGTGCACCATTTAGGAAATATTTACTGTACATGCAGCCAGTGACATCACTGGTGTATGCGCTACGAAGGAATGGCCACCTGTGCCATTCCTTCAGAGCCCTGTGCCGTTACCGGCGGCTCCTGCGTGCATGCATGGGAGTGACATCATCGTAGCTCCAGCCAGTCACAGAGCTGGAGTCCGCGAACCCGGAAGCAAGATGGGTGAAGATGGAAGCGGCCTCCAGCGATGACATTGCATCGCTGGAAGGCTTTGTTTCCAGGTAAGTTTCATGCATACTAGCACATTGTGCCTTTACCTTGCAGGTAAGAAAAAAACAAACGTCCAGTGGTTTACAACCGCTTTAACGTAAAAAAAGATGCGGGCTGCGCGGTGGTAATGACTCGGCCCACAGCTCATTGGAGTTAAAGAGACAAAAACAAAAAAAAAGATCACGAGTTCACAGTTCAACTAGAGATGGTTTGGAGGATGTTCAAGCTCATCTCCACTCAGAATAGGGCTTATACAGATGTCTGTTCAGTGCATAAACATCTTTAAATGAAAAACAGATAATTTAGCCATCTAACATCTATGGTCAGCCTCAAGACTTTTATGTTAGATACTAAAAGCTCTGTACACACGAGCCGAATATTGGCTGGTTCAACAGAAACCGTCCAACATTCAGCCCGTGTGTACAGCAGCTTGTCCGGCTTGTGTTGAAAGGGCATGACCGAAAAACATCTGATAAACATCGCACCCGATGGCAGCGAACGCTGATCAGTGTGTTCTGACGGGGAGGGGGCGTCCCCCCCCTGTCAGAACACAATAGCTTAGCGTGGAGATTGCTGTATTAACATTGCAAAGTTAATACTATGTGAAGCCCGCTGGGTTGAATGAAAAAAAAAAAACTGATAGTGTGTACATAGTTTAAAAATACTGCCTTGATTGCATTCTCTATAAACACAGCTCAAGTTACCTGATTTGACTTTTCCATTGGTGGAAATAGCAGAGATAGACAATCCTGTGATACTGGTGACCGTCACAGACATGAGGATAATCAGCCAGGTTAGCGCTATAGGGGGATTTAAAAGAGCATTAATGTATGTATAAGAAATGTGAACACAAAATATTGAACATATACTGACCTATCCCAGCCTGAGCGGTGATCCAGGGTAGACGGAGGTACAAAATCACTCCCCAGATATTCAACATGCAGCGGATCTGAGCAGGTAATATAGACAACAGTGATTAACCTACGCATTCTTGCCACTATGAAAACAGCCTACTACTAATCTAATTCTACTAAATCACTTTTTCATCTTCATTCATTTTGGGCAAAATTACATGACATATATGATGCATTCTGTCACCAACATTAATACAGCAGTCTTTTTTTTGGATATGTTTTATAGCAGAAAGTAAACAATACTGTTTTTTTTTTCACAATTGTCGCTATTTTTTTATGTTTATTGCGCAAAAAAATAAAAAAACGCAGTGGTGATCAAATACTACCAAAAGAAAGCTCTATTTGGGGGAAAAAAATGACATAAATTTTATTTATTTACAGCATTGCATGACCGTGCAATGCAGTGCCGTATCTCAAAAAGTGGCCTGGTCATGAAAAGGGGTAAATCTTCTGGACGTCAAGTGGTTAAAATACTCCTGGAATGTAATGTAGTGCTTGAATGTTATGTTTTAGGTTGAAAAGATAAATCAATGGGTTTAGGTCTGCTTTAAAGCAGAGTTTTCTACAGTGTTTTCATTTACTTTCTGCACATGCACCGTGTATGCTGCATTCAAGGCATACCTCTGGTGATAACATGTCGTCAGGCATGACAATGTGCTTATGTGAGTTTTCAACTACTTTCAAGCCCTCAGATAGGTGGTGATATAGGTCACTTTGCCCTGAATGAAAAGGTACAGTATATGAAATACCTTACGATGAACCTAATCATCATTAAACAGCAAAAAGACATCTACTGCCTGATTCTTGAGTTGAGAGACTGTGAACTGCTGTGTCCCTGGCTGCCGTGTGCCTGGCTACCATGTGCTTCACAGGGAATTAGCCTTGGGATAATACAGCCGATAATAATGCGCTTTGTGATTTATTTCTGTTTACACCGAGTCATATAGCCTTGTGAACATAAAAATTGCCCCTCTAAAGGACTTGAGCTTCTGAAGTATTCCATTGATATATTTGGTGAGTCTGCAATCTTCTCACATGAGTGAAGGTGGAGCACAGCTTGGCTAATTAAGAGTACCTGTCACTATATGGTGTATTGGTGTGTTTATTCCACCACATGAGGACGATTTATTGTATGATTTTATTTCATTTTTTGTGTGGTTATATGATATGCACTATATTCACAGTTATAAGCATATCAGAGTTAGCACCATCCTTTTATATGCCCTAAGTGAAAATGTCCAAATTGGGCCCAAAGTGTGAATATTTTGTGTGGCCACCATTATATTCCAGTATAAATAATCCACAATGGGGTAGGCGCTCCGTATATGGTTATATGGGATGACCAACTACAGTGAGGGGGGGAGGGGAGAAGGGGGGGGGGGGGATTTCCTCCTATTGTCCTGAGACGTAGTACTCTAAACTAAAGTGAATGAGGATTGCAAACACCATGTATGCCCTATTGGTTTTCCATGGTGCCCACAAATGAATTGTACCAAGATAATAGCACTCTTAAGTGGTAAAAAAACCATAGTGAATGGTGAACACATAAATAAAATGTGTGCTAGACAGCTATATTAGGTAGTGATGAAATTTCAAAGAGGGGCCACCATATAGTATAGTGATTTAGCATTAAACAGACACCTGAAATTGCACCTCTGCCCAGTAGTTCAACTATATGCAAATAACATAAATAAATTATAAAATTATAAATAGTGATTTTAGTCCATAGGTTGATAGATTTCTGCAAAAAACGTGTATAAATCTTCTTCCAACAAAGCCGTGACTGAAGTGCTTTTAAATATTCTTAGTGACTTTTGTCTTTTGTCTTTGTCTTTTGACTTTTGACTTTTAAAAGCACTTCAGTCACGGCTTTGGTGGAAGAAGATTTATACACGCTCCCCCATATAACCATATAGGGAGCGCCTACCCCATTGTGGATTATTTATACTCTTTGGAGGATCCTTAGGGAAACTCCTTTCAGGGGGGCTGCATACCTTAATCTTTGTCCTAAGCGCAGCCATTACATATATATTTCTTTAATACCATTATATTCCAGCACTGCCTTAACCCTCTTGGGCATGAAGTTCACCAGAGCTTCACAGGTTGCCACTGGAGTCCTCATCCACTCCTCCATGACGACATCACAGAGCTGGTGGATGTTGGAGACCTTGCACTTCCTCCACCTACCATTTGAGGATGCCCCACAGATGCTCAATAGGGTTTAGGTCTGGAGACATGCTTGGCCAGTCCATCACCTTTACCCTCAGCTTCTTTAGCAAGGCAGTGGTCGTCTTGCAGGTGTGTTTGATGCAGTGTGCGGCATATGGTCTGAGCACTGACAGGCTGACGCCCCACCCCTTCAACCTCTGCAGCAATGCTGGCAGCACTCATACGTCTATTTCCCAAAGACGACCTCTGGATATAACGCTGAGCATGTGCACTCAACTTTTTTGGTCAATCATGGTGAGGTCTGTTCTGAGTGGAACCTGTCCTGTTAAACCGCTGTATGGTCTCAGTTACCGTGCTGCAGCTCAGTTTCAGGGTCTTGGCAATCTTTTTATTGCCTAGGCCTGTGATGGCGAACCTTGTCACCCCAGATGTTTTGGAACTACATTTCCCATGATGCTCAACTACACTGCAGAGTGCATGAGCATCATGGGAAATGTAGTTCCAAAACATCTGGGGTGCCAAGGTTCGCCCTCACTGGCCTAGGCCATCTTTATGTAGAGCAAGAATTGTTTTTTTCAGATCCTCAGAGAGTTCTTTGCCATGAGGTGCCATGTTGAACCTCCAGTGACCAGTATGAGAGAGTGAGAGCGATAACAGCAAAATTAACACACTTGCTCCCCATTCACACCTGAGACCTTGTAACACTATTGAGTCACATGACGCCGGGGAGGGAAAATGGCTAATTGGGTCCAATTTGGACATTTTCACTTAGGGGTGTACTAACTTTTGTTGCCAGCGGTTTAGACATTAATGGCTGTGTGTTGAGTTATTTTGAGGGGACAGCAAATTTACACTGTTATACAAGCTGTACACTCACTACTTTACATTGTAGCAAAGTGTTATTTCTTCAGTGTTGTCACATGAAAAGATATAATAAAATATTTACAAAGATGTGAGGGGTGTACTCACTTTTGTGAAATACTGTATATAGATATGTATATACCAGTATATACACACACTCACATACAGTATGCGTGTGTTACTTGACCATGTCAGCAAGTCCTCTTTAATCAACTACTGTCCCAAATGGGTTGGTGCATGCCCAGGTAAATATCCAGCTCACCCATTTAGACAGCAAAATACAGATGATAAAAGCACATGGCTCAGCAAAGGTGGCTGTAATAAATATGCAGCAATGCAATTTATTTTTTTATGAAGCTTCACAATCATAACACCACATACCTATGTGTACCATGGCTCCATCTTTCTGTGGTCTCTGTATACTGTATTACGGTAATCGTGTGATTAATTTACACTTACCATGACTCCTTTTATCCACCCAAATCTGACTGGTTCTCCTGCTGGCTTCTCCACCACATTCTCAGCCTCGCCATCTGGAGATTCTGCACTGACTTCATACACTGGAGGCCGCAGGTGATCCTCCTAAAGAAACACAATGAGGAAATAATATCAGTAAATGGATTAATAAGTGTTACCTTAGCCTTATTAGGTAGATATAGACATTAGAGTTTTATAATTTTATAGCACTAGTTTTAACAGGTTTTATCAGGTTTGGGTTTCAATTGGAAGGACTGTGTGGTAACAATCCTCAGAAGACACCCTCAGCTAATGGATCTTGGAGTCTGAAAAAAAAAAAAATAAAAATAAAATATTGCTACCAATGACTATAGAATAAACAGGGACAGTCTGTTTTACATTACTTATAGACATAAAGACTTAAGGGCCGTACACATGGGCCGAATATCAGACCGTATCGGACAGTGAACATTCGGCCTGTCTGCAGCAGGTGTGACAGAAGCCGGCCCCGAAGGGGCATGATCAAAAAAGGTCTGCCAACCAGTAAGTTCTGGCGGGGGGGGGGGACACAATAGTTTAGCGGGGGGAAATCTGCATACTAACATTGGACTGTTAGTACAATATCTCCTCCCAAGCTCTTCAGTTTTTTTTTTCGTTCGGCCCGCTGGGTTGAGAACTGATAGTGTGTACCAGGCTTTAAAAGGAGAAGCCTTACTTCTCCTTTGGATCACAGGCGTTCAGTTCTGCACTCCTATGACCCATTTTTAGCCGTTAAAGCCCACTGTCGGCTGACGCCACTGAGCCAGTCCAGGCTTTGGAAAGATCCTGACTTTATGGTTGTGATCCACCCAGATGCCTGGACTGGCAGCTAAGTCTGAGCCAGCAGCTCCCACCCTCTGCACAGCCTGGCACTCCAGTGAGCACAATAGGGGCAGAGCTGAAAGCCGCTGACTGTCAGTCACAGAAGACCGAGAACTGAGTGATCAGTGGTCTTTAATTGCACAGTTCTCAGTCTTAAAAGCAGTGGCGAACAGATGTAGCATCGAACCGATGCTGCATCCACCTAGGTGAGTATAATTTTTTTTTCAAGAACCCCATACTTCTCTCAACAAAACTTGTTTAATGTGCAATAATGATTATATAGACCCTTTACACCGATCAGCCATAACCTTGTGATGACTGACAGGTTAAGTGAATAACATAGATTATCTTGTTACAATTGCGTCTGAAAGTCGATGGGATATTTTAGGCAGCAAGTAAACATGTTGTCTATAAGGTTGATGTGTCTAAAGCAGAAAAAATGTGCATCACAGTTTGTTACATATCTGGCTGTGTAGCCACACACTGGTCAGGATGCCCATGCTGACCCGTGTCCACAGCCAAAAGTGCCCACAATTGGCACACGAGCATCAGAAGTGGACCACGGAGCAATGGAAGAAGGTGGCCTGGTCTGATGAATCACATCCCCTTTTACATTATGTGGATGGCAGGGTGTGTGTGCTTCAATTACCTGGGGAAAAGATGACACCAGGATGCAGAATAGGAACAAGGCAAGCTGGCGGAGGCAGTGTGATGCTTTGGGCAATGTTCTGCTGGCAAACCTTGGTCCTGTCATTCAGGTGGATGTTACCTTGACATGTACCATCTACTTAAACATTGTTGGTGACCAAGTACACCCCTTCATGGAATCAGTATTCCCTGATGGCAGTGGCCTCAGTTGGATAATGTGTGCTGCCACACTGCAAAAATGGTTTGAGGAACATAGCAACAAGTTTGAGGTGTTGACTTTGCCTTCAAATTCTCCAGATCTCAATCCAATTGAGCATCTGTGGGATGTGTTGGAAAAACAAGTCTGATCCTTGGAGGCCCCACCTCATAACTCACAGTTCTTAAAGGATCTGCTACTGAGAACTTGGTGCCAGATACCACAGCATACCTTCAGAGGTCTAGTGGCATATACGCCTCGACGGGTCAGGGTTGTTTTGGCAGCAAAAGGGGGACTTACTCAATATTAGGTGAGTGGTCATAAAGTTATAGCTCATCTCTGTATATTCCTCAATCATACCTCCCAATACTTTATTAAGTATTTGTTTAAAGGATAAAGCACTGCAACATCCTTGTTACGCTGACCCTAAAAAAATTGATAGGCAAAAAATGATTGGGTAAACCCATATGGATTTTTTTTACCATAACTTTTTACTTTATTCTAGCTTTTAAAAATTATATATGCAATAATCGAGTCACTGAATTAAAAGGCTTACTATAGCATAGATTTCATACACAAAATTACTGCGCTTCCCAAAAATAAATCCCTCAAAAAATGTAATGTAATCAATGATCAATACTCAATTATAATAAAATTTAAAAAAAGTCTAAGAAACCAGGCCAGCTCTTTAAATTGGGCAATTATAAATCAGCGTTTAAACAACATTTTACAAGAGGTCAAATAGATCAGGGGGTTGATTTTGAGCCACTGGGTTACATCTTGTGCCGCGTACACACGAGCGGACTTTGACGGACTTTACGACGGACTTTCTGAATGAACGGACTTGCCTACACACAATCAACCAAAGTCCGACGAATTCGTACGTGATGACCCACGACCGGACTAAAACAAGGAAGTTCATAGCCAGTAGCCAATAGCTGCCCTAGCGTGGCTTTTTGTCCGTCGAACTAGCATACAGACGAGCGGACTTTTCGACCGGACTCGAGTCTGTCGGATAGATTTGAAACGTTTCAAATCTAAGTCCGTCCAACTTTTGAGAAAACAAAGTCCGCTGGAGCCCACACACGATCGAATTGCCCGACGAAATCCGGTACGCCGGACCAAGTCTGCCGTAAAGTCCACTCGTGTGTACGCAGCATTGGAGGTTGTGAAGCACAAGCACTTTATATCACTGAGAATGAGAACCTGCTCATTTGTCATATACTGTATGTAAATGTATTACATGGACACTGGTATGGTGCATGGATTTACAAACAATTTTGTGATTTATTAAATACACATTTGCACTATATATTAGATCAACTCAGCTTGATGAATTATATGATACGAATTTACACTATATATGGATTTATGCTTTTTCACTCATTTATTTTTATTGATTATTGAGATCTGATGATTTATTGTAGGATTTATTTTTGGAAAGTGTTGTAGTTTTGTGTATGAAATCTTGCCAATATATCAAGGGATTTTTATACAGCTGCTTTTTAACATGAGGTTTATTTAGGGAGAGCTTAGAAATAATTTGCTATTGATTTAGTATAATCTAACACTTTTAGTAGTTAAATGGTGTGTTTTTTTTTTATGGAGGTCTACAAATCGGATCAAAATGAGGGACAACAGAAGAGGAAATAAGGACAGAGGGATTTGATTCCAAATTAAGAAAAGATGGAAGCTATGATCTATGTTTTAATTTTGAGTCTACTCTATTTATGTTGAAGAATGGGAACTTCACAGTTTAAATAAATGGTACTGCTACTAAAACTTTAAATAATGCAAAATATGTCAATCAGTGGTACTCGATCTCCAAGGGGTCTAACAGCAATACCTATTAGGAGGTACTGCATCACCCAGCCTACCTCCACCCCAAGCAGGTAGCAGCATGTTACATTTAGAGAAAAGTCAAGGATTGAGGTATATCTGAAGTCAAAATGTTCTGGTTTTGGATGCACTTTAGGGCTCATTCACACCAGCGTACCAATCAGTATGCCCGTGCAAAGGTCCGTCTTCTGCTGCCTGGGATGCACAGGTCTTCTGTGCAGGGAGGTGCAGGCAGCTTGTTTAAATCAAAGACAGCTGGCTGCTGCACCGACTTGCAAGGATCTCCAAGTGCATCCTAGAGTGTATATCGGTGTGGATCCAATGCATGTATAAGGACATAGACAGACTTGATGGGGCACATTTAAAAGTGACATATTATGCCATCTGACTCTAGCATTATTTTTATAACCTGTTGATTCTCCCAGTATATCTGTATTTCTTCCACTTTCTGTAATAGACCAAGCTGTTCAGCAAGTGTCAGTTATAGGGTTGGAAGACACCCTGAGGTTGATTTACTAAAGGAAAATATACTGTGCACTAGAAGTGCACTTGAAAGTGCAGTTACTCTAGATCTGAGGGGATGCTCTGAAATAAGAGGAAGCTCTGCTGATTTCTAACATGCAGTCACATGTAAGAAAAAATGCAGTTTTTGAATTTCCTTGCATGTTCCCCTCAGAACTAGAGCAAATGCACTTGCAGTGCACTTAAAGTGCACTTGTGGGTGCACAGACTATTTACCTTTTTTAAATCAACCCCCATATTACACTTGTGAGTTTGCCTGATCAGTTTTTATTCGTATGGCTTGAACCTTTTTGCCAAAGAAAGGAAACCTGCTGCTGTAGCTGCTTAAAGGGTTTGTGAAGCCATTTGTCTAAGTCTATGCCAGACCCTCTATCAGAGCCTGGCATAGCACATCGTGTAAAGCATTTTTAAAAACGGGCAGAGTAATTACCAATTTTCAGCTGTCTTCAGGCCGGTCATGTGACTCGCGGCCGCTTTCCAGCTCCAATGGATTGCTTCTGTGGGAGGGGACGTGATCTCCCTCTGACGTCAGCCAGGGAGATCATGTGGCCGCTCAGCTCCACCCGCAGAAGTCCTGTCTCATAGCTGTAAAGCAGCAGCGAGTCACGTGACCGGCCCGAAGACAGCTGAAAATCGGTATTTACACTGCTCGTTTTTGAAAATGCTTTACATGGTGTGGTATGCCAGCCTCTAATAGAGAGGCAGGCTGTGACAATTGTAGTTTTTTTTTTTCAATAACAGCGGCGGGGCTGAGCAGAGACAGAGAGGGCGCTGACAGGGAGGAAGGAGGGGGGTGAGAGGAGAGCAGATCAGGACAGCGTATGACGGAGGGACGCACTTTGACCATGGTGATCAGGGCAGAGCAGCCCTGGTTATCGTGGTCTGTTTAGCGAGGGCATACAGGAAGTGCCAGATTCGGGGGGGGGGTTACATTTTAGAGGGGGGCATATTACACAGCTAATCTGCATAAAGCTAATCTGCTTTAAGGGACCAGGATATTAATTTTTTTTTGGAGGGGGGTTAACAAATGCTCATTAGCTGAATACTTTGTTTTGGTTTGCTCGTTAAGTCTATTAAAAAAAAAATGTCCATCTGTCACAAGGGGATAATGCTATTCTGCTTTACTTCACAACATACAGCATTGTCACCCTATTACAGGAAGTGGAAAAATAACAGATCCCCTGGAAATATCAACAGGTAAAAAAGCAATGATAACCAATGTTAAGTCTGGTGACAGACTGCATTATATGAGTAATTTTATATTTTGCTTTTTTAGAGAACATAGAGGACATTTTATTCTAAAAAATAGTTCTGTCAGTCCTGTTGTAATACTGCTTGCTAGAGAATAATGCTTAGGAGTTTAGGAGCAACAATATTTTATTTAATATTTAATATTATTTGCAGGCCTTTTGTTTTTAGAGAACACATGCAGGTACTCCCACCTTCTGAGTCACCCCTTGTCTCTGCCCCCTACCCACATCCTAGCACCGTCCCTTTGTTGCACGCCCTGTACTAAAAAAATGGCAACCATCCGGCCACCACAGATAGATGTTGGAGATGCCAGGCGGACAGAGGGACACTCCTACACATTTTTTGGACTTGTTGTCGGTTAAAACACTTTTGGACAACCATACAACATATCACTCAAAATTTCACAGACCATAAGATACCAAATGGCCCGGCTTTCTTCCTACTCCATTTCACCGGGGACCCTGCGAAGCTCTATCAAAACTCAATTGTAAGACACCTACTGAACGCTGCCAAATCCTGCATCCCCCTCTTATGGAAGAACGGCACACCACCCTCTATTGGGTCCTGGTTACGCAAAGTAGAAGACATTTGGAAAGTAGAGGATCTGATCCTTACGGGCCAAAATAAACAAGAAAAGCACTCCAAGGCGTGGAGGCTATGGAACATGTTTCTCTTATCGGACGAAGGAGTGGCACTGCTCGGAGGATAACTGACCAGTCGCCACAAGATATATCCACACTACTGCTGAAGGTAAAGCCAACGTCACCGGATCTCCAGTCTCCCATCACTCTCCAACCCCATTTCCAACCCCCCTCTCCACCCTCTCTTCTTGAGCCCCCCCCCCCCCCATCGCCTTTAGCTTTAAATTTCGACTTCTTAAATCCCTCTGGAACTCCGTTTTTCTGTTTTGGAGCTTTCACACTACTTGATGCGGGGATCGGACAGCCTAAGCTGTATTGTGCTAATTGCTATTTACATGGCTAGACATAACAAGACAAGACAGTACCCAGATAGAAAATCACACCTTTGTTATATAATTGATGATTACTATATATGCTGAAAGGATGAGCTCCAGGAACATCTCTGAGTATATGTAAAAGTTAAACCACTATGCCATTGTTCTCTCTTTTTGGTCTGTCATGATGGTAACTGATCCTTGCCTTTGGTGTGCTCTACAATAATAATAATAAAATTTATATTTGAAAAAAAAAATGGCAACCACCCCAACCTATTACTGGCCTTTGTAGTGAGGTGCACATGGCAGGGCAATGCACATTACAAATAAACAAAAGATTTCCCAGCACACTGCAAAACAACCAACTTGTCCCTGTCTAACAGTTTGCGTTAAAAACAGAGGGTTTTGTTTGCACACATTTGCAAATACATGCGTAAGCAGTAGCGCCCATGTGAAGGGAACTCTGTAAACTCTGTAAATACTGCAGTCCTAACTCTAAAATTTCAGAGCCTCCATAGTAGGAGTACATATATCAATTGGATAGGTTAACCACTTGAGCCCCGGACCATTATGCTGCCTAAGGACCAGAGGTCTTTTTCCAATTTGGCACTGCGTCGCTTTAACTGCTAATTGCGCGGTCATGCAATGCTGTACCCAAACGAAATTTGCGTCCTTTTCTTCCCACAAATAGCGCTTTCTTTTGATGGTATTTGATCACCTTTGCAGTTTTTATTTTTTGCGCTATAAACGGAAAAAGACCGAAAATTTTGAAAAAAAATGATATTTTCTACTTTTTGTTATAAAAAAAATCCAATAAACTAAATTTTAGTCATACATTTAGGCCAAAATGTATTCGGCCACATGTCTTTGGTAAAAAAAAATGTCAATAAGCGTATATTTATTGGTTTGCGCAAAAGTTATAGCGTCTACAAACTAGGGTACATTTTCTGTAATTTACACAGCTTTTAGTTTATGACTGCCTATGTCATTTCTTGAGGTGCTAAAATGGCAGGGCAGTACAAACCCCCCCCCCCCAAATGACCCCATTTTGGAAAGTAGACACCCCAAGGAAATTGCTGAGAGGCGTGTTGAGCCCATTGAATATTTATTTTTTTTGTCCCAAGTGATTGAATAATGACAAAAAAAAAAAAATATTTACAAAAAGTTGTCACTAAATGATATATTGCTCACACAGGCCATGGGCCTATGTGGAATTGAACCCTAAAATATATTCAGCTGCTTCTCCTGAGTATGGGGATACCACATGTGTGGGACTTTTTGGGAGCCTAGCCGCGTACGGGGCCCCGAAAACCAAGCACCGCCTTCAGGATTTCTAAGGGTGTAAATTTTTGATTTCACTCTTCACTGCCTATCACAATTTCGGAGGCCATGGAATGCCCAGGTGGCACAAAACCCCCCCAAATGACCCCATTTTGGAAAGTAGACACCCCAAGCTATTTGCTGAGAGGCATATTGAGTCCATGGAATATTTTATATTTTGACACAAGTTGCGGGAAAGTGACACTTTTTTTTTTTTTTTTTGCACAAAGTTGTCACTAAATGATATATTGCTCACACAGGCCATGGGCATATGTGGAATTGCACCCCAAAATACATTTAGCTGCTTCTCCTGAGTATGGGGATACCACATGTGTGGGACTTTTTGGGGGCTTAGCCGCGTACGGGGCCCTGAAATCCAATCACTGCCTTCAGGATTTCTAAGGGTGAAAATTTTTGATTTCACTCTTCACTGCCTATCACAGTTTCGGAGGCCATGGAATGCCCAGGTGGCACAAAACCCCCCCAAATGACCCCATTTTGGAAAGTAGACACCCCAAGCTATTTGCTGAGAGGCATGGTGAGTATTTTGCAGCTCTCATTTGTTTTTGAAAATGAAGAAAGACAAGAAAAAACATTTTTTTTTTTCTTTTTTCAATTTTCAAAACTTTGTGACAAAAAGTGAGGTCTGCAAAATACTCACTATACCTCTCAGCAAATAGCTTGGGGTGTCTACTTTCCAAAATGGGGTCATTTGGGGGGGGTTTTGTGCCACCTGGGCTTTCCATGGCCTCCGAAACTGTGATAGGCAGTGAAGAGTGAAATCAAAAATTCACGCCCTTAGAAAGCCTGAAGGCGGTGCTTGGTTTTTGGGGTCCCGTACGTGGCTAGGCTCCCAAAAAGTCTCACACATGTGGTATCCCCGTACTCAGGAGAAGCAGCAGAATGTATTTTGGGGTGTAATTTCACATATTCCCATGGCATGTTTGAGCAATATATCATTTAGTGACAACTTTGTGCAAAAAAAAAAAAAAAAATTTGTCTCTTTCCCGCAACTTGTGTCGCAATATAAAATATTCCATGGACTCGACATGCCTCTCAGCAAATAGCTTGGGGTGTCTACTTTCCAAAATGGGGTCATTTGGGGGGGTTTTGAACTGTCCTGGCATTTTATGCACAACATTTAGAAGCTTATGTCACACATCACTCACTCTTCTAACCACTTGAAGACAAAGCCCTTTCTGACACTCATTGTTTACATGAAAAAGATATTTTTTTTTGCAAAAAAAATACTTTGAACCCCCAAACATTATATATTTTTTTAAAGCAAATGCCCTACAGATTAAAATGGTGGGTGTTTCATATTTTTTTTTTCACACAATATTTGCGCAGCGATTTTTCAAACGCATTTTTTGGGGAAAAAACACACTTTTTTAAATTTTAATGCACTAAAACACACTATATTGCCCAAATGTTTGATGAAATAAAAAAGATGATCTTAGGCCGAGTACATGGATACCAAACATGACATGCTTTAAAATTGCGCACAAACGTGCAGTGGCAACAAAATAAATACATTTTTAAAAGCCTTTAAAAGCCTTTACAGGTTACCACTTTAGATTTACAGAGGAGGTCTACTGCAAAAATGACTGCCCTCGATCTGACCTTCGCGGCGATACCTCACATGCATGGTGCAATTGCTGTTTACGTTTGACGACAGACCGCCGCTTGCGTTCGCCTTAGCGCAAGAGCAGGGGGGACAGGGGTGCTTTTTTTTTTTCCCAATTAGGATTGGCGAATGCAGCAGGAAGGGCACTATGGGCACGAAGGGCCTGTTTGTCTTCTTTCTTGGTGGCAGCGGGACACTACTTGTGTTTGCCACCTCACCAGCTTGAACTGCACTTATGGGACTCGCCACGTCACCAAGTGTTACTGCAGTGCTGGTTTGACTACGACCGGGATGTACTAGGCCGCTGGCGCTTGCCAGTTCAATAAAAAGCTACCAAAAAAACTGTTAGCGATCGCAGGGATCAGACCTGACTCTGCGAACGCTGCAGTTATGCGTTAAGTGTTTTGTAAGTGACAGTGATCGATCAATACTGCACTTGGGTGGGCTGGGCTGGTTCGGGCGGAGGGGCAAAATGCAGGTGCTAGCAGGTATCTGGGCTGATCCCGCTAACACTGCGTTTTTGGGAACCCTAAACTGCTGGGGACGCCAGTATAGATCTGATCGGATCAGATATTGATCCGATCAGATACTATACCACTAAGGGAGGCGTATGCTGCGTGCGTGGGTGTTAGCGGTACTGGCGCTAACCTGACGCTGCTTGGGGCTGGTGCTTGCCAGTTCACCAAAATATTACCAAAAAAACTGTTAGCGATCGCAGGGATCAGGCCTGACTCTGCGAACGCTGCAGTTATGCATTTAGTGTTTTGTAAGTGTCAGTGATCGATCGATACTGCACTTGGGTGGGCTGGGCTGGGCCGGGCGGAGGGGCAAAACGCAGGTGCTAGCAGGTATCTGGGCTGATCCCGCTAACACTGCGTTTTTGGGAACCCTAAACTGCTGGGGACGCTGGTATAGATCTGATCGGATCAGATATTGATCCGATCAGATACTATACCACTAAGGGAGGATACGGTGCGTGAGTGGGTGTTAGCGCTACTGGCGCTAACCTGACGCTGCCTGGGGCTGGTGCTTGCCAGTTCACCAAAATGCTACCAAAAAAACTGTTAGCGATCGCAGGGATCAGGCCTGACTCTGCGAACGCTGCAGTTATGCGTTTAGTGTTTTGTAAGTGACAGTGATCGATCGATACTGCACTTGGGTGGGCTGGGCGGAGGGGCAAAACGCAGGTGCTAGCAGGTATCTGGGCTGATCCCGCTAACACTGCGTTTTTGGGAACCCTAAACTGCTGGGGACGCTAGTATAGATCTGATTGGATCAGATATTGATCCGTACAGATACTATACCACTAAGGGAGGCGTATGCTGCGTGCGTGGGTGCGTGGGTGAACGGTACTGGCGCTAATCTGATGCTGCCTGGGGCGACGCATATCACCGCCGGGCGATCAGGGGGCTAAACCTTTATTCGGTAATAAACGGCGGGTGCCCTGACACTATAAAAAATAAACGAACTAACCAGCGTCAACCGTAACACTTATACGGTGATCAGTGGTGAAAGGGTTAACTAGGGGGCAATCAAGGGGTTAAAACCTTTATTAGGTAGTATATGGGGGTCCCTGTCACTATAAAACGCTGACGGCGAACCTAAATATTTACGTCCCTAACTAGCGTCACCAGCGACACTAATACAGCGATCAGAAAAATGATCGCTTAGCGACACTGGTGACTGGGGGTTGTCAAGGGGTTAAAACTTTATTAGGGGGTGTTAGGGGGGTACCCTAGACCTAAAGGGGGCTAACACTAACTGCCCTAACACTGTAACTGTCACAAACTGACACCATTACAGTAATCAGAAGAAAAAAAAAAAAAAAAAAAAAACCTGCTTGGTGTCAGTTTGGGGGGGGGGGTGATTGGGGGTGATTGGGGGGGCGATCGGGGGGGGGGGATCGGGGTGTTTTGTGTGCCTGGCATGTTCTACTGTGTTGTGTAGTGTGTTTTCACTCACAGTGATGTCTTCTCCCCTCGGCGCTGGAACGGAAATTACCGAGCCGAGGAGAGATGACATCATTTCCTTTGCTGCTGTTTAGCATACAGCAGCAAAGGAATGTTCCCATTGGCCGGCGGCGATCGTGAGGGGGGGGCCACGAACGGATGGCTTCCCCCTCACCTCCGATCGCCGGGGAACAAAACACGACCGCCTCGGGCACCGGGAGGGGGTCCAATCGGACCCCCACCCGCGGAAGGCAAATCACGTACATGTACGTGATTTTGCCTGTCCATGCCGCCTTGCCGACGTACATCGGCGTGAGGCGGTCGTCAAGTGGTTAAAGCACAACAGTCAAATCAGTCTGTATATCAGGGGTAGGCAGCCTGGGGCCCTCCAGCTGTTGCAGAACTACAAGTCCCATCATGTCTCTGGGAGTAATTGTAACTATTAGCCTTGCAATTCCTCATGGGAATTGTAGTTCCACGACAGCTGAAGGGCCCCAGGTTGCATACCCCTGCTGTATATGCAGTAAAGCATACTTGTTATCTCACTGTGGAACCTAAGGGGTCAGTCCTCTGCATTGTGTAAAAAGGCTGTTTGATCCTGTCTGCTCTGATCCTCCCCTTTTTTCACTGTCCCCTAATAAATTTCTGATAACAGTGAGCCTATGGAGTCAGGCTGGATATGCTCAGTTTGGTGTGTATTACTAGAGAAGTATTTTTTTTCTGGGGACAGTGCATGTGATCAGCACAGGGCCAGGCAGAGGGTCAGGGGTCTTGCAGTCTCATAGGACAGTAAGAGGAGAATGAAAACTCCTCCTACAAGCTTTAACCAGTACTTAGCTGGACACTGATAGAAGTCACAAGATTGCTATATACTGCTGATGAGAAAAGGGTATTTGGCAGTTTATATTTACTAAAATAATTGCATCTCCAGTTTCTGTGTACTGTGGGAGACCAGATATAGTGAATGCAGGGTCCTGGGTTTAGTAAAACTTTAAAGGCAGGTGTGCCTGGAGGGAGCTCACCCTTCGTTTAATAGATTGGGGTGGTTGCCATTTTTTTTATACAGTTGGCCGAACTGGGTACAGGGACATACTGGATGCCTTCGCTGCCATTGTGCTCTTGCTGGGCATCATGTACATCCCTGTGCTTTTATGGAGGGGTAGGCGCCCTTCAGGCACACATTTAATATGTATGTACAGTGCATTCGGAAAGTATTCACATCGCTTCACTTTTTCCACATTTTCTTATGTCACAGCGTTATTCCAAAATAGATTAAATTATTTATTTTCCTCAAAATTCTGGAAGAAGTTTGTTTGAAATCTTTGCAAAATGTATTAAAAATAAAAAACAAAAAAATCACATGAACATAAGTATTCACAGCTTTTGCCATGACACTAAAAATTCATCTCAGGTGCATCTTGTTTCCACTGATCATCCTTGAGATTTTTTTTTCTGCAACTTGATTGGAGTCCACCTGTGGTAAATTCAGTTGATTGGACATGATTTGGAAAGGCACACACCTGTCTATATAAGGTCACACAGTTAACAGTGCATGTCAGAGCACAAACCAAGCCATGAAGCCAAAGGAATTGTCTGTAGACCTCTGAGGCACAGATCTGGGGAAGGGTACAGCAAAATGTCTGCAGCATTGAAGGTCCCAATGAGCACAGTGGTCTCCATTATCCGTAAATATAAGAAGTTTGGAATCACCAGAACTCTTCCTAGAGCTCCAGCGTTTGTCTGTGGAGACAGGAGAACCTTCCAGAAGAACAACCATCTCTGCAGCACTCCACCAATCAGGCTTGTATGGTAGAGTGGCAGAATGGAAGCCACTCCTCAGTAAAAGGCCAGACAAAACAAAAGAGAGGTGCCTCTAAGTGCAATATGTTTAAAACTTTTAATATCCCAAAGGGATTAAAAACACTTACAGGATCAATGTTAAAACTGAGCTCATCATAACTATGGTAGGGAGGTGATCCGATTACTCCCCTTGTACAGCCTCACCTACGAGAACAGGCAATGCCCGGCTAAATTTGACAAGGTGTGGGCGGCCTGGGTGGATGCGAGTGGGTGAGGAGCCGGAAAGGTGGGGACCAAATGATGGATCCCCCCTTTTCGGATGGGGGGCATCGCCCCCCCTTCCCACCGGATGGCACCTGACCACACCAAATAAAAACAATTTTATTATACAGGCTAGGCAACTGATGCCCCCCCCCCAGGGGAGAGAGATCGTGTACTCTAAGGTAATCATGGACCGGATCTAGATGGGAGTAAACTTGGGAATTGTCACTGGTTGACAAATGGTAGAAATTATATTTTGTATGGAGTTGTACGATACTAAATATGGATATTTTAAACTGATACTGTAACTAAGCAAGATCTGAGTGTCGAAAGATGACTGTATTGTAATATTGATTTGTTCAATAAAAAACTTTTCTGTAAAAAAAGGGAGGTGATCCGGCATCAGGTTTGTGTCCCAGTGTGTATCTCTGAAGTTCCCAGGAGTAATCCAGTCAGCAGTGTGAATCCCAAGAAGGCCAGCAGAGGGAAACCGCTGCTATGAGAACGCCAATAGTGCGGCCGCACTGCCAGGGACAGCTTGGACCATAAATCTTGGAAGTGACGTCAACAGGAAGGGGACCGAAAACCAGCGTGGACCACAACCGGAAGTAAGGTGATCAACATGGGATGCGTTTCGGAACTATGGATTGGTTCCTTCTTCACACCAATGAAAAGGGATTAGGAAAGCAAAGCTTTTTTTTCATTTTAACTTATTTTTATTTTTTATTTTATTATTATTATTTTTAATTGTATTAAATATAATATTTTTTTCACATAATACCTTTCAATGTTAATTGCTCATCCTCCATATCTGCATATCTGTATTTCTCTAGTTGTAACCGTATGTGTTTGATCATGTAATATGGGTGTTAATGTAGATCTTACAACCATATGCCCACTGCCAGAGACATATTGGAGCCTGTTCTTTGTTTGTTTTTGTCTTGTCTCATTTGTTCAATGTGCGTCTCTGTACAATTCTGCACAACTATTTGTATCATCATTAGTGGCGATTACATCCCGGACTATTATTATTGATCTCTTCCCCATTTCACCCTGCCCATAGTCCCGCCCACAGACCATAAAAAGCTTTGCTTTCCTAATCCCTTGTCATTGGTGTGAAGAAGGAACCAATCAGTAGTTCCGAAGTGCGTCCCATGTTGATCACCTCACTTCCGGTTGCGGTCTACGCTGGTTTTCGGTCCCGTTCCTGTTGATGCCACTTCCGGGATTTGCGGTCCAAGCTGTCCCTGGCAGTGCGGCGAAACTATTGGTGTTCTCATAGCAGCGGTTTCCCTCTGCTGGCCTCCTTAGGATTCACACTGCTGACTGGATTACTCCTGGGAACTCCAGAGATACACACTGGGACACAAACCTGATGCCGTATCCCCTCCCTACCATACTTATGATGAGCTCAGTTTTAACATTGATCCTGTAAGTGTTTTTAATCCCTTTGGGATATTAAAAGTTTTAAATATATTACACTTAGAGGCACCACTCTTTTGTTTTATCTGGTTATTATTAATCGCTTTGCTCTTCCGAGTGCTGCCTTAAAGTGTATGAAGATCTCATGCCGTTTGAATTTCATCTCCAATTGAATTTATCTTCGTCTGAACTTTATCTCCAATTAAGACAATCATCTGCCCAGTCTGCTATTCAGAGCGCCCTATACACACATTTTATCAGTAAAAGGCACATGACAGCCTGCTTGGAATTTGCCAAAAGGCACCTGAAGGACTCTCAGACCATGAGAAACAACATTCTCTGGTTTGATAAAGATTGAACTCTTTGGCCTGAATGGCAAGTGTCATGTCTGGAGGAAACCAGGCACCGCTCATCACTTGGCCAATACCATCCCTACAGTGAAGCATGGTGGTGGTAGCATTATGCTGTGGAGATGTTCTTCAGCGGCAGGAACTGGGAGACTATTCAGGATTGAGGGAAAGATGAATGCAGCAATGTACAGAGACATTCTTGATGAAAACCTGCTTCAGAGCGCTCTGGACCTCAGACTGGGGCAAGGTTCATCTTCCAACAAGACAATGACCCGAAGCACACAGCCAAGATAGGAAAGGAGTGACTACGGGACAACTTTGTGAATGTCCTTGAGTGGCTCAGCCAGAGCCCAAACTTGAACCCGAATGACATCTCTGGAGAGATATGAAAATGGCTGTGCACTGACGCTTCCCATCCAACCTGATAGAGCTTGAGAGGTCCTGCAAAGAAGAATGGGAGAAACTGCCCAAAAATAGGTGTGCCAAGCTTGTAGCATCATACTCAAAAAGACTTGAGGCTGTAATTGGTGTCAAAGGTGCTTCAACAAAGTATTGAACAAAGGCTGTGAATACTTATGTACATCGGATTTTTTAATTTTAAATTTTTAATAAATGTGCAAAGATTTCAAACAAACTTCTTTCACATTGTTATTATGGGGTATTGTTTGAGGAAAATAATGAATTGAATCCATTTTGAAATAAGGCTGTAACATAACAAAATGTGGAAAAAGTGAAGCGCTGTGAATACTTTCCAGATGCACTGTATATGAAAAATGGAAAAACCAAGCTTACTTAGTTGACACGTAATGTGAAAACACCATTACCAATTACTAAACAGTCCTTTATTTTCAATTAAGCAACCTACATTAAGGGGAAATACAATCTGCATAATTTATTCTCTGTCCCTACAGTTCCTAGTTTATTCTCTGACACATCAGATGAGTATTTGTTTGGACTACACTTTGACAACCTAAAAAAACTCATACTGTAGATGATAGTCATTTGTGTTGTCATTCAAAAATCCTTTGTATTGCAGATTTCCTGATTTGTGAAAGTGACATCAGTAGACCATGGTGACACTAGTAGTCTTTATCAAACCTTTGTAACTGGTGACAACACAGGAGCACAAATGGAAGACAGGGACATAGCACAGTCACTAGGTATTATTTTACTGAAAGTTTCAGATTTAAAGATTAGCATGTTAAGAATTTCATAGGATTTTAGTAAATTTGGTTTACATTTACTTTTTAGAAATGCTTTGAGGTTTGTAGATGCAGCTGACCATTATTTATTGTATATGAGTACCTTTAGGTCCATACATGATAAAATATGCTGTGTTTTTAAAACAATAAACTGGTCTTCAGTATCTTACCTTTAGGATGGAGTGAAGATCTTCTAAAGTAGGCCTGACTTTCTTCACTATCCCAGTAACTTCAGTATTAGCGTAATGGTCATAGCTTGGAACAGCATCAATAGTATTGTATCCAAAGGTCCTCATGTAGAAGGTGTTGGAATGGGTGAGATTATTTGGATTAAATGTGTCATAGGTTGACTCTGGCGGCCCATATTGAGATTTCGTTGGCTCTTCGGTACTGATGAGTGAGCGGATGGTGAATCTTCCACTGGATGGAGCATTGTCCACTGGGGTTTCAACTCTGCTCTCAGCCATCTCATCCCAAGACTGGGTTTGTGGTAACCTATCTAATTAAATTCAGAGAAGGGGGTTTTATACTGAGGAAAACCAGCAGGAACCAAACCTGTAAATCACTAACCGAAATGTCACATAGTAAACTTCTGAGAATATCACAGCCTAGGGCCAGAAAAAATTACTCCAGATAGATGTTCTGATTAGAAGGATGATAAGAAGCTACATAGTAACTAACACATAAAATAACCTATACACCTAACCTCTGCTTCAACAGTTCTTTTCTATCCCTTGATTAAAGTACATCCAGGCTGACATTTTTGTCTACTTACCGTTGGCAGACCAAATCACAGACAGGCTTCCTATATATCTTGAAGAGATCTGCTGACTTTCGGCAGTGAGACTCTATTTTTGCTTCAGAAGAAGAAAAAAGTCTCCATTTCAGGGAAAGGGAGAACTGGAAACTAGAGAAGGGAGATCTCACCAACTGAGGTCCTTAAAGTAGAATTCCAGATTTCCTACCACTTTAAGTAGTTCATTTTGGCCACGGTAGCCCAAGCATACTGAATTAGCTACATATAGTTAGAGGCGCTATGTTGTGGCAGCAGTATGGGTCGAGCGGAAAACTACTCAGCCATTCAGGAGAAGTCTTTTAATTTTATCAATGAAAACAGGGCTTCCTCTGACTGGCTGCAATGGCGGATGATATAACGATTTCAAACCTAGGCCAAGGCGCCCGTACTGCTGCCAGAACACAGCACTGGTTATTGTATGTAGCTAATGCTACAACAGTATATTACAGCACAGGCAGAGGCCACATCATTATGTAATGGAAACATTTTGGTTGGGACCAGCTTGGTCCAAAAGAACTGTTTAGGGTGATAGGAAAACTGAAATTCTACTTCAGAGTGTATTGCAGGCAAAACTTATTTTTTAGTTTTGGATAGAGTAAAAGAAAGGTAGAACCCATTTTAGGTAATTTGGGCATCAGTGTCCTGCTGTGGAGGCTTCTCTTTTCAGTGTTTCTCTTATGCGAATTGAATTGAGAAGAAACCTTTGCAAAGTGATGGGAATTTTTATCTTGGAAAGTTGCTACCAAAACATTTGGCCACATGGCACGATTTACCTCATTTTCTTGATCTGGTGACAACTGAGAAAAATGACTTCCTCTTTGTTTGTCTTTTTTTGTCTTGGTGACAATTGTTAACAGTCTAACCCTCCCCTGTTCTAGTCAATACAAAATAAAAGGTTTTGCCTTTACATACACACTTTAAGCTTATTATACACATAAAAAACAATTGTACTCTCCTATAGATCTACTAACAACTAGGTAGTGCAAGGGCCAGCTGAATGGATACAGATTGATTTCTTTTTTTAAACAGGCCCTCACATTACATTTTGGTAAATCTAAGGAAGATTGTACAATCAGAATGTATTATGTTGAAAGCCAGCATATGATCCCAGTGATACGCTTCTCCCAAAATATGTAGCAGCATTTGCAGGGACCAACCCTTAGGGCCGGTTCACACGGGGGCGACTTGTCAGGCGACCTAGCCGCCTGACAAGTCGCCTCCCGTTCTGTACAATGGAACCGTTCTAATCGGAGCGACGCAAGTCGCTCCGACTTAGAAGAAAGGTTCCTGTACTACTTTGGGGGCGACTTGCATAGACTTCTATACAGAAGTCGTCTTGCAAGTCGCCCCGGCAGTCATGTGCAGGTCGCCTCTAGTGTGAACTGGCACTTAGCCCTAATTCACGTGACGCGGGTTTGAACTCGCACGATTTCAAACCCACATTTCAGTGCGCGTTCAGGGACGATTTGAAAGACATCTGTGCAGGTTCATGCACAGATGTTTATTGAAATCGTCCCCAAAGTCACCAAAAGTAGTGCAGGAACAACTTTTGAAAATCGGTGCGGTGGCGGCAATAGGCTGCGATTTGGCATGCAATTTGACATGTCAACAATTGCTAAACTGGCCGTAAGAGGTGTTAATGGCTGAGCTGATGATCACTTTCTTACCTTAAATCCAGTATGGACATTGTCAACCTCCAGACACCACACAATCCTGGGAAACCATCATGTCAGATACATTTCAAGTTAGAGGTCATCTGTTATGTGAACATATCCTGAAGATATTTCCTGTCTGCTTGGTGGGCTGGAGCCTGAAAGTGACAATGACCATCAGTCCACAGACAGAATTAATCATATGGGCTTGCATATCTTTCCTGTACTCCATCTACCTGCGCTGTTCCTTAGTAAAACAAAGCACGTCTATAATGCTTGAGCCATTGCTCTGTCATTATAGTAACAAACCTGCAATTTTTTTAAATTCTATATCATTTACAAAGAATAAGCTATTTGACGAGCTGTATTAGAATTTACCTCATTTTCATTTTTTCCATTTAGATTTGTAGATTGATGACTAATATCATAACCTGGCAAGGCGACTCTCTCTTAGAGTGAACATATTAAACATGCCATATAACCTACGTGTTTCCAGCCAAAATTTTTGTTTTAAAAAACTAAGCATTGCATTTACTTTTTTCACAACTTAACGTGCTATTAAACCCAAAAACAAAACATGTATTATACTGCAGTGTACCAATTGTGGTGACTGCATTTGTTTTCTTTTTTTAGGCCCTTTTCCTTAATTTTCACCTGGTGATCTGGCCAGTAGTGTCGCTTACACACACTCGGAATTTCCATCAACAAATGTTCGATGGGAGCTTGTTGTCGGAAATTCCGATCGTTTGTAGGCTCCATCGGACATTTGTTGTTGGAATTTCCGCAACAAAAATTTGAGAGCTGGATCTCAAATTTTCCGACAACAAAATCCGTTGTCGGAAATTCTGAGCATGTGTAGACAATTCCAACACACAAAATTCCACGCATGCTCGGAATCAAGCAGAAAAGCTGCACTGGTTATTGAACTTCATTTTTCTCGGCTCGTTGTACGTCACCGCGTTCTTGACGTTCGGAATTTCCGACAACATTTGTGCGACCGTGTGTATGCAAGTAAAAACTAAACTAATAGTCCATAATGATAATAGTACTGATGATAATCAATAAAAATCAGCCAAGAGTGTCAATTAAAGCACATGGATGAATCAAAATACAGCTTCCCCAAGTGAATCTGGCAGACAGAACATCGAGGACAGAGGACAATCTAGTGCTCTCTGGATAAACTAGTTTATTTGCAAATTGAAATAATTAAAAATATACTCACAATGATTGCACTCATAAACGAGTGCTGGTTAAAATAGCGTGTAAGGCTGTCTCAAACCTAAAAGATTGCCGCGGGTGATGTCAGACGTGACTCCTCCCCCCGCACACGTTACGTCCTGTAGGCGGAGACTTCTTCAGCGTGGGGTCGGATGCACTCAGCACTCGTTTATGAGTGCAATTATTGTGAGTATATTTTTAATTATTTCAATTTGCAAGTAAACTAGTTTATCCAGAGAGCACTAGATTGTCCTCTTCCTCTCTTTTATGATTGCACATTGTGAGAGATCAACGGCTGTAGCGATCTACGATCATCACCCCAGGGGTGGGTATAAGGCTCTGTGACCTGTTTCAGGTCGAATGTATGAGATGAGAGGCTTGAATATCTGTGGTGGAGGGACCTTAATCACCGCTACGTTGTTCTGTGTGCCAGATTCACTTGGGGAAGCTGTATATTAATTCATCCATGTGCTTTAATTGACACTCTTGGCTGATTTTTATTGATTATCAGTACTATTATCATTATTAGTTTAATTTTATTGCGCTGCACTATCTTATTTTTCATTGTTCATATGAGGAATTATTTTTGAATTTAGCTTAAGTGTCAGCTTGCAATTCTGGTGTTTGAACTTGTGTTTTACCTATCTGAGGTGAATACTGTTTTATCTTAATTGCTATCGTGTGTATGCAAGACAAGTTTAAGCTAACATCCGTCGGAAAAAAATCCAGGATTTTGTTGTTGGAATGTCCAAGCGTGTGTACACGGCATAAGACTGTTTGGTTTTTTTTTTTAACAGGGCAAGCTGTCCAGCAAAAGTGGAAGTTAGATGGTTAAGACAAATTGTTTAACACTGTCAGGGGTGCTTACAATTGTCAACTTTTATTCATTTATGTGAAACCTTTATCCCAAAAGGAAAAAAACTGCTGCAATAACTGCTTAAAAATTATTAACTGGAGTCTGGCTTTAGCCAAGTCCATCTAAATTTGCTAGTACTTTTAACACTACCCTCTCCCCAAAATAACAATGCTGCTGTCCAAAGTTGTTTCTATTGCTCCTCCTTCCAGAATGGAGACAACCTACAATGGGAAGTGTGTTACTGGCTGGGTCACTGGGTGAAAGTTAAGGGAAAAAAGTCTAGGGCCCCTTTCAGAGGAAGCAGATCCGTTCAAGTGGATCTACCTGTTCATCGGGGGATCTCTCTGCTAATACCTGCTTACCAGGCGAGTGACAGGTCCGTGTCCGCTCTGCTATGCAGAGCAGACACAGACCGCTCTCTTCTATGGGGCCGTACTACATGTCCGTTTCAATCTAAACCACCGGATGGATGGCGAACTTATCACCATAGGTCTGTTTTTAGCGGATTTTATCGGATCCGATGCCCGGCGGGTGTCCGCCGACATCCACTGCACCATAGAGAACAATGGCTGAAAAACAAACAGGCGGACCCGATCAGTCCACTCGTGTGAAAGGGGCCTTAACCTCCTTAGCGGTATTCCCGAGTGTGGCTCGGGGTGAATTTTCAGTACCAAAATCGGTAACCCCGAGCCACACTCGGCATCGCATCGCAGGATCCAGGTACAGTTACTTACCTAGTCCCCAGGATCCTGCAATGTCCTCCCACTGTGTGTGGGAGCCGTGTTTCCGTTTGATGTATCACAGCGCCAGGCTCCGTTCCCTGCGAGCGTTGCGACGCACGGGGACGGAGCACGGCGCCAAATTCAAAAAGTGAAAAACACATAATACATACAGTACACTGTAATCTTACAGATTACATTACTGTATCATATTATTTCACATCCCTTTTGTCCCTAGTGGTTTCTCCAGTGCCCTGCATGCAGTTTTATATTATAAATACTGTTCTTTCTGCCTGGAAACTGGAGATTGTCCATAGCAACCAAAACTGTCCCTTTACATCAAAAGCAGTTTTAGACCAGCTAGAAAACAGCGATAATAAATTAGAATCACTCGCAGAATTGAGCGATAGTGATTTGTGGGGAAATCCGTCATCAAACACTGAAAGTAATGACAGCGACAATTCTGCAACTGAGCAAATTTCAGTGTTTTTGATTTGATTACATTATTGAATAATTTTTGTTATTATTATATTATTATTTGTTAGAATTATTTAAAGTTATTTATTATATTATAATTTATGAATGTTGTGTTTCAAACTTTATTATACCCGGGATGTCTACTAGACTCTTGTTTGGACAGATTTAAGTGTGTTATTCCTAAGAATTACAGGCCTACAATATAAAATGCCAAATTTCCATGCAAAACATGCTTTGAGCATCAAAAATCTGAAATAATCATACCGCCAGGGAGGTTAAAGAAGAAAACTGATACAGGCACCAAATTTAAGGGTTGGAAAGCTACATTTTTTAGGTGGGGGGGGGTGTTTTAATAGCGCTTTAAAGTGACACAAAATTATATCCTTATTCTCCAAAAGTAATCCATACACATCTACTACTTAACGGTCCTGTAATCTATTTTTCATTAACCGCTTGCCGACCGGCTTGCAGTAAATATACTGCGAGCAGGCAGCAGGTGCAGGCAGGCGACGTACATGTACGTTGTCGGCTTTCTTCTGTGTGTGGGGCGTGCATACCCTGCTGACTTGTGCTGTGATTGGACACAGTACGGTTTTGTCAGTAGGTTTCAGCCACTGATTTCGAAAGAAACCTGCTGATCGGCTGTGTTCAATTGCAGCACCGAGTTCTGTGGTTACAAACACACAGAACCCTGTGTACACAGAAAAGCGACCCAGCTGTTTCTTCTCCCTGTAAACCAGGGAGAAAAAACAGCCAGAACTGTGAGTAAAAGTAACACACACCACACACTGTTAGGCATACATTTAACCTCTTTATTGCCCCTTGATGTTAACCTCCTCCCAGCCAGTGTCATTAGTAAAGTGTCAGTGTACAGTTATATTACTGTATTAGTGTCACTAGCGATGTCAGTGTCAGTTAGTGACCCTCCCAGCCAGTGTCTGTTAGCACCAGCTTGCCTGCCACAGTATCACAGTCCCACAGAGCCCAATTTCTCACTGTGCCACATGAAAAGGAGATGCAATCCCATTTATCAGCTAACAGCTCCTCTATGCTAAGCTGCATTAACTCAGCAGACTTAGCATAGAGGTGCCTGTAAATGAATCCACGATGTGCTGCTAGTTGAGCTTACCTCCAGGAAGTTCACATTCCCTCTGCTCAGCTGCTCACACCTCCCACTTCCAGGCTGGCGTGATCTCGGGGGGCAGGCACATCCCCTGTCCCTCCCACCCAAGCAGCAGAAGCCAGGAGGCTCCCCCCTACTCAAGCAGCAGCCTGCAGGAGAAAGGCTGGAAAACTGCTGGGGGAGGTACAGGGGGCGGAGTGTCCAGTCCCGATGCATCTGGGCAGTAATTCCTAATGCTGAGAGAGGCTGTATGTCGTCCCGACCGCCGCTTTGAATTCACGGGGCGCACTCAGCCTCAGAGTCAGTAATATTTTCTCAGGGGGCGCAATTTCCCCGTTGCCCCTCTTTGGATCCGCCCCTGGATGTTACTTCTGGTATCGGCGCACCCCTAATTAAAACTCCTCTGTGTGTAAAGGCGTCCCAATACTGTTGACAATATATTCCTCCTTAGTGTAATTATTTCATTAATATTTACATGCATTGCACAAGATAGATGTTACACAATGGAAAGATGAAGTGAAAAAGGCAGGTAAGTAAATGGAATAAAGCAAATAAGACTGTCATATTGTATTTACTATATTTCTAATGTCGCATACACACGAGCGGATTTTCCCTCGGAAAAAACTTGGATGGTTTTTCCGATGGAATTCCGCTCAAGCTTGCCTTGCATACACACGGTTACACAAAAGTTCTCTGAACTTTCGACCGTCAAGATCGCGGTGACGTACAAAACTACGACGAGCCAAGAAAATGAAGTTCAATGCTTCCGAGCATGCGTAGGAATTTTGCGTGTCGGAATTTGTACAGACGATTGCCTTTTCGGATAGGAACTTTTTCGGACTGAAAAATTGAGAACCTGTTCTCAATCTTTTGCTGGCGGGAATTCCGCCAGCAAAAGTCCGATGGAGCATACACATGGTCGCATTTTCCGACCAAAAGCTCTCATCGGTCTTTTGCTGGCCGAATTTCCGATCGCGTGTATGCGGCATTAGGCTTCATGTACACAGGACGTTTTTACAACCTCTCCTGAACGATTTAACTTGACAGATAGTAACCCACGTTTAAAACGTCCATTTTGCCACGCTTAGGCCTCATGCAAACTGCTGCTGGTAAAGGGACATTTAGGAGCAGTTGGGAGTTTTTTTTTTCAACTGCCCCTGAGCTCTCCTCTTATTTTATGTTATCTTATCAGTACATGTACACAAGGTCATTTACAGTAATTTCTAGGCAGTTGAGCTTAGAGGCATTTTTTGGAACATAAAAAAATTGCGTTCAGAAGCTGAGTTTACAGGCATTTCAAGCGCCAAATGCAGCTAAACGTGGTAATTCGCGTTTAGCCGTGTTTCGTTTACAGGCATTTTTCATTTTTGGCTATATATATTTTTTAAAACACTTCTAGACGCAAAGGCGGCAAAACGCTGCTAAATGCGACATATAGACACGACAAAATGGGCGTTTTAAACGTGGGTTACTATCTGTCAAGTTAAATCGTTCAGTGCTTTTTCGGCACTGCCGCGTCACTTCCAGTTTCCCGGCAGGCTCACTGACACTGTGACTTGTGGAGTGCGTGACTGCAACTATCCGGGACCGAGACCCTTTGATGTGAGGCGGGGAGCGGATCACAGTGGCAGCTGATGGATGGACACAGAGCTGGCAGTGTACCAGAGAGCACTAGAATTATTTGATACACACGGTTGCAATTTGGATACTCCTTTGAAACCCTGTCCATGTGGTTTAAAAGCGGCTTAGCCTAACACGAGAGTGTAGGCATTGGAATTTGGTGAGTGCGTTTCTTTAGGGGAGTGGAATCACTGATACACTGGTGTGGTGGATGGAATAGGAGGATTTCACATCGATTCTGGATTCATTTGAACACTTTATAGACTATTTTTTGTGTTAAATATTTTTGAATATTTTTTCACTTGTCACAGGGTGGAACCAGTATTTATTATTCACTATTTATTTATATGTTTATTTAGTGTTTTTCAATTACATGTCACCTTGGGGTGATCAAACACCTGCTTCAGCACACATTTAGCGCCACTATTTTTTGCCTATTGTCAGATATATAATTTTTTTTGACAAGTGGTTAAAATACAGCTCACATGTAAAAACATCCTGTGTACATGAAGCCTTACATGCCACGTTTGCGTTTAAAAGCGTTCTTAAAAATAGCCAAAAATGAAAAATGCCTGTAAATGAAATGCGGCTTAACGCGAGTTACCATGTTTAGCACTTGAAATGCCTCTAAACTCAGCTTTTGAACCCATTTTTTTGCATTCCAAAAAAAGCCTCTAAACTCAACTGCCTAGAAACGACTATAAACGACCCTATGTACATGTACTGATAAGATAACACAGAGGACAGGACCAGTTGAAAAAAATGCCCAACTGCTCCTAAATGTCCGTTTAGCAGCAGCAGTGTACATGAGGCCTAATAGTCACATGGTACTACAAGGTGATTCTTTTGTTTTGTTTTTTCAATATTGTACTTTTGTCCTCATGGTTGGTACATTTTATTTAATAAGGTAGTTCAGGTCTTCGGTTTTGTTAGCGAAATGTATTTAATGCTTGGGTCACATGCAAGTGTAATAGTCCAGCAGATAAAATCTTTATCAAGAGCAATTCAGACAGAAGGCAAATTCTTTACACTGGTATCGCTTTGGAAGGATCCGAGAAAGTTAATGGAAAATTTATATTGTCTGTCCTTGGGGCATATTTTGAGGTCTAAAGGCATTTAAGGCACTAACTTTAGTTTTGCCATAAAAGACAAACCTCGCTAGGGGAATTTTAAGAGGAAGTGTACTGTTTTAACTCCTTATAGTGCTAAGGATACAGCTTTGTAAAAGATAATGTAACAAACTTTATGACTAAAGTTAAAATGTATGTATAGCCCCAATTTTTGTTTTCGTTTTGGAGTAGAGAAGGATGAAAACCTCCACCAGGTTGTGTTTTTTGTTCTCTGTATACCATTGGGGAAATTTCCCTTCACATCCTGTTCCACCCGAGTTGTCAGGGCATCCTGGGTCCCCGTGGAAGGACATAGCGCAAACTGGAGTAAAGTTGGACGATAGATCAGAATAAAGCAATTCATCTGGCCCTTATTTGGTAAATATATTCTATAACAATATATACCTAAAGAGTGACCCTCCTGATGCAAGCACATAATTAAAGAAGAGAGAGGGTGATCCTCGTATGTTATGTGGGGTTGACTTTTCTGCCTGGTGTCGTATCCCTCTTATTTGGACCCTCAAAGTCTTTCCAAAGGCCCCAGTGGGTTTTCAGATTTGTTTTTAAACATCTCCATCACCTTCTCCTGAAGAAGTGTACTGCGATCCAAGAAATGCATTGAGCCTTCAAAAGATTGTTGTCAAAATGTTTTGATGTATGAGAAAAACAATATGGTAATTAGAGATAAGGAGATTATCATAATGATTTTAAATGTAATATATTTTGTAATAAAGTGATGGAAATTTTAATTGTATGGTATGAATTCTGCCTAAAAAATCCAGCTTAAATCTTTTTCCTTTGGCAAATCTTGCAGGCACTTATCCCATCAGGGAGGTTTATATCTACTAAGACTCAAAACAACAGTTCTTTAGTTCTTTCCACAGGAGGTCCTGCTAGTATCCCACAGTGGCGATGATACGAGAAGGCGGTAGAGAGCCAACCCCTTCAGAAACACATTTGATATGCAGATGTGACACTGGTGAGTCAGAGCCCTGGTAGGGCAGTGAACAGGCAGTGCTGGTCCCAGCTGACCGTGCAGGTCAAATGGTCTCTTTGGGGAGGGACAGGGATGGTGACTTGGATGCATATCAAGCACCAATGATGGCATTACATGTCCCAAATGGAAAGAACGAATTGCTCTTGGGGAAAGAACAGTGGCTAGAATGGGACACAGCTCATGAGGCCGAGTTGACAGGAACTAGAAGGACCTCAAGGTTTAAGTAACACTGTGAGGGTAGAGGTAGGTAATGGCAGAAGACCAATTCCTCAAAAAGAAATAACCTAATCAGAGAGAGAATGAGGGGCCCTGAATCTAAGTCCAGAGATAATGACTGCAACTGGTGGCCTGGCCGCTTCTAAAGGTTGTGGAGAACTCAGAAACAGACTCTGCTGGAGAAGGCACAAGAGTGCACTTACAGCACCAGAAAAGAGCTGGGTGAATTTGGCCACAAAGTCTTGTGGGAGTGCAGTAAAGGCTACTGATGATAAGGCAGGGTACTTGGCCTAACCCAGTGGGGCTAAGGAGGACTCTGAGGTAGACCCTTTGACCATAGAAAAACAAGACTCCAGGTGACATACATCAGAACCTTTAGGTGGCACAGTGCCAATGTCTAAATGTTTCTGCCGGTTGGTAAGGGTCAGATGGCCATAGATGACCATCTCCACTGTAGACAGGCAGAAGGAATGAGCCAGAGATTGGAGTTCGAAGTGGCTCTCTGCATAGCAGGAGCAGCAGTGTGGTGATGCTTTCTCACCGCTGAATGGTGGGAAAGAAAGCATGGAACATTGCACCCAGCATATGAGCTGAGCAATCAGTTCCTCAGCATTAATCCCTTGCATGGAAAATTCAGACGAGCAGTGGTGCAAATAATGAGGTAGCTCCCGGTGCTCATTCTGATCGGCCTACTCAGAGTGAGCTTTTTGGAGACAGGGTAAGGGCAACAGCAATGCCATTGACTCTGGACCTGAAATACGCTATGCCACTAACTTTTTACCATAATGGGGTCTGCAAAGGTCACTTACAGGCTAACCCTGCAATGTTCAGTCCACCAGGGTCCGAGGGTAGCACTCCATAGCTAGGCTGATAAAAAATTTACCTGGTAGCTGCCATTGTAGAAACCAATTAAAGCAACGATGAGGAGAAGAGGAGATTGAAGAAACAATTGAAGAGAAAAATATGGTCAGACTTTTCCAAAGCACAGCTGAAGAAAAGATGGAATGCTGCTGTAAATAGAATGTGATTGTACTGGGCAGAAAAAAATTAAAAGGCTTGCAAAGATGGGTTAGACTTTGCTTAGCAGAGCTGAAAAAATGTGTCCACCCTCCTAAGGCACTAGCAAAAAAGAAAGAGGCATCATGGGTAGATCAGGAGTTATCCTGGACTGTCATAGTTTTTTTTTTTTTTTTGCTTGCTACTGTCCAATCTTCTTGTAGATAGCAGTATAACCCAACACTATACAATTTTATGTGTTCCTCAATGGATGGGAAAAAGGTATATACTTCGGGGTACAAGGGATAATGTTGCTGAAACCCCTCTTACTCATGTACCACAAGTATATACTGTACGCTTATTGGTATTTTTGTAACCAAAAACATGTAGCAGAATACATATTGTCCTAAATTTATTAAGAAATTTAATTTTTCAAAAAAAAAAAAATGACTGGATATGTTTTATAGCAGAAAGTAAAAAATATTGTTTTTTAAAAAGAATTTTGGCCTTTTTTTCTTTGTAACGCAAAAAATAAAACGCAGTAGTGATCAAATACCACCAAAAGAAAGCTCTATTTGTAGGAAAAAAAATGACAAATTTTATTTAGGTACAAAATTGCATGACCGCGCAATTGTCAGTTAAAGTAACGCAGTGTCGTATTGCAAAAAATGGCCTGGTCATGAAGGGGGGAAAAATCTTCTGGAGGTCAAGTGGTTAATAGCTAGCTGGAATCCATGATGCTGTGTGTTGCAGAAACAGCAAGACAAATTTATTATAATTGGGAGGCTTCGTTCATAAATTCCTACTCTACTGCTTCTTAATTGCGCATGTTTGAGTGAAAATCGATCCCATCTCCAATGGTAAATTTGATGCAGAAAAACAGTTTCAGTTGGCTGTCCAGGATCGCAGGGGTCAATATACACAAAACTAGCTGCATAGAGTTTGCTGACAGGCAGCCGCATTTGCAACTAATTTTGTCATGCATTTGCTTTACCTGTCCCTCAATATGTTCTCTCTTGGAGTATTTTAGAAACAGGTGTATTCATTATAAAATCGTGTGACACTTTATACAGTTGGGACACCATTCAACTATTTCTGAAGATAATTTCTTGCACACTAGTTTATATCTTTACTTGTAAACATTATAAAAATTGTAGCTTTTCCCATGTCAACATTATGGAGTCGGTTCAGTGACACAAAATTCTGTTTATATCCAATTGCGTTTCAGGTTTTAACACTAAATACAATGTGGAAACATCCAAGGGGAGTGAATACTAAAAGCAATGTATACAGGCTTGTTTACTGAGATCACACATAGAGATAACACAGGAACATTATTACTTCCATTTAGTTGGTTAGTCAGTAAAGCCTCCAGGAATAGGTTTAGGTCTCTGTTTCATGTAATATATGAGACCTGCCAAGTAAAGAAAAGCAGGCAGACACGGGTGATCTGGTAAAAACCTAGATAATATTCATATTTCTGTACAATGCTTTGTAAAGGTAGCCCATAGACTGAAATTTAGGCAGTTCAGCAGGAACCAGCCAAATGGTGATAAATGTGTGCGTCTGTGGCGCCTGTCAAACTCTTCAGCCAAAGTAAAAATTGCTATGACCGCAAAGCAGTGTAGCCACAGCACGTGTACAGTCCTGTCAGGCTGTAAATTTGGATTGCTGGTGGGCAGCCAGGGAGTGATAAATCTGCAGCTCAGCCACTTGCTTTAACTGACCTCAGGCCACCAGTGTGAAAAGGCCCACAGTGCACACAAAAAGGTGAGGTTGTGAAGAGTAAATGGATATCAAATGTGTCAGGCCTCAAAGGTGTGCGAAACTAGTGACAAATTACCATACCCAAAATCATCAATAGGCAACACTTTAAATGCCTTTCCATGTTATGTTTTAGAGTTAACTGCACACCTAGCATGTGTAGCACAATTACAGTTTACATACACATGCGCACTTGCCACACACACGTTTGTGTTCACATGTGTGCAGCGAAAGGGGTGCTTTTAATTTTTATTCCATTTTATTTTTTGAACATCAAAGGTCTTTTAGACCCCCTATGTCTCCCCTATCCTCTGCTCTAGCCGACCAAGCTCAGGACTATGATTGATCAGCTGTGCACCCAACTTTCTTTCCAGGATTTTGATAGTTCTGAACCAGAACAGCTCAGAGCTCAGCCCATTCAGTTCACACTACCAGTGTAAATTTCGTAGACTAAAACATTTTAGTCGACTAACTTATTACCATTTTATTCAACTAAAACAACTGAGATGACTAAAATACGACTAAAACTAAAATGCTATTTTAGTCAAAAGACTAAAATGGGACTAAAACTAAAATGCCATTTTAGTAAAAAGACTAATGCCGCATACACACGACCGGACTTTACGGCATACTTTGCCCGGCGGACTTTTTGACAGACTTTACGAATGAACGGACTTGCCTACACACGATCAACCAAAGTCCGACGGATTTGTACGTGATGACGTACGACCAGACTAAAACAAGGAAGTTCATAGCCAGTAGCCAATAGCTGCCCTAGCGTCGTTTTTTTGTCCGTCGGACTAGCATACAGACGAGAGGACATTTCGACCGGACTCGAGTCCGTCGGATAGATTTGAAACATGTTTCAAATCTAAGTCCGTCAAACTTTTGAGAAAACAAAGTCCGCTGGAGCCCACACACGATCGAATTGTCCGACGAAATCCGGTACGCCGGACCAAGTATGCCATAAAGTCCGATCGTGTGTACGCGGCATAACGCCTCATACACACGATCAGATTTTCCACCAACAAAACCGTGGACTTTTGTCCGAAGAGCGTTGGCCCAAACTTGTCTTGCATACACACGGCACAGTGATGTACTACATGGTTTTTCAGCTCTTTAGCGCCACCCTTTGGGCTCCTTCTGCTAATTTCGTGTTAGTAGAAGTTTGGTGAGTGTTGATTCGCGCTTTTCAGTTTGCGTTTTTCATTTCGTGCTTTTCAGTTTATTTCTTAACGGCCGTTTGTCAACCAGACATGTTGTGGAATCGGAGGACATAGCGTGTTATTTATTATTGGCCTTGGAGTTATTGCTTTGACATTATTTTTTTTTGGTTGAATAATGATTTGATTTGGTATACTTTCTATATTTTTGGATGCATAGAATGCACTCTTTGGTTAAGTTCTATTGGCAGATAGCATGTCAATTTTTTTAATGCACAATAAAAAAAATTGTGTAGAATAATACTTGGCTATGTGTTTTACTTCAAATGACAGTTTGGGAGTAGGCAGTTACATTTTAAAAAATACAATGTAAAATTAACAAGGGACACCAACATAGTTGTATCTTTGATCTTAAAAACTAGGGGATAATGGTGTTGTGGTAACTTGCACAAATAAAAAAACATAATAATATTCTTGATATCACTAGAAAAAAAAAGCCTTTAAAAATTTGTTTGCAATAACTCCATCAGTATCACCAGCAAAGCAGCTTCATTATTATCCTATTAAAGAAAAAGAGAATTGTGCGCTGCATTTGGAGATTTCATAATTTGCCACGTCCCGAATTTTAATTCTCCATTACAAACGCTAGTTTACAAGACCGACCACTTCTGCTTCCGAGCATGCGTGTTTGTACTTTGTACTTTTGTTCGACGGACTTGTGTACACACGATCAGAAAGTCCGACAACACACATTTGTTGTTGGAAAATTTGAGAGCATGCTAGCCAACATTTCTTGGCGGAAAGTCCGACAACAAATGTTGGATGGAGCATACACACGGTTGGACTTACCGCCAACAAGCTCACATCCAACATTTCCCATCGGAAAATCCGATCGTGTGTACACGGTATAAGACTAAAACTGAATCGAACTTTGCTACCAAAATTAACACTGCACACTACTGCAAAGGAAATCAGAGAATGGATGTTCCCCACTCTCCTCCTCCCTCTTGCCACCTTGATATTAGTTATTGTGGTCTTGAGCAGAGCAGCAGAGTGGAACACAAGGAAGATGTTTAAGGTATAAAGACTTTGGATCAGGGGCATATCCTTTAATCAGTGGGCCCCTGTGCAAGATCAAAAGTGGGCCCTAGGCATTAATAAAGCCTCGTACACATGATCAGATTTTCAAACAACTGTTCGTCTGTTTTTTGTTGCATGCTAGTCTTGTGTCGAAAGTGAGAAGGATACTCAACATACGAAAATTTTGGCATGACAGAATACAACGTCAGAAGTGACGTAATGTGTTGAATAGTTTTGTATTTTGTGTTCTTTAGTTTCTGAGCATGCGTAGTCTTGCTCTTATGATTTTTTTCGTACGAAAACCGTACTAATTATCCGAAAATCGGATGTTGTGTTCACAACCAACAAAAATGTTATAGTCTGCACATCCAGCTTTTGTCGGATGAAAAACCGGAATTGGCTATCGAAAGCACCATACTAACGACCTGAAAATCGTCAGATTGTTCGTCGGACAAAATTTTCCTTCCAATTTTTGTATCATGTGTACAGGCCTTAAGAAAGAAAAATGTGGCACACAAAGTGCACCGCAGAAAAAAGTGAGCATGGTTTAAAGAATATCTAAAGGTGGCCCCAATCCTCCTCTTCTGGGGTCCCTCAGCGTCACTCCTGGTTCCTCCTCTTCACGAGTGCCCCGTTGGAGAGCCACACTCTCAGGGGACACTCGGGCGCGTGCGCTCTCATGTCCTGCTACTGCGTCCATTGACACAGACAGCAGGACTCGGCCGCGCCCCAAGCGTCATTAGATTTGATTGACAGCAGTGGGAGCCAATGGATGCGCTTCTATCAATCTATCCAATCAGGACCCCAGACACCAGCTGGAGCTTGTGTGCTCATCCCTGTTGCTGGAAAGACCGAGTTCAGGTAAGTAAAATAGGGGCTCTGGGGGGCTGCTGCTTCACAGGTTTTTCACTTTAATGTATAGAATGCATTAAGGTAAAAAACCTTGAGGGTTTAGTAGTATGCGCAGGAGTGGAGTGTATGGCAGTGAGTGGTAAGTGCAGGAGAAGAGTGCATAGTGTATGCCAGTAGGTAGTATGTGCAGGATGGTGTCAGTAGGGCAGTGGCTGGTATCAGTAGTTCTTTATTTTTATTGTTTAATTTTTTTTTACAATTTCATTTTTTATACAATTTTTATTTATAATTCTTTCATTAAAAAAATGCTTTTTGTGGGCTGGTGGATGGTGTCAGTAGGGCAATGGACAGTGTCTCTACATTTCTCCTGACTACAACTGCTCCTCAATAAACTTCAAAAGCAGTGGAGGTGGGTGAACACGTCGCCGCAAAAATTAACCCTGTTGCACTCATTAGTACTGCCCACCAAATGAGACCGATCCACCTGAATGAGGTCACGCCGCAACTACAGTGCCTTTAAAAAGTATTCCTACCCCTTGAAATTTTTCACATTTTGTCATGTTACAACCAAAAACGTACATTTTTTTTAAATTGGGATTTTATGTGATAGACCAACACAAAGTGGCACATTATTGTGAAGTGGAAGGAAAATGATAAATGGTTTTCAAATTTTTTTACAAATATATTGTGGCGTTCATTTGTATTCAGCCCCCTGGGTCAATACTTTGTGGAACAACCATTCCCTGCAATTCTTTTTGGGGATGTCTCTACCAGCTTTGCACCTCTAGAGTGACATTTTTGCCCATTCTTCTTTGCAAACTAGCTCAAGCTGTCAGACTGGATGGAGAGCATGTGTGAACAGCAATTTTCAAGTCTTGCCACAGATTCTCAATTGGATTTAGGTCCGGACTTTGACTGAGCCATTCTAACACATGAATATGCTTTCATCTAAACTATTCCTTTGTAGCTCTGGCTGTATATTTAGGGTCGTTGTCCTGCTGGAAGGTGAACCTCCACCCCAGTCTCAAGATTGCCTTGTATTTGGCTCCATACATCTTCCCATCAACCCTGACCAGCTTCCCTATCCCTGCTGAAGAAAAGCATCCCCACAACATGATGCTGCCGCCACCACCACGTTTCACGATGGGGATCGTGTGTTCTGGGTGACGTGCAGTGTTAATCTTATGTTTTGCTTTTAGGCCAAAAAGTTCAATTTTGGTCTCATCTGACCAGAGCACCTTCTTCCACGTTTGCTGTGTCCCACATCATGGCTTCTCGCAAACGGGACTGCTTATGGCTTTCTTCTTGCCACTCTTCCATAAAGGCCAGAATTGTGGAGTGCACGACTAACAGGTGGGAGAATCTGTTCACAGGACAACTGAGCTGTGGATTTCTGCAGTTCCTCCAGAGTTAAGCTGGCCATACACCTATAGATTATCTGCAGATTTTCTATGGTTAGATGGAAAAAAGTGCAACAGATTTCTCCATGTACGCTAAACTGTGTGGATGGAGGAATCTCTCACTGGGCCAAGCTTCAGTATCTTGCTAGTCGGCCCGCTGGCTCTCAACCTAAACAATGCCTGCACCCAATCAGAATGTTCAGATATTGTGAGAGCCAGTGGGGCAGACTAGCAAGATATGGAAGCTTGGGCCAGTGGGAGATTCTTCCATCCACACAGTTCAGCGTAGATGGAGGAATCTGTTCCACTTTTTCCATCTGACCATAGAAAATCTGTAGATAATATATAGGTGTCTTACAATGGGCCTCTTGGCTGCTTCTCTGATTAATGCTCTCCTTGCCCAGCCTGTCAGTTTAGGTGGACGGCCATGTCTTGGAAAGTTTACAGTTGTGCCATACTCTTTCCATTTTCAGATGATAGATTAAACAGTGATACGTGAGGTGTTCAAAGCTTAGAATATTTTTTTTAAAAACCTCACTCTGCTTGAAACTTCTCCACAACTTTATCCCTGACCTGTCTGGTGTGTTCCTTGGCCTTCATGAGGCTGTTTGCTCACTAAGGTATTCTAACAAACTTCTGAGGTGCTAAAGAGAACAGCTGTATTTATACTGATATTAAATTACACAAAGGTGGACTTTATTTACTAATTAGGTGACTTCTGAAGCCAATTAGTTCCCCTAGATTTTAGTTAGGCCCCTTTCACACGGGACGGATCCGTGTTGATCCGCCCCGTGTTTATCCGCTGCTCAGCGGGGATCGCTCCGCTTTCCCCAGCTGAGCAGGCAGATGACAGGGCGGGACCCGCACACTGTGCAGGGACCGCCCTGTCAGATCTCCGCTCTCCCCTATGGGGGATCGGAGGAACACGGACCGTCTGTCCGTGTTCATCCGATCCGCTCTGCAGACGGATAGAAAAATAGGATTTTCTTCCGTCCGCAGAATCGGACGAGAGCGGAGCCGGACAACATCGGGTGTCAGCGAATGTACATCCGCTGACACCCGCTATCCCATAGGGATGCATGTATGTCCGTATTTCATCCGAAAACGGAAGGATGAAATATGGACATACGGTCCGCATGTGTGAAAGGGGCCTTAGGGGTATCAGAGTAAAGGTGGCTGAATAAAAATGCACAGCACACTTTTCAGATATTTATTTGAATTTTTTTTTTTAAAACTATTTATCATTTTCTTTCCACTTCACGATTATGTGCCACTTTGTGTTGTTCTATTACATACAGTATCTCACAAAAGCGAGTACACCCCTCAAATTTTTGTAAATATTTTATTACACCTTTTCATGTGATAACACTGAAGAAATGACACTTTGCTACAATGTAAAGTATAGAGTGTACAGCTTGTATAACAGTGTAAATTTGCTGTCCCCTCAAAATAACTCAACACACAGCCATTTATGTCTAAACTGCTGGCAAGAAAAGTGAGTACACCCCTAAGTGAAAATGTCCAAATAGGGCCCAATTAGCCATTTTCTCTCCCCGGTGTCATGTGACTCGTTAGTGTTACAAGGTCTCAGGTGTGAATGGGGAGCAGGTGTGTTAACTTTGGTGTTATCGCTCTCACTCTCTCATACTGGTCACTGGAAGGTCAACATGGCACCTCATGGCAAATAACTCTAAGGATCTAAAAAAAAAAAAAAAAAAGAATTGTTGCTCTACATAAAGATGGCCTAGCCCTAGGCTATAAGATTGGCGAAACCCTGAAACTGAGCTGCAGCATGGTGGCCAAGACCATACAGCAGTTTACCAGGGCAGGTTCCACTCAGAACAGGCCTCGCCATGGTCGACCAAAGAAGTTGAGTGCATATGCTCAGCATCCATTCCAGAGGTTGTCTTTGGGAAATAGACATATGAGTGCTGCCAGCATTGCTGCAGAGGTTGAAGGGGTGGGGGGTCAGCCTGTCAGTGCTCAGACCATACACTGCACATTTCATCAAACTGGTCTCCATGGCTGTCGTCCCAAAAGGAAGCCTCTTCTAAAGATGATGCACAAGAAAGCCCACAAACAGTTTGCTGAAGACAAGAAGACTAAGGACATGGATTTGGTTTTCACTGTCTTTTTTTGATGTTTTTAGATGTATAGATTTGTCATCAGCAATTCTAAAAACCATGAAATGCATACATATTGTAGTAGCAATTTGGGTTTTATCGTTTAAAGTCGCTTTAAAGTGGCAACATCATATGAGACACGGGCCTTGGCAGATCTGATACTGATTTAATCAGAGCCGAGCTTCCATGTGTAGCGAGTATCCACTAATTCACCAGCTCTTCAATTAAGCCCACCTTGTTTACTCTGCAAAAATTGTATTGGCATGTGCATATAAATTCCTGTCTATTGCCTAAAGAGTCATCTATGAGTAAGCACCAGTAGTTACGGTGTGAAACATGTCAGCTATTGATTTCATCTTTTGCTGTATGGTTTTTAACCAATAAAGAAATCGTTGTTGGAGTGCGGCCATCCAGATTGAATTATTTTCTATATGCTACTTTGGATACTGAGCCAGCACCATTATTTGTGAAGGAGAAGATTTTTTTTTTTTTTTGTGACCCAGACACCTGGAGTGGGTTCTTTTCCCTTATGTCCTGTGGTCTGTGACCAAGATAAACTTATTTGGTTCAGATGGTGTCACGCGTGTGTGGCAGCAACCAGGTGAGGAGTACAAAGACAAGTGTGTCTTGCCTACAGTGAAGCATGGTGGTGGGAGTGTCATGGTCTGGGGCTGCATGAGTGCTACTAGCACTTGGGAGCTACAGTTCATTGAGAGAACCATGAATGCCAACATATACTGTGACATACTGAAACAGAGCATGATCCCCTCCCTTCGGAGACTAGGCCACAGGGCAGTATTCCAACATGATAAGGACCCAAAACACCCCCCCAAGATGACCACTGCCTTGCTAAAGAAGCTGAGGGTAAAGGTGATGGAATGGCCAAGCATGTCTCCAGCCCTAAGCCCTAAACCCTATTGAGCATCCTCAAACGGAAGGTGGAGGAGCGCAATGTCTCTAACATGCACCAGGTCCATGGTGTCGTCATGGAGGAGTGGAAGAGGACTCCAGTGGCAACCTGTGAGGCTCTGGTGAACTCCATGCCCAAGAGGGTTAAGGCAGTGCTAGAAAATAATGGTGGCCACACAAATTGACACTTTGGGTCCAATTTGGACATTTTCACTTAGGGGTGTACTCACTTTTGTTTCCAGCGGTTTAGACATTAATGGCTGTGTGTTGAGTTATTTTAAGGGGACAGCAAATTTACACTGTTATAAAAGCTGAACCCTCACTACTTTACATTGTAGCAAAGTGTCATTTCTTCAGTGTTGTCACATGAAAAGATATAATAAAATATTTACAAAACCATGAGGGGTGCACTCGCTTTCATGAGATACTGTAAAATCCCAATCAAATACATTTACGGTTTTGGTTGTAGGCCCTCTTTCACATGGGCTTGTCCGTGCACGAACTATGCTTTGCTCAGCAGGGATCGCTCCGTTGATCCCCGCTGAGCAGGCAGATGCCAGGTCTGTCTCCACTCTCTGTGCTGAGACGGACCTGTCAAAGCCCTGCTGTCCTCTATGGAGAGCAGATGAAAACGGGCCACTTGTCCGTTTTCATCCGATTTTCCAAACGGATGACCATCCGCCTGGATCGGATAGTGGCAGGTGTTAGCGGACATGTCACCGCTGACATCCGCCGCTCCATAGGGCTGAATAGAGCATCCGATCAGGTCTGCCTGAAAAACTGACAGGCAGACCCGATAGGAACGCCCGTGTGAAGGGAGCTTAACATGACAAAATGTGGGCCTAACTTTAAATTCAAAGATAAACTTCACAATCACAATGCCTTTCCAGTGATAGTGCCCTTACTGACCATTAGGGCTCTCTCATTTGGTAAAGCAGAAACCAGTAAGGCCCCAGGAGAAAACGCCAGATCAGACAGGCACACAGAAAAGGCTGGCCATATACATCTGTGAATGTGCTAGCTTGTATGCATGATCAGAGCATATGTGTGTTTGGTACCAACTTCACCTGAGTAGATTCCTCAATAGAAATCTAAAATTCACTGTAACTGCCCTTTTTCTTTTGCAGCTGGTCCCTCCCAAATCTTTCAGTATACACAGGCCAGCTCAGATGAGCTGCTACCCTACTGCACTGTGAACACAGGTCGCTGTGCTCAGTACATTTAGGGAACACTTTTCATTTTCTCAATGAATGCAAAGCATGCTCCTATGAGCCAACGTGGAGAGGAGGGTGATGGTGTCACAATCTCCACCTCGTCCAAACAGAGCACTTTGCATTCGTTCGGAAAAATATTCTCTAAATGGCACCTGTGCCAAGCAAGTGACTCCTTTGCTCAATAAGACGCAGAGCAGACAGTCAGCACGAGCCCTGGAAGCTTGTGGCAATGACTGCAGTAGTTACTACCACAGAGATTTCCAGATCCCACAAGTATGGCACATATATACACTATGGTGCCAAATGTATTAGGATGCCTGCCTTTACACGCACATAAACTTTAAAGTGTTTGTTAACCCTATCATGCAAGTCTATGCCAGCCCCTCTATTAGAGCATGACATAGCACACTGTACCTGTCATTATTTATATATATATATATATATTAAATAAATGAGCATTGTAAATATCTGTTGTTTAGAGCTGTCTTCAGGCCAGTCACATGACGTACCACTCCGATGGATGGCTTCTGCAGGAGGGGCTGTGATTTCCCTCTAACGTCAGCTGGGGAGATCACATGGCCGCTCAGCCCCTCCTGCAGTAGCCCTGGAAACCTTCAGAGAGTCACGTGACCAGCCTGAAGATCACGCTAAACAGGTAGTTACAAAGCTAGTTTTTATAAAAGAAAAACACAGTGTGCTATACCTGCCTAAAATTAAGGGCTGGCCGTGTTCATTAAGTGTTCTTGCATAGCAAGACCACTTACTGTTATCTCACATATATATTTAAGTGTTCTTGCATAGCAAGACCACTTACTGTTATCTCACATATATATTATTAAGTGTTCTTGCATAGCAAGACCACTTACTGTTATCTCACATATATATTATTCTTATTATTATAGCCAAATTTACCACCCTAACTCCTCCCACAGTTTTTACACTACATAGACAAGTAATATACCGAAACGTGCGGATTGTTCCCGAATGGTGTGCTATTACTTTGTGGAACGTTTCGCCGAATGGTTCACGAAATATCGTCGTTTTTGCGGCGAAATTGGTCCTATAGGAATGAATGGGGAAACTAGAGTGGGAGATGACAAAAGCTGGAAAATCAGAACATGATTTCTAAACTGCCGCCACTCCCTCATTTTCAAGCCCACCTACACAAATCTTATATCAAAACGTTCAGCTATCCCTGCTGCCACTAAACATGTCCACGGCTAAGCCATAGTCCTGATAGTTTTCACAATATGACCATTTGTTTGCAACTCACGCCGTCCATTGACATTCATTGAAACTACACTCTAGCCCCCTCCAAATTTGAAGGGCAATTTCTAAACTGCGACTGTGCCTTCATTTTTAATATTTCAGAGACATACTATACATCAACATCTAGGTCTGGGTCTTGTGATTCTCACAATATAAAGATCTTCGCTGTAGGATGTATAGTTTTTAAAATACGGCCATTTGTTTAGAGGTCATTTCAGGAAATTTTAGCCATTAATCAGAGTGTACTGTTAGTGTTTGTTTTGTTGCCATGGTTACCAAAGCTTCTGTTATACACAGGGGGGAGGTGGCTGGAGCATCTCAGCTGATTACAGAGCCCGGGGGAGGGGACAGACACACCATGTACTGATTTATAATAGAGGAATATGATGGGGCAGTTTTGATGGGGTAATTCTGATGGGGCAGTTTTGATGAAGCAGTATTTGGGAAGCATAAACAGGGCATGAGCGTTGCTAGGAAACAGTGGTTGTAAACACAAGATGCTGAGACACTCCAAATGCATGTGACTTCATCTGCTAGACTTGATAATGCTTGTAGACTCCTCCCACAGTTTTCACACTACAGAGACAAATAATATACCGAAACGAGCGGATTGTTCCCGATTGGTGTGTTATTACTTTGTGGAATGTTTTGCCGAATGGTCCACGAAATGACGTTTTTGCGGCGAAATTGGTCCCATAGGAATGAATGGCGAAATGTTCAAAACTAGAGTGGGAAGTGACAAAAGCTGACAACCCCATGATCAGCCAAAACATTATGACCACCCCATGATCAGCCAAAACATTATGACCACCCCATGATCAGCCAAAACATTATGACCGCCCCATGTAAAAAAAAAAAATATTTTTGAAAAAAAAAAAAAATTTTTGAAAAAAGTAAAAAAATAATTTTTGAAAAAAAAAAATCATTTTTGAAAAAAAAAAAAAATTATTTTTGAAAAAAAAAAAATTATTTTTGAAAAAAAAAAATATTTGAAAAAAAAATTTCTTTTAAAAAAAAAATTATTTTTGAAAAAAAAATATATTTGAAAAAAAAAAATATTTTTGAAAAAAAAAAATTATTTTTGAAAAAAAAATTACTTTAAAAAAAATAATAATTTTGAAAAAAAAATTATTTTTGAAATAAAAAAATTCATTTTTGAAAAAAAAAATTACCTTTGAAAAAAAAAATTACTTTTGAAAAAAAAAAATCATTTTTGAAGAAAAAAAAAATCATTTTTGATTAAAAAAAATTCATTTTTGAAAAAAAAAATTACTTTTGAAAAAAATGTTCAGCTCTTTCAGCGAATGATGGAACTTTTTTACTACTATTTATACTTTTTAAAATATTAAGCTTTTTAACACTTTTCACAGTTACTCAAGCCACTCCACCCCACCCAGTTACTCCGCCCACTCCAGTTGTAGAGGCAAGAACACTTTCACAATTTCCCCAGAAATTGTACCTTTTCTAGTTTCTAATTGTTTTACTTTACAAATAGCGGCGGGGACACACAGCAAGGAGCTGAGAGACAGAGGAAGGGGTGAGGAGGAGAGCTGAGAACAGGCTGCGAATGACGGAGGGATGCAAACTGACCACATTGGTCAGTACAGAGAGAAGGATACAGGAAGTGGCAGTTTTTTTTTTTGTTTTTTTTTTTACAGTTTAGAGGGGGCTGGCATAGACTTGCAGATTAAACAGCGCTGTGCTGTTTATTCTGCTTTAAGGAACCAGGATCTCTATTTTTTTTTTTGGGTTAACAAACACTTTAATGGCATACCAGTATTACACGAGACCAGATGCTGTCGGGCACAGCACTGGATTGATTCAGGTGTCTTTGGGAAAGGGGGGCACACAGCTAATACAATTTTTTTTTTTTTAATCTTTATGCAGGGAATGCATTGTGTTAAAAAATGTTTTAACTTAGACTAAGACCACTTTAAGCAGCACATAAACTGGTACCATTAGAAAGATTTTCATTTTTGGAATGATTGTTTGATTTTCTAATAATTAGTGGGGTCAAATCAATGTTTGTGTCAGTAATTTTGAAGGCGCAGGATGACACATTATTTAACAAATTTCTAACAATGTATGTGGTTTTCATTCAGGAAATTATGTTCATTCCAAAATCGAATGTTTAAAAGAAAACTACATTTTGAAGTACTTTCAAACGTTTGTAAAGTTTCTGTAGGCATTATTAAATGTACTGGAAAAACTTTTCCTACTGACATTCATATGAAAAACTACCAGTGTAAGGCCAGCTTTACACCTGTTTCTTTACAGTTTGCAGCCAAGAAGCACTGGTGTGTCTGCTAGACTAATTTTTCCATACAAATGTAAGGTAATCATTCAGCACACAACTCAGAATATAAACAAAACTAATATAATAAACACAAGAGATTGAAAAAAAAAACAAAAACAAAAAAAAGTTGTATTTGTGATATAACAAAAAATCACGAAACAATATGTTTCTTAGATGTTTATGAAAATCTTCCCTGCTTCAGTTCATCAAAACCTCCATCTGTACAAGTCGAGCATTTGTATCTCCAGACATTCTGTATGGAATCATTCCGGCAAAGGTGATAAGGGCACGTGCTTGACTGCGCAAGGCCTGTTAGAGACAACACCACCCGTTAGAAGCAATAAATATTTGCTATAAGAGACAACTTACCGAGCCTGGCGGTGGGATTATCAGCACAATTAGTGAGACCTGCTGCATTTGGTTATATGCCTTGTTTTAAATCAATAAATGTGAGTGCATTGTATGAAGCTGGGGTGGTGGGGTTTGTTCAGACTTACACCTAGGTACTGCACTATTGGAAGCACTTTTGTCTTTTCATGTCATTTTGGAGTTGCTGGTAACCAATGTGGAGCCATTCTTAAAAGGCCAATCACAGAGTGTCTTAAGGAACCAGATTATCAGCTTATAAACTTATTTGACCCCTTGGGGTCTATGATGGAGGTTAGCCTGCATTGCACTCGGTGAAGGGGGCACAAGTCACGGAGTGGAGTCACAATTAGAGACTATTTAGTGCAAATTTTCTTAAGCAGATCCTCTTCTAATACTGTGGAATTTTATCAAATTTTTTCATCACTTAATACATTTTTTTGCTATATCACACAGGGACACTTGCACTTTATTATGAAGTTTGCTTGTTTATATTAATTATGTATATTTAATCAAGAGATATATTTGTTTAGCAGCGCTACCACATAGGTATTTATATCTGTTTTTTGAATTCTCACTTACCGAGTCCTTATCTTCTAAAACTCGCTGTTGTCTGCCAACAGTGGAGGGTCCGCTGCCTTTTAGCCTCTTGTACTGAGTGTATAATATGTTCATTGTTGCAAGGAGAACTTCAGATAAGTTTTGTCTGATCTGTGAAAAAAACAGAACACACAAACTATATACAGAGTAGAAATTCGACATACAGTAATGCGCATTCTCATTACTTCCCACCTTGACTACCATAATACTGTTTTACTTGTCTTTGACCTAACCTCCTCAGAATTTAAGACATATCTAGTATGTCCTAAGTATGAAGACACTCCATTTGCAGAGACGTGTGTTTTTCTGCACACGGTTTGCCCTGCTCACAGCACAACAGTGATCACATACCGTTTTTTTTTTCTGGGCAGGAATATATGTGTATAAAATTCACTGAAATGCGCATGAAAACTGATGTAAACTCATCTCAGTTTTTCGGCACATATGGTGAGTATGAGGCCTAAAGCATGCTCCTGCCTGCAGTTTTATGAGTGGAAAAAGCTGTCAAAATTGAGGCCAGCAAGCCAACTGCAGAGCTGATCGAAACAATGCTATGCTTGATCGGGTGGAGTAGAGGGCAGAAGAGGTATTATAAATCTAATAGTCAGTTGTTAACCCCCTTGTGATCGCAATAAAGGTAAGTGCAAAAATTTTTAAAATTAAAACCCTAAAAGCACCCGTTGCCCCACACACACGCAAATACAAATGCAGATCCAGGGGCGTGGCTTGACACGGCATGGAGTAGGACGTTTGTGTATAGAGCTCAGCTTGTCTGATCTCCTGTTCTATTGATTCTGTGACCCTACAATCTCCTGCCTAGCCTGGTTTTACTCCAGGAGGCTTCTACATCCTATCTTATTATGTCTCCACCCAAAAATCCATGAATACCAGGGCCAAATTGGAGCGATTTTGCCGCCAGATAAAAGAGGCTCCTGGGGAAGATGGCGGCGCCTCGGCTGGAGAGACAGATTCGACGGGAAGCAACACTGCTAAGGTGCTGGAAGCTATTTCATTTTCCTGAACCACGCTGATAAAATAGAGGAAGGGAAGGTGGATATATATCGCTTATTAGACAAGATCTACAAAAACTCTGGGAATGAGTCAAACACTCCAAGACCATGCTGAGTGGAAAAAGCCATTCCGTCCCTTCAGGATACATGACAGTGTGAGAGTAACCATTCTAGGTCCCCCGTTAACAGTTAACTCCAAGGCCCCGTTCAAACGGGCGATCTGATCAGGTCCGCCTGTCAGTTTTTCAGGGGGACCTGATCTGACCCTCCAGTCTCTTCTATGGAGTGGCTGATGTCAGCAGACATATATCCACTGACACCTGCCACTATCCGCTCTTTTTGCCAAAAACAGACAGGTTGGAGACCTATTCTCCATCCCTCTGGCAGATCGAATTGCTTTGGATGAAAACAGACAGGCAGTCTGTTTGATTGCCCCATAGACGAGAGCGGGCTGTGTCCGCATCCGCTTTACATAGCGGAGCGGACACGGATCTGTCATCTGCCCGCTCAGCTGGGATTAGTGGAGATCCCCTGATGAGCGAGCGGATCCCACTTCATGGAAGAGCCCATGTGAAAAGGGACTTAAGAATGAATTCACACTACAATGGAGACCTGCTGGATCTATCCATTGCCGGCTGAGGCAGGGGGCAGTGTGGTGTGTTATTCAGAACATTACACAGCTCCCTTTTATTGTACAAAGTACAAAACGTACACTTCATTCATGGTACTGTACCACAGCACAACCATGTCTTCCCCTAATACAAGCACCTACCCCGCAGTAAAGCTACTTTCACACTGACATCGTCCGTTAGCGTTAGCTCATTTTAGCAGCGCTTTTCAGCCACTAGCGGGGCGGTTTTAACCCCAAAAAAGGGGTAAAGAGTCCCATTTTTGCAGCACTTTCAAAGTGCTTTTAAGGCGCCTTGGAAGCGCTGCCCATTTATTACAATGGGCAGGGCGTTTCGGGAGCACTAAATGCAGCGCTCCCAACCCACCCCAAAGATGCAGCTTGCAGAACTTTTCGCAAACGTCCCACAAGCGCACCTCCCCAGTGTGAAAAGACACACTGCAATGAATAGGAGGCTGTTTTCAGGCACTTAGAGGCCATTTCTAGCGCTAAAGCTCCTGAAAACCGCCCCAGTGTGAAAGGGGTCTAAGAATACACCAGCTAGGCACACATTTAGCCCTTTGATCGTCCCTGATGTTTAACCCCTTCCCGGTCATTGTCATTCGTAGGGAGATGGTGCATATTTTTAGCATTGATCACTGTATTAGTGTCACTGGTTCCCAAAAAAGTGTGCCTTTTATGTTTTTTTTACTGTAAAATGTGTTTGGATAAAATAAATTAAAAAAAAGTGCGTTATTATAGACTGTTCTGACACTGCCGCGTACACACGAGCGGACTTTACGGCAGACTTTGCCCGGCGGACGGGATTTGGTCGGACAATTCGATCGTGTGTGGGCTCCAGCGGACTTTGTTTTCTCAAAAGTTGGACGGACTTAGATTTGAAACATGTTTTAAAATAATACGTCGAAATCGAGTCCGGACGAAAAGTCCGCCGTCTGTATGCTAGTTCGACGGACAAAAAGCCACGCTAGGGCAGCTATTGGCTACGAACTTCCTTGTTTTAGTCCAGTCGTACGTCATCACGTACGAATTCGACGGACTTTGGTGGATTGTGTGTAGGCAAGTCCGTTCATTCAGAAAGTCCGTCGTAAAGTACGCCGGGCAAAGTCTGCCGTAAAGTCCGCTCGTGTGTACGCGGCATTAGTCGCTGATCGCCGCCATTACTAGTAAAAAAATTAAAATATCTCATAGTTTGTAGACGCTATACCTTTTGTGCAAACCAATCAATATACGCTTATTGGGATTTTTTTTGACCAAAAATATGTGGCAGAATACATATTGACCTAAATTTATGAAGAAATTTGATTTGTTTTATATAGAAGAAAGTAAAAAATATATATATTTTTTTTTTTTGCTAAATTGTCTGCCTTTTTTTGTTCATAGCGCAAAAAATAAAAAAGAGCAGTGGTGATCAATGACCACCAAAAGAAAGCTCTATTTGTGGAGGAAAAAAGGACATATATTTTATTTGGGTACTGTGTTGCATGACTGTGCAAATGTCAGTTAAAGTATCACAGTCCCCTATTGCAAAAAAATGGCCTGGTCAGGAAGGGCGTAAATCTTCCGGAGGTCAAGTGGTTAAAGTGAACCCAGATCATTGATCGCACAGTTCCTTTAGGTCCCACTGTTTAAATGAAAGGAAAAAAAAAAAAAAAGTCCACTCACCTCATCACTAAAATTCCTGAAAGCGGCAACCCTCTCCTCCACACTGTCCTGACTTAGCGGAACAATTTTCAGCTTATCAATGATCTGAAAAAAAAAAAAAACAGGCCATTACAAAACTATGATATACCCAATTTTAAGCCATTTTGGACATTACATAATATCTTAGTATTGAGCGACCTACTAAGATGCAACCAATCTGAGCACTAGAAGACACCAGTAGTAATGGGCAACGCTGAACTTAAGTAAAGCAAAACAAAATTTAAAAAAAGGTACTAAGAAAAGACAAATCATCAAAAATTAATTGCAACAATTGTTCTACTGTGTATAATGAATAAAAGCTTTTGAAACAGAAAGCATTTATGGCCCTCTCATGCTTTGTATCCCCGGGTTGTTAAAGAACACCCATACCAAAGTGGAACTGTGTAAACTAGCATCACCATCCCAGTTTCAAGTCTGTACATGTTTTTTTTTTACTGCCTCTAAAAGCTGCTAAAAGCGTGCGTGTGCGTGTGTGTGTGTGTGTGTGTGTGTGTACACATAGGCCAACATGCAGGGGAGTTTAAAGGCAGGGGAAAAAAAAGGCAGACACGCCTACAAGCAGCTGCAAAAACATCCAGTGTGAGAGAGTCCTTAGACTGTCCTGGATAAAAAGACGGACTTCTTGGGCACAGTAGAAGAAAATGGGGGATGTGTACAGGATTTCTGGGTATCTGTACATACAGATGCCACATTACACAGCTGTTGTGTGTGGAAATTAAAGCTACATATACATTGGGCGTTTAGCCCTTGTGCATAAAATACCAGGTTTTTGTGTGCCCGGGGATGCACAGGTGCAGTGTCCATCCCCACTACCTGAGCCTTTCAAAGTCCATTAAAGACTGAAATTCGCAGAGGCTGGAGGTCGAGCGGTACTTGCATTCGGAGGCCCTATGCATTCACCGAGCTATGACCCCAGCATGCATACCTGCACGAAAAGGCCAGTATATGACACACAGAGGCTAAAATGCTGTGTGTGTGTATGAGTCTTTACTTTACTACTGCCCGATTACATCAAGAATATGCTTAGACTGATCAAATCACTTACAAATGAGTGTTATGTACTGGCCAGAGCAAGAGAAAGGTTAGGTGGAGTTAAGGGCTCTTTCACACCTACGGACAGTTCAGGTCAGTCAGTCAGTCAGTTTTTCAGGCGAACCTGAACAGGCGCTCCATTCACCTCTATGGAGTGAAGGATGTCAGTGGTGACATGTCCGCTGACATCCGATCCGCTAAATCCAGACATATAGAAACCCTATTTTCCAACCGTCTGGCGGAACGGATGAAAACGGACAAGCGGATCCGGTTTCATCTGATCCCCCGTAGAGGATAGCGGAGATCTGACAGGTCCATCTCTGCACAGTGAGTGGAGATGACCTGTCATCCGCCGGTTCAGCGGGGATCAACGGATCGATCCCTGCTGAGCAAGTGGTGTTTGTGAAAACAGACAATAAAGTGTGATAGAGCCCTAACAGTTTCGCTTTTCCAAATTGAAAGTAACTAATTTAAAATTTTTATGCTGGAAAAAAAAAAAAACATCATTAGTTAAAGAGGGACTAAAGGCAGAAAAGATTAACTATGCTCCAACAGTCCGACACCTGCGGGGTCCCCTGTTGTCATCATCTTCTCCCTGGTTTCTTCCTCATGCTGGGCTTAAACCATCTTGATTGGCCAGTGAAAGGTGATAGTCATTCCTTCACAGGAGTTATTAATTCGGGCATGCTGGCACTGAACCAAAAATGTACACAGAGATGTGCATTGAACAGCCCCACACACATTCTGCAGAGGATTGTGAAGAGGCAGGCAAGTTTATTATATTGCAGAAGAGACTTGTCCCTTTTGCAATAAAAAGCCTGCCTTTTCGAAAAAAAAAAATTTGGGGGTTCAGTTCCACTTTAAATTACAAAACACTCTTCTGTTGTACAAGAGAATGGGAAGGAGAAAACATTGCATCCATAGAACAGTGAATGCAACATTTTTTGAAGCGGATAACTCTCCCTCCTGATGTGACAAGCACATCTACAGCGCTGGATTACTGGTGCCCCAGATCTAATAACCCCTATGTGTTAAATACAGCAAAATAGAGAATACCACACATTTAACACAACTGCATCCGTGTACCAGCTTACATCAAAGGCGACATCTATATGGCCGGCGTGATAACTATCAAAAAACGTCATCAAATCCAACAGCAGGTAAAATGTGGCACTAATAGATTTTTCAGCGCTTGTTCCCTGCGATCTGTATCTAGAATAAAAAGGAAATGGTGTTAATCAAAATATAGAGAGTTTATCAAAATTTCTCTCTCAAAACATGCTGAAATCACTGTACACACTGAAGCCAATACCAAGTTGTGTTAGGTTGTCCATTTACTAAACAGTCAGATTAAAACATCTATTATATGAGGGCCAAGCCCTATGATGTACTTCACAGCTGCCCTTCCTCTGTACTACCATGGAAAATCTATCACACTGTTAAAGTCAGATCCACATACTATATAGTACCCCACACAGGGGCAATTATTGACTTTATCACAGGACATCTTTCTTTAATGTAGAAACGCAACAGAACACCAATCTACGGAGCATAAAAATAGATGTGCTTAGTATAGCGCAATTTCAAGTGACATTCTAAACACCAAACCCAGATGGAGATCAGAGAAAGTTACCCCAGGTAAGAGTGGGGTGAACTTACAGTACAAAAACCTGAGGGGGTATTGAGGTGTCTCCTTTTGCTGTAAAATACAGGGATCACTTACCTTATGCATTATCGATTTCCTTAAATGAATAATGGTGTACTATTTCCCCAGGGAGTGAGTTGACCTTCCAGTGTAAATACCAAAAATTGGTATCTAGGTCTCTGTCTTCCGTGTAATACAGCTATATATCTGAAAATACTAGGATTAAGCCCATGATGGCTGAAACACATTAGAGGGCATAGATTGGGAGGGGATTGAGCTGAAGCATTCTTGTCATACTTGAAACTGAGCAGCTTTTGCTGTGTGCTTTCACCTTTCCTTTGTAAAATTACTCTAGGCACTTAACCTGTCTACGAATCCTGAGACACTGGTACTTGTTGCCGCCAATGGATGGCCTTAATCACCTGACACGGTCTGCTCTATATTTTGGGTCTTACAGAAAGCATTCTTTACTTCTCAGTTTTCTCTCATTTCATTTTTTGTAAGCACTGTGCACTTATGTCTTGAGAATAATAGTTCTGCTCTGTTATGAATTATACCAATAAAACAAAAAATTTAAAAGAAAGCATCGTCTCACAACAAAAAATCCTAAAAGGCAGAGACTTGCAACGTCTCTGCAAACCTATTTCCAAGCCTCCCATTACTTTTTTTTTAATGGGGGTTTTGTGTATACTGTATGGCAGAAGCTAGGGACAATGTAATATATGCATACTTGCACATTATGTCAAGAACTCACTTCCACCTGAGTAGGAATTATAGGACCCACAGCCAGATATGGTCAGTACAAAATGAGGTCAAATCTCTATACGAACATCATATAACAGGTTTGGGTAAGAAATACCTGCTGGTCTTAAAGGGAGGACATAAAGCCTCTACACCCTTAAAGCGAAGTTCCGACAAAAAAAAAAAAAATTAAAAGTCAGCAGCTACAAATACTGCAGCTGCTGACTTTTAATAAAATTGGACACTTACCTGTCCCAGGGTCCAGCGATGCGGGGGAACAAAGCCCCACTCGTCTCCCCCAGCTCTCTGCGGTGCCGACATTGTCAGTGTGGGCGGCTGGCTGTGGCTTCACAGCCAGGCACGCACTGCGCATGCTGCGCTGTGACTGGCCAGGCAATCATCTGGGACCTGTGACGTGTTCCAGATGATTGCCAAGAGGGAGGAGGGAGAGGTGACCTTACTTCCGGCGCTGCGGTGCCCTGGGAGGAAGTGGGAGCTGGAACCCTCTAAACCCTCTAAAATGACATGCCAAATGTCATGTCAGGGGGTCACCTTCCCTTAAAGCGGAAGTTCCATTTTTGGGTGGAACTTCGCTTTAAGCGCCTAGGTTTAGGGGTTGAAAAATCCTGGGACACATCATGGACACAGAGCCTTAAATAATTACTTAATGGGTTATAGGCCACCTTCAGGTAATGGACACTGGTATACCCAATCCAGGAAGTTCACTCCCTACATAACCCCTCCTTCTTCCAGGAGCACAACAGTTTTGGTAGTAAAGCAATATACTTAAATCCCAAAAAAGTGGGGAGGGACCTCTGTGTCCCACGACGTACTCCAATAAAAAGATTTTACAGGTAAGCTATTATAAAAATCCTATTTTCTTTATCGTACATCATGGGACACAGAGCCTTAAGTAATCAGCTAATGGGACGTCCCATAGCAATGCTACTTGAGGGGAGGGAGACACAACTGAAGGGTACCCCCAGACTTGAGGACCTATACTGATGCCTGCAGCACACTGTGCCTGAATGCGATATCCTCATACCTCCTTACATCCACCTGATAATATTTTGTGAATGTATGCACTGAAGACCAAGTTGCGGCCTTACAGATCTGAGCCATAGAGGCCTGATGATCCACTGCCCAAGAAGCACTAACCGCCCTGGTAGAGTGCGCCTTAACTTGAATAGGGGGAATCTTACCCCTTAAATCATAAGCTTAAATTATAACTTGCAGAATCCACTTAGCGACAGTGGATTTCGATGCTGCCTGTCCTTTTTTAGGACCCTCTGGCAGAATAAATAAGACATCAGTCTTACAAATCTGAGCAGTTTCCTTTAAATAGATTTTCACTGCTCTCACCACATCAAGACAACGTATTGACTTTTCTTCCCTGGAACATGGGTTTTGGAAAAAACGATGGCAGGACAATATCTTGGTTCAGGTGGAAACCTGAGACCACTTTTGATAAAAAAAAAACCTGGACGAGGGCGCAACACCACTCTGTCCTCATGAAAAATCAAATATGGCTCTTTACAAGAAAGAGCAGCCAATTTGGAAACCCTCTTCGCTGAGGATATAGCAACCAAAAATATCAACTTCCTTGTCAGAAGGACTAAGGGAATATGTTGCATCAGTTCAAATGGTCGTTTTTGTAACACAGACAAAACTATGTTCAAGTCCCAAGGGTTCAAGGGAGATTTTGACGCATCACCCTTTGCATAAAACTCCAGACTAATGAATGTGTAGCAAGTGGTCTTTGAAATAAGACCGATAAAGCTGAGACTTGGCCTTTAATAGTACTCAAGGTCAATTTCATTTCTACCCCTAATTATAGAAAGGCAAGAATTCTGCCTATGATATATCTCCGAGGGTGCCAACCCTTGGATTCACACCAGGAAGCATAAGCCCTTCAGACTCTATAATATATAGTTCTGGAAGCTGGCTTCCTTACATTAAAGTAGAGACAACTGCCCTGGAAAGCCCACGTTTCTTCAGAATGTGGGTTTCGATAACCAAGCTGTTAAATTTAGAGACCGTAAGGAAGGATGGAATATCGGTTCCTGTGAGAGCAGATCTGGCCGTAGTGGGAGGGACCATGGGCCCTCCACTGCCATCTTTACAATTTCTGCATACCATGACCTTCTGGGCCATGTGGGTGCCACCAGAATTACTGGCTTTCTTTCCAGCTTGATCCTGCAAAGAAGTCGAGGCAGCAACTGAATAGTGGGGAATGCATAGATCAGTGAGAACTGATCCCACGGGGTCACCAACATATCTGTTCCGCATGCGAGTGGATCCCTTGTTCTGGCCACAAAGTTGACTAACTTCATGCTGAACCTGGACGCTAGAAGATCTACATCTGGAGTCCCCCATCTTTGGCAAACAGCACGAAATATGTCGGGGTGAAGAGACCATTCCCCTGGGAATAACTGCTGATGGCTCAAGTAGTCTGCCTGCCAATTCTCTACTCCCGGAATGAAGACTGTTGATAGGCACGGACCATTCTTTTCTGCCCAAGTTAGAATATGCTTCACCTCTCTCTGCGTTGACAGACTTTTGGTGCCCCCCTTCGTGATCAATATAGGCCACAGCTGTGGCATTGTCAGATTGAATCCTGACAGGACAATCCCGTAACCTGAAAGTCCAGGCCTTTAGAGCCAGACGCACTGCCCGAATCTCTAGGATATTGATGGGCAAGGTTCTTTCGGTTCTTGACCACTGTCCCTGTCTAGTACTGCTCCCCAGCCTGAAAGGCTGGCATCCGTCGTTACCACTTTCCAGATGACTGGTCTGAAGGATTATCCTTTCAGCAGATTCTGGGTTAGCAACCACCAAGTGAGGCTTTGGGACACTCTTGTGGACAGCCGCATTGGCAAGTCTAAAGCTTGAATTTTGTTCCAAGTAGACAGGATACTGTTTTGCAACAGTCACGAATAGAACTGGGCATAGGGAACTGCTATGAATGAAGCCACCATGGTTCCTAGCAACCTCATGCAGAGGTGAATGGAGGGATCGCCTTTTGAGCTTACCATCCGCACCAGCTCTCTTATGGAGTTGATCTTTGCCTGAGAGGCAAGAACACCTTTTCCTGGGCTGTGTCTATGATCAGACCCAAGTACTCCAGCCTTTTTAGCGGTATTAAGGAAGAATTCTCTAGGTTGAGAATCCAACCCAAACTTTCCAGATAACTGGTTGTAGTGCGTACGCTTTGCTCCAAACGAGCCACCGACTGGTCTATTAACAATAGATTGTCTAGGTACGCTACGACTGTTATGCCCTGTGCCCTTAACCTGGCTAGAGGTGGGGCCAGCACTTTTGTGAACACCTGGGGTGCTGTGGTTGGCCCGAAGGGCAGGGCTACAAACTGGAAATGCTGCTGTTCTAACTCGAACTGCAGAAACTTTTGGCGAGCAGGAAATAAAGGAACATGCAGATATGCATCCCTGATGTTGATAGAAGCCAAAAGTTCTCCTCCTAGGATAGAAACTACTGATCCGATTGTCTCCAAGCGAAAGGAGTGGATCTTCAGGAATTGATTTAGATTTTTTAGATCTAGAATAGGTCTGACATCTTCATTTGTTTTGGTACCATAAAAAGATTTGAATAAAACCCCAAACCTTGCTCTTTTGTGAGGATCTGTATGATCACCCGTTGAGATATTAATCGGTCTAGTGCCTGAAACAGAGATTGTCTTTTCTCTGGATCTTTGGGAATGCTTGACCTCAGGAAATGAGACGGTGGAAAGTCCCGAAATTCCAGCTTGTACCCCAGCGTTACCGTGGAGATGACCCATCTGTCCTGAATTTCCTCTTGCCAGAGTTCTGAAAATTGCAGAAGTCTCCCCCCCACTTTGGTGAGGGGCGTTGCCTCTTCATGATGAGGCTTTAGGATTCTGCTTTGCAAGTTTCCGACCCCATGACTTCTTTTGAGGCTGGGTCTGAACCTGAGGTTTTCCTCTAGAGTCTGACGGTGGAGGCCGTCGCCACTGCCTAGAGGCGGAAACCCCTGGCGCAGGGGAACGAGCCCGTTTAAATGACGGGTGTTTATACTTTCTTTTGACTGCCAAAAGAGTACTTTTCCCACTAGAAATTGTTTGGCTATATTTGTCCAAGTCTTCTCCAAATAGCAGCTCCCCATGAAAGGTAAGGTAAAAGCAGGCATAAAATAAAATAAATGCATTTTTTATGCACAATAAAGCCCTAGCTTACTTCACTATTAGTCCATCTCTTTCCTTTTGGGTACCTGTTTATCATCTTGAAGAAACATTTATCAACAAGTTCCACCATTCATTCTGCTTGACGTCCTTTGGATATCGGTACAAGCCTTATTGACCCCCAGACTGAAAAGCTGGGTGTCATTGTGCTCTGGTGAGTGGGGACACATGTGGGGGTGTCTTGGTACGCCTGAAAAATTCTCTGAAACATTTTTTCTGCACTGTTGGCACACCAGATGTGAAGCATTTTTTCAGTTTTTTTATGGACTTTACATAGTGTTTTTTTCACTTATGATAGGTTTATGTTTGTGAGCGCTTTATCTATGTATTTTTATTGTGGTCAAGTGTTTAGCACTTTGTGTATAGCAGCTTCATTCACATTTGTATTACCCTATTTGCTACAAAATGTATAGGTCCTTACCTCTCTGCAATAGAAAAAGCCATGTTTTTCAGACGTTCTCTGTTGGACTGTGGAGTGCCGATTTGGGCAACCACAGGACTCAACAACTTGTTTGTCAGTTCCAAAACTTTGTCTGGATTCTAAAGAGAAATAAATAAATGAATAAAAAGACGGCAAACTAGGCAACAGGGTCTAAACAGTTGTCAGATTAAGAACCACATATTTCTACTTGGGTTTTGTTAAAAATTCATATAATCGCCATGCAAGACATTTAGTCATTTTAAAAAATGGCCTTTGCCTTTTTAACATCTGTCAAAATCAAACTTCTGCCTCATCATGGCAAGACTGCAACAGGTTCTAAAGTTAATCTGGGAGTCTCCACGATTCTTGTTTTTCATGCACCAGCAAGTGGCTTACTGAGGGCCCATTCACATTAGAATGCAATGTGCTGCATATTGAGAAATAATGTGTCTTGCTGTGTTAGACAGCCCATTTGAAAAATGATTGACCTGAAACACAGAGCATGAAAAATAGTGCAGGGTGCATTTTTCTCAGCACACTAGGCACCATAACTGGCGATGCGTTGCTGGGTGTAGCAGTACAATGCGCTTGGGGTTTCAGAATTGCATCAAGAGTGGTGTGAATAGGCCCTACGCCATCCCCCAACAGTATATAGGGAGCTTTTCTGTAAAAAATAAAATCCCTGTTATATCCCTGATATTTTGTCAAAAGCAATATGAGAAATGACAGTCCCAGGACAGTAAACCCTTCTAAGAAACCTAAAAAAAAAAATCACCCACAATTAAAAGTGGTTCTGAAGTGTCAAAGTTTTTTTACCTTCATGCATTCAATGCATGAAGGTAAACCCCCCCCCCCAATGCTTACCTGAGCCCCCTTCGCAATCCAACGATGTGCACAAGGGCATCGGCTCTCTGGGGACTATCCTATTTCCTTGGCTGAGGCAGCAGCGGGAGCCATTGGCTGTCAATCACAGCCAGTGAGCCAATCAGAAGAGAGAGGGGGGTAAGGCTGAGCCATAGCACACACAAGAAAAAAACTTGCCTTTAAGATCCCAAGTTCATTGGTTTAAAGAAGTCTCAAAGTTTTTCTTAGTTCCTTCTGTACCTTTGTACCTTAAGGGACAAAGCACATGCAGCACTTGGTCCTGTCTTTTTAGGTGGTCCGGATCATGAGCTAGCAGGGTTGATATCGTGTCATTTGACCGCAGTGCTCATAAGGAGATGAATATGACGAATGGCGTTAGCCAGTTCTGCTGCGGGACATTCCATCTGTTATGCTATAGACTATACCGTGGACAGAAAGCTGCTGGCTGTTTAAACTGCTGTAATGTGAGCATATATTTGATTTTTATTGAGGATGATGCACTAGGCCTGTGAGCCCTCTGTTCTATTTTTTAAGATTTCAGTGCATAGACATCCCCAGTCCTTTGAGGGCAGCAAGGTGGCACTTATCCAGACTTGCCAGGACAAGAGCCTAGACAAGCACCACTGTTGGGCCCACCTTTGAGCGCAGGAGATTCAGGTTTTGTATGGTCAAGCAGTTCATGCAAGGTGAATGACAGAAAGACGACAACGATGAGATTGGCAGGGGGAGAGGAGGGAAAAAACCTACAGGGGGCAGGAGACTATACAGGTGTCGGCAGAGAAGAGGAGAATGAGCCTTACAGAGGGAGGTGGGGAAGAGAAATTAATGCAGGAGGCAGAGGCCTTTCTTTTTACCATGAACCACTGGACCAGCTGGTAAAATTGTTTTACTGCTGAGACTTCTTTAAATACGAGAGATTTAATTCTAGACAAGACTGTATCCTGACATCTGAAGAACATAATGACTATTTTACCAAGTACATTCTAAGGGCCCTAGGAAATCTGCCACAAAAAGATTTTCATTTCAGTTTTTCTTGGAATTCTCCTTCAAATTACACATAAATAATATTTCTGAATAATTTAATTACACATTAAAAAAATATGTGCACACACTACCTTGGCCAACTCATAGAGTTTAGCTGCTTCCTCGAACAAGCCCTTCTGTTCTGCCACAGATGCCACTTCACTAATAATTGGTTTTGTGTCTCTTGTAAATTTATCAATTGCACCAGGCTGTCAAAACAAAGTATAATGCAAAAAAAAGTCATAGGTAGAACTGTTAAATCCTGCTATACATTAGTTCACATACAGTTGTGCTCATAAGTTTACACACCCTGCCAGAATTTATGATTTCTTGGTCATTTTTCAGAAAATATGAATGATAAAACACAAAAACTTTTCCTTTTACTCATGGTTAGTGTTTGATAATAAATGGCTTCAGCCAATCAGCTGTGTTTACTCTTTTTAGATCATAATCACAACAGAAACTACCCAAACGACCCTGATCAAAAGTTTACATGCCCCAGTTCTTAATACCGTGTAACATCAATGACAGCTTGAAGTCTTTTGTGGTATTTGTGGATGAGGCTCTTTATCTTCTCAGATGGTAAAGCTGCCCATTCCTCTTGGCAAAAAGCCTCCAGTTCCTGTAAATTCTTGGGCTGTTTTGCATGAACTGCATGTTTGAGATCTCCCCAGAGTGGCTCAATGATATTGTAGGTCAGGAGACTGAGATGGCCACTCCAGAACCGTCACTTTATTCTGCTGTAGCCAATGACAGGTCGACTTTGCCTTGTGTTTTAGACCATGGTCATGCTGGAATGTCCAAGTACATCCCATGCGCAGCTTCTTGGCTGATGAATGCAAATGTTCCTCCAGTATTTCTTGATAACATACTGCATTCATTTTGCCATCAATTTTGACCAAATTTCCTGTGCCTTTGTAGCTCACACATGCCCAAAAACATCAGCGATCCACCTCCGTGTTTCACACTAGGAATGGTGTACCTTTCATCATAGGCCTTCTTGACTCCTCTCCAAACGTAGCGTTTATGGTTGTGGCCAAAAGCTAAATTTTGGTCTCATCACTCCAAATGACTTTGTGCCAGAAGGTTTGAGGCTTGTCTCTGTGCTGTTTAGCGTACTGTAAGCAGGATACTTTGTGACATTTGCATAGTAATGCCTTTCTTTTGGTGACTCGACCATGCAGCTCATCTTTCTTCAAGTGCCTCCTTATTGTGCATCTTGACACAGCCACACCACATGTTTTCAGAGAGTCCTGTATTTCACCTGAAGTTATTTGTGGGTTTTTCTTTGCATTCCGAACAATTTTCCTGGCAGTTGTGGCTGAAATTTTAGTTGGTTTACCTGACCGTGGTTTGGTTTCAACAGAACCCCTCATTTTCCACTTCTTGATTTGAGTTTGAAGACTGCTGATTGACATTCTCAATTCCTTGGATAACCTTTTACATCCCTTTCCGTTTTATACAGTTCAACTACCTTTTGCTTTCCCCATGACTCCGAATCCAGAAACGTCAGTACAGCACTGGATGAAAGATGCAAGGGTCTGTCAGGAGTCCAGAAACTCATTGATACCTTTTTATACACACACACACACACCAATTACAAGCAAACAGATCACAGGTGAGGATTGTACCTTTAATAGCCATTAAAACCCCTTTGTGTCAACTTGTGTGCATGTTATCAGGCCAAAATCACCAGGGTATGTAAACTTTTGATCAGGGTCATTTGGGTAATTTCTGTTGTGATTATGATCTAAAAAGAGTAAACACAGTTGATTGATAATACTTGGCTTCAGCCAAACACTGACCATGAGTGAAAGAAATGTTTTTGTGTTATCATTCATATTCTCTGAAAAATGGCCAAGAAATCGTAAATTCTGCCAGGGTGTGTAAACTTATGAGCACAACTGTACTTATAAGACATAACATATACCAAGCAATGTGGTCATTAACAAGTAGCATACAGTGCATGTGCCTGAGGCACAATGGGACTTTCCCCAGGCTAACTAGATCTTTTGGGAAGTCAGCAGTTGATGAAAATACAACTCACGTCTGTTTTTGGAGCCACAAGCTAATTTAGCGTTGTTTTTTTTTTTTTTTTTTTTTAGGTGCGGGGTCAGGATTATGTAGCAATTTACCTTTCTGGTGCCATCGGTTTCTAGCTTTCCCAGAAGCATGTCAAACTGCAAAAAAATTAAAAACAATTGAGAATTTTGTTACAGACATTAAATGCAGTCAGTCATTAAAGAAAGGAAACATGGGTACCTCCCGACTCTCGATCACCAGTTCACTGACACATCTCAGGAACATATTCTTGTCTTGAATGTCCTTCTCATTTCTACAAGATATGGGTTCAAATGATGAAAATGAAAGCCAGTCTACAGACATAGAACCCTTATTCTTGTAATGGATAAGACAATAAAAACAATATCTATATGAGAGAGATCCGGATCTATCACATCTGCAAGACATTCTAACCCAAGTGACTGTCCTGCAGCATAGGTATTCAGACGGCTCTATGCAGAACCTTTCCTAACAACCTGTATCTTGGAGCAACTGATCAGTAAGCACGATCGCCATAATCACGCATCCCTCATTAATAATAATGAGCTGAAGGCAGTATTGAAAACTGAAATCATTGTTAAAGCGGAGTTCCACCCAAAAATGGAACTTCTGCTTTAAGTGCTGGTGACCCCCTGACATGCCACATTTGGCATGTCATTTTTTTGGGGGGGATGGGAGAGCGGGTACCCTGTTTTTACAGGCAACCAGCTCCCACTTCCTCCCCTGGCGCCGGAAGGAAGATCACCTCTCCCCCTCCCTCCCTGCAATCTTCTGGGACACGTCACAGGTCCCAGAAGATTGCCCAGCCATTCACAGCACGCAGCGCAGCTCACTTCCGGCTGTGAAGCCACAGCCGGGTGCCCACAGTTAGAATGCCGGTGCCGCAGAGAGGAGGGGGATTGGAGCGGGGCTTCCTGGACACGCATCACTGGACTGTGAGACAGGCGAGTGTCTGATTATTAAAAGTCAGCAGCTACACTTTTTGTAGCTGCTGACTTTTAAATGGGTGGAACTCTGCTTTAAGTAATATTAAAAATTAAATCTCTAGCCAAAATATTGTCTTCATTTTGAATAACGTAGACAATAGTTAGTACCCGTCACACTTTTTCTGTTGCCTGTGTCTCCTTAGGAAGATGTCCTCCCACTTCCTGTCCTGGAGACTCAACAGGAAAGAAGTGACTATATCCCTGAGGTGAGAGGAAATCCCTCTTTAGACAGCTGTCACCAGAACAGGTGACCCAAAATGGAAGCTTTTCCTACTATTCCTGTTTCCATGACAAGTGTAAAATGTTGGAATTTCTATCATATTCTCTCCCAGGGACAATCATTAACCAGAAGAACTGAGGCGGGAGCAGTTCACCAGCGGGGACACAGAGCTCAATTCACTAAAGGATATCAGGGCCATGTATCCAAATATTGCATGCGATAATGAAAAGGTCAATTCCCTACAGGTTTATGCGGTATTTACAACAAAAATAATAAATGATTGGTCTAAAGTGGGGTGAACGATTGCTGTTTCACAGCAAAACGGAACCGATGAACGAAAATTATGCGAAAATTCTCATACAACAAAGGTTTTTTTTTTTTTTTGTTGTTTCTGATCATGCGCAGTCTTTCTTTTCTGATTTTTCTTGTACGAAAATCATACGAAAACAGTACACATTAAACGAGAATTGTTCGTTCTGTTCCCCTGAAAAATTTTGGAGTTTATCCCTTCGGGAATTTTATAAATTCGGAATCGGCTGTCGAAAGTTGTGTACACACTATACAAAAATCGTATGAAAATTCTTTGGACGAAAATGTTCACCCGATTTTCTTATAGTGTGTACGAGCCTTAAGAGTCAATTCACAAAAAAGTAAACAAAATACATTTGTTAAATAAGTCATGGTCTAACCACATGCTATTTAATGAATATATACAATTACTAGCTTGATGGCACACACCAGCATCCTTAACCAGTGGCTCATCCACTGCCAGCGAAAGAACAAACAAAAAAGCCGAAACAAAAAAGCCGAAATAAAAAAAAAAAAAAAAAAAAAAAAAACAAACAAGCATTTCCCCTGTATTCAATACCAGGTCCTTTGGGGGAATGAGCCCCCATCCTTCTGAACCATACTAGGACATGTGCCTGGTATTTCAAAGCACTATGTCCCCATGTTGATGAGGACAAGGGCCTTTTTCCCCACAACAAGGGGGGCCCCCAGATCCCAGCTCCTCAACCCCCCAGCAGAACGAATTCTAAAAAAAAACAAAAACAAAAAAAAAAAAAAACACACACACAACTGTCCCCTAATGTACATCCATTGTCAATCGCACCCGCCGCCCGATGACACAATCCCTCCATCTCTTGGCTCCCACTAATACCTCTTCCCCCCGCTTAAGTAAACAAAGTGGTGAAGTCAATAACATCATAAAAGGGATGGGCCACCCAGTGAAATCATTGACCAAACATTGACCCCCATACATGTTTGGTAAGGGATGTTGCAGGGCCACCCGGTGACGCAACTTTCCAAACAAGGACGAGTCCATGTATGGACAATGTATGCCCCTGGGTGGCCCTGCCTCTGAGGTCCTTGACCAAACACGGATGTGTCCATGTGTGGTCAGTTACATCACTGACAACTCACTGACTCCATGACGTCATTGACCCAACCCCCTTGTTTACTTAAGCAGCAGGGGAAACTGGTTGTGGGGAAAAGGCCCTTGTCTAATCCAAATAGGGACAAGGTGGTTTGCCAGTGGCGCTTTACTGCTACCGCCCCCACCACCTCAGTGTGAAAGTGCCCTAAATGTAAACCTTTATAGACGGACCTGGGGGAGATGGAGGATGGGGAGTGGGGGGAAGTTCTAGAATCCTGCAAAAAAGTATCCCCTAAACTCTCGGACCGCCTTACCTCTATATCGTTCATAGATCTTACCTTACCCCCTCCCGTTTATTCAAATACAAGTCAGATGCCAGCCCAACCTGCCCCAGATGTGGTGCTACTGACAGCAATTTCTACCACCTAATATAGTCCTGCCCACCCGTCCAGCACTATTGGTCACAAATTGTTAAATCCCTTCATGACCGCATGGGTTCTCCCCTGTCATTATGCCCACGTCAATGCCTACTCGGCCTCCTCCCCATTTCAGAGGAGAAATACTGGATGATATTTTTACAGGAAACCCT